>NC_044033.1:376376900-376994487 GCF_901765095.1 Microcaecilia unicolor
CGTGGCGTATGCAGATGACGTTACAGTGTGGGTAGCGGACCAGAGGGAGGGAGGTAGATTGCAGAACCTGATCCAGGAATACTCGCAGGCAACAGCGTCGCAGGTCAATTTTCAAAAGTCCAATAGCCTGTGGGTTGGGGATCAGGGGCTGCAATTTGAGTTGGGAGGTAGGTTTCCTACAGCTGTGGAACGTATACGGGTCTTGGGAATATACTTCGAGAAGGGGGATTATAGGCTCTACAACTGGGATAGGTGTCTCCAAGAAGTGAAGGGGAGGGTGGATAGATGGAAGGGGTGGAAAATGACCATGGGGGAGCGGGTACAGCTCATCAAGGCACACTTAGTTCCTTTGTTTCTGTTCGTCAGTTACATCTGCCTGCTGCCGGAGAGCCGGTACACGGCCTTGTATGGGGTGTTCTTCCGGCTGCTCTGGGGCAACAGGACGAATCCGGTAAAACGGAATGTTACCTATCTGCCTAGGAGGGAGGGGGGGGTGGGCATGATAAACCCAGTCCTGTTTTTCAGTGCTTTGTTCCTGCAGTTCAATCTGGGTAGGGCGGTAGGGCGGGAGCCACCGGGGTGGGCTAGGAGTGTCCTGCAGTGGTGGCCGAGATATTGGGACCTATGGCGGGAGGGGGGGAGGGTAGTGGCACTGCGAAGGGGGGCTCCGGGGGGGGTGAGTTATTGCAAGACCCTAGTGAAATTGGTGAGGGTGTGGGGGCTGACGGTGGGGGAGGTGAAGGCAGGACAACGGGGGGTCTGGATGGACAGAGTACGGGCGCAGGTGTTCTCAGCTCCTCTGGCGCTGAGGGACGCGCCGGCCCCACGGATGCAGCAGGGGTTACGGTTGATTGCTTCGAACCGCATCCCGGTGAAGTATAAAGACCTGGCGTGGCTGTCCTTTCACGGTAGACTGTACGTCCGAGGAAATTTGAAATATCGCAATGTGCGGGATAGAGGGTGCCCACGGGAGGAATGTGCTGGAACTGAAGAGACGATGGAGCATTTCCTGGTGAGGTGCCCATTTACAGTCCAGGTCTCTGACCGGGTTTCCTCGTTGCTGCAGATCCCCAGTTTCCGCAACTACAGCTATGCGGACTGGGTGTATGGCCCAGAGGGTGGAGAGGGACGCGGGGATCCGGTAACACGCTTTCTGATTTCGGTGATATTGCGGTACTGCCTCTGGATGGCGCGCTGCAGGGTGTCCCTGTACCAGGAGGTCCGGCCGGCGGAGGTAGTCAGCTGGGATGTGGTAAGGGCGGTGCAGGAAGCGGCGAAGTGGGAAAGGGTGGAAAAAGGGGTGGGGGTGGCTTCGAGGTGGTGGAGACACGTGAGGCTTAAGCCGCCATGAGGGGACATGCTTCCCAGGGGATTGTGTGCCAGTTGTCTGAAGGGGTTGTGGGGGGTCGGGGGGGGGGGGGGGTTGATCCATTGTATTATTGAGGAGGGGGTGTACATAGATAGGCAGACCATGTCTAGCTAGGAGCCTGGGGTTTGATTTGCATGTCCGGTTTTTTTCTTTGGTCTTTCTAATAAACAGTTTCCACTGTACTATTGAGGAGGGGGAGGGGGTGTACATAGATAGGAGGACCGTGTATAGCTAGGGGCTTGTTTTTGATTTGTATGTTATTTGTTTTTAGTTTTTTCCAATAAAAAGAGTTTTCCAGTCTGCCCAACAAGATAAACTCATTTTACATGGTATGTGATACTTTATATGTATACCCGAGTTTGATTTGTCCTTGCCTTTCTCAGGGCACAGACTGTAGAAGTCTGCCCAGTACTGTTCTTGTACTAAGTTCTGAAGCTAACGTTGAAGCCCCTTAAAATTTACACTCCAGCCCATCCCTATCTGTTCAGTCACGATCAGGGCGTAGACCGTAGAAGTCTGCCCAGCTACCGTAGACAGGAAGACACATTTCTTAAAAAAAAAAAAAAAGAAAAGAAAAGAAAGAAAGAAAGACAGACTAAAAGAAGAAGTTCTTTCTGTGATTGCCACTGTCTCCTAGAGCCACACCAATACCACGACATCATTCGACAATGCCTGGACTGGCTCTACAAGGGAATAGGACCATCATGTGGCAAGTGATTATTTAAGATTTAGGAAATGTTAAAAATCTTGGTTATTTACTAAATATCTCCAATAGATATTAAATCCTTCAAGTTTAAGCTATGTTTAAAGCCATTTGGAAAAAAAAAGTTACTTTTATTCTATTTGTAGCCTTGTCTTTAAGAAATGGATATTTTTTTTTCTAATTTTGTTTGATATGAGCATTATTAAAAACTGTTGTAAACTATCAGGAGCTAAAATGGCATTATATAAAAACCAAGGGGGTCTTTTACTAAGGCACGCTCACATTTTTGGCACACACTAAAGTTGAGGGCGCGCTAAATGTTAGAGACACCAATGCATTCCTATGGGCGTCTGTAACGATGAGCTTGCCCATGATTTTAGCGCATGCTAAAAACGTGAGCGTGCCTTAGTGAAAGACTCCCTTAGGGCCCTATTTACTATGGTGCACTAGTGTTTTTAGCGCACGCTAATGCTAGAGACACCTTTATATTCCTATGGGTGTCTCTGGCATTAGCACATGCTAATTTTTAGTGTGCGCTAAAAACAGTAGCACACCTATAGCATGGCTTAGTAAATAGGGCCCTTACTTTATAATTATTTATCATTATAACATCAAAACAATACAATTTTATCTTATTTGTTGACTCCCGTACTCCTGGCACCTGCAACCAAAGCCTCTGACTTGATCTGAGTGTACTTGCTGGTCTGTACTACTCCAAATTATTTCTCAATTTTGCTGGTCCATCACTTCTCAACACCATATACATCAGCACTAGGCACTTAATCTGCACTCAAAGAAACATTGTTTATTATTGTTTATTGAAGAAGTATTATATTCTGTGTTATCTTGGAGATTGTAAATGGATTACAATTTTACATGTATAATTTTGGCAAAAAACATAACAGAAGATCTATATATATAAAACTCACCCTCAACGTCCTATTGTCGGATGATGTCACTGAAGCCAAGGTTCGTAAGTTCGAAGCTCTGAAGCCAAGAAACTCACAGCCTCGGGGCCCCGCCCTCACGTCAAACGTTATGACGTTGAGGGCGGAGGCGGAGCAATTTACTCACATCGACGACGGCTAGGGCGCCGCAATGGGCCACCCACTGACGACGAGGGTGCGTTGGGTGGGGGGGCCACAGTCACACATCGACGGCAACCATGGCGGCGCAATGCCATCACTAACAACCAAGGTGCGTTCGGTGGGGGGAGGGGGGGGCCACAGGAAAGCCTTGCTAGCGCCCGTTTCATTGGCTCCAGAAACGGGCCTTGTTTTACTAGTAATAATATAAATATCACAATCTGACATCAATATTATAATACAACATAAAATAAAAACAAAATATTAAAATATATCAATTAAATATTACAACCAGTGGTGTGCTGGAGCGGGTTCTCGCAGGCTCGCAAGAGCCGTTTGTTAAGTTTTTAAGAATTTTGGGAGCCGGTTGTTAAAGTAGGGCCCCCCATGGCTACTTTAACAACTGTCTTCCAAAGTGCTCCTGAATTCTCTTTTACTTTGCTGGCAGGGATGCTGAGCCCTGCAAACCAAGTAAATAGACTGCCACTACTCCCCGCTCCTTGTTTCCAGCTCTGAGCAGCAGGCTGGGACTTCTCGTGCATGCGAGTCAAGTCCTAGTGTGCTGCTCAGAGCCAGAAACAAGCAGTGGTGGCAGTCCATTTATTGGCTGGTGGGGCTCGGGCTCCCTGCCAGCAAAGGTATGCCTAGCATACCCGCACGAGGGAAGAGAATTGAGGCATAGATTGCCCCACCAGTGCACCCCTGGACCCCCCAAATTGCAGGGCTGGCTATGCCTGGAGAGAGAACCCATTGTTAAAAATTTACCAGCACACCCCTGATTACAACCCATGAGTTCCATGCATAAACAGAGGTAATAAGCAGAAAAAAGTAGACACCTAAGTGGCTTAACCAGTAATCAGGTCTTCGCCGAATGCTTGTTCAAAAAGAGTTGTTTTTTTAAAGTCTTTTTAAAAGCAAGCATAGATCTCAATATGTGAACCTGAAGTGGCAGTTCATTATATAAGTTGGCCCTGCTACATTAAAAAATTGTCATTCTGTATCCCTCAAGCCTGATCAGTCGAAATGATGGAACATCTAATAGATGCACTGGAGAGGAAGATAGAGTTTGTGAGAGCCGATGTAGATGCAATCTAGCAGAGATAGCTGGTGAAATACTATTTGCTAACACTTTAAACACAAGTAGCAAGATTTTATATTGAATTCCATACTCTACTGGTAACCAGTGTAAACGTATAAATACCGGTGAAATATCATCAAACCCAGATAGTCCGTAAAGAATATGAGCTACAGAATCGTTTGCAATTTGAAGACATTTTAATATTTTCTTTGGCATTCCTAAAAACAGAAAATGAAGGCGGATAAAGACCATAAGGTCTATCCAGTTTGCTCATCCATACTATTCACCATCCCTTCCTCCTCTTAAAGATCCCAGATACCCAACTTAAGCTTTCTTGAACTCTGATACAGTCTTCATCTCCAGCACCTCCACTGGGCGGCTGTTCTACAAATTCACAACCCTTTCCATGAAGAACTATTTCCTCAGGTTACTCCTGAATCTGGCCCTTTCACCTTCATCCTAGGTCCCCTCATTCCAGAGCTTCCTTTCAATTGAAAGAGACTTATCTCCTGTGTATTTATGCAATGGAGGTATTTAAATGTCTATCATATCTCCTTTCTTCCACCTTTCTTCCAAAGTATTCATACTGAGATCTTTAAATCTGTTCTCATACGCTTTATAATGAAGACCACTGACCATTTTATCAGCTGCCCTCTGGACCGACTCCATCCTTTTTATATCTTTTTGAAGGTGCAATCTCCAGAATCATACACAGTATGCTAAATGAGGTCTCACTATTAACTTATATAGAGGCATTATCACTTCCTTTTTCCTGCTGGCCATTACTCTCCCTATGCACCCAAGCATCTTAGCTTTCACTGCCACCTTTTCTACCTCTTTGGTTACCTTAAGATCATCACATATTATGACACCTAAGTCCTGTTCCTTTCTTATGCACAGAAGCACTTCAAAATGGGCAAAATGTCCTTAAGGAAGGAACAAGCTGGTGTTCTCTTTGATTGCCGCAGCAACCACCCTCATCACCGCATGCTGCTCAGTCTGCAGCCTATGAATCACACCAGCTGGCAAGCCCATACACAGGTCATTACAATAATCCAACCTGTTATACAGACATGAACCACCCCCTTAAAAGACTACACCTCCAAAAACAGAAGGAGCCTATGCACCAATCTGAGCCACAGAAAAGCACTGTATAAGTGACATGAGAATGTAAGACAACATTTTATGTAGTCAAGTTGGTGCTGACAATATTTTAGGGGTCTTTTACTAAAGCCTTGGTAGTGTTTTTAGCTCACGGTAGAAATCAGCTGGTGGTAAATGCTGAGACGCGTTTGGGGCGTGGCAACCCCGGCAGTCACAAACTGTGTTAGGCTTCCAGCTAGAGGCCTGTTTAATATCTGTGTTTTGGAACTACTGAGTTCATCTATGCTATAACTCGGACCCTGTGAAGAAACAGGCCCAGTGATTCGTGTAAATAAATTCCTGTTTTTGTGTGAACTTCTGTTATCTGGCTGCATTATTCCACTGGCTCACTCCCCACCCTCTCTCTCGAGGGCTCACATGCCTCTTATATATATGCAGAGTGGAGGAGTGGCCTAGCGGTTTGAGCACTGGTCTTGCAATCCAGAGGTGGTCGGTTCAAATCCCACTGCTGCTCCTTGTGATCTTGGGCAAGTCACTTAAACCTCCATTGCCTCAGGTACAAACTTAGATTGTGAGCCCTCCTGAGACAGAGAAATATCCAGTGTACCTGAATGTAACTCACCTTGAGCTACTACTGAAAAAGGTGTGAGCAAAATCTAAATAAATAATAAAATACATAGCAATCAAGGCAGGTTACATAATAAAATAACATAAATGCCATTTACAATATAAAAGACAAAAAAAGTACATGCTCAGACAACATAGAGGGCAATTTTATAAGTAGGTGCCTCCTTTTAAGCACCCTGATGCCGCCGAGTGAAATACTATTCTGGGTACTCAGATTCCATCACAGAAAACTAAAGTAACCCTGGCATCGGCACACCTTCTGTTTACGTGCCTCTAGTTATGTATCCATAAACCTGACATAACTGCAGGTACCTAAATGTAGCAAGGACAAGCATAACTTAGAGTATTCTATAAATTGTGCACTTAAGTGGCAGTACGGCCAATGCCCCTCTCATGCTCCACTGATGTGAACAATCCCTTGCACATCTGCACTCTAGTACTTACACTTAGGGCCCTGTTTACTAAGGTGCACTAGCATTTTAGTGCACACTAAATGCTAGAGACACCCATATATTCCTATGGGTGTCTCTAGCATTAGCGCATGCTAATTTTTAGCTAAAAACACTAGCATGCCTATAGTGCGGCTTAGTAAACAAGGCCCTTAGTTTCTTAGTGCTTAGTTGATTTGCTGCCACTCATGCGCATAAGTATACACATACCTACAAAAGTACTGGCATTCTGTACATGTAGATTCAGAAAATTGTAATTGGGATTGACCCACTGTACAAGTTAAATTGAATAATTGAAACGAAAGCAGGGTTGTAATTAAATGTGGCACAAGTGTGTATGTGGAGGAAAAAGCCTCGAGAAAACTCCTCTTGTATACTAACAGATACTTAAAGCTAAGTTTGAAAGTTTTTGATACTTTATTCTTGAAATTAAACACCCGGTGGTTTTTTCAGCCGATGATGAGGAAGTCCAACTCCGAATAAAGTATCTGTTAGTATACAAGAGGAGTTTTCTCGAGGCTTTTTCCTCCACATACACACTTGTGCCACATTTAATTAGAACCCTGCTTTCATTTTGATTATTCTGTACATGTACACGTCTACGTGGTGCATAAATGCAGGCCTCCAGTTATACAAATGCCCTTCACGTGCCTACTTTTATGCTATACGATACCTATTCGAGTCTCATGTATACAGAGATTACATGCACACATTTATATAACATATTTGTATTTGATTTATGTGTTATCTTCCTTTTTATCTTAAAATATTGTTGTCGTTTTAGGTTTTGTAGATATTCATGATGTTTTAAGTTTAGATATCTTTTATCCAATTATTTATTTGTTGATGTTTATTCATTTAGACCCCTGACGCAAGCATCTGTTGCCGAAACACGGACTGTATCGGGTCCTATTAATAAAGTGGAACTGAGACGCTCTCATATTTGAAGGCTCCTTGTGCTCCTTTTTTGGTATTATCTTTTGCTTCTTTGCTTTTGGATTCCCTCTCCTTTGTTGTCTGTTGTGCACATGGCACAAGTGCAGATTTGTGTTAGAAAATTTGTGTACTATTGCTACTACATTATCTCCTCTTATATGTACATAAGTGTTTTTAAAACTGGACTGATAAACTTTCAGCAAATTATTTCAATAAGAATACTTAAGAAGCAGCTGTTATCTCCAAATTATCTTCTCGTAAATATATGTAATACATATACTGAAAAACAAAAACAGAAAGATGATAATTAACTTAGGAGATGAAGAAATTGCTAAACATGAGACCTATGAAAGACACAAACAACTAGAAAAAATGGTGAAAGCAACCCAAATTCTTTCAACACAGAGTACCAAGGCTGGCTTGTAAAGAATGTGAAGACAAAAATGAGGAAAAAGGTTGTCAGATAAATAACATAGCAGAAAAATGTAAACCTAGGAGCCAATAGAAAAAGGAAACTGCAATTGAGATTCACATTTTGCCTGAAATCCATCAGTTCTCAAGGGAAAAGTGATGAATCAAAATAATATTACTTTTCACCCTAGTACATGCAGTGTGCTCGATGTTTACCATATGTTCCACTTTACCAAGGAGCAAGAAAATGATAAACCCTTAGTCAAGAATACAAAAAAGATGGTAGGAATGGGCTGTCATTTGCAAAGACATGGGAAACAGAGAAAAATGTAGACAAAGACCATATAGCCTAGTCAATGTGCCCATCCACTCCATCTACTCTCCCTATCATTCCCTTAGAGATCCTATGTATTTATCCCAAGTTCTCTTGAATTCAGATACTATTTTCATCTCCAGCAGGAGAGAGACCACACAAAGTGTGGAGGTGCACTTGATCCCCACAAAAGAAGTCCAGTGGAAAAGCAGAGAAGGAGTGGGGAAGCTAGGCTCTTTCCAGACAGAGAAACAGACGTATGATTAGAAATAGTTCATTGGTAACATCAAACAAATATATGACTCAACACAGCTGTGTTTCGGCGCTGTAGCACCTTCTTCAGGAGTCTTATGATGTACTATGATGTTAAATTCCAGCTAAATATATGGTATAAGTGGGATCACAGTCCTATAAAAAAGACAACCACAATCCAGATTAAGTAACTTCAGTGAGCATAATATGCAGTCTTTGAGAAGTTAGTCAAGTTGGCCCACACCTCAACCAGACACTATTTTAAATGTACTACTTTGTAGCTTCATTCTGCATCCCCTAATCCTAATATATTTGGAAAGAGTAAACAATCTATTCACGTCTACCCCTTCCAGTCCACTCATTATTTTATAGACCTCTATCTTTTCTCCCCTCAGCCATCTTTTCTGCAAGCTGAAGAGCCCTAGCTGCTTTAGCCTTTCCTCATAGGGAAGTTGACCCATCCCTTTTATCATTTTCGTCGCCCTTCTCTGTACCTTTTCTAATTCCACTATATATTTTTTGAAATGCAGTGACCAGAATTGCATACAGTATTTGAAGTGTGGTCGCACCATGGAGCGATACAAAGGCATTATAATGTCCTCAATTTTCTTTTCCATTCCTTTTCTAATAATACCTTCTATTTGCTTTTTTAGCTGCCACCACACACTGAGCAGAGGGTTCAACGTATCATCAATGATTTATTTATTTATTACATTTGTGCCCCACGCTTTCCCACACAGAACAGGCTCAATGCGGCTTACGTAGTAAAAAGAAAATAGAATTACAAAAAATCTTGAAGGAAATTATTACAATTTGTAGTAAACATAGTAGTAGTAGGGAAGGCTATGTAAATTGAACATGGAGAGGTGAACAAAGATAGGATATGTAAAGGAGAAGAATTTGGGGAGGGTAAGGCGCAGCAAAAGGAGAAGAATTTGGGGAGGGTAAGGCGCAAGAAGGATGAAGAGAAAAAGATTGAGGATGAGCATAGGAGATTGGGGGACAATGGTCTAAGGTATAACAATCGTAGGACAGGAATCATGTGGGTGGTCTTTCGTTAAGTTGGGTCATTAGGGTAGGCTTTCTTGAAGAGATGGGTCTTCAACACTTTCCTGAAGGGTAAATGGCCGTTGATTGTTCTGATGGATCTTGGTAGTGCGTTCCAAAGCTGGCTGCCCAAATAGGAAAAATTGGATTCATAGGAGGATCTGTACTTAATACCTTTGCAGTTGGGAAGGTGTATATTGAGGTAAGTATGAGAAGACATTGCTCTGTTTCTGGTTGGGAGGTCAATGAGGTTCTTCATGTAGATAGGGGCATCTCCATATATTATCTTGTGAATCAATGATGACACCTAGATCCCTTTCCTGGTCGGTGACTCCTAATGTGGAACCTTGCATCATATAGCTTTAGTTCGGGTTCCTCTTTCTCACATGCATCACTTTGCACTTGCTTACATTAAATATCATCTGCCATTTGGATGCCTACAGGCTTATTTTCGAAAGAGAAGGACGCCCATCTTTCGACACAAATCGCAAGATGGGCATTCTTCTTACAGGGTTGCCCAAATCGGTATAATGGAAAGCCAATTTTGGGCGTCACCAACTGCTTTCCGTCGCGGGAATGACCAAAGTTCCCAGGGGGGGTGTCGGAGGCGTAGTGAAGGCGAGACTTGGGCATGCCTAACACATGGGCATCCTCGACCCATAATGGAAACATAAAGGGCGTCCCTGACGAACACTTGGACGACTTTACCTGGTCCTTTTTTTCTTACGACCAAGTCACAAAAAGGTGCTCAAACTGACCAGATGACCACCGGAGGGAATCGGGGATGACCTCCCCTTACTCCCCCAGTGGTCACTAACCCCCTCCCACCCTAAAAAAAAAATTAAAAAATATTTGTTGCCAGCCTCTATGCCAGTCTCAAATATCATACCCAGCTCCATGACAGCAGTGTGCAGGTCCCTGGAGCAGTTTTAGTGGGTGCAGTGCACTTCAGGCAGGCAGACCCAGGCCCATCCCCCCCTACCTGTTACACTTGTGGTGATAAATGTAAGCCCTTCAAAACCCACCAGAAACCCACTGTACCCACATGTAGGTGCCCCCCTTCACCCATAAGGGCTATGGTAGTGGTGTACGGTTGTAGGGAGTGGGTTTTGGGGAGGGGGGGTTGGGGGCCTCAGCACACAAGGTAAGGGAGCTATGTACCTGGGAGTTTTTCTGAAGTCCACTGCAATGCCCCCTAGGGTGCACGGTTGGTGTCTTGTCCTGTCAGGGGGACCAGTGCACTATGAATGCTGACTACACCCATAACCAAAGGGCTTGCATTTGGTCATTTCTGAGATGGGCGTCCTTAGTTTCCATTATCGCCGAAAATCAGAAACGACCAAGTCTAAGGATGACCATCTATAGGGATGACTTAAATGTTAAGATTTGGGCGTCCCCGGTCGTATTATCGAAACGAAAGATGGACGCCCATCTTTTTTCCGATAATACGGGTTTCTCCGCCCCTTCGCGGGACATCCTGCAAGGACGCCCTCAGGAAAACTTGGGCGCCCCTTTCGATTATGCCCCTCCTAGTCTCCTAATCTCGTAAGATCCTCTTGCAATTTTTCACAATCCTCTTGCAATTTAACAACTTTGAATACCTTTGTGTCATCAGCAATTTTAATTACCTCACTAGTTATTCCCATCTCTAGATCATTTATAAATATGTTAAAAAGCAGCGGATCCAGCACAGACCCTTGGGGAGCCCCATTATCTGCCATTCTCCACTGAGAATACTGACCATTTAACCCTACTCTCTGTTTTCTATCTTTTAACCAGTTTTTAATCCACAATAGAACACTACCCCTGTCCCATGACTCTCCAGTTTCTTCTGGCGTCTCTCATGAGATATTTTGTCAAATACCTTTTGAAAATCCAGATTCCCTTTGATAATTAACCAAGTAATCAGATACATTTAACCCCTTAAATTTCAGTTCTGGGTGGTCTGGGGATGGAGTTTGGTTGGGGGAGAATGTATAGAGCAGAGCCATGATTGGTACTTATGTCTGTATTTTATATAATACATATATATGTGCCAATTGTAAACAGCACATGTATGTACAACTTGGATAGTCATCCTAAATCTGTCTGGTTACTTCCTTCCCTAACCCCCCAAACAAGAAAACATGACAAAGCCCTCTCCCAGTCCCTTCTAGATATTATTAGCGTGAACTAAAAGATGACAGAACCATACATTCCCTCATTCTTTTCCAGCCATAAAATAAGGAAAAGAAGAGATGCTGGCAGCTACCTGCCACACACACTCCATCCTGATTCTCTTCCCAGCCTTTAAAAAATAGATTTTTATTTTCTGGCACTGCAGAAATCAGGCGGTAATTGTCATTCTACGCACGTAGACGATTACTGCACGGTTAATGCATGAGACCTTACTGCTAGTCAATGGCTGGTGGTAAGGTCTCAGACCCAAAATGGACATGTGCCAATTTTTATTTTGCCGCACGTCCATTTTTGGCAAAAATTTAAAAAGGTCTTTTTTACAGTCGTGCTGAAAAATGGATCTGCGCGCACCCAAAACATGCACCTACACTAGCACAGACCATTTTTCAGCGCACCTTAGAGGGGCATAATCGAACGGGGGCGCCCATCTATAAGGGTGCCCATCTCCGGGGCCAGTCCCAGGAAGGTGCAGAGCCAACCGTATTATCGAACAAGATGGGTATCCATCTTTCGTTTTGATAATACGGTCAGGGCCGACCAAATCTCAACATTTAGGTCAACCTTAGAGATGGTCGACCTAAATGTTCAGATGGCCGGCCTCGGTTTTCACCGATAATGGAAACCGAGGCCGGCCATCTCAAAACCGGCCAAATCCAAGCCCTTTGGTCATGGGAGGAGTCAGCATTTGTAGTGCACTGGTCCCCCTCACATGACAGGACACCAACCGGGCACCCTAGGGGGCACTGCAGTGGACTTCATTAATTGCTCCTAGGTATATAGCTCCCTTCCCTTGGGTGCTGAGCCCCCCAAAACCCACTACGCACAACTGTACACCACTACCATAGCCCTTATGGGTGAAGGGGGGCACCTACATGTGGGTACAGTGGGTTTCAGGTGGGTTTTGGAGGGCTCACATTTACCACCACAAGTGTAACAGGTGGGGGGGGGGATGGGCCTGGGTCCGCCTACCTGAAGTGCACTGCACCCACTAAAACTGCTCCAGGGACCTGCATACTGCTGTGATGGAGCTGGGTACGACATTTAAGGCTGGCAAAAAATGTTTGTAATTGTTTTTTTTTAGGGTGGGAGGGGGTTGGTGACCACTGGGGGAGTACGGGAAGGTGATCCCCGATTCCCTCCGGTGGTCATCTGGTCAGATCGGACACTTTTTTAAGGCTTGGTCCTGAAAATAAATGGACCAAGTAAAGTCGGCCAAATGCTCATCAGGGCCGCCCTTCCTTTTTCCATTATCAGCAGAGGGCGCCCATGTGTTAACCACGCCCCCGTCCTGCCTTCGCTATGCCTTCGACACGCCCCCTTAAACCTTCCCAGCTCCTGCGACGGACTGCAGTTGAGGGCGGCCAAAATCAGCTTTCGATTATACTGATTTGGCCGCCCTTAGGAGAAGGGCGCCCATCTCCCGAATTGTTTCAGAAGATGGGCGCCCTTCTCCTTTGAAAATAAGCAGGTTAGTAAAAGGGCCCCTCAAATTTCAATTTCCCACATTCCTGACTCCCCACCTTCATCCAGACTTTCCCCCACCCCATATCCCCTGAACTCTCTTGCTGCCTCCCTTTTTGACAGAATACTAAGTGCTGGTAGCTAGGACAGCCAATTGAATTAGTAATTGTTTCTTTACTGCACTGTCAATAAGAAACCAATCCCTATTCAGAGCTTTGAATGAGGATTAGTTCCTTCTTGAGAATGCAGTGAATATGTGAATATATGAATACTGAGTACTGGTAGACTTTCCTAGGTAGCAGCCGAGATGGGGAGGTAAGACCATGTTCTCCTCCTGCTTGGCTTGGATAAGCCTTTTGAGAGATTGTAGAAGGAGTTTGGATGGTGGGGTTGGAAAGAGTGTAAGATTTGCACCATGCACGTCATTTTTGTTACTGCCTTACAAAAGAGATGGTAAGCTCATTCTCCTCCCACCAACGCTGATATCATCATTGTGTGTCAGCTTTCTGCATAAGAACTGAACAATTAAACTTTTTACTTTAGAACTTACTTTTGACAAAACGCAACATCTGCATTCTTGAATGTAAGATCTGCACCATTCATTTTCTTTTTGTGACTAGCTGCTAGGAGGGATGCTGCTAGGGTTTTCGCCACCTCAGTGGGTGGTGGTAAGGGCTCCCCCCCCCCCCCTGAAATGGCTGTTCAGCAAGTGCTTTACTTGCTGCACAGCCAGTGGTGTAGGAAGGGGGGGGCGGTGGGGCAGTCCGCCCCGGGTGCACGCCGCTAGGGGGGTGTCGGCTCCGCTAGTTCACTGCTCTCTCTGCCCCGGAACAAGTTACTTCCTGTTCCAGGGCAGAGAGAGCAGGGAACCAGCGGAGCCGACACAGCTCCCAGCGACGTGCCCTCGGGGGCGGATCGGCCCTCTCGCCCACCCCTCGCTTCCTAATCAAAGTAAGAATGCGTTCCGGGGGGGGAGGGTGCGCACCGAGGAGGGGTGCGCAGCGGCGACCCACCCCGGGTGTCAGCCGCTCTCGCTACAGCACTGTGCACAGCCATTTCCTGCAGAAAAGAAATATTACCCTTTTTCCAGCTGCGGTAAAAGGTGGTCTCGGTGCGTGTGAAAAATACGCTCTGACACGAGCACAGGCCCCTTTTTGTCGCAGCTTGGTAAAAGGGGTCCTGATTCAGCTAATGTTCAAAACTGTACCAAAAATATCAGTAGCAACTAAGGAGCCCTTTTATAAAGGCGAGTAAGGGTCTACATGTGTGCAGCGAGCATCAAATCGGCATGACCACCTGGCTAGCGCATGCGACTGGCGGTTATTCTGAATTTGGCGTGTGCCGAAAACACGCGATAGAAAATAAATTTTCTATTTTCTACTGCAGGAGCATTCCCGGCA
Source organism: Microcaecilia unicolor (assembly GCF_901765095.1). NCBI lineage: Eukaryota > Metazoa > Chordata > Amphibia > Gymnophiona > Siphonopidae > Microcaecilia > Microcaecilia unicolor. Next base: position 376,391,314 of record NC_044033.1, read on the forward strand.
GTAATCGGCAGTTGGTGCTTGTGCTGTATGGCTACCACGTGGGTAACACGTGAGCCCTTACCGCTAAGTCTATGGGTGGTGTTAAGGGCTCAGGCCATAAATGGACGCATGCTGGTTTTCATTTTGCCGTATGTCCATTTCCCAGCCCCCCCAAAAATCCCTTTTTTCCTGACGCGCTGGAGAAACGGTCCAGCGTGCATCCAATACATGTGTCCACACTACTGCAGCCCACTTTTTGGCGTATCTTTGTAAAAGAGCCCCTCACTGTCTTTACTTATAGCTATTAACCAGCTGCTAATATACAGCTGGGTGTCCTTTAGACTAGCTTGCAGAGGGTTATAACCTCAGATGTAGTTTGTATGGTTAATAGCTGGAATACAGTAGTATCTGATGTGCTTGATGAGATGACCCTGATTAAATCTAAACAAACTGGTGGGAGGAGAAGAGATTATACCGTCTTGTTGCTCTATCAGTTTCCCGTTGTTTCTTTCCAATGTTCCATTGCTCTCTTCCATTGTTTTGTTCCCTTAATGATACTTTGACTCTGTCTTCGCATAACTTATCACAATGTAATCCATAACCGAATTGTAACAAATTGTACTCCCATCATTTACAATGTATTGTAAGCCACACTGAGCCCGCAAATAGGTGGGAAAATGTGGGATACAAATGCAATAAAATAAAATAAATAAATTATACCATAGAATATCAGAGAGATTTTAGACTTGAAATGCCATCTGGAACAGGTTGATCACAAGAACATATTGTAATTGTGAAGCAATATTAAGAGAAGATAGCTTTAGTAAACTATGATTATTATATGAAAAGGATTCACAGTGCCATTAGACCGTGTAAACTTTTTCACAGTTTAGAAGTTATTGTATACTATCAGGGCTTTTTTTGAGGGGGTACTTGGGGGTACTGAGTACCGCCACCTTTTCCATTGTCTGCTAAAATTGGCCCATGGTCCCCAAGTTTTAATGAAAGAGCTCAGGCTCTACACACCAATTCTGCCTGGTCATAGATTCTGTTACTGGTTGCAGGGGGCCTGGTTATTGTGGGGTGGGTCCCTCAGTAATCCCCCCACCCCTGAAGGGTGAACTGGCATTTGAGTACCGGCACCTTTTTCACTAGAAAAAACACACTGTATACTATGCACAGTCAGGAAATGTACAACCACAAACCTGAGGCTGACTATTTTGAGAATAAAGTGAAGTGTTTAAATTCTGTGTAACACCCCCTTGTGAGTGTCCCTGAGTTCCGGATGAACCTGGCAGGAGTTCCCTTAGGACAGGCTCTGTCAGTGCCTTTTGTACTTGCAGCCTGGCGCCTCCACCTGAGTAAGAAATGTGTTAGTGAATGAGATTTCCCTCCCTTCCCCCCAGAAAAAAATAAAATAAAACACTGTGAACAAGGCTGACTAAATTGTTAAACAATTTATTCATCTGATACAACTTATATTAGAACAGTACAGCATTAACACTTTTGGTAGGCAACTATTTAAGCATCTTTTAAACAGTGTAATCTACACCACTAGAACTAATTAATCTATTTATGTCCTGTTTACCAATGTGGGCAATGTTAATTTTATCTCCTTGCTTCTATATTATGACTTTCCCCTGTCCATCTCCACCACATCCCAACTGCCATCCTCCTGCTGATGCACAACTGGATCTGTGGTTGCTGGTCATCCGGAAAGGTCTCACGGTACTTGGACACTTTGCTCTCGGATCCTGAGCTCTGTCTCTACAAGGCTCCACCTCCACAAGGCTCCTCTAAAGCTGCCCAAAGGCCACAGGACTTCCTTCCACTTGGAGGGGTTGCCTTCCTATCACCAGACCCTGAGCACAGCTCCAAGGACTTTCACTATTACTGGATCCTACTACTACTACTACTACTATTTAACATTTCTATAGCGCTACAAAGTGTACACAGTGCTGCACATAGAAGAAAAACAGTCCCTGCTCAAAGAGCTTACAATCTAATAGACAAAAATAAAGCAAGCAAATCAATTAATGTACAGGAAAGAGGAGTGGAGGGTAGGTGGGGCGAGTGGTTACAAGTCAAAAGCAATGTTAAAGAGGTGGGCTTTCAATCTAGATTTAAAGATGGTCAAGGATGGGGAAAGACGTAGGGGCTCAGGAAGTCTATTCCAGGCGTAGGATGCAGCGAGACAGAAGGAGCAAAGTCTGGAGTTGGCAGTAGTGGAGAAGGGAACAGATAAGAAGGATTTATCCATGGATCCTGAGTACCAACTGTGCTCCCCAGGTCCTCTCTGTAGACGATTCCCAAGAATCAGTTGAGCTCCCAGGGGTCTTGTCTGCCACCAATCCACAAGCACTGATTGTTCTCCCAGGGGCATTCTTGAAGATGGGTCCCAAGAAGCAATTGAACTCCCCAGGCCTTATCTGCTACTAGGCCCTGAGCACTGATTGTTCTCCCAGGTGCAGACTATCTCTGCTGCTTTTGGACCGCTGAGTACTAATTGCATTCTCAGGAGTCTTCAACCTCCACTGGGCCCTGAGCACCAATTGTACTCACAGAGGCCTTCACTGTCACCAAGTCCTGAGCATTGACCATGTTCCCAGGATGCTAGCAATTATTAGGAAAGAGATGGTAAATAAAACTGAGAATACTATAATGCCTCTGTATTGCTCCATGGTGTGACCTCACCTTGAGTATTATGTTCAGTTCTGGTTGCCATATCTCAAAAAGATATAGCGGAATTAGAAAAAATTCAAAGAAGAGCAACCAAAATGATAAAGGGGATGGAACTCCTCCCATATGAGGAAAGGCTAAAGAGGTTAGGGCTCTTCAGCTAGGAAAAGAGATGACTGAGGGGAGATATGATTCAGGTCTACAAAATCTTGAGTGGTGTACAATGAGTAGAAGTGAATTGATTTTTTACTCTTTCAAAAAGTACAAAGGCTAGGGGATACTCAATTAAGTTACATGGAAATACTTTAAAAACAAATAGGAGGAAATATTTTTTCACTCAACGAATAGTGAAGCTCTGGAACGTTTTCCAGAGGGCAGCAGTTAGTGTAACTGGGTTTAAAAAAGGTTTGGACAAGTTCCTGGAGGAAACGTCCATAGTCTGCTATTGAGACAGACATGGGGGAAGCCACTACTTGCCCTGGGATTGGTAGCATGATATGTTGCTACTATTTGAGTTTCTGCCAGGTACTTGTGATCTGGATTGGCCACTGTTGGAAACAAGATACTGGGCTAGATGGACCATTGGTCTGACCCAGTATGGCTGTTCTTCTGTTCTTATGTCCCAGGGTCCTTCTCTGTCTCAGCTGGACCTCCATCTCCTGCCACTGTCTTTTGGAGGCGTCTCATCTCTCACGGTCACTTCCCCTGCTAGGTCCAAAGCCTTTTGTAGATTAAGCTCTTTTGTGAGCCTGGGCTCTTTATGATTCCAGCTCAGAGTCTGTAACCTGCAGTTCAGTATGCCCAGCCAGGGGGATTTCCTCTCCTCTTAGGTAAAAAGCCAAGAAACAAACATCTTAATCAGAATCATTATCCAACTCCAAATCAGTCACTTCAGAAGCTCAGGCCCCAGATAATCCTCCCCCATCACATTTTGGTGAAGAGTTTGCTTTACTTTGAAGACTGAATTCACTCCTGTCATCTCTGCTTTAGCACACATACCCTTATCTACCAACTTTAGCAGATAATTAACCTTAAAGTCTGCAAATGATGATGATTATTAGTCTTTCCTTACAGTAAACCTAGTAATCTGCATATTCAGTCCCTTGCTGTTCACCTTTACCCTAGTTCTTCATCGATATATCAATCTGTTTTTTTTTTTAAATTTCTTTATTAAATTTCAATTATACATTTACATAGAATAAATGCCAGAACATTGAATACAATTATTTCAAATTAAGTAACAGGAAAAATATCTTTAAATTCGTCCACATTATAATTCCAAGATATAAGGAAATTGTTTAGAGAGAATTATCTCAATATTTAGAAAAAAGAAATATTATGAGAGGCTCAAACACATTTACCAACCAGCGGTTTCAGCTACCTGTTGGAGCAGTCAAGGACAGCTCAACTGTGTCACTTTCCTTAAGGGAAATAAATTGTGCCAATTTAACTGGATCGAAAAATACATAGTTAACCGAATTCAAGGAAATTAAACATCTACAGGAAAATTTTAGGGTAAAAGTTCCTCCCAGCGCTAAAGTACGTGGCCTCAGCGCAAGGAATTCTTTTCTCCGTCTCTGTGTAGATCTACTTAAATCCGGATAAACCTGAATCCTCGCCCCGTAAAATTGTGGAGTCATATTTCTGAAGTAAAGCCTCAAAGCGTTGTTTCTATCAGACTCAAAGGCAAAAGTTACTAGTAAGGTAGTAGGTTCAGTGATAACCTCCAAAGAGGTTTCCAGTAAATCAGTTAAGTTTTGAGATACTTTGAAGACTGAATTCACTCCTGTCATCTCTGCTTTAGCACACATACCCTTATCTACCAACTTTAGCAGATAATTAACCTTAAAGTCTGCAAATGATGATGATTATTAGTCTTTCCTTACAGTAAACCTAGTAATCTGCATATTCAGTCCCTTGCTGTTCACCTTTACCCTAGTTCTTCATTGATGTATCAATCTGTAAATTGATAGTTTCCAGTGCTGCTTCTATCAGCCTTCACTCTGCAGCTCCTCAGTACCTCTCCACTCTTATCTCTCCCTGCACGCCTCCCGGTAACTCCAAACTTCTTTCCTTTTATCTTGCTGTATGGTATGCCAGGAATAGACTTCCTGAGTCAGTAGGTCAAGCTACAGCTCTGGCCATCTTCAAATCTAGGCTAAACCCCCACCCTTTTGAGGCTGCTTTTAACTTATTCACTTGTTCAGTACCCATGTCTGTTTTTACATTCCCACCTTAGTAATTCCCTTATTTGTCCTGTTTGTCTGTCTTGATTAGATTGTAAGCTCTGTCGAGCAGAGTCTGTCTCTTACACGTTTAGTGTACAGCACTGTGTACATCTAGTAGTGCACAGATTGCGACATTCACATTATAGTTTCAGATAAGTGTACCTCAAGTTAAATTTTATTTGGAAAAGTGCTGAAGTTCCTTAGGAGTAAATGATACCCCATGTCTTTAAATAAGTAATTTTTTTCATTATAAAATTTTGTTCAAGTTTTCCAAGTGGTTGCATGAATAATATAAATTGTTCATCTATCACCTCATATTTGTTATATTCTATTACTGGTGATATTTTTGACTGAAGAAAAAGGACACCTTATAGATAATACAATATTAAACAAATGAGCCTCAACTGCCCAAAGCTGCTTTTCAAGTACCAACTTAACCATACAGTTACAGCTCACATCGAGTTTCTCTCATTGGCTCTATTCAAAGAATTGCAAAATTTTCAGTGGGAAAAAGCTTCCATCAATGGGAAGAAAAAAACATAGAAGAAAGAAGCACATTCACCAACATTCAATAAACATAAAAATGATCTTATAGTGTCCTTTTTACCAAGCTCCAAAGGATGATAAAAGGCAAGCCAAAAAATCTTATCTGACAGAGTCTTTCTTAAATATATCTTTCATTCTCATCTTATCAGTCCAGTTGTTCTTATTATCAGACAGCCTTGATCGACATCCTAATCCCTAGATGAATGGGAATTGGGGGGGGGGGGGGGGGGGTTGAAATATTGCCTTTCTGTGGTTTTTGCAGCTACATTCAAAGTGGTTTACATAGTATATACAGAAGCTTATTTGTACCTGGGGCAATGGAGAGTTAAATGACTTGCACAGAGTCACAAGGAACTGTAGTGCAAATCAAACCCAGTTCCCTAGGTTCAAAGTCTGCTGCAAAAACCACTAGGCTATTCCTTCACTCTACTCTGTTATGTATGAAGCCTGATGTGAGCTGTAAATATACGTTCAAGTTGATACTTGAAAAGCATCTTTGGGCAGTTGAGGCTCATTTGTTTAATATTGCATTATATATAAGCTGTCCTTTTTCTTAAGTCTTCATAGGAAAATTAAAAACAAAATTTCCAATATTTTCCAATATAGTATTTTTGCTTGTTATTTTTGATCACCATTTTTTGTTATGGTGCAAAATAATCTATACAGATCCTGAATATCTTTACCTTGTCATTTGGAGCTAAATTAGAGTATCAGTGTGAATATCTGAGCATGAAACTTCATATATGGCTCCATTTTTGACTGGTTCAATTTCATTTTATTTAGTGTTAACCGTCTCATGACTTCTATCAAACACTGGTCCATTGCATAAAGAATTTCATCCCAACTGGCACTTAATTCACAATGAATCCGTATATTATTTGCATTTAAAATGTATTTTATCTTAGCCACCTCAACGATTTTCATACAGATTAAGTAGACCTAGAGACAAGGTGGATCCCTGGGGGACTCCAAATATCAATTTTCAATATTGTACGATTTCATTCACCCAATGTACACATTGCACATAATCCATTATGTATGAATTAAAGCAAAGCAAGGCTGTGCCCTGAAACCACAGGCTTCTGCCTATAACAAGAAATATAGGGGGTCTTTTACTAAGACGCACTGGCGTTTTTGAAGCACGCTAAAAACAGGCATGTGCTAAACACTAGAGACGCCCATAGGAATACATAGGCATCTCTAGCATTTAGCGTGTGCTAAAAATGCCAGCACGCCTTAGTGAAAGACCCCCATAGTGTCAAAAGCAACTGACAGTAGGGATGTGTACTCATTTGACATGACATGGGAAATGTTTCTTGAAAGAGAAGGGAAATGTCATTTATAACAGGAATAAACCCCTAAATGATTGGCTTTTTCCCCAGTGTTGTTAAGCTTCATCATTTTCCCCCAGTGGTAGTAGCTATCATGTACCAGCTAGTCTTGAACCCATAACCTTCAGCTTGGAAGGCAACTGTCTTCTAAGCAAAGATACTCTAACTCAGTGGTTCCCAAAACCAGTCCTGGAGGCTAAATAAAATGTCAACAGATTTCCATAAACCATTCCAACCTACCAGATAAAACTAAATTATAATAGTATAGAATAAAAAATACAACTGAATTTTATAAGTTTAATTTCAATGGGGTTGATATTCAGCCAGCAGTGGGCAGAATTTTTTGGCTGCCTCCGGCAGTTCCCTAAATCTTTGGAAAAACCCGATTTGATAGTGCGAAACCCCTTCGTGAAAAACTACACTGGCTACCAATCAAAGAACGAATCACCTTCAAAATCTGCTCACTGGTTCATAAAATAATCCATGGTCTAGCTCCGGAATTTATGTCTGACTTGATTGACCTACCAACAAGAAACACATCAAAATCAGCAAGAACATACCTAAATCTGCACTTCCCAAAATGTAAAGGACTCAAATACAAATCAACATATGCATCCTGCATTTCCTACATTAGCACAATACTGTGGAACGCTTTACCAAAAACCGTGAAAAACACGAATGGGCACCTAAACTTCCCAAAAGGCCTAAAAACTCACCTGTTTAAAAAGGCTTACACCACCGATCCAACATAAATGCCCAGTCTCTGCAACACAACTTAACTAATGCACTGTTCAACCAGGACACATATCTTCTGTTGCAAAATCCCCCAATGTGGTTACACCACATTAGCTTATCTAACTATTTAACCACAACGTCACTTACATCTACACCGGAGTCCGCAAATGTCTCTCCGGAACTATGTAAGCCACATTGAGCCTACAAATGAGTGGGAAAATGTGGGATACAAATGTAACAAATAAATAAATAAATATTCAATGCCGGCCATGTCTGGGCAACAGCATTGAATATTCACTGGGCTGCTCTCAAATGGAACCATGCCATGGGAGTGACATACACTGTGGAGGCCATGTGGCCAATCAGTCTCAACATTTGCTGAGCTGAAACCTGCTGGCTGCCGTGTACCTCCGAGGCAAATGCTACTAAGGTATTTACTCTTGCTAGAGGAAGGAAGGCCTGAGCCTGCGCTGTGTCTAGCAGGGCTCCTATGTACTCCAATTATCATTTTGGTTTGAGATGGGACTTGGTATAATTTATGACAATCTAAGTAGATCTAGCACCTGAATAGCCAACCCCATTGACTCAGTTGCCCCCTCCTGAGATGTGTTCTTGACCAACCACTCATCCAGGTAAGGGAACACATATATTCCCAGTCTGCGTAGATATGCTGCGACTACTGCCAGGCACTTGGTGAAAACTCTGGAAGCAGACGCTAGGCCAAATGGCAGAATGCAATACTGGAAGTGACATTTCCCTACTCGAAATCTGAGATACTTCCTGTGACTGGGAAGTATTGGAATATGGTTATAGGCATCCTATAAGTCCAGAGAGCATAACCAATCATTTTTCTGAATGAGAGGAAGTAGGGTGCCTAGGGAAATCATCCTGAACTTCTTTTTTATTAGAAACTTGTTCAGGGCCCTTAGGTCTAGGATAGGCTGGTATCCCCCCATTTTCTTGGTCACAAGGAAATACCTGGAATAGAACCTCCCACCCTTCTTCGCCTGGTGGCAAGAGTTAAACCGCTCAGGCCTGCAGAAGGGTGAAGATTTCCTCTACAAGTACTTGCTTGTGCAGAGAGCTTATGTAAGAAACTCTCAGTGGGTAATTTGGAGGTCATTGACACCAACTGAGGGCATACGCACAATGGCCTATTTGAAGAACCCACTGGTCAGAGGTTATAAGGGGCCATATGTGGTGGTGAAAAGTGAGCCTCCCTCTGACCGGTAGGTCATCCAGAATGGACATTCTTTGTGTGGCTATGCTCTGCTGGAGCCAATCAAAAGCCTGTGCCCTGCTTTGATTGGGGAGCCAGCTGGGACTTCTGAGGGCAGGACTGGTGAGGCCTGGGATGCTGGCCCTGAGTTGCCTGAGTACAGCAGGCTAAAGGCTGGTATCTACACCTTTGAGAGAAGTAGGTCCTGTGTCTCTGCCCAGTTAAAAATCCCCTTAGTATGCATGTCTGCCAGTCTCTCCTGAACAGCCTCTTCCAGGCCAGACACATGCAGCCAAGAGAGTCTAAACATCCCCACACCCATTCCAGAGAATCTGGACACAATATAAAGGGAGTTATAAGCGCCCCTGGCCAAATAATGCCCACATTCCATCTGCTTATTGGCCAACTGGCGAAGCTCAGCGGCCTGCTCTGATTTACTATTCACTAAAGACTCCAAGCAAAGGCTCATGTAGATCTGGTAGGACTGGATGAGGGCAATCAGCATCAAGGCCTGAAACGTTTTCCTTTCAAATGAGTCCAGGCAGCTGGGCCTTCTCAAATCCAGGAGCCTTCTGGATACAGTATTGTGTATACACTTTCCTGGGTGATACAGTACATCCTTAAGGATAGGGTGCAATGGTACAGTGACCCCTTCCTTAGGAGGAGACTTATAGCCCAAGATAGATAACATCTCTGCCCTGGGCTCCTCCTCTGTCTCCAACTTAAATGAGATTGTCGTAGTCATCTCCCTGACAAAACCATTGAAAGAGATGCCCCCTCTAGAGGAGATTTCCGTCTCTTGAGGAGGTGAGAGATCAGAAGGGATACCATGACTCCTCCTCCGAGAAGTAATGTGGATCTGTATCTGATTTCCATGAGCGATCCCAGACTGCTCTTCCTCTTGAGGATCAGAAGACTAGGTCTGCACCAGTCTCGATATAGTGAAATGGCGCCCATGCTCTGAGGAGCATTGAGGTGCAGCCCTTCTCAGACTCCGGGGAAGCTTTCTCCCTCAATGTCAGAGGGGGTACTGCCTGCTCAGGCCTTGGCTCCGACACCCTTTGAGGTATCAGTGTTGGCGATCTGAGCACCAGCATTGGTGGAGCCTCATACAGGGTCTGGGGCTCCTCCGCTGGGGGTGCAAGCACCCTCGCCAAAACAAGAGTGCCCTGCAGCAACTGTGCCAGCTCTTCTTGGAGCATGCTCCAGAACTGCTCACCGAGGGCAGGCTTTGGCAAAGGCATGGGAGCCGGTGTGGCGGCAGCCTGCGAAGTCCTTGGTCCCGAACTGGTGATGGGGACCTGGCTACTCGATGACTGGAGCACTGGCATCTTTTCCAAAGAAAGGGAGTGCTCTTCTTGATTCCGTCACTTCTCGGGTATCAGAGAATCCAATGCCCCAGTGCTCCCAGCACTATGCATCGAGGAGGACTGAGGCTTATGCTTCTTGGGCTTCCCCCAATACATATAGCTTTGATCCCTCAGTGCTGACAAGGACACTGCCAAATCCGAGCATCTCCCCGGTGTTGTGTCCGATATTGACCCATCCCGGGGCCTGCTAACAGCACCCGGTGTCGAGGCAGGTGGAGACCCACTCAATGCCGGTGCACTCCCGGTGGTTACCGGTGTTGGAGCAGCCATGGAGGTTGATGTCGCTAGTGCCGAAGACGATGGTCTGGCCTACGAAAAGCCAAAAAGCTTTTCCTGTTGAGCCAGACACCCTTCCTTGCCTGCATATGAAGACAAAGATCATAAAGAGGGGATCATGATTTGGCGCAAGGCACCCAATGCACCAGTTGTGTAGGTCTGTGAGAGAAATAATGCAACAGTACTTAGCACACCGCTTGAAGCCCCTGGGGATCTTCTGGGACATTGAGAAAAGAATTTCAGCTAAATTAAACTCCTCAATCTTGAACAAATAAAAAAAGGGAAGCATTCAAATTGAGGTCAGGGCTGTGGCCTAATTGCACAGCCACTCACGAAAAATAAGTGAAACTAAAAAATGCCGAAAAACTATTGAAAAATACAAGGAAAGGAAAAACAGGAGAAATATATTAAAAGGGAGATAATTACCCACTAGGGAAGGCACTTGCAAAAGCGAAAAATTTCTCATAAAACGCAGCATGAGGAGAAGACTACAAAATGCGTCCTCTCAGCTCCGTGGAAAAAAAGAGACTAGGGGGCCCACACCCAAGCATCAGGTGGGAAGGCACCAGCGCATGCGCACTGCTAGAAATGTCTATGGTGCTGGAGATTCAGCATCTGCACCGGGACTCCATCGTATGACGCCACTCACATGTGAAAATAATGAGGCCTGCTTGTCTTCGGAGAATTGGTTCTTTCCTGGATAAGTTAAAACGGATAAAGGTAGGACTGTGTTTTGTGCTGTCCTATTTATCTAGTTAATTTAGCCAAGTAAGTGCTGAATATTGGCACATAACCGAATAAGCATCAACTCCATCCCCAGACCACCCACAAAAACATGGGCGCTAACCAGGTATATTCTGTGGCACTGTCCGGTTAAGATTCGCTGAATATACCAGGTTAGCCCCAGACAAATGATTTAAGCACCCAAGAGCTTCTCCTGTTGTTTAAATTACTTTGAATATCAACCCCAATGCTTACAAAAAAGACACGTTTTCAGTTTCTTCTGAAACTGCATATAATGAAATTCTAACTGAATATGTAAAAGGAAAAACATTCCAACACAACGCAGTGTGGAAAGAAAAAGAACTAAACAATGTTTATGTTTTTATACCTTGGACTGATGGAAAAGGCATCTATCAGGATTCCCTAAACCATGTCAGCCTACCAAATACAGAGAAAGAAAACAACAATGTCAAGCAGAGAGGCACATGCCCAAAAATAATTGCATGGGTTAGTGTACTGAGTTTAAAACAAACATGAGCAAGGACTGGGAGTCAATACAACTTCCTCAGCAGTGGGACAACAAAATCATATTTTTTGGCCTTCGGTGCTAGCTGAGTAGCAATATTTTAAAGAGTCTGCGATCTTTTTTGAACAGTTTGTGAAATTCACAGATATAAGATTACAGTACCCCAAATGAAGCAAGATTAACATTTGGAGGGCATTTTCGATATGATGTCTAAATCCAAATTGAGATGTTTTGCCAAAAAACAGAAAAATGTCTACATTTCTGGTTCTATTATGGCTTTGAGCTAGATGTTTTCAGACTGAACACGTCCATTTGTAATGTAAGTACTACTTTTGGGAAAAAAAAACCTGTCCCAGGGAATAGCTTAGAAAAACTAGCCATAGGGAGGTCTATCTGTTAGTATTCCTAGTGAAGTGGCCACACAGACATCCCAGCAGTGCAGAGGAGCAGCCTAGTGGCCAGTGCACTGGACTTCACATAAGGTAAAGGTCCACCAATACAATAGTCCTCAGGCTTGAAGGTCACTTACAAAAGGGTCCTTTTACTAAGCCACGTAGGCGTCTTTGTGCACCCAATTCGTGCCAGTTCAGAACTACCGCCCAGCTACCGCGTGGCTCAGGCGGTAGTTTCATTTTTTACGCGTGCCACTACATAAGTCGGAAAATTTCCGGCACGCTAACCAGGCAGTAATCGGCATTGTATGCGCACTGATGGTTACCGCCCAGTTAACGCGTGAGACCTTACTGCTAAGTGAATGGGTGGCGGTAAGTTCTCAGGCCCAAAATGGAAGTGCGCCGATTTTCATTTTGCTGCACGTCCATTTTCGGCCAAATAAAAAGACCTTTTTTGCAGGTGTGCTGAAAAATGGACCTGCACGCGCCCAATACATGTGTCTACACCAGCATAGGCCACTTTTCGGTGCCCCTTAGTAAAAGGACCCCATATTCAGGTACAGGAGGTATTTCTATGCTCCAGGAGGGCTCACATATTTGTAATGAAATGAAGGAGTTATTTGTTATTTGTTACATTTGTATCCAACATTTTCCCACCTTTTTGCAGGCTCAATGTGGCTTACATATTACTGTTATCGGCGTTAGCCGGTTCCGGTCTGAACAAGTACAAGGTGATATTATGGTAGATAAGGTACATATATGGTAGGTACAATTGGGGGGAACTTAGAGGGGGAGAGGGGGAGGAAGAGTCAGGTAATGTCCATTACGGTCTTTGGTTATATTGTGTCGCAGGTGTCCAGGTGTTTTTTTATGTTGGGTCGGTGTGGTATGCTCTTCTGAACAGGACTGTCTTTAGTGCTTTACGGAAATTTAGGTGGTCTAGCTTAGTTTTTACTGCTTTTGGCAGTGCGTTCCATAATTGTGTGCTTAAGTAGGAAAAGCTGGATGCAAAGGTGGATTTGTATTTGAGTCCTTTGTTGCCTGGGTAGTGGAGGTTTAGGTAAGATCGTGCAGATCTTGTGGTATTTCTGGTTGGCAGGTCGATAAGGTCTGTCATGTATCCAGGTGCCTCGCCATAAATAATTTTATGAACAGTCGTGCAGATTTTGAAAGTGGCAAATTCTTGCCACTTTAAAAGACAACTCCGACTAATATCTTTCATTAAAAGGCTTTCATTGGTTTGGATGGCATGGTGTGTATTACCTAGAGGAATCCATCTACTGTCCCTCTTAACAATAGTCATATTAATACTGCTTCCAGTGTTTTTAGAGAAAAAGAAAATCAATTATCTTCACTTTCCTAGTGAGTTTAAATAAATCAATCCTTGTGTTAAAAGCATTGTATTGGGGAGTGGGAGCAAATGTCATACCCTTGTCCAAAACTGCATATTGCGCTTTAGAAAGATGTCTACCAGAAAAGTTATATATTCTTTCTAGAAGTTGTCTTCTGCAAATGGTAGGTACGTTTTTCCAGCTGCCCTGATTCCTGTTGTAATTATTGCGATTGACTTGATTTATATACTGATTGTTCCTGTTCACATTCTCATCGTCACCATATCTGTTCCTCCGACAAACCTTCTTCTCTGCCTCTTCATCTCAAATAAATCGAACACTGGTGTTTCTTTATCCCTCTGTGCTAATCTATCTGTTGTTGAGTCCCTTCTGCACAACTCCTCCATCAACAGCCAACGACCACCACAAACAAACGCTCGCTTATAAAATGGGAATTGAACCTGAGTCCTGTTATTCACTGTCCACTGCACTGATCACTAGGCTCCTCCATCCACTTGCTTGCTGCTTTCTTAGGAATGGCCATAATATCTGGAGCTGTCATACAGCCTGGTATCTACTGTCACTGTTATATCTTTGGGGGGTGGGAAGGAGTCAGTGGCCACTAGGGAATTAAGGAAGGTCATGCCTTCATCCCTCCAGTGGTCAGCTGGTCAGTTAGGGCACCTTTTTCTGACTTGGTCGTGACTGAAACAGGACTAGATTAAAAATGTACTTTTCTGCCCTGGATCTTTTTTTATGTTCCGGAATCAAAAAATGCCCGGCCAAGTCCTACCCAAATGCTTCCAACATGCCCACATTCTATTTGGACGAACTTACTGAAAAATGTCCCAATTCTGCCTTTTTGAAAATTATGATTTAGACCTTTTGGTGAGAAAAACATCCATCCGCCACTTTTGAGATGTTTTCTCTTTTGAAATGAGTGCCTTGGACTTCAAGCCTGAAGTGCGTAGGAAGAAAATACTTTCTTATTTGGCACAATTGCTATAACTTGTAGAACTTTTTTTTTTCTTTTAAGGGCATTTACTTGATGAACCATTTTTAGTCTGGAATCCAAAAGGACTCCTAAGGACTGGGAGTAATTGAAATGTAGTTCCTTGAATAACTAAACCATCATTTAAAGAAAGAGGTGGAGCACCCAACCAAAGGATCACAGTCTTTTTTTAACATATTTGTAAATACAACCAAAAAATAATCACACAAAGAAAAATAGAAGGAGAGAAAAATATGCATAAGGAAAGTGAATCTAATATCAAGTCCACAAAAAATCGCAGGGGAGGGTAACAAGTGAAAAATCTAAAGGAAAAATATCAATTACATACATCGCAAATGCACAGCAAGCATATAGCACAGGTTACTCCAGAAAACAATTTTTCACATGCAGAGTTCACATAGCTAATCTCTTCAGTGAACTGGGAACTATTTTTCTACTGTTAATGAAGGCTGAAAGCTGACTGACTTCAACTTTACAATGCACTTACAGGGATATTTCAGGAAAGAGAGCACTTCTTAACTGGAGAACTCCAGATTTAAGTAATAGAACATTTTTCTTTCTTTTCTGAGTTTCTTTAATCAGGTCAGCAAACATATGGGTCCTTTTACTAAGGTGTACTGAAAAATGGGTTGTGGTAGTGTAGGTGCGGGTTTTGGGCGCATGCCGATCCATCTTTCAGCGCCCCTGTAAAAAAGGCCTTTTTAAAATTTTTGCCGAAAATAGACGTGCGGCAAAATCAAAATTGCCATGCGTCCAATTTGGGTCTGCGACCTTACCACCAGCTTATGCGGCTTAGTAAAAGGGCCCCATACTGACCTGACTATTCAGAAAAGGAAAATCTTTTTTCTTTAAAAAAAAAAAAACAACAACGAACATACTGAGAAGCCAGTCATAATCTGAAGGTAGCGTTAAAGTTATAACTAAGGAGTCATTTTACTAAAGGAATATAATGGGCTTCTTATTATTTAGCACATACTAAATCCATTAACGCACCTTAGTAAAAAGACCCCTAAAATAGCTAAAGTCACTGATTGAGGCTCAGAATCTCCGAAAATGTCAGATATGTTTAAAAACATCCACGTCAGGATCCAGGCCACCCTGATTCTTAATTCCTTTCTTGCTGATGGTAAATAAATGTGAGAAATTGGAGGAACATTATCATGAGGTGTTGTAAATGGTATTTTTGAAAGTTTATTATATGGAGGTTAGCAAACCTTACAGTATTTTCCAAATGTTCTATTTTATGTCTCAAAAGCATGTTTTCTTTCATTGAAGATGAATTAATTACTTGACCATTCTTACCCCCTTGTTTACTAAGCCGCGCAGCAGTGCCGACACAGCCCATTCAAATTGAATGGGTTATGTTGGCAGTAGCACACAGCAGCCGCTAGTGTGGCTTAGTAAACAAGAGGGTTAATTTGTGCCGTATGATCTTCCAAGAGTTGAGTAGTCTGGAGTATTTGCTTCTGAAAAGTATTTATTAAAGCTGTATTACCTTGGATATTAGTATTCATAATAGCAAACTGCAAAGATAAAGTTTTACCTAGATGTGACAAGACAGTCCAGATCGCTTCCAAGGTGCAATATCAATCTTTGGAAAAGAAGGCTTATCAACCATCGGACACTGAGGACTGGAGGGGGAGGGGTGAAATCTGAATGGATGGAAAGGAGAAATGGAGAAAAAGGATGAAAGGAAAAGATCTACATCAGAGACAGAGGTAAAGAATGAAAAGACAAAGGGAGAAGGGAGAAGAAATGGTAAAGAGATGATGGAAGAGGACTTAGAAGATCAATCAAAGGAAAGTGAAAGAGACAGATGGGGACCAACTCAACTAAAAAAACAATTGCCTCGACAACTACTACTACTTATCATTTTTAAAGCGCTACTAGACGTACGCAGCGCTGTACACATGAACATGAAGAGACAGTCCCTGCTCAACTGAGTTTATAATCTAATTAGGACAGACAAACAGGACAAACAAGAGATAAGGGAATAAAAGTAGAAAAACATTTAATTTTCCTTTGTGTTGTGGCTGGAATATGTCATGGGAATGTCTGTTATATTTTGCACTGAGTAGACAGAAATGCATTGCTATTGCTATTTTTCCAGTGTTGGACTGCATGCAGTGTCTGCCTTCTCGGTGTTTATATTTCACTTTGCATGTGTTTTTAATTTGTGGTCCCTTATACTGTGTTAGGTGAGGGCTGGTATGTGCTCTGACTGATGCATGGGATTTTACTAGCATTCATTTTATGTGTAGGGATCTGGTTGAGTCTGGTTTTCCAATAGGAGGTATCAGTATCAACAAAAGACTTGTATATAGCTATATCCCCTTTCGGGTTCAACGCAGTTCACAAAGTAAGAAATAAAATTACAGAGTACAGCAGATAATAGCTAGTCACACTATATTAACAGCCCCAATATTAATTCTTTTTCAAATAAAAATGTTTTCAATTTTTTTTTCAGAAAGATAAGAAGATTTAGTTGTATACAAACAGGCAAACTATTCCAAATTGGGATAATGTAAAAGGTATAGCACATGCTAAAATATGCAAATATCAAATGCCACAAACACACAGAGGTTGAAAAATTAGTAAAATTACGCAATCTAGATGAAAAACTAAATAAAGATGGTTGTAATAAATCATTTAGCAATTCAGAAGTTAAACCATACACCACTTGAACTAACAGGCGTAATGATTTAAACAAAATACGCTGACGTATAGGAAGCCAGTGTAAGATTTCAAATTTTGACGAGATGTCGAATTTTTTTTAAGCCTGAAAAGCAATCTAGCTGCTGTTTCCTTTTCATATATAGGATTGAGGCAATCTAAGCTCTCAGAGTTAATTATGTTGTGATATGGCATGTTTGGTTCAAAGGTGTCTTTTTTGCATGGTTTTATGTTACTTCACAATGAGGGTACTTTTAAGACACTTCTGCAGGTAAACCAGTGTTTTAGGTCAGAAATAGCCTTTTATAAAATTGCCCAGATTATATGGGCCCGATACTCAGACCGCGGGAAGGAGCCTGGCTAAATCCTGCGGTTGACGGTCAGCCCGGATTGCTTGTGACTGGCATTGAATATCCGGTGTTTTTTGACCGGTTTAAATTTAACCTGCCAAGCTGGTATTCAATGCTGGCCAGTTAAGTTTAAACCAGCCAAAGATATTCCTGCTATTATGGTGGCCTGATTTGGCCCCCCCAAGCTTACCCCCCTGTTTACTAAGCCACGCTAGCAGCTGCAGTGTGCTAATGCCGACACAGCCCATTCGCGTTGAATAGGCTGTGTCGGCAATGCCACAGGACTTAGTAAATGGGGATTAGCCAGCAATGCGCTGAATATTAGCAGATAGCCAGTTAAATCGCGTGATATAACTGGTTATCTGCTAAGGGCTAGATTCTATATATGGTGCCTGAAAATTCTGTGCAGAAAATAAAAACAGGCCTAGGCATATTCTCTAAAGTACGACTAAATGTTATAGAATAGGCTTAAATTTCCGCGCCGTATACAGAATACGCTGAGCTCCAGTCCACACATAGATATCCTTTCTTTTTTTTACTTATTGTAATTCTTAGAACTGTAAACTGTTTTAGTCTGCTAGTTAGTTAAGGTGGTATAGCAAGTTTGGATAACTACATAACAATAAATAAGGGGCCCTTTCACTATATCACACTATATTAACAGCCCCAATATTAATTATTTTTCAAATTAAAATGTTTTCAATTTTTTTCCAGAAAGTCAGATAAGAAGATTCTAGTTGGAATTCGTTTTCCGATAATGTGGTAAAGGCGGTTAGCTTAGCAGGGTTTAAAAAGGGTCTGGACAGCTTCCTAAAGGAAAAGTCCATAGACCATTATTAAATTGACCTGGGGAAAATCCACTGCTTATTTCTGTGATAAGCAGCATAAAATGTATTGAGTTTTCTGGGATCTTGCCAGGTATTTGTGACCTGGATTGGCCACTGTTGGAAACAGGATGCTGGGCTTGATGGACCTTTGGTCTGACCCATTGTGGCAATACGTATGTACTTATGTACTGATCAGCGGTAGGGCTACCCCACGGATAGCAAGCACCAAAAAGATACTACTGCTGGGTTAGTGCACCCACCTGGCAGTAATTTTGCATTTGGTGCGTGCTGTTTCCCGTGGTAGAAAATAATTTTCTATTTTCTACCATGGGGGCGCTCCTAGGGTTACCATATGGCTCCAGAAAAAGGAGGACGGATTGAGCCAGCCGGGTTTTACTTCCATTGCTTTCAATGGAAGTAATTGAGCCAGCCGGGTTTTACTTCCATTGCTTTCAAAGCAATGGAAGTAAAACCCAGCTGGCTCAATCCGTCCTCCTTTTTCTGGAGCCATATGGTAACCCTAGGCGCTCCCAGCGGTAATCGGCAGTGCAGCCACATTGGCACACACTGTATGATTACCGCACATGTAGTGCATGAGCCTTACTGCTATATCAAAGGATGGCGGTAAGGGCTCAGGCAGTAAATAGCCGCTTGCTACTTTAAAATTTAGTGCAAGGTTATTTACTGCACCCATTGTAAAAGTCCTTTTTTCTCAGCCATAGTAAAAAATGTCCCAGCAAGCGCCAAAAACACGTGTCACACTACCGTAGGCCACTTTTTACCACAGCTTAGTAAAAGGACCCCTAAATAAATATTCAGCAGCACTATCCGGGTATGTGCTGTTAAATATTCCTTTGGGGCCTACTCAGCACCAGTTAACTGGCCAAGAGGTCTCTTACCCAGTTAAATGGCTTTGAATTTCAGCCCCTATATGTTCTATATGCCAAATAGCCCCTGCAACAATTTAAGACCCTATCTGCAACACCAATATTAGTAACTGCAGTAAAATGTCATGAGAACATAAGAGTAGCCATACAGGGTCAGACCAATGGTCCATCTAGCCCAGTATCCTGTTTTCCAAATAGTGGTCAAACCAGGTCACAAGTACCTGGCAGAAACCCAAATTGTGGCAACACTCCATACTACAAATTCCAGGGCAAGCAGTTGCTTCCCATGTTTGCCTCAATAGCAGACTATGGACTTTTCCTCCAGGAATTTGTCCAAACATTTTTTAAACCCAGATACACTAACCGCTGTTACCACCTCTGGCAAAGAGTTCCAGAGCTTAACTATTCGTTGAGTGAAAAAATATTTCCTCCTATTTGTTTTAAAGGTTTTACCATGTAACTTCCTCATGTGTCCCCATATCTTTATACTTTTGGAATGAGTAAAAAATCAATTTACTTCTACTCGTTCTACACCACTCAGGATTTTGTAGACCTCAATCATATTTCCCCTCATCTATCTCTTTTCCAAGCTGAAGAGCCCGAACCTCTTTAGCCTTTCCTCATACGAGAGGAGTTCCATACCCTTTATCATTTTGTTTGCTCTTCTTTGAACATTTTCTAATTCCGCTATATCTTTTTTGAGATACGGAGACCAGAACGGAACATAAGATCAAATGCTGCGGAAAGGTCAAATGTGCAGCAAAAGTGCTGAAAATCCTCTCGCCAGTAAGTCATTTATCTCAGCTACCAAAGCAACTACATCCTGTACTAAATTCTTTTCTAAATCCAGATTGGGAGACTTGTAAAATATGCCACAAGAACTTCAAGAATCTTTATGAAGTGTGAGATGTTAGCTATTGGCCTATATTTAGATAACACTGTCTTGACCCCCTAACGGTCCTTTAAGAATAAGGGCTAAAACAAATCTCATAAAAACATAAGAATTGTCCTACGGTCAGACCAAGGGTCCATTCAGTCCAGTATCCTGTTTCTAACAGAGGCTAGTACAGGTTACAAAGTACCTGGCAGAGTGCGAAAGAGTGGCAAGATTCCATGCTCCTTAATCCCAAGGATAAGCAATAACTTTCAGCTTTCCTCAGGTCTTCCTTAAGAACAGTTTATGGACTTTTTTATAGACCTCAATCATATCTCCATTCAGCTGTCTCTTCTCTAAGCTGAACTCAACAAGAGAATGAACTCAACAAGAGAACACTTTTGCATACCAAAACCATTTATTGAATCAATCCAACTTAATTCATTGCTTATACAGTTTCTCAAAAATGTTGTAGAGTTTTTTTACAAAGAACATGGACAACTTATCTTCAAAAGGTTTTCATGCAGCCCATATGAAATTCTATCAAAATCTCAATCTTCTGACAAGGGCACCCTATTTCACTGTAGCTGCTTCAGGGGATTTGTCAGGTCCATTCATTCTCAGGGCAGCTTCCAACATGGCTCATGTGGGCTGAATATATTAACAAAACTCTTCGTTTGAGTAGAGATTCGATTGTAATTGAAATCACCCATTATTATAATGTTGCCTCATTTTCTAGCCTCCCCTAAGTCTTTAAGAAACTGCCCACTCTCCAACATGTTTTCTATCAACTTTAAAAGCCAAGGAAGAAAAGTGGGTGGGGCAGGTCATAATAAGGGACAAACCTCAAGGCTGTGATGAGAGGAGGAAAACTTCTGAAGAAAAGAACAGTCTGCTCTATCATAATAGGGTGAAAATCCTTCCAATAACAATTAGCTGAAATGGTTTGACTATCATCATTATCAAATAGTCCTCCTTACCATGTCTGTGCCAAAGGAAACTGCTAGGTCATTGGCAGTGATAATAATCACAAGATCCAAAGAACTTAAGAGAACTCTACTATTCTGACAAAGGGTATCCGCCAACTTGAATCATTTTTTGGATCAAAGGAAACTGTATCAATCACTGTTGAACAATACGTTTTCTTGGCATCAGTTAAAGAAGTTGACTATGTCCAAAAAATTGTCTTCCACTGCCCTTTAATGTCACTATCACCTGACTTCCTCCAACTCTGTTCCACATAATCATATTACACTCGTCATATTACACTCATGTTTCAGGATTTCCATTGGTTTCCAATGGCTGAAAAAGTGAAATTCAAGACTTGAATGCTCATTTTTAAAGCTCAGTATGGTAATAAGATGTTTTAAAGTGTAATGTGTTGACAGCTGTACATAGTATACTTTGATGCTTATTTTCAAAACATATGGATGTCTCAAAAGGCCAAAATGGATGTCCATGTGCTTGAAATATCCAAATCCCAATTTTGCAAAGGCAGGATTTGGACATCCAACACTGCCATACGTTCAAATGGCAAGGGGTGTGTTGTGGGCATGTTTTAGGAGGGAGGGCTCTAAATCAGGATGTCCAACAGCGATTACCGAAGGGGAAGAAACGTCCAAGTCTAAAAAGAAGGACATTCATACTTAGACTCGTTTCAGTCACGCCCAGGGTAGGTGCTCTGACAGAGCAGCTGTCCATTGGAGGGATTAAAGCATGACACCTCCTTAATCCCCCAGTAGTTGCTGTCCTCCTCCTTCTGCCCTGAAAGTGAAACTGAAAGGGGATACCAGGCTGTATGACAGCTTCAGGTATTTTAGGCATTCTTAATAAAGCAGGAAGCAAGTCTGAGGAGTAGCCTAATTGTTAATGTAATGGACTGTAAACCAAGGGGCCCAGGTTCAAATCTTTTATTTATTTATTTATTGAACAGAAAAAATACTTACTGTACCTAAATATATAAGCCACCTGCAAGTCTGAAGGCTATTGGTGTACAGTGGGTATTTTTCTGTTTCTGGAGGGCTCACAATTACAAAATAGAAAAGTTTAAGTGGGATTCAAACCTTGGTCCCTTGGTTTACAGTCCACTGCACTAACTACTAGGCTACCCTTCTGCTCTGCATGGAGGTCTGTGTGGCCATTTTCCGAGAATGCTGCTATACAGACACCCATGATCCTTGTCCCCCTCCCCTCCACACACACACCCCTTGTTCATAATTTAGATGTTCCAGTTTTGTAAAATGACTATTCATGTTGGGCATTTCCAGTGTATAGATGTCCATCTCACGTATTTTCAAAAAGTATTTCCTGTTTGAAAATGCATGTGAAATGGACATCCGTTTCAGACATTCTGATGTAGATGTCCCTATTCTGACTTGGACACCTTTTTAAAAATACCCTTCCACACTACATGTAATATTATTTGAATCAGTTTTGGGCCCAATATTCAGCCAGTGGTGATCAGTGTTTGTCTGACCACAGCTGGTGCTATACCTGGAAATTCAATGCCGAGCCATATCTGGTCTCCGGCATAGAATTTCAGGGTACACAGAGCTGGCAAAAGCATAGCCAGTTAAGTGCAATATTCAGCACTTAGGGGTCCTTTCACTAAGCTGTGGGAAAAAGGGCCCTGAAGTAATGGTGGTGGCTGTTTTTCCCGCATGCCAGGGCCCTTTTTTCCACAACCAGTAAAAGTGCCCCCCCCCCCCAAAAAATGGCCTCACGGTGAGAGAACTCATACCGCATGGCCATGCGGTGGGGAGCCCTTACCGCCACCCATTGAGGAGGTGATAAGGGCTCCTGCACTAACCCAATGGTAACCGGGCAGCATGCAGCGATACCAGATTACCTCCAGGTTACCACCGCGCAAGCCTTTTCCAGGGGTTTCTTTTTCCCCTGGAAATGGCACACACTCGAGCCGAGGCTACCGTTGGGTCAGCAGTAGTCCTGGAAGAGCAGTGGTGTGCTGGAGGCAGCTCACACCGGCTCTCACGAGCCAGTTGTGAAATTTTACTGATTTTTGTGAGCTGGTTGTTGGAATCAGGCAGCAAGCACACAAGCTTATCTGTTTTTTTTTTCTCCTCCTCTCTCCCTCCTCCCCAAGCCCCCACCTGCCCATAGGCTCCCAGCATACCTCGTCATGTCGTCCCTTAGGATCATCATCCCCCCCTCACCACTGCCTGACCAACCCGGAGCCTTTTCTCTGCTAGATCCCACCCACAGGAAATTGCATCAGTGGGGCTGTACACTACTCGGCAGAGAGAGGCTCCGGGTGGATCAGGCAGTGTCTCGTGTTACCACTACAGCTGCCTGCTGGAACAAGTAATGTTTGAAGAATGGCCAGAGAGGGAATGGAAGCTGAGAGAGGTAGGGCTCAAAGAGGAGCAGGAGCAGTGGTGTGCTGGAGCAGGCTCTCACAGGCTCGCAAGAGCCGGTTGTTAAGTTTTTAAGAATTTTGGGAGCCGGTTGTTAAAGTAGGGCCCTCCATGGCTACTTTAACAACTGGCTTCCAAAATGTGGGCTTGGGCCCCCTGCTGAATTCTCTTTTACTTTGCTGGTGGGGATGCTGAGCCCTGCCAGCCAAGTAAATAGACTACTGCTGCTCCCCGCTCCTTGTTTCCAGCTCTGGGCAGCAGGCTGGGACTTCTCGAGCATGTGAGAGAAGTTCCAGCATGCTGCTCAGAGCAAGACGTTGGGAGTGGTGGCAATCCATTTATTGGCTGCCAGCAAAGGTATGCCTAGCATGCCCGCACGAAGGGAGGGAGGAGAGAGAGGCAAGTGTTGCTCCCCCCCCCCCCCCCCCCGGCCGCCCCTGGCCCTTCCAACTGCAGAGCTGGCTATGTCCGGAGAAAGAGCTTGTTGTTAAAAATTTACCAGCAGGAGGGAGATGAATGATGCTGAGTTTGGATGAAGACAGCATAAAGTTAAAAAAAAAAAGTTGAAGCTATTTAGGTTAGTCTGTTTCCCCTTCCCGTGCAACTGTCTTCGCCGTTAAACTCAAAACAAAATCAAGCAAACTTATGAGCTGCTGCATCTAGGTTGTCGTTCTTTATTGTTGGTAGCATTTTAATTCAATCTCTCATATTTTCAAACATGCCAACTTTGGCAGCATACAGTTGTACACAGAGGTCAGAGGAAGTATAGTATTTGTTATAAATCATATTCAGTATGTCATTTAGAGGGGCTGGTTATAGGGACACCCTAGCATGTATTATATTTGTGCAGAGATCTTTTCTCTCCTGGTAAAGGGCCATTAAAACAGATGTCATATTATAAGGATCAGGTGCTCAACATTCAGAGTTTCTATCTATCTATTTATTTATTTATTTACTTATTTATGACATTTAACCCTGTTATTGGTGCAGAGATTTTTTTTCTCCTGGTAATGGGCTTCTAAAACAGACATCATGTTATGGGAATCAGGTTCTCAATGTTCAGAGTTTCTATTTATTTACTTATTTATGGCATTTTATCCCACTTTAAACTTGAATTAGATTGGAACCTGGAAGCATTTAAAAATAAAAAAAAATTCCCAGAGAGAATAATGCATGACCCCTCCCCCAAGCTCTCTCCCTGGGTATAGCCAGCTCTGCAATTTGGGGGGGGGGGGGGGGCGCAGAGGTGGACCGGGGAGAAAGCCTGTTGTTAAAAATTTACCAGCACACCACTGTGGAAGAGCATGCGGGAAGCCCGCGTTAGGCTTACCGCAGCTCTGTAAAAGGGCCCCTTAACCAGCTATGTGCTAACTCCACCTCTGGAACTTCCCCGAAACAGCTGGTTTCGGCTTGGGCACTATCTGGGCATTTTCAGTGGCATTATCTGGTTAAGTGCCACTGACAATGCCCAGTTAGCCCCGGATAGGTGATTTAAATGGCCAGGAGCAACAATTTCATGCATTGAAATGTTTTGATTTTGTTCATGGTTGATGTTATTACCCATTTAAGAACGATGTTAATAAGTGGATTATGCATTGTGATGAGCGAGGTGTCTTAGGCACTTCCTCACCTTCCTCATCACCTTGGTAGCCATGATAAGCAGTGGCTTTAATATGGAAGGCTGTGTAGGGTGGAAAACCTGGCAAGGATCTCATAGCTGGAAACAGCTAAAAGTAGAACTAAGAAGTGTAAACTTGTTTTCAAGCCCTGGGAAGGGGGGAAATCCTGGACTGGAATCCCAGAGGGAGGGAGGAGACAAAGGAATCCCAATAGCCCTCAGTTCAAACCTAGAACAGTGTTTCCCAGGTTGGTCCTGGAGTACCCCCTTCCCAGTCAGGTTTTCAGGATATCCACAATGGATATGCATGGCATCAATTTGCATACATTATATTTATTTAGATTTTGCTCACACCTTTTTTCAGTAGTAGCTCAAGGTGAGTTACATTCAGGTACACTGGATATTTCTCTGTCCCAAGAGAGCTCACAATCTAAGTTTGTACCTGAGGCAATGGAGGGTTAAGTGCCTTGCCCAAGGTCACAAGGAGCAGCAGCAGGATTTGAACTGGCCACCTCTGGATTGCAAGACCGGTGCTCTAACCACTAGACCACTCCTCCTGACTGGCAAGGGGGTACTCCAGAACCGACTTGGGAAGCACTGGCCTAGAGAAGGGAAACCTGTGTAGGCAGAGTGTGTGTCAAAGGTCAGGCACATTCCAGAACCTTCCTATCCAGCATAAAAAAAGTCATATGCCGTCAAGGAGGGAAATGAGGAGTAGAGGGAACTATCTATGACGTGGAGTTAAAAGAAGAAAAGAAGTCTGCTTGGAAATGCTGCATGACGAACCTTTTGGAGAGGCATGCTGTGCAAGCGGTGTATATGCTTTGGCAAGGCTGGTCATTTAAATAAAGGTACTGAATGCTTGTTTTCAGAAGGAAGTTGGATGTTGAGAGAGGGAAAATCAGCTTAATGTTTTTCTTTTAGTGTTTTCTATTAGTTAGCAGCTGGGGGTGGAGGATGGTACTGGAGTAATTAAAAGAGTGTTGTTATCATCCAGGGTGCGGAGGCTGTTAGGCAAAAGGCTCCAGTCCTTTAAAGGAACCAGCATGATTTTGTTTTTGAAAGAAAACATCCCTATCCCTTATTTGAACCATGGCTGCTGAAGCTTGAGAAAAGTCAGGAATGTAATTTGCATATGCTAATAACTCTAACAAGACTGCCCTTTTTATCCTGTGCTCTTTGTGTGAGAGGGTGAGGGAGAGAGAGCAAGGAAGTCCAGGAAGTTCAGGATATCAATAAAAAGCCCCCCAAAAGTGGTGATTAACTTCCAAATAAGGGGTGTTGGTGTTTTGCTATTTCACCCTAAGTGTAATAGCATCTAGATTTATGGAGTACTGCACCTAGAAGACAGTGCATGGTGGACCTTTCTGGTTAATGATCTAGGACTGCATCATGACTTGCACATTTATTTATTTATAGAATTTTTTTATACTGCACTAAGGGCTTCTTTTACCAAGTTGCGCTACCAGTTCTCGGTGTGGCAAATAACCCATTAGTTCCCATATATATAGCACATCATAAGATAAATGAAAGAAGGGCAAAATCATATATAAAGAGCATTAAAAGAAAAAAGATCATTGACCAAAAATTGCCTACACATGTGAGCGCCCTAAAATCTACAAACTAAAGGAAAAAGAAACAAAGGAGCCAAATGTTGAACTTGTTCTATGCAACTCTTGACTTTGCATAAAAGCTATCAACAGAGATGGTTCAAAGAAAAAGCATAATCTCTCCCTTTGGATTAAATAACATATTTTCTTGGGTATTTCAGGAAAGATCATACCCACAGTCAGGGTTCTAGGACATAAAAACAAAAATTCTCTCCTACCAGACTGTGCCTTATGACAGACATCTGGAAATATGTACACCCTATAACCGTGAAACATGGCAAGCTGATCTCTAAAACATTACCTTAATACCCTGTCTTTGTCAGACAGTAACATAAGAGGCCACCAAAGTAGCCCTATTGGTGGTACTCTGAATCAAAGTCTTCAATAAAATATTTAATCCTGTTTGCCCAAAATTATCTAGTCCTTTTTCCTCCACTGCTCCTTGCTGAGACTGGAATATGTAGGCTTTAGTAATGGCTGAGAGAAATGCAAAACAGCAATAAAATGTTGTTTCAGCATCTTAAAAAGGGAGATCATGCTGCAAACCAAAAAAAATTTCAAAAATTGAAGGTTATTGCAATGAATCATACTTTCAGTCCAACTTATTCTCAAATACAGTGCTATATTTAATCAAGGTGCTATTGGATCCTTCCAAGGCCACGATCCCATGGAATGATCCTAGGCCAAACCCTTACAATTCCCAAATAATCCCCATCAAGTGGGGAATATTTTGCTTCCACCTCGGTTCCAAACTTACAGATAGCCTGAATGAGTTGCCTCCATCTTAGCCACAAACCTCCATCTTTCTTAATTTGAAACTTGTAAACACAACAATTATAGAAATATTCAAAAAAGTAATCAAGAAACCAAAAAGCCTTGATTACATAAGGATTCATGCTCAGCTCCATATTTGGTGCAAGTTCCTTTTGAAGCAACAACTTTATGAGTCATTCAGGATAAAAGTCTGTTGACTTTGCACAATGAGATGCTGCAGTTTGTCCCTGTTCTCCTTGGCAAAATAGCTAAAATTTGTTAGTTTGCCTAGGACATTTGCTTGTTTTGTGCTGCGCTGTATCGCGTTGTATCGCTCCATGGTGCGACCGCACCTGGAGTATTGTGTTCAGTACTGGTCTCCGTATCTCAAAAAAGATATAGTAGAATTGGAAAAGGTACAGCGAAGGGCGACGAAAATGATAGTGGGGATGGGATGACTTTCCTATGAAGAGAGGCTGAGAAGGCTAGGGCTTTTCAGCTTGGAGAAGAGACGGCTGAGGGGAGATATGATAGAAGTGTATAAAATAATGAGTGGAATGGATCGGGTGGATGTGAAGCGACTGTTCACGCTATCCAAAAATACTAGGACTAGAGGGCATGAGTTGAAGCTACAGTGTGGTAAATTTAAAACGAATCGGAGAAAATTTTTCTTCACCCAACGTGTAATTAGACTCTGGAATTCATTGCCGGAGAACGTGGTACGGGCGGTTAGCTTGACGGAGTTTAAAAAGGGGTTAGATAGATTCCTAAAGGACAAGTCCATAGACCGCTATTAAATGGACTTGGAAAAATTCCGCATTTTTAGGTATAACTTGTCTGGAATGTTTTTACGTTTGGGGAGCGTGCCAGGTGCCCTTGACCTGGATTGGCCACTGTCGGTGACAGGATGCTGGGCTAGATGGACCTTTGGTCTTTCCCAGTATGGCACTACTTATGTACTTATGTACTTATGCTTTTGCTGTGTGCTTAGTTCATTGTCCTGCTTCTCTCCAGTTCCAGGTCTATGACAGATAGGATATGCTTGTACTTCATATCATCCATATTTCCCTTGATCTTTACAAGCCTGCTTACCCACACTGCTGCAAAACATCCCTATGACATAATGCTGCCAACATAATGCTGACACCACCAGGCTTTACTATAGGAATTGTATTAGTAGGGTTATGTGTTGTGCTATGCCACTCAGCATTGAAATCAAAACATTCCCCCTTGGTTTCATCAGGCCACAAAATCTTTTCATATATATATATATATATATATATATATATATATATATATATATATATATATATATATATATATATATATATATATATATGCAATGACCCATAAGAGGGTGATTCTATAACTGAGGGCCTTTCTATGGTGTAGCCATGGGTGGGCAGGGACCCACCCAGTTTTGATTGGGCCCACCCAGCAGCAGCACACATGGCCAATGTAGCTAGTGGGGACCCCAAAGTTCCACCAATTGAAGAGTCCTCTCTGGAGCTCCCCGAACTGTCATAGTTTTGTATGGACAAAGGATAAAGTTATCTACCAATGTAATTAATTGTTGAGATGAAAAGTGTGTTTTGTCATTTACCTGTGGCCGAGTTAAATCAAAAATCAGCTACATCCATGCAGATGTTAATTCCAAAATCAGTTAAGTCTAATATGTTCTGTACCATAACATGCCGGGTAGCAAGGCATGCAGCAGCCAATAACGTGGTATGCTAGTTTCTCATGTGTAGTGACGTATTTGGATAAACAGGCAACAGAAAAATGTTTACAATTTTAATCTTAGTTCAATATTTTTAATATGTTGCACCTAACACATTATCGCATGATTCATTTTCAATATTTATGTGATAAGATTGGCATAGAATGACATGCATAGGTTTCTCTAAAATTCAATGTTTTTTTTACATATATAATACATAAATTATGCAAGATTTTAAACAACATAATTATCATGCTTTAGTTTTCTGAGGGGTTCTTTTGCTAAAGTGCGCTAACAGATTTAGCACGCTCTAATTGATGAGATGCCCATTATACTCCTATGGGCATCTTATCATTTAGCGTATGCTAATCATTAATGCATGCTAAATCTGTTAGTGCACCTTAGTAAGAGGACCCCTGAATGTATATTTACTCCACCTCTTGTGGGAAATGAAAAATATTTATGTTTACATGAAAATTTTTATTTTTCTCTGATGCAACTAAAATGGACTTAGTGGGTTTTGGAAATAAGCCCCTGAATTGTTCTTTTTATGCTGAAAGTGTAGAGTGTGTTGTGTAGATTAGTGAAATAAACTCCTATTTTAATGCATGCTTTTTTAGACAGATTGCAAAAATATATGAGGATGTGGAAGCTTTTACAAAACACTCTAAGGCAGTGTTTCCCAAGTCCAGTCCTGGAGTACCCCTTGCCAGTCAGGTTTTCAAGATATCATACATAGTAACATAGTAACATAGTAGATGACGGCAGAAAAAGACCTGCACGGTCCATCCAGTCTGCCCAACAAGACAACTCATGTGTGCTACTTTTGTGTATATAAGTCTGCCCAGCACTAGCCCCGCCTCCCAACCACCGGCTCTGGCATAGACCGTATAAGTCTGCCCAGCACTATCCCCGCCTCCCACCACCGGCTCTGGCACAGACCGTATAAGTCTGCCCAGCGCTATCCCTGCCTCCCAACCTCCAGTCCCGCCTCCCACCACTGGCTCTGGCACAGACCGTATAAGTCTGCCCCGTACTATCCCCGCCTCCCAACCTCCAGCCCCGCCTCCCACTACCGGCTCTGCTATCCACAATGAATATGCATGAAAGAGATTTGCATACAATGCAGGCAGTATATGCAAATCAAGTTCATGCATATTCATTGTGGATATCCTGAAAACCTGCCTGGCAAGGGGTACTCCAGGACTGGACTTGGGAAACACTTCTATAAGGCAGCAAATAACAGAGCTAAAAAAAAAAACAAAAAGGAGATTTTGGCACTGCTAGATAGGACTGAAGATCAGGACAGCAGGAAGCCATAATAACATTAGAGTGATTGGTCTTTGTGAATCAGTGAAAGCTAGACAGCTGATCTTGTTGTTTGAACAATGGCGGCTGGAGAAACCTGGAAACAGATGTGAGCACAGAGCCACTGAAATGTGAGAGTATGTTGTTAGGGAGAAATAAAGCAGACTCCAACCAGTAATTGCTAGAAAACTAATTTGGGCAGACAAAGTAAGGAAGGAGAGAAGTGGAGTACCAAGGGAGCACAAATGGTGGTGCAAAAGAGGGATTTGGAACTTATGTACAATAGCACAAGAGAAAGGACAAACCCTGCAACAATGAACAGCAGAACAACGGATCAGAAGTGGCCAGAGGTCAGTAAAATCACAAAAGTTTTTTTCAGTAATGAGCCAACATGGCTCAGTTCAGCGGATGTGTACAACGTACCTTATTGCTCTAAACTCAGAGTACAACATGACTGGCAAGTACCCTACTCTTCCTGATCTTGAAGGAGGAAGTAAGAGGTTTTATGACAAAGTTGAGGGGGAAGAAGAAAGAGACATAGAGGTAGTTATAAGAAAAAAAAAACACAGAGAAACAAACCCATTCTAAAAGAAAAGAAGCAGTAGCCCAGATGGGTTATGGTACCATAGGTATCACGTCATACCTTATGCTATGAGTTTGTCTTATTGGGCAGACTGGATGGACCATACAGGTCTTTATCTGCCATTGTCTATTGTGTTATTATTTTAGCACAGGTTCTCACTATGCAATGAAATCCTGTGCTAAAGTAGCACAACTTGTGGTAAAATAACCCATTTTAAGGGTAGCCCAAGTTGATAATTTCACCCCTTAATGACAAAAAATATGGGAAAACAAGTATTAGATACCTTCCCTCCGAACAGCAGTGAAATAACTCAAAGAAGAGAGGGGATAACCTGAATGGAGTAGCAATTACAACCCTTAATGAAAGCATGTGGGGTAGCATGTTCAGTGGCAATTGCAACCCTAACCACCTTACTGAGCAGACTAGATGTGCAATTTTGGTTTTTATCTGCAGCGTGTACTATGCTATGTTAGTGTCCACTCACCCCTGTAGTGTGGATTCTTAAAAGTCAAGTAACTAGATGCTTTCCAGGGACTAGAGATTAAAAAAAAACAGGAGGTAAAAATTTGCATGTTCATTCACGATATCCTGTTGATGGTGGGAAATGCAAACCAGGCAGGTCCAGAAATAATGGAAACATTCTCACACTATGAAACTTTTGTAGGAACAAATACGGAGGCAATGCCTCTAAAGCTGAGATAGAAAACAGTGTGGCAGGGCTCTTTCCTGTTTAAAGGGGCAGGAAAGAAAATATAATATCTAGGGGTGTGGATCCTAAGGGAAATTATAAAAACATATAGTACAAACATAAAAGAAACTGAGAAAATTAGCAAACAACTAGTGATGGATCTTTCTCTCTTCTTAATGGTTAGATTTGCTCTAAGATGGTGCTCAAGCCTAAGCAGTTACCACCATTTGCATATCAAGGTCAGACTTAATGACCGAATGTGACCTTGTACTTCTAGACCAGTGTTTCCCAAGACCAGTCCTGCAGTACCCCTTGCCAGTCAGGTTTTCGGGATATGCACAATGAATATGCATGAAAGAGATTTGATATAATGGAGGCAGTGTATGCAAATGAAGTTCATGCATATTCATTGCGGATATCCTGAAAACCAGACTGGCAAGGAGTACTCTATGACCGGACTTGGGGAAACACTGTTCTAGACTATTCTTCTGCCTGTTCCTTTATAGATTTTTCAGTAAACTTCTCTGTTTTGGAACAACACCTGGACTGGACTGAATTCTTCGGAGTGGCGTATTGGAACAGCGAGTGATCTGCTGGTTCCACCTCAAAATACTCTTTTTTGGATATTGTGTAAGCCAGGGGCGTAGCCACGGGCGGGCCTGGATGGGCCCAGGCCCACCCACTTTCCCTCCAGGCCCGCCCAGACAACATGCTCATACCGAAGGGAGGGGCGGTCCGCATCAGCTCCTTCCACTGTCAGACGAGATGACCCTCTTCTCCAGCACCCAGCCTTTAAAAAAAAAACCAAAATCGGCGAAGCGCTTCGCGTTGGCTCTGCACTGTTGTACAGCAAAAATTGCCTCGTCGCGTCGTCAGCCTTTCTTTCACTGTGTCTCGCCCTCCTATGTAACTTCCTATTTCCGCGAGGGCGGGACACAGTGAAAGAAAGGCCGACGACGCGACGAGGCAATTTTTGCTGTACAACAGTGCAGAGCCAACGCGAAGCGCTTCGCCGATTTTGTTTTTTTTTTTTAAAGGCTGGGTGCTGGAAAAAAGAGAGAACGAGTTGGAAAAACAAGTCGGGGCGCTTCAAGCAAAGTGTTCAGATCTGGAAGAAGAGAGATATGAGGCTGTGCAAGAGTGCGAGACAGCATGCAACTGGTGGAAGAAGCAAACTTACAAAAAGATCAAGTGAGATAATGTCATTTATTCATGAAGGCTGAATACTGAGGGGCCTTTTTAGTAAGTTTAGCCCTCACTTTGGTATTAATACAGAATTAACATGCTTTACAGTCTGTATGTTAACACTGATTCAGTCCGGTTTTTATATTTTAATAATACTGACTTCCTTGTTGAAATTTAAATAATTTGATTAATATTAAAAAATATAGTGCATATCAGCTTGGTTTAATGCAGAAATCTATGTTAACTTTTCACCTTCATGATTATATTAACTGTACCTCCCTGTTTCAGAGTATTGGCACACTAATATGCATGCCAATACTAAGCCCTTCCTTCCTTCAGTCTTTCTTTCTTTTTTTCCTTCCTTCTGCTGTCCCTCCCCCCAGCAGTTTTCATAAGGGATTGCCAGGCAGCCCAAGTATTGACAGGTCACCCCCCCCCCCCCCCACACACACACACACACATACACACACACACCACAATGACATCCCAAGGTTTAAAGAGACTTGGAGCCCTGATTTCTCTTCTTTTTTTCACCAGAGCTTCAAGGGGAATTCCAGATCCTCTCTTTTAACTCCTTTTAAACTGCTTGTAACTCCTAACCTTTATTCACTTGTTCAGAACCCTTATTTTATAATCCTCACTTTAATATTCCCTTATCTCTTGTTTTTCCTGTTTGTCTGTCCTAATTAGATTATAGGCTCTTGTTGAGCAGGGACTGTCTCTTCATGTTCAAGTGTACAGCGCTGCGTACATCTAGTAGCGCTATAGAAATGATAAGTAGTAGTAGAAGAGGGTCGTCTGACAGTCATAGGAGCTGGTAGGCAGGTGGGGACTATTTGGTGATTGGTATTTGCTAGTTTTTTTTTTTTCAAATTTACATCTGCTGTCTTTATATTTTGCACAGTACTAGGGAACATTTTCTGTTTCTATGGCGTTGCATTGTATGCAGAGTCTGGCATCTTGGGGGTTCAATTTAATTTTTGTTTAAATAAAAAGTTTATGATTACTTCTTCTATAGTGGATTAGGGTGTATCTGTGTTTGTGAAAAAGACATGGCTTTCAGTTGGCATTGACTGTGCAGGATCCACGATCTGCACTATTCTGTCTGGTTTCGTTTTACAATAGGTGAATTGATGTTCTAGTGCTCACTGTAGTGTTTAAGATGCTTTCCTTTTCCTTGTGTGACTTGTAGAAATGACTGCTTATGGTATGCTAGAATTGCGCTATAGGTCCTGAGTGTTTTGTATTCTTGGTATGCCTGGTACTGGATTTTGGAGGGGGGTGTTAAAAAATGACCAGCCCCAGGTGTCAACTACCTTAGGTAAGCCACAGTTTTGATCGCTGTCGCTGCCTATTCTCTCGCGGCTGATGCCAAACTATGGGGGAGGGGGAAGGGCAGGGTTGATGCCAGGCTACAGTTCCAGGCTGGAGATTTTGGGACAGTCCTGCATTTCTGACCATCCCATTGATATGGGACTTGCAGCACTGATTTCCATGGGCAGAATCAGGCACTGCAAATCTGTGTTTTATTCTGCAGGCACTGTGTTTTATTCTGCAGTTTGTAAGGGGTTGTCTGTTCTGCATGTGACCGACGTAAAAGATTGTGTGTGCATGTAGTTCGTGTGGGGATCTATATGAGTCTGACTTCTCTGGCTTTTTAAATGGGAATGTCAGTTTCAGAATTTACCTGTTTTATGAATACAGCTTAATCAGGCATTTGCATTAGTTACAAAGCAAAGTTTGAAAGATATGTGCCATTGATATGTTTGCCTTATAGCAGTCATATTTGGTCAAGTTTAAGATATGGGATAAAATCACTATATTTAAAAATGTCAGTGTTCCATGAACCAGGTATGTGGTTTGTGTTAATGCAGGAGAGCTGTTGCACAGACTGTTTACTTAGAAATCCATCATCAAGTGCATTCTAAGGCATTAAGGAGTATCCCAAGAAACACTACTCATACCTAGTGCCCACCCATATCAGCTCTGGGCCCACCCAAAATGTCAGGTCTGGCTACGCCACTGCATGGGAGGGAGAGGAAGAAGGGACTGGAGGGAAGGGAGAAAGCTGCTGGGACATGGGAGGGAGAGGAAGAAGGGACTGGCTGGAAGGGAGAGAGCTACTGGACATGGGAGGGAGAGGAAGAAGGGACTGGAGGGAAGGGAGAGAGCTGCTGGGACATGGGAGGGAGAGGAAGAAGGGGCTGGAGAGCTGCTGGACAAGGGAAGAAGAGGAAGAAGGGACTAGAGGGGAGAGAGCTGCTGGACATGGGAGAATAGGGAGAGAAAGAGGGGAGATGGATGAAAGGATGCAGAGAGAAAGGGGAGAAACTAGAAGGATCTGGAGAGAGGGAGGAGACTGAACAGAAAAGGGTAGAGAGATAGACACTGGATAGAAGGAGAGGGGAGATAGAGACACTAGATGGAAGGATCAGGGGAGAGGGTAGATGAGTGGAAGGATAAGGAGAGAAAGAGGGAAGACACTGGATGGAAGGGTAGGGAGAAAAAGGAGACGCTGGATGCAAAAGAAAGAGGGGAGACACTGGAAGGATGGGGAGAGAAAGAGGGGAGCTGCTGGATGGAAAGAAGGAGAGGACAGAGTAGGAGAATAAGAAGAAGGGCATTTGGAGAACAAGGGTGAGGAAAAGATGAAAAGCCATAGGTGATGAATGGACAGGAAACCCTGGCAAGAGAAAGACGAAGGAAAGCAGACTGGGAGCAACACAATGAGAAAAAGTAAATGGCCATACAACTGTTTTTATTTATCCCTCTCTAGACCCCCGCAGGACCCTTCCCCACGGAGGTGTACAGAGGGTTTGCTCTTCTAAGATCTTGTTAATCACCCCCTCCCTGAATTCCAGCGACACCCCATTCCATGGTGTTATGTCACGGGGTTCTAAGGAGCGCCTCCGGTCATGGAGGCGCAGGGGGGGGGGGGGGGTGACAGAAGGCGCAGTTCAAATCTAATTCCCATGACCACAGCTTTCTGTCTCTCTGGATCTAAGTGAATCTTTGGCCATTTATGTTCCCACATGAAATCTATGTGAGTGAGAAAGAAAGAATCTTACTTGTGTGTGTGTGGTATTCTGTGAAACAGGTGGAGGAGAGAGAATAGATTGAAACAAAGACTGAAACAGTTTAGTGAAAGAAATAGTCTTTTATTCTCACCCAAATCAGGACTTCAGTTTGGTACATTCATCGGACAGATTCTGGATTCAACCGGCCAGAGCTTCGCCTTTCGGAGATTCGTTGGGGAAAATGTTCCAACGATAGCTCTGGTGCCCACTTCTTATATAGCATTTTCAGTACATACAAGTCAATTGGAGAGGGACTTTTTTCTCTAATCTTGCTTCATCTCTGAATCACACTTAACCGCAGATCAGGTGCCCACCTGCCCCTCCTCTCAAAGATTTCTTCATAGTGCCAATTTCAACACTTTTAAATCCTCTTTCCTAATACTGAGAGAGATCTGTGTCTTCATATCTTGTGATACTGGAAGCCATTTTATAAAGACAAACTCCATTTTAAGAACCAAGCTTTTTACCATTTTTGTCATTAATTTCTACATCTTAAGTGTTACACTCAATTTGAAAGTTGTACCAGGTCTCAATAAGACTCACCAAGCAGTCCTGCTTTTGCAGGCTCTCTGCTATTAGGCCATCAGCTGGTTATCAGGCCTAGTTAGTGCTTTTCAGCTGGTTTAAGCTGTGTAGCTTGGCCCACCACCATTCCAGTGGATAGGTCTCAAGCTAGAACACATATTAACACAACAAAGGTAAAGAAAATAATTGTATTTTTAATTTAGGATAAAGTAATATGGTACCTGTGTTAATAAAGTTTCAGAGACCAATACTTCCTTCCTTAGGTCAGGAGAGGATACCGTAACAGCATTATACTGACCTGAGGCAGGAGGTTTTGGCCTCTGAAAGCTCATTGAAAAGGGTGTTAGGCTATTAAATTATTTTCTGAAACCTGATGCACTGAAAAGCAGCACTTTACCCTGTGTGACAAATGCATCTGATTAGCATGACTAAATTTTGCTGGGGAAGGGGGGTAGAGAGAAAATTTTGTGCCCACCCACTTTAGGTTCAGGCCCATCCAAAATTGGCAGTCTGGCTACGCCACTGGTGTAAGCATGTAATTGCTGCGGCCTTTGAAGGTCAATCCCTTTACTTTAACCTACCCAGATCATGTCCCATCAAGGGTAAGAAGAGGGTTACAACTGCCCACCCAATATGCAGACAAACTTAATGAGTGTGCAACATGTACATTTGTAACTTTACCTGGGCTCATTGGAGACTCTCCTAGGGCCAAAGTTTGGAAGAGGCTTGTATTTTCACACAAACTTTGCATAAATTAGCGCTGAAATAGAAGATATTCATGTGAGCAGATAGTTTCTTGAGGTCATTTTCAAAGTAGAAGACCACATGCACGTTTGCTTTTAAAATGGAGCACAGTATGCTCAGGTGATAGGATATGCACACAACTATTCCTGTTACTGTTTTTACGCATATAGAGTGGCATTTTAGAAAAGACATACAAATCAGAATTAAGACGTTACAACTTCTACTAGTGTTTTAGACAAGGATCTGTCGATGTCGAGCGTGTTCTAAAATATATCAAAGAATGGACATTTATAAGCTATTTACATGTAGCGGCAGCATCCATTTTAGAGCCATACCCCCAATAATCAAATAGAACTGCTGACCATTTTTCAATTCCACCAACAGGCTCTAGGTGGTTTGGGTAAACCTTGTGCATATATCTGACAGGATCGTCTCTGAATTGAATTCATAGAGGCTTCTGTCAGATATATGCACAAGGTTTATATTGAATTGGATTCTCCACTATATTAGGCACCAAAACACCAGTCCGAGGTACTAAGCCAACAGAATCTGTAGATTTCCATAAAAACATTCTTTCAGTCTCCAGCATAGCTCTCTGAGCTCTCAGAGAGGATGATGGCTTTAATAAATTTTCTTTTTTTGAATTCAAATATGTCAAGAAGGAGAGCTGAAACCACTCGACAATAGAAGCTTTGTCCATTGCCATCTCTAAGCCAGCAGTCCCTTTGCAATCTTCATGTTATGTTTGGCAAACTCCTCAGACCTCTTCCACTCTATCATCAAAGGAGGATATTCAGAGAGAGAGATAATTAGGGCAAAGAACTGTAGTTCACAGGCCTCTATGCAGACCACATCTCAGGTCCGAATCTGTCAAATGGTTTCCTTGTTTCGGGAGAACTCTTGAGGAAACAAGACTTTAACTTCATACTCACTTTGATCTCAAGGGGTTTAATAATTTTTATATTAGCAAAATTATTCCTTTAATGTGGGAAGTGGAACATCCTCTATACTTTGAGCCCGAAGCTAAATAAATTAGTCTATTATTTTGTGAGAATGAGAATTCAGGCAGGGTTGGAAATTCTCTTCAATCCTTTAAAAAATTAGATTAAATTCTTTAAGTGAAATACAAACACTTCATTTACCCAGAGATGTATCAGTGAAAACAGTTTTGTAATTCTTCTCATCTTAGTCTTTTTCTTTCCATTACTGATTAATTCCATGCCATGGTAAGATTTTTATTCTGCCACATTTTCCAGCTTCTGTAATACAGTAGATTACTTTTGAGAAAGAAAATGGATCCTGCTGGACAGAGGCAGGGCATATGATTCAGGGCCCTCTGCCTGACAGTTCAGCCACTTTGTCCTCTCTTCCAAAATTGATTTTAAATGGGTGGTTATGCTGAATTTTTCCCAAAACAAATATATACACAGCAAGAGGAAACACAAGCACAGATAAATAATTCAGATACTTCAAAAAAGCAGGTTTAAAAAAACAGTCCTTTGCTAGTGCACTTTCTTTTCACCAGAAAAATCCTCTGCCTCTGTTATAGCTGGGCAGGCTATTTACTGCTTCCTCAGTCAGATGCAGTAAGGGCAGGTCATAACTCTCACACTCCAGGTCTCCTTTAGGACACTGACTCCTCATTCTTCTTCAGTGTTGTTCAAAGTACTAGGTCAAAGTACTTAAGTAAAAGTAAAAATAAATGTATATTTTAATACTTAAGTAAAAGTACAGTGAAGAACACATTTAAAAAATTTACTTAAGTGAAATTAAGAAAGTTATTGCCTAATATAATGCTTTTTGAGTAAAAGGTAAAAAAGTACAAGTACAATGAATGCAACTGTTGTTAACATTTTTATCCCAACAACTTTATTGTTCTACCATTTATTCCACTTTGCTTTTAGTAAAACTACATTTTTGAAAATGACTGTCACTCCTGCGAGTGTATTTGTGAGTCATTAATCCAGGACAGCTAAAAAGGTGTTTAGCAACTGCACTGGCTGGAAGTGTTCAGTCTGATAAAAAGTTCCTTCAATCAGGCCAGCCGCCAGGTTGCCATATTACAAGTCTTTTGACTGGGTCTGCAGGTTTTGATCAAGGGACTCTCTGAAACACTTGACTTCCATATAGCAAATACTTTCATTACCATTATTGTCATTATCATCTGCATTAGAAGTAGTGCTGTATAATTCATCATTTGCATCTTCATCTTTATATTCATTATCATCGTCATGCTGTCCAAGTTACAGAGAAGGTTTACAGAATTCTAACAATTTTTTGTCCAGTGGTAAATTAATATCTTTGAGAACTTATGCAAGAACATCAAATGTGTGGGAACCCTTTAGTCTTAAGTTTAAAGAAGCAGACTTCTTCTCTAAAGACTCTATGAATCCAGTGGACAATCACCCCAAAGTAAAAGTTTCCATGCGATGACCAGCAGTCTTCTGGCAGAGACATATGTCTGTTCACCAAGAATTACAACCAGCTTCAGCTTCATTTCCACTTTAAAGTGACCCAACTCATCACTGTTCTGTTCTGCTGGAGACCAGTAACCAGTTCTACAAACACAGGCTTCATTTCCACTTTAAAGTGACCCAACTCATCACTGTTCTGTTCTGCTGGAGACCAGTAACCAGTTCTACAAACACAGGCAACTCCACTGTTCTGTTAGGTTATATTCACTGAACAGCAACATTTAAGATGAGATGATCCACTGTTTGTGTGACAAGGTTTGCAGTAGCAAAATCCTGTTCCCAGTTTTGCTGTTTCATTTGTGTTACTGAGGAATCATCGTTTAGGGTTCTCTTCCACTTTGACTATTTACTTTTAACTGTAAGCATCAGAAGTAACTAGGTAAAGTAGTAAAAACTGGTGAAATTATTACTTCAGTAAAAGTAATAAATGTTTCCTGTACTTCTTTATAAGTTAAAAGTGACAAACCTTGCACTTAAGTACAGTGGCGTACCGAGGGCGGGGCAGTGGGGGAGGTCCGCCCCGAGTGCATGCTGCTGGAGGGGTGCAGAAAGCAGCCACGCGGCTGTCGACTCCACTGGTTCCCTGCTCCCTCTGCCCCGGAATAGGTTACTTCCTGTTCTGGGGCAGAGGGAGCATGGAACCAGTAGAACCAACAGCCATGCGGCTGCTCCCAGCAGGTAAGAATGCACCCCAGGGGGGCTTGGGTGATACGCCAGGGGGTTGTCGTGCTGCATCCGGGGGGGGGGGGGGGTGCGCAGTGGCAATCTGCCCCGGGTGGCAGCCGAACAAGGATCACCACTGCTTAAATACAGTAGCTAGTTACATTAACTGAAGGGCCCTTTTATGAAAGGGTTATCACGTGGCAACCCGGAACTACCACAGGCCCAACGTGGCCACTAGGGATAGTTAGGGCTCTAGCACACACCATTTCTGGCACACCAGAAAATATTTTTAGAATTTTTACCGTGGCGCTAACCCAGTAGTAATCAGGCAGCGCGCAGTCACCTCAATGTGTGGCAGTAAGTGCTCCCCATCGCATGGCCATGTGGTAAGAGTAATCTTACTGCATAGCCATTTTTTGGGGGGTGCTTTTTACCTGCTGCAGTAAAAAAGGCCCCTGGCGCATGGGAAAAGCGGTCTACGTTGCTACCGCAGGGCCCTTTTTACCATAGCTTGGTAAAAGGACCCCTTAGTTACTATACAACACTGGGTAGTGCTCAGTTTTCTCTCCATCTGGAAGATACTCACACTATATATATTCCAAAAATAGTCAACATTTACTTCCTTCACAAGTACCTGGGAAAGGTACCTAGAAACTGATGTCTGTGCTACTCTACTTTTCTGGAAAATCCCCAAATTTAAACTCTTCAAAACAAAAGTTTCCAAAGTTTAAAGAACAAAAATTACCAGAGTATTCTTTCCTATCTGTCTTGGATGCAGTGGTTTTGGCCTCTCCCAGATCAGACTAAAACATCCACAGTAATTTACAAGGATCCACCTTTCAGGTGCTCCAAACTCTTCAAAAATACTGGAGACCGTTCTACACAGTCATATGCTTGTAATTGTGCTGAAATAGAAATGTAAAAAACAGAATCTGAGCCATTAAATATAACTTTATTACTGCGTGTAACTGGATGCTGGTTATTGTGTCTTTTAAAAGAGGTGTAGAGCAGGTAATATAGTGGACCATGTTCTCAGATGATTTGTCTCTCGCTGATCAGGTATACCTTCCTTTTTGTAGCTGAAACAGACTTAAGAGAATGGCTTCCTCAGACACATGAAGGGAAATTCTATAGCACAGCTAATAGGTACAGGATTTCACCCCTCAAGGTGTCAATTCCCACCTGATATTATAGATTATTCTACGCTATTGCTTACATTTTTTATGGCTAAATTAGGGTATTCTGGCAGATTTTATACTGCATGAATAAATAACGTTATGAAGTTATCCATAAGGAGTGCTGTGTGCCATGTTTCTATGCTCACTGATATTTCCTTATGCACTGAAAATTCATTTTTTGGCATCCGGGCAGTTCCATTCATATAAGTATTTATTTTTACATTAAATAAACAAGTAAAACAGTGTCTTTAAGTCAGAGCCCAATGCTAGCATGTCTAAAAACAGGACTACATTTTAAACAGAGTCCCAAAGGAGATCTGCAGAGACATAACATCAACCGTAAAACGAGGGGGAAAAAAACTTTCAGGATTTTTTTTTCTTCACTGAGATTGTTGGCTATAATGTCTTCAAAAATGTTTGGACATGATCAATCTGCATGAGGTCTCACACTTCTAAAAAACACAGCAGAGTTGAACTATTTGTAAGGAGTTAGAGGAGTGTATGTGTTAGTTGGGTTAATTTTAAATTTCCCATATTCCTTGCAGGCCCAAGGCTGCAAATTATTTTTCAAAGGGAAAATCCCCTTGGAGTTTCCCTGTCAAAATCTGAGGGCCAGATGGTGCTTTGCTGCAGGTGGAAAACTGGCATCATAAAGCATGTATTGGGTATGTTTACTTATGAGGAACAAGGGGACATTTTCAATCACTGATTTTACCCAGGTACCTACTTACTTACACTGGCTACAATCATCTCAAAATTATCCTCACTGAGGGGGTTCCTTTTACAAAGGCATGTAAGGGCCTACTTGCAGCTTGTGTCAAATTGGCATTACCGCCCGGCTAGCGTGTGCGCCTGGTGGTAATTCTGAGTTTGGTGCACCCTGAAAACCTGTGGTAGAAAATAATTTTCTATTTTCTACTGCAGGGGGGCGTTCCCAGCGGTAATCGGCAGTTGACGCACAGGTAATGTGTGAGCTCTTACCGCTAAGTCAATGGGTGGTGTTAAGGGCTCAGGCCATAACTAGACGCGTGCTAGTTTTCATTTTGCCACACGTCCATTTCCCACCCCCCCCCCCAAAAAAAAACTTTTTTCCAGTTGCGGTGGACAAATGGTCCAGCATGTGCACACCAGGGGTGTAGCTACGTGGGGCCAAGGGGGCATGGGCCCCATAGATTTGGCCCTGGTCCCCCCGCTGCCAACTCCTTCAACTCCCCTCCCTCCACCAACCCTTTTGACCCCCCCTCCCACCGCTGTCGAGTACCTTTGCTGACAGGGGTCCCCAACCCCCGCCAGCTGAAGTCCTCTTCTCTGGCGTGGCCGCATTGCTGATCTGCAAGGGCAGGCTTCTGTTTCTGTACGTGCAGGACGTCAGACTCACAGAAACAGAAGCCTGCGTGGCCGCTTTGCTGATCTGCAAGGGCAGGTTTCTGTTTCTGTGAGTCTGATGTCAGACTCACAGAAATAGAAGCCTGCCCTTGCAGATCAGCAACGCAGCCACGCCAGAGAAGAGGACTTCGGCTGGTAGGGATTGGGGTCCCCCGCCAGCAAAGGTACCCAACGGCGGTGGCAGGGGAGGGTTGGTGGCGGCGGGAAGATGGGGTCAAAAGGGTTGGTACTGGGGGGGGTCAAAGGTGGTGGTGGTGGTGGTGGGGAGGTCAAAAATGGCAGGGGGGTCGGTGGTGCCAGGGGGCTAAAATGTGCCCCCTCACCTCGGGCTCTGGACCCCCCTCCCGCCAAAATCTGGCTAAGCCCCTGGTGCACACGTGCCCACACTAACGCAGGCCACCTTTTGGCGTGCCTTTGTAAAAGGGCCTGCGAATGTGTGAATGAATAATCAGTGATTGGGGGAAGTTTTTAATGATCTTAGGAAGTTTTTAATGATCTTAGGGGTCTTTAGTCTATTACACCGTTAACAACTATTACTGTTTAGGGTCATTTTCATTCATGTCCTTAGAAATCTGCCCCTTTGAAATCTTTGCATCATGAGTTTGTGGAAGTGGATAGGACTTGCAGAAAATCTAGTTATCCTGAGGAATATAAGCATATCTGCAAGGTAACCTGAGAATTATTCTCAATGATTCATCGTGCAGAACAAGTTGCATGTCCATCCTCTTTTGAAAATCGGGAGGTTTTACATTAA
The DNA here is from genome assembly GCF_901765095.1 of Microcaecilia unicolor. Taxonomy (NCBI): domain Eukaryota; kingdom Metazoa; phylum Chordata; class Amphibia; order Gymnophiona; family Siphonopidae; genus Microcaecilia; species Microcaecilia unicolor. The sequence goes on from NC_044033.1 coordinate 376,434,912, forward strand.
GAGCCAGTGAAATCTGGTCATCTGTTGACTTGGCTGTTGAGTCAGAAGTTGCTGCAGTTGTATGTGCTTTAACACCTGCCCCTGTGCAAGCCCCCTTGCATTTATATACTAAGCAGAAATGATAAGTAGTAGTAGTAAGCAAGTTGTGCATTAAAGTTCTAGAGTACCACTTAGCACCCAGCTAGCACTTATACATATAACTGTAATAGTCTCACGCACAAGTGCTACTATTCTATAATTAAGCGTAGGCCTAGTATCCATAAAGACCTCTCCTCGTCAGTTGTAGAGCACCACCCACCCATAAGTGTAGGCCAAGTATCCGTGGAGACCTTTCCACACAAGTTCTCATCCCCCTGGTGATCCACTCCTGGTGGGGTCACTAGAAGACCCTCAATCTCCTCCACAACCTGAGCCTCTTTGCCTTTGGTGGAATTTAATACCAGTTCCAGATAATGTTCCATAAGCATCCAAAACAAAAGAAAGTATTTAGAAAAACTATCAGCTCTAATAAGTTTCAAAATAAATGTCCTTGATTTAAAGTCAGGCCTTGGCCTGCCCACCTGCCACCACCCATATAGTCTGAATTGCTGCTAAAACCACGCACTGGCAGGAAAATATGGTCACTTAGGATTGTTCCAAATGTATTCAAAAAGAATAGTTTGTAGGTTAATCAAAAATCACAGGTATAATGAACAAGAGAGTCCCATACTTTCTAGCATGTGTTGCAGTCTTCATTCCAGCTTCCTTCAGCATGGCCTCCTCACAGGGAGACTGAGGTCTGTCACAACTTCCTCCTCTTATAGAGCACTAGACTCCTCCTGTAAGCCTCACCCTGCAACCCGATTGAAGGGAAATATTGACCTATTGCTTCTATTAGGGGAGCTAGAGGGTGTGCCTTTAAGTCTCAGGTGATTTCTCTCATCTATAAGAGCATAAGCATTGCCATACTGGGACATACCGAAGGTCCATGAAGCCCAGCATCCTGTTTCCAACAGTGGCCAATCCAGGTTACAAGTACCTGGCAAGATCCCAAAACAGTACAATACATTTCATGCTACTTATCCTAGAAATAAGCAGTGGACTTTCCCCAAGTCCATTTTAATAATGGCATATGGACTTTTCTTTTAGGAAATTATCCAAAACTTTTTAAAACCCTGCTAAGCTAACTGCTTTTACCACATTCTCTGGCCATGAATTCCAGAGTTTAATTACATGTTGAGTGAAGAAATATTTTCTTTGATTTGTTTTAAATTTACTACTTAGTAACTTCATTGGTGTCCCCTAGTGCTTGTATTTTTGGAAAGAGTAAATAAATGATTCAAAGTCATTCACATCTACCCATTCCACTCCACTCAGTACTTTATAGACCTCTATTATATCTTCCATCAGTTGTTTCTTCTCCAAGCTGAAGAGCCCTAGACTCTTTAGCCTTTCCTCATAGGAAAGATGTCCCATCCCTTTTATCATTTTCATCACATTTCCTAGGGATTGATCTTGTATTTCACAGGACAATTCTGTTCTCCAATCACTTACTGGGACTAGAGCTGATTCTTTAGTTTTAGTTACTGCCTCAACCCTTTTCTTATAGCCCTGGGTTTACCTAATTGATGGGACATAGACTCCTATATCACCATTGGAGGCTCTTGTGCCATTTTCATACTTTGTTCACCTGATAGCTCAGAATCCATTGCCAGATTTGGTGTGCTATATACTGTGATACACAGTTCTGGTAGAAGTTCCTCCTAAGAGTTCCACTATCAGTTTTAACGATATAGGGATGTAATGTCTAACATTTGGTCCTGTTTGGTCATCAAGTTTTATTTTTACTTGAGAGCCAGGATGTAATTCAAACAACGTCTTGATTCCATAGTGTTTGCCAAGATATATTTTATAGGCCATCTTTGCTTTGTCATCTGTAGCATGAACCTCTCTCAGATCATGCCATACTGGATACTTGGGTGCTGTGAGAATGAGGGCTGTTGGACAGTTCCAGTTTCTCTGCTGTAAATATTTTATTGTGTAAACTGTTATGAGATTTTTATGAGTTAACAGTACATAAGATGACCAACTAACTAAATAAATACATTCTTTTGGCAGATTGGACTGTTTTCGCAGCCTCACTGTTTCCTTGGGGATGATGTAAGCTAGATATAATATGGCTGAAACTGTATTTTTCAACCAAAAAATGTAAACTCTTCAGCTATAAATTGAAGTTACAGTTTATCTGGGCATCCCCATCTAGAATTGATGTTCTCTAGGCTGTTGATGAAAGTGTTGCTTATAAGGTTGAGTAAGTATGATATTTCCAATTATCAGAAAAATGGGCCCTTTTACTAAGCCGCATAAGCGTCTACATGCTCCCAACGTATGCCAAAATGGAGTTACCGCCTGGCTACTGCATGGCTCTTGTGGTAATTTCATTTTTGGTGCACATCCGATATGCACGTTCAAAAACTCATTTTTATTTTCTGGCGCGCATCCACTACACACGCCAAGTGGCATTTGATGCGCGTAGGTCATTACCGCCGGTGTGAGACTTTACCGCTAGTTCAATGACTGGCGGTAAGGTCTCAGACCCAAAATGGATGCGCGCCAATATTGATTTTGCCACACGTCCATTTTCGGCAAAATTTTAAAAGGCATTTTTTGCAGGCATGCTGAAAAATGGATCTGTGTGCACCCAAAACATGCACCTACACTACCGCAAGCCATTTTTCAATGCACCTTAGTAGAAGGAACCTTACGTCTATGACAATCAGGCATTGCTTCCTTGTAGTTTACAAATATCAGTTCCAGCCCTATTCCAAGGGCACCTTAGTAATGGGTCCTTGTATTGAGTTGTTTTAGTCGTCTCACAAAATTCAAACAACAGAAAACTAATGGAAAAACTGAGATTAACTATGGTTAAGAAGATTCCTGAAAATACATTTCCAAAACACGACAGTATAGAAAAAAATGTTAAAATGGACAAATGCAGATTTTATAGCACTGAACTGGAAATATACACATTTTTTCATTGGGTGGGAAGTGCTGATGTCACAAAGCTGAAAAGTACAAAGGTATTGTGTTTCATCCAAGGAGGTTTAATAAGACAGGAGATGATATGAGTCTATCTGGATTCTGGCCCATTATGTGGGCTGAAGCTTGCTACCATATTGAGTGACCCAAAACATTTGCAGAAGCTATTGAAAAACAATAGCAAACTTGTGAGGTTTATATTATTTTATTAAACCTCCTTGCTTTTGCATTCTTTCTGTAAGGAGAGGAGTTGGGGGGGGGGGGCGTTGAGGAGTTTTTTAGGTGTTTGTTTTGGGTACACCAATATGGCATCTGCTAGGGGAAACTGGCTTCAACTTTTTGATGTAATACCATCTTCTGTCTTATTAAACCTCCTTGGTTTAATGCAAACAACAGTCCTATGCCAGAAGAAACTGGGATTACAACCCTGATAGAACTGTGGAGAATGAAGCATTTATAATCACAGGGGACCTTTCTACTCCCACTGAGCAAGAAAATCACATTGTGGTGAAGTAGAAAAATAAAAGAACTGTATTACTAATAGAAATGTTAATACCAAGTGATTATTCTGTACTATGCACAGAGAGGGCAAAGATCCTCAAGTACCAACAAATGCAGAGACAAAGAAAATGTGTTAGAAAGACAGAAATTGTTCCAATTGTATTTTTTTTTTTGCGCCTTTTAGTTACAATTTATACATTTATGTGTTCCTGAGAGAATAAAATGTACACATTTTGTGTGCCTTACACACTTGTAGCTTGCAGTATTGTGACGTGCATCACTCTGACAGGTCCCCTGATGAAGGCATATGTGCCTAAACACGGCTTGTGGTGGGATTTCTTGTCAAGTGTATCCTGTATACTACATATGAAGGTTGCATTGAGAGAATATCTTCATTGTGTTCTAAGAATAAAAAGACTGTTTATCTTGGACTTTCTCTGGGAATCTGCCACTCTTTTGTTTTTGAACAGCTGTTTGCCTGTAGTAGTTTTTTCACCCCCCCCCCCCTTTGTTTGTTTTGGATGACCCAATTGTATTAAGCACCACCAGCTTCATTAAAAATAAAATTTTTAAGTGCAACTTGATATTTTGTCTTTATATATTACACCTTATAAACTCCAGAAGGAGTCTCTCGTTAGCAGAATGCAAGTAATAAAATGAATATTAACAGTGAATCCAGAACAACTGAGATCATCTCCAACATACCCCCAGGCGAAGTTCATTCCTGTTATGGTATGCGCAAAATTTCACTTTGACTTCAACTACATTTTTAATACTCAGGTCAGGGAATCTCTGAGAAAAGGAAGATCCGAGTGAATACATCACCAAGTAGCTTCTCTTAGACATGTGTAACAGGGTGTTCTAGATGGTCATTTAGTAATTTAGTAAGTGCCCGTAAAGGGCCGAATTCTATAAATAGTGCTAAAAAATGAGCGCCAGAAAAGATCCATGCTAGGCGCACCCTTTATAGAATAACACTTAGTGCCAATTCCCATGCCCTAACTTTGAGTACCAGAATTGTCCTGTGAAACTGAACTTTTAGGAATGCCCCTGATCTGCTCATATCCCTCCCATTTGAGATATGCGCTATGAGAGTTGAGTGCCCAATCTTATAGAATAGCGTACAGCCAGAGTCAAGAGCCAGTAGGCTGTTGCAACTTCACTTTATCTCCTCACTGTCCACTCTCTCAATAAGCATCAGATTGGCTTCTCAAAAGGCTATTGTTCTGAACCAACTTTTCACTGCAATCAAGTCTCTTCAGGGAATCAAATACAAAGTGGCAGAAGCAGATTCTAATGCAAGGGGCAACTAGTAGCAAGAACCATTATTTACAATGTCTGTAATGTCTGACATCCTTAAACTCCCTTAGGAGAGTTTCACACTAAAACTATTCCATCTCTTTGATTGTACATGAAGATACAAGATCTTCCTCCCTTCTGGAAAATGTTAGAAAATATAAATGTTGTGCAGTGCTCTGTCTGGCAAACACTGATTTCAGCCAAAAAGTGTGATTGGTTATTTATTAATTGGGATTTATTAACCAGCTTTATGAAGAAATTCACCAAAGGAGGTGTATGGTAGCTACAATTTAACATAAAACTTACGATTTTGTTAACAGCATAACAATTGTAGACTAGTCTCTTAAAGACCTTGACAAACTAGATGTACGAATGGAAAAACTCTTTCATGCCCACAAGGTCATTTCTAAGAATCAGTGTATATAACTACAAATTATGTGGTTTGCAGCTTGCCTTATATCAACATAGACAACCGTAGTGGCAGGCTTAATATAAATCACACTAATTGATTCAAAATCATGGAGGAAAAGACTTCAGTATTTTCAGTGCCTTATTAAGTTATGCAACTATTAGTAAGGTAACTGGTATTTCACCATCTTGAGTCTAAAAAACCTCCACCTCCTTTAATTTGTATAATTTTTTTTCTATTTTTTGTTGTTTTTTTTCTCAAATTTTACACAAAGAGAAATTATTCAAACGAAATGTTTTCTTATCCTTTAGCAACTATTGTAATAGCTTATTGTAACATTCACAAAAAAATGCTAAGAAAGCAAACACTTAGCTTTATGGTTCTTCAATTTATATCGGCATAACTCTAAAAATCGCTCTCAATGTGGCTCACAACATGGCCCTATGGAGCTTCTCCGTTTCACATAGAGTTTCTTCAGGAACCGCTGAGCCCTTCTCTGCTACGTTAAGTCAACCTTAAACCATGTTTATCGCTGATGCTATTCCATTCTCATATTGTGCATGGTTCTGCTCTATAACTCGTGCGTTGCTGGTATACTCGTACTTGTATCGCCTCTTGCTACTTGAAAATGGTGCTGGTGTTTGAAATAAGCACAGACTACCACCCATACATTCCCCGAGCCAAAGGAGGAAGGAGTCTGAAAAAAATAGATTACACTTATTGAGCTACTATAATATGCCTCCAGGCTTACTTAGAGTCATCAGATCCAAATGCAGGAAGGGTGTTGAAATATTAATGTAAACGGACAGAATCCATCTCTATTGTTAAAGTTGGGGTATACTATTTCTCTTTCAGTAGAGACACCTATACCACAGGATATCCAATGGTCCTACACATTACAAGGATTCTAAAGGTATATACTGCCAGTTTCTGACCTGGATCCCTCTCTCTTTTTCCATTCTGGAGTTCTTCCTCCTTACCTACAAATGCACCCGGTCTGCGGCTCCTCACTACCTCTCTACCCTCATCTCCCCCTATGTTCCTGCCCGTAACCTCCGCTCACAGGACAAATCCCTCCTTTCAGTTCCCTTCTCCACCACTGCCAACTCCAGGCTCCGCTCATTCTGCCTTGCCTCACCCTTTGCCTGGAACAATCTTCCTCAACCCCTACGCCAAGCCCCCTCCCTTCCCATTTTCAAATCTCTGCTTAAAACTCACCTCTTCAATGCTGCTTTCGGCACCTAACCTTTCGTGAAATATAGTATTCCCTATCAGACTGACTCTACACTTGTCTTTAGATTGTACACCTGTCTTTTAGATTGTAAGCTCCTTGAGCAGGGACTGTCCTTCCATGTTAAATTGTACAGCGCTGCGTAACCCTAGTAGCGCTTTAGAAATGTTAAGTAGTAGTAGTAGTAGTAGTGTTATATCAGAATTCACTTAGTGCAGATCTGTTAGGGGATTCCCCTTGTTATTCACTGTTCCATGTCCTCCCCAGACTACTACTACTACTATAAATCATTTCTATAGCGCTACCAGTCGTACGCAGCACTTTACAATTGAACATGAAGAAAAGACAGTCCCTGCTCTAAAGAGCTTACAATCTAAATCAGGACAGACAGACAGGACCAATAAGGATAAGGGTAGGACAGACAGAAGGACACATAGGTAAAGGGACTATTGAAGAGATGAAGACAGGATAAAGGTTACGAGCAAGTGTCAAGTTAGGAGTCAAAAGCAGCATCAAACAGGTAGGCCTTTAGTCCGGATTTGAAAGCAGCCAGGGATGGAGCTAGAGGTAATAGCTCAGGAAGCCCATTCCAGGCATAAGGTGCGGCGAGACAAAAGGAACGGAGTCTGGAGTTAGCGATGGAGGAGAAGGGTGCAATTAGGAGAGATTTGCCTAGTGAATGGAGTTCCTGGGAAGGAGTGTAGGGAGAGATGAGGGTGGAGAGGTAGTGAGGGGCTGCAGAGTGAATGCACTTATAAGTCACTAAGAGGAGCTTGAATTTTATACAGAAACGGATAGGGAGCCAGTGAAGTGACTTCAGGAGAGGGCTGATATGGGCATAACGATTTTGGCGAAATATTAGTCGTGCAGCAGAATTTTGAACAGATTGAAGAGGAGGCTGAGTAGAAGACCTGTGAGAAGCAAGTTGCAGTAATCTAAGTGAGAGGTGATGAGAGCAGGGCCGGTCTTAGAGCGAGGCGACCGAGGCGGTCGCATAGGGCCCCGCGCTCAAGGGGGCCCCGCGCGGCGCGCCTGGGGTCGCCCCACCTGCCGCTCCCCCCTCCCCCCGATGATTGATCGCTGTCCTGTAAAAAAATTGAGAAGCGGCCGAGTAGCAGGCAGCGCCTCGCGTCTGCCCTGCTAGTAAAAATGTCCTGCACGTCGTCGGGCCGGCCTTCCCGCATTAAGTCCCGCCCTCCTCCGAGGTAATAGGCTCTTCCCGCATTAAGTCCCGCCCTCCTCTGAGGTAATAGCCTATTACCTCAGAGGAGGGCGGGACTTAATGCGGGAAGGCCGGCCCGACGACGTGCAGGAGATTTTTACTAGCAGGGCAGACGCGAGGCACTGCCTGCTACTTGGCCACTTCTCAATTTTTTTTTAAAGTTAGTGGGTGCAGCAGGAGGAGAACAGAGTTGGTAGGTGGGTCGGGTTGGGGGGGGACTCAGATGGGAGAAGGGTGTGGGATGGGGGTTCTCAGTTGGGGGGAGGGGATAAGGGGACTCAGATGTGAGAAGGGTGTGGGATGGGGGTTCTCAGTTGGGGGAGGGGGTAAGGGGGACTCAGATGGGAGAAGGGTGTGGGATGGGGGTTCTCAGTTGGGGGAAGGGGGTAAGGGGGACTCAGATAGGAGAAGGGTGTGGGATGGGGGTTCTCAGATGGGAGAAGGGGGCTGGAACTGGGGTTTGAGAAGGGGCCATATGGGAAATGGGGGCCATGCATGGGGCTGGTGGGAAAATGGGGCATGCGTGGATCAGGTGGGAGAATGGTTCTGAGGCTGAAAAGCGGGGCTCTAATACAAGGTATGTGGATGAAGGGGGCTGAAAAGGAGGGTAGGTGGGATAAGGGGGCTAGTACTGGGACTGGAGGCTGAAAAGGGGCAGGGGCTGAAATTGTGGGTACTGGGGGCTGAAAAGGAGATAGGGAGAAGTGGCTGGGGCTGAAGCTTGGGACTGGTGGGAGAAAAGGGCTGGGGCTGAAACGGGGGACTGGTGGGATAGTGGGGCTGAAAAAAAGGGGCAGAGAGAGGGGCAGATCCTGGATGGAAGGGGGAGCGAGAGGGAGGGCAGACCCGGATGGATAGGAGAGGAGGGCAAATGGTGGATTGAAGGGGCAGAGAGAAAGGGCAGACAGTGGATGGAAGGGATAGAAAGGGCAGACAGTGAATGGAAGGGGCAGAGATAGAGGGCAGATGTGCACGGAAGGGGCAGGAAGAGAGGGCAGACATTGGATGGAGGGGACAGCAGAGAGGGCAGACACTGGATGGCAGAGAGAAAGCGAAGACAGATGCTGGATGGAAGGAAGACAGTGAAAAGAAGATGAGGAAAGCAGAAACCAGAGATGACAAACTGTAAATAAAATATATATTTTTATTTTTTTGCTTTAGGATATAGTATTGTAGCTGTGTTAATAAATGTTTATAATAGAACATGTAAATAAGGTAATCTTTTTATTGGACTAATTTTAATACATTTTGACAAACTTTCGGAGAACAAAGCCCCCTTCCTCAGGTCAGGATAGGATACTGTAACAGCTTTATACTGTATTGACCTGAGGACGGAGGTTTTGGCCTCTGAAAGCTAAATGTATTAGTCCAATAAAATGGTATTATTTTATTTTCTATATTTGTTTTGTTTCTATTTGTTAATTTGTAAAGTGGTGATTGGTATTTGTTAGTTTTTTTTTCAAATTTACATCTGTTGTCTTTATATTTTGCACAGAACTAGGGGACATTTTCTGTTTCTGTGGTGTTGTATGCAGAGTCTGGCATCTTGGGGGTTCAGTTAAATTTTTGTCTAAATAGAAAGTTTAAATATTACTACTTATTCTATAGTGGATTAGGGTGTATCTGTGTTTGTGAAAAAGACATGGTTTTCAGTTGGCATTGACTGTGCAGGATCGACAAGCCCTGGAGATGGGGGCCTTGGAGCTCGGAGGGAGGGGTGGCCGGCTCTGGAGCTAGGGTGGGGGCGGAGCTAGGGTGGGGCGGAGTTAGGGTGGGGGCGGGGCTAGGGTGGGGCCCCGTCAAATTGGTCTGCATAGGGCCCCGCACTTGCTAAGACCGGCCCTGGATGAGAGTGTGGGTGAGGGTTCTGATAGCATGTTCAGAAAGGAAAGGGTGAATTTTGGCGATATTATAAAGGAAGAAACGACAGGTTTTAGCAATCTGTTGAATATGTGCAGAGAAGGAGAGGGAGGAGTCGAAGATGACCCCCAAGGTTACGAGCAGATGAGACAGGAAGAATGAGCGTGTTGTCGACAGAAATAGAGAATGGGGGAAGGGGAGAGGTTGGTTTAGGTGGGAAGATAAGGAGCTCAGTTTTGGACATATTGAGCTTCAGACAACACCTTTCTTACAGGTGGGGAAATCATCTGTCTCTTGGAAGGTCTCAGTCTCATAAGGGATCAAGCACTTCTTAGTGTCCCCTTGGTTGGGTATGAGCATCAGATTGACTACACAAATATATTTATATTGAACTGCTTTGAGGGAAGAGCAGGGGCTGGCATAGCTAGACAACTGGCTGGTACACAATCCACACACTGAGTAACCTTCTCACAATCATGAAAGTAGTCCAAACAGTAAGGGTTGCTCCAAACTGTGAAGGGTTTACTGTAACTTGGATAACTAATTAACAAGAGGCAATCTCTTCAAGCAACTATTTACACCTCTTGTATGTAATAGTCTGTCATTTGCAACAACATAGGAGATATTGACCACATACCCATGTCACTGTGTGTCATTAACAAGCAAAAATGAGCAGAAAGCACATAACATTTTGTGGTTTTTCCATTTGTTGATGGAGTGTGCCCTCTTTGCAAAATAAATATAACAACTGTAACAACAAAATGGATTTTTAAAAAACCCAAAATAAAAATTCCTGTAAATGACATGGAAAATAACAGAAAACACAATTTCCAGTTGCCCACCCCTAGTATTTATGTTAGCCCTGTTTTTTCCCTCCAAGTGATACAGCCTCCTACCATGTCAGTCAGGAAGGAAGATACAGCCCCTGTTTTGGAAACTGTTAGGGTTAGAAAAGGTCAAAACTACTTGTATTCTGGTAGAGCCATGAGGTTCAGGTACTGCTGCACAGGCAGAGTCTGAGCTCTCTCTACACTGTCCTGACCTGTGCAAGGACACTTTAGCTTAAAAAGATATCACCTTACTTGTCATTTTAAAAATTTGTTTTATTTTTATTTATTAATGTTTCTGGAAGTCTTTGTTTCTGACCTCCTTGCTAGGTGTACATCAGATTTATACTGAGCTTACTTGAACACCTTCTAACAGGGCCGCCGAGGGGGGGGGGGGGGGACGACAAAATTCCACAAGGGGGGCCCGGCGCTGCAGTCCCACCAGGCCAGGCCCCCTGAATTCAAATCACAGCGCCTCACCATCTCGCTCCGTGTGAAAGCGCAGCAGCGGCAGTCTGCAGATCGTCTCCCTTCGGGCCTTCCCTCCCTGTGTCCCAGCCATCTCTTCTCCAAGCTGAAGAGCCCTAACCTCTTTAGCCTTTCTTAATATGGGAGGAGTTTATTTATTTATTTGTTACATTTGTACCCCACATTTTCCCACTTATTTGCAGGCTCAATGTGGCTTACATAGTACCAGAGAGGTGTATGTGGTCTCCGGAGTAAACAAATACAAGGTTATGATTGTGATAAGAAAGGTTCATGTGGGAGGCCCACATGAAGGAATCGTGCATCAGTATAGTTGTTTCATGAGCATTACGAACTTTAGTGTTGTTGTGTCGCGTAGATCAGGCATTTAAGTTGGCTCGGAAGGGTATGCCTTTTTAAACAGGTGAGTTTTTAGTGTTCCATCCCTTTTATCATTTTTGTCGCTCTTCTTTGAATCTATTCTAATTCTGCTATATCTTTTTTGAGATATGGCAACCAGAACTGAACACAATACTCAAGGTGAGGTTGCACTACAGAGCGATGGAGAGGCATTCTAATATTTTTGTTCTTATTTTGCATTTAGGCGCTAAGGGCCAGATTCTATATAGCGTGCCTAGCTTTCTGTGCTGAAATCTAAGCATATTCTGTAACAACGCACGTAACGTAATTGACTTAACAAGCTAATCAGTGGCATTAACAGTACCTAACAAGCAATAATGAGCACTAATTGGCAATAATTAGAATTTACGCGCACAACTTACTAAGCATATTCTGTAATGGACTGCACCTAAATTCGAATGCATGCAGTTCACAAGGGGCGTGATCATGGGCAGGGAAATGGGTGTTTTGTGGGCATTCCAAAACTTACATGCGTTATTATAGAATATGGCCCAGTTTGTGTAAATCTACGCACAGGGACTTACGCCACATTTTCATTGGTGTAAATGGAGACGCATAGTTGTAGGCACTGGGATAGCAGCTAAGTGTATTCTATATACCATGCTTAAATCTTATAGAATACACTTAGCCAGAATGTTATCTGTGATTTTTTAAGTGCCATGTACAGAATCTCTGCCTAAATTTATAGAATAGTGTCCTAAATGCAGTTGCATGTGTAACTGCAAATTAGTGCCAACTAAAGTCACTTACCCCCAGATTCTATATAGTGCACTTAGATTTAGGCACCAAAATCAGTCCAGATTCTATAACACCACGTGTAACTTAATTGGCTTAACAAGCTAATGAGCACTGATAACAGCACTTAACAAGCAATAATGAGCACTAATTGGCACTGATTAGAATTGAGGCGCACAAGTCACTAAGCATATTCTGTAACAATGTGCGCCAAACTTCTGATGTGCGGAGACAAAAAGGGGCATAGTTATGGGTGGGGAAATGGGTGTTTCATGGGCGTTCCAAAATGTAGGTGCCTAGTTATAGAATATGGCCCTGTTCACATAAATTTTATTTCTTTATTTAACACATTTATACTCCACATTTTCCCACTTAGTTGAAGGCTCAATGTGGCTTACACAATATTGAAAAATTAAAATACAAATAGACAATATAATAGTAATCCTGTAAGTAACTTGAATATAAAGCAACAGGTTTAATAAAAAAGTACAGTAATGGTCCACGAACTTTGCTATATCATAAGAAGTAGTAAATTAAGTTGGGTCTGAGGGGTAAGCCTTCTTAAACAGTATGGTTTTCAGTGACTTCCTGAAGTTGAGATGGTTATGAATTGATCTGACGGTTTTAGGTAACGCATTCCATAGTCTTGTACCTATATAAGAAAAGCTGGATGCATAGGTACTTGTATTTAAGTCCATTGCATTCTGGACTTATCTACATGCTGAGATTTATACCATTGGCGTAAACAGATGTGCACAGATATCGGCACTGAAATATAAACTAAGCATATTCTATAATCGGCTCCTAAATCTAGGTGCCAATTATAAACTATGCTTAGTCAGCACTGATTTTTTTAGGCGCTATATACTGAATCTCCTCCTTAAGGGCTATTATTCGTACTGAAGGACAATTGATCCCTAATCTAACAATTAAGCTAGATACCCAGTTGGCACTGTTCTGTAACTTATTCACCCAAATTTGCATGCTTGTCAGAAATTTGGGACACAACTTTATAGTGTCCAGGGGTTGGTGTATAAATGCAAAGGGGTTTTCACAGAGGGAGGCATAGATGTGTTCAGCAATTATGTGTGTAATTAATAAAATACTATAAGTTACATGCTACAGTACCACATTTAGGCGTGCACGTTCATGCCTGCTATTGACATGTGTAAGTGAGATGTAAATGTTGACTTTCTGAGCGAGTGAATGGTCTAGTGGTAGGCATCTCTAAGGAACACTCCTTCATTGAGCTTGCAGTTAAGCCAACTTACAACAGGTGGCGCTAACTTTGTGAATCAGAGGCTGAAGCTGAGCCACTGTAAGAATAGGGATATTAGGATGTGTGGCCAACAGTGATCAAGAAGTAAAAACCCACTAGCAGAACAGAACATGGAGGCCCAGAGGAGAGGAGAGAGGCCCTTCACCTTATACCTCTGCTCCAGACGTGTCAGCTGCAGAAGCTCTGCTCGGGTGGGCCAAGTTTCTCTTGGAACCGTGCTGTAAATTGTAACTTTGTCATTCAGGGCCAAGCCTGGGCCAAGTGTGCTGTAACCTAAAAGATAAGATTTTAACTCTGGGATTCCCGGACAGAGACAAGTTGTGTTATTATTATTATTTATTGCATTTGTATCCCACATTTTCCCACCTATTTGCGGGCTCAGTGTGGCTTACAAAACATTGTATTAATGGAAGTACAATTTGTTACAACTCAATTGTGGTTACATTGTTAGGCATTGAGTTTAAAACAGAGTCTACATATCATTAAGAGAATAGTACAATGGAACAAAGGAAGAACAACGGATACTGATAGGACTATAGAACAATAGCGCGAAAAACGTTCGGGTATAGCATTTTATCTGTAGATTAAGGTTTAAGTATGTTAAAATGAGAGTACAGATAAGAATGTATTGATGTATTACTAACAGTGTGCGTAGACTTCATGTGTTTTGATCCTTTCGATAGATATTTTCGAAGAGATGAGTCTTCAATAATTTGCGGAAGTCGGTCAGCTCGTTGTTCGCCTTCAGGTTACGTGGAAGATTGTTCCAAAATTGCGTGCTCATATAAGAAAAGGTTGATGCATGCATCACTTTGTATTTTATGCCTTTGCAATTAGGGAAGTGGAGGTTCAGGAAAGTTCGGGATGATCTTTTAGCGTTTCTAGGTGGTAGGTTTATTAAGTCAGACATGTAGGCTGGGGCTTCACCATGAATGATTTTGTGGACTAGTGTGCATACTTTAAAAGTGATGCATTCCTTGAGTGGGAGCCAGTGTAGCTTCTCTCGTAAGGGTTTCACGCTTTCGTATTTTGGTTTCCCGAAAATGAGTCTGGCAGCTGTGTTCTGGGCTATTTGAACACAGACTGGTGCATGCCATGGCCCTGCAGGAGCAGACCAGGGAGAGAACTTTTGAACTTAAAACTGATTCTTGGTGTGTTTATTTTCTCTGGACCTGTGAAAGAAATAGGTCATTCAATTTGCTGCTTAGAAATACATTGTGTAATTTTACATTTATCCCTCTATGTGACTATGATTGTCAAGGCTCTCAGCCCTACCCTTACTCATGTTACCACAGACAGATGCTATTATAGAATTTGCACTCAGTGCATTGTATCTTACTGTCTAACATTTGGTGCCTTTTATAGATTTGCCCACTATTTGCTTATTTATTTGGCTCACTTTAATACCACTTTCCACAATCAATAACACCAATATTTACAAATACAATTAAAAAATAATTACAGAGATCTCTGAACTGCTCCTAACCTTTCAACGCTTAACCTTTCAGGAAAGGAATATGTCTTTCAATTTCTTTCTGAATTTTAAATAATCCTGTTCGTGTCTCAACTCTCTGGGGAGGGAGTTCCACCATTCCAGGCTCTCCACTAAAAACACATGTGCCCATGTTCTAGATTTTCCCTCCTCTCCAAAAGAAGGGAATTGTACTGTTAGGCTGATACCATTTAATTTTCTGTTTTAAACAACCAGGCCCAACATTAATGAAAGCTTAAAGCACCAGCCATACTATCTAAAATCTAGACCTCTATTTCATCTGATGCCTAGGGTGATATTTCGGAAATGCATTTTCTCATCAGTCTCATGCAAACAAAAGTAATGAAGTCAGTGCAAACTAACCGTAAACCAGTACAATTGTAGCGGGCCCCTCAGATAAGTGAGGCTGAGGGTTGACCCCAGAGGTGGATACACAAACATTTTGATAGCATGTGACCAAAACACATCAAACTCCTCCAAATCCCTCTCCAAACACGCAGGCTGGTCAAAGGAGCCCCTGATGGTTGAGTATTCACTTGAAACACTCTATGGCAGGACAGTAATGACACTTTAAAAGGGAACAGAAAAAAATGACCCACTCTGCTCAAGAAAAGTATGTGTGAAAACAATAGATGTCTTATTATAAAGAAGGAAAAGCCTCAAGGAGCTTCTGACCATAAAGGTCTAGCAGGCTACTGGCGATCAATATGACCTCATCATAGGCTTAAAAACCTTCTTATTAAAGGCATTCAAAAGCAAGTCCAAAAACCGCTATGTTAAGTGCCTTCAAGCCATGTTAAGTGCCTTCGAATCAAATCATTCAAGTGTTTTATTTCAAGATTCAGGCTTGTACTTAACTTAAAGTCATTCATATGGACAGTCGTCTCCACTTGAACTCACAGTTCGCGCTGCTATGGTTTATCAGTATGCTGGATCTGTTTCACTGTGAAGCACCCTGGACCAACGGTGGCCAGCGTTTCGCCCCACTTCCAGTGGACTATGCTGCATCAGGGTCCAATCTGACGGGGGCTGCAAAAAAAACGAGCGTTCTTAAGCCTCCATACACCAACTATGCAATCATTTCACATTTAAATCCCCTCATTCTTACTTCAGTGACAGCATTCCTACTCCAGATCGCTGCCTGATGACACCACATTTGTGAAAATGGCGGCTTTAAATAGCTCTCAAGGACGTCAGATGCTTCTACCTAACCTGACCAATCAGAACAGTATTCAGAAAAAATGACTCCATTCAATTCTAGAGTTTAACCCATCAGGTTCCAGGGACTTCATTATTGTACATTCAATTCATTAGCATATCAAAAAAAATTCAGTGTACACAAAATCAATTAAAAACATATTAACCTTAATGCTTGAATTATTGACTTGCACACTTTGGTAAGGTAATGAGTGAGGGTAGGCCTGGAGCCTGGACAAACTGGAGCAATACAATATGTGCAGGTAAACGAAAATAAAATTTATTATAAGTATCTGGTATGTACGGATCTTGTTTCTTTCACAGGTAGGGGAGAGAAAATAAACACAAAAATGCTCCTTAGATGCAAAAAGGTTCTCCACTGGCCTGCTTCTACAGGATCAAGGCGCTGTATGTTACTGTCTCTTGGCATGGCAGTACACTTTACTTGTCTCTGGCCTGGTTCCACAGAGTTAGTTACCAACGTAGCCGTTCACAGTTATTTGGATCAAAATCCAAAGTTCCAAGGTTCCAAGCTGAACTTGGCCTACCTGACTGTAGCAGTTGCAGTTCACACAAATTTGGGCCTCCTTGACTTAGCTGTGCCCTAGGCTCTTCTACTTCCTGGACCATGCCCTCCTGGCTTCACCCCTCCAATGTCATTTTTCCCCTGGGTAAGACTATGGGTTTTAATATGGCTCTGACACTGTAAGGGCGCATCCTATATGCTCTCTCACACACACACATTAAATGTTTCTAAAAGCATGTTAAAAAAAACTTTTATTGAGAAAAACATAGCTGAAATGAACTGAAAAAAAAAAAAGCCTGAAAACTGGGAAAAGGTCAGAAATAACAAACATAAACTGAAAACTTTCTGCCTGTGCACATCCCCAGTAATTTCCAAAAAGCGAAAGTACTTGTGAACTTTTGTTTTGAAAATTTGAAAGCGTTCACTCTATGAACATTCTCATTCTTAAGACCGTACTTCCCTGACTGCATTCAGTAAGACAAGTATATCTGCCAGGAAACAGTAGAGCCTAGGTAGGCAGTATGAGTATCCCTGTAACATGTCTTCTGTAAAACAGAAGTAGATTCATAAGAGTCAGAGTTTTTCCTTAACAGTTTATAATTATCCCTGTTGGTCACTATTGTTTAAGTAATGTAATCAAGACCTGTAAAAACCCTGGTTTTATCTTCTATGTTTTGGAGCAATAAATAACAGAGCCCATTAGCCACTGAAATCACACTGGTGTACCACTTCACCTCTAGCCCTCTCCTCCTGCCCTGCCTTTCTTTCTTTATACAATCTATTGTGTAACCAGCCTAATTATTTAGGTAAGATGGGAACTGGGAGTAGGCTAGACCACCCATACTGCAAATGGGACTTGACATTAGCTTCCTGTTCACATCTCAATAAATTATTCCCTGACTCTTGCTGCTGTTAATGAAGTGAGAGAACTGCAGACCTAAGCAAGACCTGGAGACTGGATTTCCTTTCAGCTTCAAGGGTGGGTGACCTCTCCTTCAAAGCAGAGTTGATGTAGGAAAAGGAAGGTGAGGGGAAAGGGGAGGATGAAACTGGGAGAACTTATATTTCCAGTTCATGAACATATATATATATATATAGCATTTTTTTTTTTAAAGTAGTGAAGGAACGGCCCAAAGAGCTCTGTGGAGGTAATTTTCAAATTTCTTTAGTGCAAGATTGATGGGTAGAATTTGAAGAGGAACACAGTGCAGGTATGTATGAAAATACAATGTACTCATGTTATTTTCTAATGTTGCTCAAAAGTCTGCCCAGAAGTGCCTGCCCCAAAATGTGGTGAAGATACCTACCTTGTGGTTGTGGTGGAACCCCAGGACACTGTTTTTGCTGACTGAGAAACTGCAGTTTTCAATCTGTTTATACTTTTTACTTATCAATGGGCCAGAGTCAAGGGAATTCTACATTCTATTTGCCAAATACCACATTTCAATTAACAATACAATGTATTTGCCCTTAATATAGGAGTTTGTATTGCAATGCGGATTAAATTAATATGAAAAATGAATAATGCAGTTTGTGTTAAACTTGCAAACGCCAACTCAAGAGGTGTCATTATCATTCTGTTGATGTCATACCATGCTTTTTGCAGCCTACACATATACCCCTTGATTCTATAAAGGGCACGATGCTGATTTGTGCATGCAACTAAATTGGGCAACAAGCCAATTAACGCCAATAACTAGGCATTTTTAACAGTCAGTTATTGTGTTAATTGGCACCCATTTGGATTCATGTGCATATCTTCTAATTTTATTCTATAAAACAGCACACCCAAATCCTATATCGCGCAACCCAAAAGGAGGCATGGCCATGGGAGGGCATGGACGGGTCAGGGGCGTTCCAGAAATTTGCACACAGTGTTATAGAATACCGCTGATGCATGCCCAAACTGGGCACCAAGAATTACATCTAGTTTCAGTAGGCATAAGTCCTGGTGGCCAAATCTGGGTGCGGGAATCAGGGCTACGTGTTATTCTAAAAAAGGCACTCAAGAGTTGCTCATTATAGAATAGTGTTAGACACTGATTTTTCCTCATCCATATTTGGGCACCATTTCCTGAATCTGGTCCATACTGTAGCCCCTCTATCCTCCCACACTTGCATAAGGAGAGAAGTTAGTGTTACATGAGTATCAGCAGACACTCAGGGGTGCTTTTACAAAGGCACGCTGAAAAAATGGCTTGCAGTGGTGTAGGCACAGGTTTTGGGCACGCGCCAATCCATTTTTTAGCGTGCCTGTAAAAAAGGCCTTTTATTTTTGTGCCGAAAATGGACGTGCGGCAAAATCAAAATTGCCACACGTCCATTTTGGCTCTAAGACCTTACCACCAGCCATTGACCTAGCAGTAAAGAATCCGGGCAGTAATGACCTATACGCTTCAAATGCCACTTGGTGCGCGTCTGTTACACGTGTCCAAAAATAAAAAATATTTTTCAGATGTGCATATTGGACGCACACCAAAAATGAAATTACCGCAAGAGCCACGCAGTGACTCCATTTTGGCACACGTTGGGCGCGCATAGACGCTTATGAAGCTTAGTAAAAGGGGTCCTCATTCTTCTCTTGCTTTGTCTCTGAGACTGAAAGTCATAACTAGGAATATGATCTATTCCCAGCTCTATACAGGAAAGGAGACTAGCCCAAGAATCATTTTTTTGGGTAGTTCAGGGTCAGGAGACTTAGGTCACATTTCTTTATGATGTGTTAATGCATACTGACAGATACTAAGAAGCCCCAGGAATGTACATTGGCGAGTGCGCATTTAGGACCCCTTTTACTAAGCTGAGTTAAAAGGGGGACCTGCGTTAGCATCAGCGTGTGTTTTTCACTTGCGCTGAGGACCCCCTTTTAAAGCAGCGGGTAAAAGGCTGTCTTTTTCTGGACAAGAAATGGCCGCGCGGTAAGTGAACCACTTAGTGTGTGGCCATTTCAGGGGGGGAAGGGGGAGCATTTACTGCCACCCACTGAGGTGCCAGTAAGGGCTCCCGCACTAACTTGGTGGTAACTGGGCAGCATGCGGCGCTGTCCGATTACCGCCGGAAATGGTGTGCTGGGGTGGGAACTACCACCGGGCTCCTGCAATAGACTGGCAGTAGTTACGGATTGGCAAGTGGTAAGCCTGCGGTGGACTTACCGCTGCTTAGGAAATGGGCCCCTCAGTTCGTTTGTGCACCTAAAAATATTAAACGCATGCAAATCACTTGCATGTGCTTATACCTATGAATTAATACGTATACAGTCAATTTCCATGCTTTAAAAAGTTCTAGCACACAACAAATATATGAAATGAATGTTACAAAATGCTTGCAAACCAAGAAAAATTCATTTCAAAGGAGCATGAACTGAACTTCTTTCTGGCTGTGTGCACCGCTAATGAGCATTTAACATGGGCATTAACACTACCATCCTCGAGCATATAAATCAAGATGGTTTATGGAACAAGGAAAGATAAATTTTTCACCTACATCTGCACCATGACCTTCACCATCAATCCTTCTTCTACCAACAGGGTCCTGGTATAAACAGAGCAAACTCTTGTTACTGAGAACCCTGCTTTTATTCACCCTAATAACTGCACTCCTTTGTGCCGAATGCATGTGAAACACATTAATGTATGGAAACGGAAGCATCTTTCAGCAAACACTGGGCATTACAAGACTTTTTGTTTTTTAGATGGGGGACGGGGCTCAGATATTCAAATGCTAAAGCTGTGCAAGATGTTAAACGATATTGCAATACACAGACTATAACACATTTCTCCAGATTCATGTTCCTACAAGCTGAGAAAAGCCGGGCAGCGCAAGTTATGGTGTGCCAGGAAATTAACAGGGTAAACCATGCTCTGATTGAATTACTAGGGGATCCTTTTACTAAGGTGTGCTGAAAATAGCTTGCGGTAGTGTAGGCGTGGGTTGTGGGCGTGCGCAAAATCATTTTTCAGCGCACCTGTAAAAAATGCCTTTTAGAAATTTTTGCCAAAAATGGACGTACGGCAAAATCAAAATTGCCGCGTGTCCATTTTGGGACTGCGACCTTACCACCAGCCATTGACCTAGTGGTAAAGTCTCACACAGTAACCGGACGGTAATGACCTATGCGCGTCAAATGCCACTTGGCATGTGTCCGATACATGCATCTGAAAATAAAAATTATTTTTCGGACGCGCATATTGGACGCACGCCAAAAATGAAATTGCTACAAGACCCATGCGGTAGCCAGGTGGTAACTCCATTTTGGCACGCATTGGGTGTGCGTAGATGCTTACGCAGCTTAGTAAAAGAACCCCTAGGTGTCTGCTAGCAACAAATTTGACATGGACCACATGAATCAGACAATTTGTTTGGATTTTACTAAAGTGTTTGAATATGGTATCCCTCACAAGGAAGATGTTGAAATAATTATGAAAGATGAGGGTTAGAAACGGAGTAGACTGACCATTGGGACAACAGGGCAATGCCCGAGAGTCCAAACTAGTAGGGGGGCCCACTCTCCCCTAGCAACTATCTAATCTAATCACTTTTGATAGGTGGTTAGGGGTCTATGACCCTTATTGCCCAGGGGCCCAGGTCCCTGTCAGTCCGCCCCTGATTAGATATAGCATTTGTGAATGGACAAAGGAACTTACTGATGGGGAGGCACAAGCTGAACAAAATTAATGGCACACATTTCCATGACCTAAGGAGTCAATATTCAAAACATCTATGCAGCCAAATATGGCTTTTTAATTATTTATTTTTCCAGATGCCAGTTCACATACACATATACAGGAAGACTGCCCCAAGAGGAAAATGCAAAGAAAGATAATAATCTATCAAAATCAAAATAAATAAATAAATGTCAAACCGAGGTCTACAATGAAAGAAGGAAAATAGCAATAAATAAATAAATAAGAGAGAGAAAAAATAAGAACAGGTTTTAAACTATTTACTGAAGAAGCAACAACCCTAAATTCATATGGTAATATGAAAATCACAAATTGAAGGTCTCCTCAGACCAAACAGAACTAACCTTGGTGGGAAGCCACGCTTCACAAGGGACCCGTCTCAGGGCCCTTTTACTAAGCTGTGCTAGCAAATGGGCTTAGTACATCCCAACACGGGACTTTCCCACGTGCTAAACCCAGTTCCAGCATGGCCTGTAAAATATGTATTTTCCTATTTGTTGAATATCTGGCCATTCACTAATGTTAGCATTAGCGCTCAGCCATTTTACAAAATTAGGGCCCTGTTTACAAAGGTGTGTTAACATTTTTAGCATGCGCTAACCGTGTAGACACCCATAGGAATATTATAGGCATCTACACAGTTAGCACTTTAGTGCATCCTGTGTTAGGCCATTTTTCCTGCGCTAAGCGTGTGTTAATGCTTAATGCAGCTTAGTAATAGAGCCCCATAGCTCCTAAGAAAATCAGAGAGTTGGTTTGGTTTCCAAAAATATACTATTGACTTTTATGAAGAATGCACCATGTAAAGGGGGGGGGGGGGGGTGTTATTCAACGTGGGCTACTGTTAAGTTGTATTATTTTACCACAAGTTGGGTTATTATAGCACAGGGTCTCATTGCATAAAATGGGACCCTGTGCTAAAATAACCTGATTTAACAGCAACAGTGGCGGTCCAGGATGATCCATTTGTGAGCACTGGAGCGCAGGGGGGTGGGAGATCTTGCCTCGATTAAAGGAGACGCATATTGCCGGAGGTGGTCACCATTTTGGGACTCTTTAACCCCAGTAGCACGTAGTAGCATCTTAAATTCTTAAATGGTATATCATGGTGACGAAGGGGTGGGTAGGGGGGTAGGGCAGGGAAGTAGTGGGGTTGAGGGGGGTTGAGCTAAGTTAGTTCTACGTGGGAGTGGTTGGTCTTATGTGCCTTAAACTAATAGGTTATTTGACTGTTCATAAGTTTATATGAATTATACTATCCAGCTTATTTTCGAAAGAGAAAAACGCCCAAATTCCGACCTAAATCGGGAGATGGACGTCTTTCTCTTGTGGGTGCCCAAATCGGTATAATCGAAAGCCGATTTTGGGCGTTTCCAACTGCACTCCGTCGCGGGAACGCATAAAGTTGACGGGGGCATGTTGGAGGCATGGTAAAGGCGGGACTGGGGCGTGGTTATCGACTGAGGAGAGATGGGCGCGCTCGGCCGATAATCGAAAAAATAAAGGCGTTTTTAGCCAGAATTTAGGACACTTTTTCTGGACCCTGTTTTTTCACGAACAGGTCCCAAAAAAGTGCCCTAAATGACCAGATGACCAACGGAGGGAATCGGGGATGACTTCCCCTGACTCCCCCAGTGGTCACTAACCCCCGCCCACCAAAAAAACCCGAACTTTAAACACTTTTTTTTCCAGCCTCTATGCCAGCCTCAAATATCATCCCTAGCTCCATGACAGCAGTATGCAGGTCCCCCGAGCAAATTTAGTTTAGTTGGTGCTGCCCGGACCCATGCAGAGAGCAAAAATCGGAAGGAAAAAAAACATGCAAGTGCAGTTGGGGACGTCCAAATTAAAAAATAGTAAAAGGGAGATTTGAACCAGCCACCTTCTCCACTGCACCACATGAATCAGTTGTTTAGACATCTTTCCCTTTCCATTAAGTCCCTCTAAGTTTCTGTCAGCCAATCACAGCTCCTTTAGCTGACATCATGTCAGCTAAACAGCTGTGATTGGCTGACAGAAACTTGGAGGGACTTAATGGAAAGGGAAGGATGTCTAAACAACTGATTCATGTGGTACAGTGTTTAGAGCACTGGCCTTGGAATCAGAAGGTGGTTGGTTCAAATCTCCCTTTTACTATTTTTTAATTTGGACGTCCCCAACTGCACTTGCATGTTTTTTTTTTTCTTCCGATTTTTGCTCTCTGCATGGGTCCGGGCAGCACCAACTAAACTAAATTTGCTCGGGGGACCTGCATACTGCTGTTATGGAGCTTGGGATGATATTTGAGGCTGGCATAGAGGCATCTCAGGGGGACCAGTACACTACCAATGCTGGCCCCTCCCACGACCAAATGCCTTGGATTTGTTCGTTTTTGAGCTGGGGCGCTTTGGTTTCGATTATCGCTGAAAAACAAAAACACCTAGCTCAAAAAATGCCCAAATCTTATGCTTCTCTTATATTTTCCTGTTTAGATGCTACTTCCAACCTATCCGGTACCCGCCCCAAAAGCATTTAATATGTATTTAACTTTATTTCATTTATTCTAGGGCTATAGCTCCGGACTACACATGTTATAATGTCTTTGTTAATATACATTTTCTTGCCTTTTGTTGAAATCGGTGTTCCAGTTATATATATGGTTCTCCCCTGTTCCTCTTATTATAGTAGTTTCATGTCTTGTTTAAAGTCTATATTTAGATGCCATATACAGCTCCCAACCTACCCTTACAGCTTATTTTGGCCTTATATTACAAATTAGGTAGGCCCAGTTTTTTCCATATAATATGTACACTTTATTTATATTTCGTGGCTGGATCCTTAAAGTCTTCTGGATCGGCCGCCGCCCATAAGGTGCCCAAAAGTTTTTTTCCTGTTACAGGCTAAACTCCTTTTAATGATCCACACCCACCCCTCTTTTCCTTTTCTGAAGTATATTTTAGGGACTCTTCCCTGATACATACTATACCCTTACTCTCATTCCTATTTGTGTTACGCTAGAACCATTGGCTTACGTACCGATGCCCGGCGAAAGGTAAGGGGAAGGGCTTACACCCCTCTACGGGGCAAAATTTTTGTCCCTTGGATGGATGACGGTACCTAAATTGTTAGGGATTGGGCCATTAATACCACCCAGTTTTCAGGGTGTGCCCGGCCCCCCAGTCTATAACACTTGCCTCTTTTCCAATTAGGCTAGAACCTGTAGCACCGGTACTCCTGAGGGACGCCTCTGTACCGTTTCCTACTAGCTAGTCTAATCAGAGGTCGTAAATTTATAGTTTGATTAATTGAAAACCCAGTGGGAGCTGGTTGAAGCGTTTAGGGTTCTTGTCACAGTTGATGCGTTTTTGATGCGTTTAAGGCTCCTAGCACGTGAAAACTCATTGGGTTACTGCCTTCCGGATTCACTGTACCTTTTTCACGGGTACTTGAATCCCTTGATGGGTGCACTCTCTGATTTAGGGCTCTACCAGTGAGCGTGTATTGTGGCTCCTGGCACCGGGGATGCGTGTATTTTGGCTCCTGGTGGTTGATGAAGCGTTTAGTGGGCTCTTGACTAGAGTGGTTGATGAGGCGCTTATTTGGCTCTTGACCAGAGGCTTACCCTGGAAGGCAGTATTTATACATAGTTGCATACACACTAGCGTATATTCTTATCTTTACCTTTATCTTAATATGAATTATCTATACCTCTCCTCTGTATGTCGACTATTATGTAGATCTTTATGCCGACTGATCATTTATATTTTGGACCTCCTACACAGAATTTGAGTATAATAGAAGACACGTGAGTATCGCATGCTCTTGTAAACTATTGGCGTACCGCCCCTAGCTCTTTTCATAATTCTACTGTATTCTCTGAAACCTTGGTCCTAGGACTGTGTTCAAAATCGGGTTCTATAGCGGCTCTGAAAAAAATTATTATATAATTTATTTTCACTATTATACAACTATACAACTATCACTGATACTTATTTTGTCCCGTCCTTAACTTATGGCTTCAAACCACTGGTTCTAGGCCTGGGTTTCATGTATATTTGCTCTAGCCCACAGTTATCTACCTACGTTCTAGATCATTGCTGAAATTCCACCATTGGATATTTTAATCAATATGATCACCCTCACACCACCCCCTCCTGGGGAGAGGGTGCTAAACTTTTCCCGAGCTGCAAATCTTTTCCCCCTGCTGAATAGAAAACATTTTAACAATGAGCAATATACAGCTTTTATTTAAAAGGGATCTCGTATAAAGTAAAATGGCATAAATAAGTCAGTTCAGGTATATATATATAAATAGACATAAAATGAATATCCTCTGGGGATCGCTCACCCCTGCAGTTGATAAGGACTCCCCAGGGAAGGTATGCATAGAAACAACTAAATAACTTGCTGACTCAGTTAGGTCATTTGTATGGTACCATAAATATACACTTGAAATTAAACCAGGAGAAATATAAAATAAAAACATGTTACCTGCAATAGAAACAGAAACATCACACCAACACATATACAGAGAAATGGTTTCTGGATACTAAATGAGGAGCTGAGTACTATGAGTAACTGTGAACTACAAAATCAGATCGGGTTCGGAATACGCCTAGTCATTATGGACGGGTGGGGTGGGCGATTTTGATTTCTGGGCCAATGTTGAACTGGCAGAAGACATTTAGATGCATAATGTCCAATTTGACGGCAACGGAAACATGTCACACTAGCACGGCGATAGGGACTAGATTGGGAATCCTGGTTTCCAGCTTTAAGGCCTCTGCGATTGTCAGCATACCTGAATTGGGGGTTATGTTTTTCATAATCTGGCAAATCTTTTTCGAAAATACAATTTGGCCCGCCCCTTCACGGACCCGTTCTCGGAGATGGACGTTTTTACAAATGGGCGTTCGCGTTCGATTATGCCCCTCTATGTCATTTGGTCACTGGAGTCTGCATCTGGTTTGGGGATAGCATTAATACAGAGTCTGAATAAGGTATCACTGACTTCACCGTAGGGTGATAGTGTGGATGAAAGTGACATAATTTTTTGTGCAACAGGTTGTACTCGCATGCTAGACAGGCGGAGTTTCAGTCAATCACTTGGTCCCGGTGCCATATACCTTACTATATTAGTATGTATAACTTTTATGCTACAATTCATGACGTATTAGGAGTGCATTGTAACCTACATCAAAATTGTTCATGGTAGAGGTGTCAAATGTTAGCTGGGAGCTATAAGAAACAAGGTTCCCAGCAGTATATCTTGAAAACTTGTATGTTTATTAATGAACTTTTATTGACTCCAGGGATGCTCATTGTTAAATATTTGGAAACATTTCAATTATCAGATTTAAACATAACAGTAGATTACGTTGTTAACTTCCCCTCTAAGAGCTAGATTTTATATATGGCACTTTAAAAATCTGAATGTAAAAAAATTACACCTAGGTGTATTCTCGAAAGTATGCCTACATTTAATAGAATAGACTTACATTTCCACACAGTACAGTATATAGAATTCACCAAGTGGCTTGCCACATGACCAAATTTGGTCATGTTCAGTTAGGCCACAGTGCATAGTTAGTAAATAGGAACCATTATAAATAATTGGGCTTCTGTTCTTCAATATATGCTAAATCACTTTAAATGCATGTTAGTAAATTTAGCCTAAAGTTTGGAATGGAGAAGAAACTTTATTCACGTAGATAGCCTTAACTATAGGTGACAATGCTTCACAAGAAAAAATTAAACACTGTATCAAATAATCGTTAAATAAATCCAAATCAAGAAAACTTATTAACCCATGGTAAAGGAACCACTCCTGTTGGCATATCCAATACTGAATAATCTCTATTCTTCTAGTAGCACCTTGTCAACAGCTCTTAAAAGAATCAAATTCTCCAATTTTCTAAACCAACTGAGTATTAGAAAAAAAAACAAGAGACTGAACAGTAGTGCTTGTTATCTTAAGCATCTCCTGGGTAGTCTGAACTTTACCCTTAAGATCCAAAGAATCTTCCATTAAATTCTCCCAAATCTTCAATTTCAAAAATTCTCCTCCCCCTTTATTGGACAAATTTTGTTCAGTCAAATCATTGGCTGGACAACAATTTCTGCAGTTAAAAAGAGGTGGCAATTTGAGCATTCTGTAAGTGCCGGCAGGACTGTCCTAAAGTTAATTGGATGTCTTAACTTTAAGCAAGTATATTCAATGTCATGGAACTGAGTACAATAAAATGGATATAAATACAGAGTTCAGTTTACTACCAATCATGGTGCTCAATACTGGCCCTAGGATTTCGTTGAGCCTGGGAGGTTGGTTTTGTCAGAGCAGGAATTTTGTATGAGACTTTTTTTGTATATTTTTGCTGCTGTATTACTACTATACGTACACAGTGCTGTACATGTTATATGCAGGTACTTTCTATGTCCCTAGTGGGCTCACAATCTAAGTTTTTGAACTTGGGGCAATGGAGGTTTAAGTGACTTGCTCAGGATCACAGGGAGCTGCAGTGGGAATCAAACCCAGTCTCCCTATTTGTGTCAAATGCCACTTGGTGAACAGCCAATACGCACGTCCGAAAATAATTTTTCGAGCACGCATATCAGACTCGTGCCAAAAATGAAACTACAAGATCCATGCGGTAGCCGGGCAGTAACTCCATTTTGGTGCATGTTGAGCACATGTAGATGCTTACATGGCTTAGTAAAAGGGCCCCTAAATTTTTAACAAGTTGGAACCACCACTGAGCGTGTCAGGCTAAACTTATTGTCCAGGGCTTGGGTTCAAAGATGTGTTTGCATACATACTGGGTTTCATGGTTTTCAAAGGTAATTTTCTGCAAGAGAGAGGTCTGTTCAACCACTGAGGGTAGCTGAATATTTTTTGTCTTTTCCTTTTCCAGTAAATTTATTGGTCTGGGGTCCAGTCCACTATATCAATATTTCTCAAGCTGGTTCTAAAGTACTTTTAGTATAACCACAATAAATATGCATGAATGAGATTTGCATGCTCTGCCTCCACTAAATGCAAATTTCTCTCATGAACCTTCATTGTGGCTGGTCTGAAAACCAGTTTACTCCAGGACCAACTTGAGAAACCATGTCAGTGGTTTAGCCACAGGTGGGCCTGGGTGGGCCAAGGCCCACCCAGTTAGGGCTCAGGCCCACCCAACAGTAGCACATGTCTAGTGGTAGCTGTTGGGGATCCCAAGCTCTGCCAGCTGAAGACTTCCCTCTCCACAATACTGGCACCTGCGCATGCTCAGTTTTCAGCGCATGGTGGAGAGAAGCATTTTCCTGCCAGGTGAGACATTTTTTTGGTGTATGGGGTGGAGGGAGAACACTTGGTGCCCGCCCACTTCTTCCCTAGGCCCACCCAAAATCTGCTGTCTGGCTACGCTCCTGAACCATGTATTCAACCATTTTTAAAGCACCCCACAGTCAGCAAAGGTTTGAACTCTTTACCAGCAGTTGGTTCTATTTTATGTTGCCTAAGGTGGGGTTACACCTAGTTCACAACTATAGCTAAATTTCCTGTTCATCTCTCCAAATAAAGAGATGAAAGTGCCCAACCCCCGAACTGTGTTACCTCTGCAAGAAAATGCTTAAAAGCTGATTTAGAAGAGTTGTTAAAGCTGTTATACAAGGAAGGAAACCACACAAGGCCTTTTACAATTCCCACAGTTAAATGTTGTTATTACTGAGTAGCTGCCAGCAGTATATTGCAGAAGCCATTAAATATAGTTGTTCATTGTCCTTTTACGAGACAAGGACAGCTTGGATGAGACTTGGTGCACTTATCTAATAGGTTGAGCACTGCCTGAATTGAAGGGCTGTCATCTGAGGCATACAACCAAAAAAAAAAACCCCTATGAATCAATGCCCTGATCAGACCAGCAAGTTCTTCTAGGACACTGTGACCCACCATCATCCATGTAGAGCCTCTATGCAAAATGGGGCTCCAAAAATGTAGCAGGACACTACAATGTGCCTTCCTTGTAGTAACATTCTGCAGGAATGTTCTGAAGAACATTCTGGATGCCTCTTCCAGAGTAATGATAGCCAAAGTGATGGAAGGGGGGGGGGGGTCTAGTCTGAGGACCCCTCAGTAGTAGGAGTGCCTTGGAAATTAGAGGGAAGTATAAAATGAGGTGCTGGGTGGCACACTGGGTCTTTCTTCTTTCCTTCCTTCCCACAGGAAAAAGTCCATAATAAATACATAGTGGGAAATATGTTAGGTTTTCCTGTCCAGGGGCCCATTAGGACCTTGGTCCACTAAATTAGGGACCAAGGGGAGAAAATGAGAAATGAAGGGCCAGGAGAAATGGGGTCTTTTCTTACAAAAAAAAAAAAAGTTTGTGGAGAGAAAACACCAAAATGGAAGGATAATCAGGGAGGATCCTGTCCAAAGAGAGAAGTAAGAAGACTAAAGCTGCTTGAGAAGAGAGGATAACTAAACCCCAATAAGGAGACAAATGATTTGCCTAAGCACAGAGTGATTGCACAGACCGAGAGGAGACAGAGCACACTACTACTAACTTATCAATTCTACTAGTAAAAAAGGCCCGTTTCTGACACAAATGAAACGGGCGCTAGCAAGGTTTTCCTCGGAGTGTGTATGTTTGGGAGAGTGTATGTGAGAGTGACTGTTTGAGAGTCAGAGTGAAAGTGTGAGTGTGTGAGAGAGAGAGTGAGTCTTTCCCTGAGCCCTTTCCTCCCAATCCATGGCCATCCATGTTTCTCTGTCACCTGCCCCCTCCATTCATCCCTATCCTGCATTTCGCCTCTCTGCCTGAGGCCTGCCCTGCAATCCATATCCATCCATGCCCATCTGTCCCCTCCATTCATCCCTATCCAGCAATTCCCCTCTCCCTGAGTCCTGCCTTTCCAATCCATGCCCATCCATGCTCCTCTGTCACCTGGCCCCTCCATTCATCACTATCCAGCAATTGCCCTCTCTCCCTTAGGCCTGCCCTGCAATCCATATCCATCCATGCCCATCTGTCCCCTCTATTCATCCCTATCCAGCAATTTCCCTCTCTCCCTGAGTCCTGCCCTCCCAATCCATGCCCATCCATGCTCCTCTGTCCCCTGCCCCCTCCATTCATCCATTTCCAGCAATTCCCCTCTCTCCATGGGCACTGCCCCCTCCATTCATCCCTATCCAGCATTTCCCCTCTCTGCCTGAGGCCTGCCCTGCAATCCATATCCATCCATGCCCATCTGTCCCCTCCATTCATCCCTATCCAGCAAGTCCCCTCTCCCTGAGTCCTGCCCTTCCAATCCATGCCCATCCATGCTCCTCTGTCACCTGGCCCCTCCATTCATCCCTATCCAGCAATTGCCCTCTCTGCCTGAGGCCTGCCCTGCAATCCATATGCATCCATGCCCATCTGTCCCCTCCATTCATCCCTATCCAGCAATTCCCCTCTCTCCCTGAGCCCTGCCCTCCCAATCCATGCTCCTCTGTCCCCTGGCCCCTCCATTCATCCCTTTCCAGCAATTCCCCTCTCTCCCTGAGCCCTGCCCTCCCAATCCATGGCCATCCATGTTTCTCTGTTACCTGCCCCCTCCATTCATCCCTATCCAGCATTTCCCCTCTCTGCCTGAGGCCTGCCCTACAATCCATATCCATCCATGCCCATCTGTCCCCTCCATTCATCCCTATCCAGCAATTCCCCTCTCCCTGAGTCCTGCCCTTCCAATCCATGCCCATCCATGCTCCTCTGTCACCTGGCCCCTCCATTTTTCCCTATCCAGCATTTCCCCTCTCTGCCTGAGGCCTGCCCTGCAATCCATATCCATCCATGCCCATCTGTCCCCTCCATTCATCCCTATCCAGCAATTCCCCTCTCCCTGAGTCCTGCCCTTCCAATCCATGCTCCTCTGTCACCTGGCCCCTCCATTTTTCCCTATCCAGCATTTCCCCTCTCTGCCTGAGGCCTGCCCTGCAATCCATATCCATCCATGCCCATCTGTCCCCTCCATTCATCCCTATCCAGCAATTCCCCTCTCCCTGAGTCCTGCCCTTCCAATCCATGCCCATCCATGCTCCTCTGTCACCTGGCCCCTCCATTTTTCCCTATCCAGCAATTGCCCTCTCTCCTTGAGGCCTGCCCTGCAATCCATATCCATCCATGCCCATATGTCCCCTCTATTCATCCCTATCCAGCAATTTCCCTCTCTCCCTGAGTCCTGCCCTCCCAATCCATGCCCATCCATGCTCCTCTGTCCCTTGCCCCCTCCATTCATCCCTTTTCAGCAATTTCCCTCTTTCCCTGAGCCCTGTCCTCCCAATCCATGCTCCTCTGTCCCCTGCTGCCTCCATTCATCCTTTTCCAGCAAGTCCCCTCTCTCCCTTCCATGGCCCCTCCTCGATGCTCCTCTCTCTCCCATGTCCCAGCCTGGCCCGCCCCCTTTTCCCCCCCCCCCCCCCCCTTCGCATCCATGCATCCCTTTTTTGTTTTTTTTATTCTTTTTAACTTTACCTCCGTGGCGTTTCCGGCAGCGAAGCGTCAGGGAAGGAGGCGGCGCTCCCGACGTCTAGCTTTCCCTTCGCTGTGTTCCGCCTTTTTTTGAAGGCGGAACACAGCGAAGGGAAGGCTAGACGTCGGGAGCGCCGCCTCCTTCCCTGACGCTTCGCTTCCGGATTTGTTTGTTTAGACGCGAGGGCGGGGCAGAGACGGCTGGGTGGCTTCACACCACGAACACCACGAACGCCACGAACCCTACAGCCAGGGACTCAGGGAGTGACGTCAGATGGCTTCAGAACGTTGTCCTCATTAGAACGTTCACGGTGCGTTTTATTATATTAGATAGTGTTACATACACAGCATTGTACACTAAACAGTGCTTACAATCTAATCAAGATAGACAAACAGGACAAATAAGGGATAAGAGAATTACTTAAGGTGGGAACAGACATGGGTACTGAACAAGTGAATAGGAGTTAGGAGTTAAAAGCAGCTTCAAAAAGGTGGACTTTTAGCCTAGATTGAAGATGAACAGAGATTGAGCTTGTCAAGGGAAGGAGTAGCGTGATCAACAGGACTCTTCCAATGATACCAGGAAGACGGAAGAAGATGTATTGTACACTTTATTCCATAATTCAATGGTATACATATGATGACTTGACACGGCACCGTGTTTCAGTGAAAGTGCCTGCCTCAGGAATCTACAAAGTGCAACAAATTGAATGCACATATAAACACACAAAAAGTAAAACTCCTAAAAGAAGGAATAAAATACTAATACAATAGAAATAGAAATGATTTTAAAAAATTATAAGTGTATAAATAAAACATTAAATAAAAACTGTTAAATAACTCTTTAGGGACCAAAAGCTTATAAATAAAAATAAAAGATGTTTACATTAAAATAATATATAGTCAATACAATAGTGAACATATATCCATAGATAATATAATTTACATAAGAAAAGTTAATGTTGTGAAATAAAGTGAGATGACTAGGATAACAAAATCGTAATAATATAGTGTAAATCTTAACTGACCTGTATAAATATGACAGAGCCCAAATGTAGCGAATGAAGTTTCATAGGAATGCAAAAAATGGAGTCTATAAATAAAAGAGGGTCAATTTGTGTCACAGAAAGATAAGCATATATACATAAACTGGGAGATAAGTTATGAAGAGATGCCTTTATGTTATGATTCTACTGAGACAGGCAGGGGAATGACTGGGACTTGCTTCTGATTGGCCTGTCAGGGATTGAGCTGATGTCTGAAGCAGCAGACATCAGATGTCAGACCTATTTAAACTTACCTCTCCCTACAGCATACGCTCTAGCGTTAATTCCTGTCAGCTGAGCCTGTCTGTGCTTGTAGCACAGTGAGGGGCATAATTGAACGAAAACGTCTATCTCCATGGGCGTTTATCTCTGAGAACAGGTCCGTGAAGGGGCGGACCCAACCATATTTTCGAAAAAAATAGACGTCCATGTTTTATTTGACAATTTGTGAGCTGGGCGTTTTTGTTTTTCAGTGATAATGGAAAATGAAAGCGCCCAGCTCAAAAACGAATAAATGCAAGGCATTTGTTCGTGGGAGGGGCCAGGAGTCGTAGTGCACTGGTCCCCCTCACATGCCAGGACACCAACCAGGCACCCTAGGGGGCACTTTTACAAAAACAAAAAAAAAGGTAAAAGAGCTCCCAGGTGCATAGCACCCTTCCCTTGTGTGTTGAGCCCCCCAAATCCTCCTCAAAACCCACTGCCCACAAGTCTACACCATTACTATAGCCCTAAGGGGTGAAGGGGGGCACCTACATGTGGGTACAGTGGGTTTGGGGGGGTTGGACGACTAAGCATTAAGCAGCACAATTGTAACAGGTAGAAGGGGGATGGGCCTGGGTCCACCTGCCTGAAGTCCACTGCACCCCCTAACAACTGCTCCAGGGACCTGCATACTGCTGCCAGGGAGGTGGGTATGACATTTGAGGGTGAAAATAAAAAGTTGTGAAACATCATTTTTTGTGGTGGGAGGGGGGTTAGTGACCACTGGGGGAGTCAGGGGAGGCCATCCTCGATTCCATCTGGTGGTAATCTGGTCATTTAGGGCACTTTTTGGGGCCTTGTTCGTGAAAAAACAGGGTCCAGGAAAAGTGCCCTAAATTCTAGCTACAAACGCATACTTTTTTTCCATTATCGGCGAAAGGCGCCCATCTCTGTTCGGGTGATAACCACGCCCCAGTCCCGCCTTCACCACGCCTCCGACACGCCCCCGTCAACTTTGTACGCTTCCGCGATGGAGTGCAGTTGAAAACATCCAAGTTCGGCTTTCGATTATACCGCGTTATTCGTTTTGGGGAGATAAACGCCTATCTCCCGATTTAGGTCGCAATATAGGCATTTTTGTCTTTCGATTATAAGCTGGAGTGTGTATTCTTTGGAGTTTTCTTGCTTTTCTCGTTGCTTATGATTTCTGTGTGTGCTGGTTGTTACCAGCGTGTCCTTGATTGCTTCACTGCGCTGCACCTGGCTCTGTCCTCTGCCTGGTTTCTCCCTGCCTGTCTCTAGTGTTGTTTTGTCCCTGGTAAGCTCGTTCCTGCTTTGTTTATTTAGTTTCCCTTTCCTCAGAGTTAACACCTTGGACCAACCACTACAAACTAAACCTATCCCTAAAATGGTGGAAAAAGTGTTCATATCGCACCCAAGAACAAACAACCTACATTACAAGATGCCAATTAGACCCAAATACATTCTGGCAACATATATATAACTGGACAGCACAGACGGATGCATAAACTTCCTTTCTGAATGGGACGAAAGATGTAGAAACATTTTAAACGACCTGGCACCCTTATGAACAAGAACCTCGCACAGTCACAATCCAGTACCATGGTTCAACAATGAACTGAAAAAACTAAAAACACAAACCAGAAAGTTTGAACGAGCATGGAAAAAAATAAAAGATGATCACATACTCAACGCTTGGAAGCAAATACATAGAAAATATAAATATGCAATAAAACAAGCCAAAAGGTCATACTACAAAACCAAAGTAGGACCAGATCACAAACACACAAAAAAACTATACCAACTTGTACACAAACTACTGGACACCACCCCAGTCACCACAACCAACTCAGACATCCCATTAGCAGTTATTCTAGCCAAATACTTCAATGAAAAAATTGTAAAATTACGAAACAGCCTTCCTCAAAACACTGCCGATATCGAAAATTTCATCAATGGCTGAGACCCAACCTTAGGAGAATTCCCAGCGGAGTGAGGGAGGTGGGAAGTAGGGGACAAGGGGTGTGGAGAGAAAATGCTGACCTATGCAACCTACCTGTTGACTCACCCCAAATTTGCCTTCTGGCCATGCCACTAGCCTGCACAGTCAAATGCATAAGTAGTCCATTCATAGGGACAGGCCGTTGGATTCTATATATTGCATCTAGTATTCTGTACCAAAATCCAAGTGTATTCTGTAACAATGTGCGTAATTTTATTGGCTTAACAAGCCAATCAATGTTTTTAACAGCACTTAACAAGCAATAATGAGCACTTATTAGAATTTCCGTGCATAACTTACTAAGTATATTCTGTGACACAGAACACATAAATTCTAATTCGCAAATCCAAAAAGGGATGTGGTTATGGATGGGAAAATGGGCGTTTCATGGGCATTCCAAAATTTATGCGCACTGTTATAGAATATGCCCCTCTGCGCCTAAATCTTTGCCCTTATATTTATGCCACATTTCCCTTGGTGTAAGTGGATGCGTGTAGTTCTGGGTGCTGGGATATCAACTAAGTGTATTCTATATACCATGCCTAAATCTAGGCACCGCTTATAGAATACGCTTAGGCAGAAATTTATTCCACGCAGATTTTTCAGGCGCCTTATATAGAGTCTAGCCCAGAGTGGCCAGGAGTGCTTGATCAAAGGCATTATCCTGTACTGACTCCTGTCAATAAGGTCGGTGCAGTGAAAGGATGAAGAGAGGGCCATGCAGCTGGTTGTCTCCGCTTCTTCGCTGTTTCTGTTCTCTGTGGAATGTTTTGTTCTCCTGTTTCTCTCCTTGTAAATATTATGCGTTCGTATCTATTAATATATGCTAACATGGTAGCATCTTTTAGTAAATCTAGTGTTTGGTTTGCCCCATGATCTTATTGTTAGGTTTCGTTAACAGCCCAATTTATTTATTCAGTTTCTTGTTGCTAGAAGTTGAAACTGCCACTGAAGGCACTGGGGAAGGAATTCAATAAATGGTGCTGAAACTTAGGTGCCAAAAAAATTCAGTGCTAGCCCCTGGCTTCTATATAGCGAACCTAGAGTTATGCGCGGTTATGTGAGTTAATCTAGGTATATTCTATAACTACCCATGATAAGCAATAATGAGCACTAATTGGCCTACTTTGCTAAGTGTATTCTGTAATGTACTGCACCAAAATTCTAACGTACACAGGCAAAAAGGAGCATGGTTAGGGGGCGTGGAAATGGGCATTTCGTGAGTGTTCCAAAATCTACACGCGTTGTTATAAAATATGGGCCAGTGCTTGTAAATCTGCGCATAGGGATTTATGCCAGCTTTTCGTTGGCATAAATGGACGTGCATAGATTTAGTCACATGAACTAAGCCTAAGCGTATTCTAAATACCGCACATAGATTTACACATAGTATTTAGAATACGCTTAGGCATGATTGCCTACCGCATGTTAATTGTAGGCACCATATATAGAATCTGACCCTAAGTGCTATTCTACAAAGAGCATATGCCTTATATAGAATAGTTTACTGCACATCCTGTGCTTAACTTTTCTGTGCTGGACTTCTGCCTGCTAAAACCTGGTGTAAATGCTGGTGCTCATGTTAGGCGCGGTTAGGCAGCATTCTGTAATTCCATGTGCAACTTTTCAGAACACCGCTGACATTCCCATGGCCACACCCCCTCTTGAGATACATGGCATGGGACTTAGGCGCTGTGCTTATAGAATAGCATCAGGGGCGGCCCAAGACAATCTGCCACCAGAGGCAGAAAATGAGCTGCCACCCCTGCTCCTCCACTGCCACCCCCCGCCCTTCCCTCCCCAACCCCCTTCCATAAAATTACCTTTACTATTCTTGTTTTATAAAAGAAGGTGGCGGCAGCAACTCCCATAGGCTGCCCTGCTGCAGGTCCCGGCCCCTTCTCTCTACTGCTCTCTGACATAATTTCCTGTTTCCTTGGAGGCAGTTCGCCCGCAGTAGAGAGTAGGGGCCGGGACTGGCGGCAGGGTAGCCTATGGGAGTCACTGTCACCACCTTCCTTTGAAAAACAAAAAAAGAAAAGAAAAAGGCAAATTCATGGAAGGGGATTTGGGAGGGAAGAACGGTGGGAGATGCCACCTCACAAGAGTGCCACCTCAGCTGGCCTAATGGTAGGGCCGCCACTGAATAGCATGTACCAAGATAAATGCACAAATTTCAATTGAATGCCAATTAACATCAATAATTGGTTGTCAGCAACAGCTCATTATCCAATGTATGTGTGCGCAGATCTCAGAAGCACACCCAAAGTTGGGTTTGTAATTTTGGGCACCTTTGCAACTTTCTTAAAATTAATCCCCTTATATTCTTACTCCTGCTACTCTATCTTATCTATCTATATGTTCCATCTTTGTTTACACCCTATGCTGTCTATTAAAATAGTTTATTGTGTATTATGTTAACATTGTAAGTAGTATACTATGCTATACTTTGTATTGTTGTTTGAATATTTTTACTGCTGTAATTGTCTATTGTTTATGTTTGACTTATTCTTGCTATACACCGCCTTGAGTGAATTCCTTCAAAAAGGAATAAATAAATAAATAAATACATCAAATAAATATATAGAATCTGGGGTTAATACAGTCTGTGGCAGTACATGATGTCTCAGTGGATGAGGAAAGTTATGCCATATCAGCTTCCTTCAATCTCAATTTCTTGGGCTCAGGTCAGTGGTAAAGCCTTTTCACCTACTCACTGTTATCACCATCATCAGCATCATGAGGTGAAAACAAGCACACTGAGGCTTCTCACATCCATAAATCAGCTCAGTTAATTTACCATGTTAACAGCACGCATTAAACCCCTGATGCAGAAATTCATATTAGGATGAAGGGAAGGGGTAGGGAGTGCAATTTTAGAAACGTCATTTTCTGCATGTAGAAAATACTTTATGAACTTTTGCAGTGAGTTCTGAATTGTACAGAAACAGAACTTGGGCAGATTTTCCAGCATTAGTGCAGCCCTTTAGCAACAGTAAAAAAGCAGAGTTTCATTGTTTAGCATCCACTAGACTTCTGTGAGTTGTAGGATTTCATCTACAATGTCTTACATATGTTGACTTTGCTATAAGACACATGGAAATCAAATATCTTCGATTATGAGCTTCCTTTCTGCATACTTGGAGCTTACAGAATGGTCACAGCTTGAGAACTCATTTCCTCCCAGGTTTTCCATTTCTTGGTATCATGCAAATCACATTCCATTTCAGTGTTCATCTCAGGGGCAAAGGGAGGGGGGGGGGAATCTCCTGTGCTCAAGTGAGGTAATAGTTACTTTGGTATGTAATCAAACATTACAGCATGTTGTACTGAATTAAGATTCCACCACAGAACAGCACTATAATCATTGCCGAGAGAAGCTTGTAACCCAGTTGGGTTTTCAGGATATCCACAGTGAATATGTATGAGACAGATTTGCATGCACTGCCTCCTTGGCTTGCATATCTATCTCATGTATATGAATTATCAATATCCTGAAAACCCAACTGGGATTGAGTATCACTGCCTAAGGTTACAAGCTTCTCTCGGCAATGATTATAGTGGTGTTTTGTGGGGGAAAGTTAATTCAATACTACATACTAGAGGAGTAGCCTAATGGTTAGTGCAGCGGGCCTTGATCCTGACAACCTGAGTTCGATTCCCACTGCAGCTCCTTGTGTCCTTGGGAAGTCACTTAACCCTCCATTGCCCCAGGTACAAAAACTTGGATTGTTAGTCCTCTAGGGACAGAGAAAGTGCCTGCATATAATGTGTACAACGCATAGAAAAAATGATTAGCATTAACTTTCCCCCATAAAACAGCACTATAAACTTGTAACCTAAGGGGTCTGAACCCCCAGTTTGGTTTTCAAGATATCCACAATATGCCTTCTTGGCTTACATATCTATCTCATGTATATGAATTGTCAATATCCTGCAAACCCAACTGACTTAAGTGTGCATCTACGACTAGGTTGAGAAGCACTGACCTAAGGGATAAGCTATTCAATGGAGTTTAAGCAGGCAGGTTCCTACCTGCTTAAACCCCACTCAGTGGGTCATCCCCAAATATTTAGCAGCAGTTACCCACTCAGTGCTGCCAAATATCCTCTCTGACCACCAATGTCACTGTGAGGTTTTCTGAGTTAGTAGCTGACCCAGATATTAAATGCCAGTGCCTAAAGAGAATATCTGGGTTAGATTCAGCTCACAGTGGTGAGTGGCTTAAAAACCACTGACCACGGTGGGCTGAGTATTGGGGGTAAATATTTACCATAGAGAGGTTGGGTCTTTAGCTCAAAGTCACGTGGAGGGGCATAATCGAACGGGGCACCAAAGTTTTCCTGAGGACGTCCTCGCAGGACGTCCTGGTGAAGGGGCGTGGAAATCCGTATTATCGAAACAAGATGGGCGGCTATCTTTCGTTTCGATAATACGGTCGGGGACGCCCAAATCTCAACATTTAGGTCAACCTTAGAGATGGTAATCCCCGTTTTTTGGCGATAATGGAAACCGAGGATGCTCATCTCAGAAACAACCAAATCCAAGCCATTTGTTCATGGGAGGAGCCAGCATTCGTAGTGCACTGGTCCCCCTCACATGCCAGGGACACCAACCGGGCACCCTAGGGGGCACTGCAGTGGACTTCACAAATTGCTCCCAGGTGCATAGCTCCCTTATCTTGGGTGCTGAGCCCCCCAAAACCCACTCCCCATAACTGTACAACACTACCATAGCCCTAAGGGGTGAAGGGGGGCACCTACATGTGGGTACAGTGCGTTTCTGGTGGGTTTTGAAGGGCTCACATTTACCAGCACAAGTGTAACAGGTAGAGGGGGAAGGGCCTGGGTCCGCCTGCCTGAAGTGCACTGCACCCACTAAAACTGCTCCAGAGACCTGCATACTGCTGTCAGGGAGCTGGGTATGACATTTGAGGCTGGCAAAAAATATTTTAAAAGTTTTCTTTTTTTAGGGTGGGAGGGGGTTGGTGACCACTGGGGGAGTAAGGGGAGGTCATCCCCGATTCCCTCCGGTGGTCATCTGGTCAGTTCGGGCACATTTTTAGGCTTGGTTGCAAGAAAAAATGGACCAAGTAAAGTCAGCCAAGTGCTCGTCAGGGACGCCCTTCTTTTTTCCATTATCATCCGAGGATGCCCATGTGTTAAGCACGCCCCAGTCCTGCCTTTGCTATGCTTCCAACACGCCCCCGGGAACTTTGGTTGTCCCCACGACAGAAAGCAGTTGGGGACACCCAAAATCGGCTTTCGATTATGCCAATTTGGGCAACCCTGGGAGAAGGACGCCCATCTTGCGATTTGTGTCGAAAGATGGGCGCTCTTCTCTTTCGAAAATAAGCCTGATAGTGAGTCCTGGATAAGGAAATCACTAGGGATAAAAACAGGAAACGTTTTTCAGTTCATTTTCACTTTGTTTGACCTTTACTGAGTTGTGGGGGTTTTTTTTTTGGGGGGGGGGGGGTTCCAGTTTGTTTCACACATTCATTTTATGTGGTATGCATTGTCAGTCCACCGCTGTATAAAGCAGGAGTTCCCACAGGATTATTCAGGGTCTGTGAAATACAAAGTATATATGAACAAACTGCCTAACATACATGTTATCTTCTCCAAAGAAGGCATAAATGTACTGAACACATGCATCTACCTTCACTGGTTCAGTATATGAGCAGAGATTGTATGAGGAAATTCTAAAATCACACTGCTTTTTCAGATTTCTACCAGATGCTTCCACTTATGCTGCTGGCTCTAAAATCAGTACCAGGAAGAACTGGGCAAAGGCTTGATAAAAGTGCTTAAGATTCTGAAGAAGGAAGGTGGAGGCTGAGAAAAAGAATTAGGGTACCATACCGCCCGACTCTGTGGACATATCTAGTAAGATTGAGGAGCAGGCTTTGGTAAACCGAGAGGACAAGGGTTCAAGTTAGTGAGTTATTGAGAAGTTTTATCTTGTGGGGCTGGGGGGTCTGACGGGATGGTTTGCAGGAGCAGTAAAAGAAAGTTTAAACAAACACAGAGCGTACATCATGCATGAATAATTAGTTACTGTATGATCAGAGTCATTATTTACAAAAGCTCAGAGATGTGCCTTTTGCTTAAGATCATACAGAGTGTATTCAGACGAAAACTACTCAAATTTCTTCAGCAATAAAATATAAAAGGTTCTGTAGCCTACACAAAGGCAAATCATACATCATACATGAGGTCAATGTTTTCCAGAAGCTTTTTCCATGGCTGTTTTTTTTTTGTCTAAACTTAAAACCTAGCATTATACACTGCTTACATTTTGCCAAAAATTCTCATCTCATCATTTGCTATCTTATAGCATTAACATGAATCCTAAAAATCTGATTATAGACGCTAAAGGAGCAGCTTGAGAGGAACAAAGAGAAGTTCTAAACAAGTTAACGCTCTAAGCATTGCATAAAGGGTATTTTGCTGATGGCGTGTTCAGTTAGACTATAACCCCCTATTTCTAGAAAGCTGTGTGCCCAAATTTGTGTACATAAGTTATAGAATAAGGTCAATGGAACACATAACTTAATGTAATAATGAGCTGATAATTGGTGTTATTGAGCAAGAATAGGACGTCAGAGTCAGACTCAGAAAGAAGAAAACAAACGAAGGATGACGGCTTCAGCTGGCGGGGTTTGGGGTCCCCCTCTAGCACAGGTAAGCGACAGCGGGCGGGGGGTCGAGAGGGTCGTCGGGCGGGCGGGTGGGCGACAGTTGTTGGAGGTGGTTCTGGTTCTGGTGGCGGCACCAGGGGGGTGGTGGCGCCGGGGGGTCACCGGGGAGGGGCTAAAATGTGCCCATCACCTCGGCTCTGGACCCCCCTACCGGCGAAGTCCAGATACGCCCCTGGTAGCACCTAACTTTAGGTGACTGAGAATTACTCCTATGTGTGAGTATGAATGAGGATGATGGGGGTTAAAGTGGCAGGGGGACTACATGCATGAGTGAGTGAATGTATGTGGAGGTTGTGAGTGGGTGTGGGGTAATGATTTGGGGATGGGCTGAATGAATGAATGAATGAGTACAAGGAGGGCTGACCGAGTGGATGGAGGATCTAAGTGTGAATGGAGGTGGAATTTGGGCTCAGTGAATGATTGAATAGGTATTTGAGTGGCAGAGGGTCTTACTGAATGAATGCATTGGGAATTTTGAGTGACAGAGGGCTAAGTGAGTGAGTGAACAGGTGTTTGAGTGGCATGGGATCTGAGTGGATGGAACGTTAAAAGTGCCATTAGGTCTGATTGAGGGGGTTGGGGGTTATGAGTGGCAGGGGACTGAATGAATATGTTGATAGAGTATATGACTGGTGGAAAGACTGAGTGAGTGGATGGGGAGCTTATGAGTGGCAGGGAAGAGTGAGTGCAAGGGAAGCTGGATGAGTACTGCAGGGAAGTGAATGTGTGTGTGGAGGGTTGTGATTTGAAATTGCTGGAAGGGCTGTGACTTATCCTGTCCTCTCTCCCTTATCCCTTCTTCTATTCTCTTCTACCATTCCTCTTGCCCCCTCTTCCTTCCCTTCCCTCTCCTCTGCTCTTTCACCTCAATGGGGTTGGTCTAAAGATATCTGACACTCTAGGTGAACCTTAAGGTTCCCCCCCCTCCCCGGTGCAGCTCAAGGCCCTACCCCTAAATGTCAACATCTCCCCTTCCCCTGCTTCTGTGTCCCACAGCATATTCTCCCCTTCTCTCCCCTGTCACCCATTCCCCTCCCACCTTGCCAGGTCTACTTCACCCCTGTTCACACTCCATATTCGCACTCCATGTTGCTCATGTACTACAGCCACCAAGTCTGCCTGGGCCTTTGGCACTAAACAAGACTCAATGCAGCCAGTGTGGAGCCTGACCATCTGTGCATGCTCAAGGCCTGCTATGTCCTGCTCCCTCTGAACCTCCTGTTTCATAGGGGCGAGATGCAACAGGCCTTGAGCCCTGGGGATGCTCATAGTTCCATGCCAACCACACTGAGTCTTGTTTAGAAATGCAAACTGCTGCACCAGTGCCATCCTATGTGGATACCTAGTCTGCCTAGTGATTGAGCTGGCCCTGCACCTCCTTCCATTCATCTCCTTTTCTCCCCTTACTTTTTCCTCTCACCTTGCCAGCATTGCTGCAGTTCCA
This sequence comes from Microcaecilia unicolor, assembly GCF_901765095.1. Taxonomy (NCBI): domain Eukaryota; kingdom Metazoa; phylum Chordata; class Amphibia; order Gymnophiona; family Siphonopidae; genus Microcaecilia; species Microcaecilia unicolor. The sequence continues at coordinate 376,477,967 of NC_044033.1, forward strand.
TATTTCCTTTACCTCTTGTTCTGCTAGTGGGTGGGAAATGTTCCTCTTCTTCCTCTGGCCCGCTCATCTGCAGTGGCTGTGTGTAAGCCCCGCCCCCTCCTGAAAATTTAACCTCCGAACAAGGAAGTCTGAGTGCCTCTTTAATGTAGTCGAGCCAGGCACTCAGGAAATTTCTCAGGAACAGAGGGAGCAACACAAAAAAAAAATATCAGATCAAGATGGAAATGTTTTTTTTTTAAGAGAATTTTTATTTAAACAAAAAAAACTTCAGCTCAAATAATAAGAATTCACTAATGACTCTATTCACAGAAACATTCTAACACCTAAAATTCTGTGTTTAAATTTCCTAATACCCCCTATTTTCAATTACCTAATAAAAAAAACATTCACAAGGTTTAACAACAGAAAATTCTAACGTTTGTTTTCTATTCCCTCCCCAGGTTTCTTTGTCCAGAAAAATATCAATATCAGATAAGTATCTCTTCAATTAACTCCTAAACCAAACATGCATGCAATTAAATTAGCTTTGTAATGGTGTACTGTCAAGAATTGATCCTTTGTTTATTTTTCTTTCCAGGTTCCTCTTCAGACGGATCTCAGGTAAGTATATATTCTACAATTCTGTCCTCTTCATTCTCTCTTACTTTTGTGATACTCAAAAGGATACTTTTTCTAAGTTGGACTGTGTCAGCTTTCTTTCTTTTCTTTCTCCGTGGACGGTGGGTACCATTTGATGAGTTGTCACGTTGATCCCTGGCCAGGGACTGTACCTACTATCCTAAGCTTTTAATTAAATCAATAATAGAAAACCCTAATCCCTGACTGATAGGCATTAACCCATTTTCATCAAACTTTAAACACTTTCCTAACTAGCTGTCCCTTAAAAAAAATATATAATTGAGTTTCCCTATTCTGTCCCTCCCACCATTAATTTAAAAAAAAAAACATTAAGTGAATGTGAAGCTCTACCTAGAATCACTGGAAGCATAAACTTCTTTAAAAGTAAAATTGCTTCCAATTTTTTATATACCTCTGTCCCCTCAATATAGTGTACAAATACCTTTTTCTTCAAAGAATTGTGTTCCACAATTCTAATGAAACTTCTCAGCTTAAATACTCCTTATCAAATTAAACAGACTTTAATCCTATCAGCACTTATGTTAATATATGAAATAAGCGCTTTATCAAACTAAAAACCTACTTTGTCAGTTTATAACTAATATTATTACACTAACAGGATTTAGATGCAACTCATATTTTGTTTTCTCAAACTGTCAGGTAACCCAGTCTCTCACTAAAGCCCTTTATCCGCGTCTGGCTTTTTAATTTAAGTTAATACTAACAGGCACTCACTTCACATTCAACCATTACCTTCCCAACCCTCTCAAATCTGTTTTTTTTTTTAACAGATTTTCACTAAAGCTAGAGACAGACAGCTAACATATGTCTGCTCTGCTCTATCCTTACCTCCCAACTGCCTAACAGTAACATTTGGAACTCTGTCTATGTCATACATAGCACAAGCCCAGCACAAGCCTTTGCACTGCTCACTGTCTCCACATCAGATCCAGAAGGAGCCAGGTAATTTTTTTAAACTTTAACCCATAGGGTTACATTCGGGCTAGCCAAGAAAAAAAAATGTACGTAGTAAACATCTTTTTTATCATTAAATAAACATTTTTTCATTTCACTAACTTTGTATCATCCCAATTCATCTTCAACCTTCAACTATTTCTTTTCAATTTTCTTTTCTTAATCCCTAAATTTATCAGTCATTACATAATGTAATGTTCTGACAAAAATCTAGGAACTCTCCCTTTTGTTTCTCTCTTAGAAACCCGCATACCTAAATTATCATTTGTCTCACTTTCACCCTCCTCTGTTTCAAAATTATAAGCCACAGGTTCTTGAGTGATTATAAGCCATTTTGTTTCAGTATCCTTGGGTTTAATCTCACTCAACATTTGAGATAATTGTTCAATTACTGGAGAGTTTTCATCATTCTTGGAAATGTTTGTACCATCAGTTAAATCTCGGATATTTTCAGTGATATCCCAATTCACTAGTTTTAACTGATTCCTGTGCAGAATCTTTTCTTTTCCATCTCGCGTTTGCACTTTATATACATTCTCCCCACTTCCCAATCTTCCCATCACTACGTAAGGTTCTTCCTCCCATATGTTCTGCAACTTATGGCGACCCCCGAAATTCTGTTTCCTGATTAGCACCCACACACCAGGCTCCAGAATCGAACCGCATGCCAGTCGATCATAAGCTCTTTTTGTCTTTAGCCCACTTTGCTCTGAGCATCTTCTTGCCAACTCACGGGCCTCCTGTAATGTCTCTTCATGTTTTCTCAACCACATTTCGGTAGACAACTCCGTCTTCTCCGCATCAAACATCCATTCCTTATATGGCATTAAAGTTTCTTGTCCCAGAAATAAATAGGCGGGAGTATACCCTGTGGAACCATGTATGGTGCTATTATATACCTGGCAAACTTCTTGCAAATACTCTGACCACCTTCTTTTCTTCTCAATTTCCAGAGTTTTTAGTAAATGGTGTAAGGTCCGATTAAAACGCTCGCACCTGCTATTGCCTTGGGGGTGATAAGGTGTTGTGCGAGATTTTTGTATTCCATATCTCTGACAAAGTTCCTTAACAATTGCTGCTTCAAATGTTTTTCCCTGATCTGAATGAATTCTTTCAGGGCAACCATAGACCATGATCCATTTCTCTAATAATACTTTAACAGTAGTTTTTGCAGTCTGATTTCGGGTTGCCACTGCAATAGTGAACCGGGTAAACATGTCCGTGATAATCAACACATTTTCAAACCCTCTTGTATCTTTTTCTAAAATGGTGTAGTCCAACGCAACCACTTCTTGAGGTCTTGTAACCACAAATGGTTGCATAGGCGCTTTCTCTTTAGGCACTATTTCTCTTGCACATCCACAATTCTTGCAGCGTTGTATCCAATCTTTGACATCTCTGGTCAAATGTACCCAAAAATATTGCTTTCTTATTTGCTTACATGTGATCTCCGTCGCAAAATGCCCCCCCTTGTTATGGTATCTCTCCAGAATCTTCCTTTTCTCAATATCTGGCATTACCATCTGTATAATCTCTTTCCCATCCCTATAATCTTCAATGATTCTACACAATATTCCCTCTTTGAGCACCAGTCTCCTTCTATGTTTCCATAGTTCTTTTGATTCTACGGACCACTCTTCATAATCATTAGGCCTTTCTTGTTTTATCTCCAGTGCTTCAATAACAGGCTTTAAACTTGGATCATGTCGCTGCAAATCAAACAATTCTTCTGCCATTACTGCCTCTTCACTACTTTTTGGCACGCCAGCATTCTGGACACTTATGTGACCCCTTCGTTTATCTATTTTACTTTTCAAGCAAGTAACAACATCTGCGTTGGACAGGATAAAGAAATCTTTCTCTTCAGTTTCACTCCCAATTTCACTCTCTCCCTCTGGTAGTCTGGACAATGCGTCAGCTGCTCGATTAAACCTTCCCGCTTTATAGGTTACATCAAAGTTCAATTCAGCTAGCTGAGCTAGCCACCGTTGTTCTGTTGCCGGAATGTTGGCGGTGTCTAAGTATTTCAGCGGGTTATGATCTGTTCTCACAATGAATTTTCTATATAACAAGTATTCGTGAAACTTATCTGTGGCTGCCCACTTCAAAGCTAACAACTCAAGCTTAAAAGCACTGTAGCGGCTATCGTTCCTTTCAGCAGGTCTCAACCCTCGACTAGCATAAGCAATAATCTTTTCTTCGCCTTCCTGCATTTGGCTTAGAATAGCGCCTAAGCCCTTGTTACTGGCGTCTGTCGTCAAAATAAAAGGAAGCTCGAATCTAGGAAAGCACAATATGGGTGCAGTCATTAACTTTGTCTTCAACGTCTCAAATGCTACTTGACACTCATCAGACCAACTGAACGGAACTTCCTTTTTATTCTTCTTTTGTTTTCCCATTAGTCGGTGTAAAGGTACAGCAATTGCAGCAAAATTCGCGATAAACCTCCTGTAGAAGCTTGCAAAACCTACAAAACTCCGGACTTCTTTTGCATTTGTTGGAGTTTTCCAAACCCTCAGCGCTTCCGTCTTTTCAGGATCAGCTGATACACCTGCTGCGGACACAATATATCCTAAAAATCGAACTTTTGAACTTAGTAATCGGCATTTGGAGGGTTTTAGCTTTAATCCGCACTCTTGCAGCCGCTGGAACACCTGCCCCAATCTCTCCAGATGTTGGTCAAAGGATGCAGCATAAATCAATATGTCATCTAAATATAACAACAAGATGTTGAAGACATATTCCCCCAGGACACACTCCATTAAACGTTGAAAACTCGCAGGGGCATTGCAGAGGCCAAAAGGCATGCGTGTCCATTCGAAGAGGCCGAAGGGTGTTGTTACTGCCGTCTTCTCCATGTCCTGAGCTGCCATTCCCAGTTGGAAATACCTTGCTGTCAAATCCAAAGAGGAAAACCACTCAGCACCACCTAAGGCGTCCAGAGACTCATCTATCCGTGGAAGCGGGTATGCGTCCTTTATGGTGACAGAGTTTAGGCGGCGATAATCACAACAAAAACGCAGGGACCCATCTTTTTTCCTTAGAACTACCGCCGGTGAAGCCCATGGACTTTTACTCTTCCTCAATATCCCTTGATTAACCAGTTCGTATACATGTTTTTTGAATTCTTCAAAAATGTGAGGAGATACTCGCCGATAGGGTTGCTTTATTGGTAAGGCATTACCTGTCTTGATCTCATGCATGATTATGGTAGTATATCCGATATCTTGATCATCGCTGGAAAACACACCTTGATATTGTATCAGCAACTTTTTTAATTTTATGACCTGCTCTGCATTCAGCTTGCTCCAGTCAATTTTAATCTTGGAAAGTTTATCTGGCCATTCCGATTCTACAATTGATTTTTGTATAGTACAAATCTTTCTTACTTCGCATTTCCGATCCTCTTTGACTTCCATCTGTAAATTCCAAGGTGTCAACACAGGTTCAGCCTTGTATACTTCAGCCACCCTTACTCTGGGTGGTAATAACACTTCCGTGTCTCCAAGATTTAAGAATCTCACTGGGATGTTTCCCTTTTCTGGTCTCACTAAAGTGTTCGCCACCATTATATTTCTCGGCAAATTCACTGTAGCTGTTGCAGTTACAAGCATAGTACACGCAGTCATACCTCTTACACTATGACATTTACCACTCAAAATTTTCTCAGACAAGGGCGGTATGATATGCTTCTCATTGCCTATCATCTTGATGAACCCTAACCTTTTTGAAGGGTCATGTTCTTCAAACTTCCTTTTCTGCACAATATCATGCCAAATTCGTGTAACCCCAACATGTTTTGATTCTGGTGATAGCTGTGACAGATCTCTAAACAACCCTTCCAGGGACTGTAACATATTCATTCCTAAGATGCCCGGGATACAATTTTTCTCAGTTTTGCTAGTATTCAAATTATCACGTACTATAAAAATGCAACAGGATGGTACTTTCTGTCCCAGACATTCCACAGTGGTCTCAATACACCCCAACACCGGTAAGTCTGTACCGTTTGCCGCAGTTAAAGTGATCCAACTCGCGTCTTGTAATTGGTTCATGTTGTCAAAATACTTATAAAAGTGGCTTGCCACGATGGTGGTGACATCTGATCCGGTGTCTACAATGCATTGCGTCTTGATTCCTCCAAAGGACACTGTTAAGATCGGACTACTTCCGATTGCTCTGTCCTTGAAACTTTCCCGACTGGTTTCTGAATTCTTCTCTTGCACACTCTGCACTCTTACAGTGGGTATCTGTGCTTCCCCCTCATGTGCGGATTTCACTAGTGCTTTCCCTTCTCTCTCAAAATTAGAAACACCAGCACTTGTGGATGACTGATTGTTCTCCTCTGAATTTCCAGCTTGTGGCCCAGATGTCACTCTCCGCTCACTTTGGCAAAATCGGGCTATATGCCCCGGTTCCTGGCATCTGTAACATATTAGTAACCCTCTTTGATCACGGGCAGGTGGTTTCTGAATTGTACTCCTATAAGGGATAGATTTCTCTCGTCTCTCATCCATTCGGCACGCCATCTCCTTTCTCTGTCCTTCCAGCAATTCCTCCTGCTTCTTCCCCATCTGTCCAAGTAGTCTTGTTATCTCAGTTAAAGCTGACACCAGTACTCCTGTCTCTGTTGCAGTGGACTGTCCAGGCATTTCCTCCCGACCCCGCTGTAAGAGTCTCACTCCAGAAGACCCCACTTCTGGCATATGCTCCTCTTCTGACCAGCGGATAGCAGCTTGCATTAGATCCACAAACCTGATGTCCGGATTCTCCTCCCACCGACGGGTCATTTCTCGCCTCAATGTATCATCTCTCAGCCCGAGTAAAAACTGCTCCTTTAACACGTTCTCCGGACATCCCACTCTGGTCCTGTCTCTGGTCCGTATAGCTTCCAATTTTTCCTGCAACTGGTAAGCAAAACCCCTGATGGTCTCCTTATCTCTTTGTCGCCTCTCGTAAAACTCTTTTACTCTCAGGCCCAAGGGAACCTTATCCCCATACACTTGTGTCAGCAGCTCAAATACACCTTCAACATTCTCTCCCCGCTCTCGGGCCATGTACTTTACTGTGTCTTTAGCTTGTCCCTTGATGTGATCCTTTAAGATTTCAAGGTGGTCTTCGGCTGGTACTCTGAGAATTTTGAGTGCAGATCTAGCTGTCTCCACCCATTCTTCCACGCTCAAATCTCCTGAGCGCGATGGAAATCCATGAAAATCTGGAATATTCTTTTCCTTCTGTATTACTACAGTGGTGGGTTGTTGACTTGACCCACCTTGCCTCCATCCCTCCATGGAGTTCCTCAGTTCGTCGATCTGACGCTGCAATTCTTCCATCTTCCTTTTCTGTTACCAGGTGTGTAAGCACCAATCAGAAAGCAGAATTCCCCTTCTCTAAAATTAACTCTTTCAGAATAATGCTCACCAAAATTGGTTCACAGTAAAATGAACAATTATCTTTACAAATCAATATTAAAATAAGCAAGGTAAATATTGCAATAACATTTTTCTTACACACACATATATATATATATACTTCCCCAGCTTCACTTGGTTTAAATAAATAACAAAGTGAGGCTCAATCCTGCCGACTACGCCATTTTGTGTAAGCCCCGCCCCCTCCTGAAAATTTAACCTCCGAACAAGGAAGTCTGAGTGCCTCTTTAATGTAGTCGAGCCAGGCACTCAGGAAATTTCTCAGGAACAGAGGGAGCAACACAAAAAAAAAATATCAGATCAAGATGGAAATGTTTTTTTTTTAAGAGAATTTTTATTTAAACAAAAAAAAACTTCAGCTCAAATAATAAGAATTCACTAATGACTCTATTCACAGAAACATTCTAACACCTAAAATTCTGTGTTTAAATTTCCTAATACCCCCTATTTTCAATTACCTAATGAAAAAAAACATTCACAAGGTTTAACAACAGAAAATTCTAACGTTTGTTTTCTATTCCCTCCCCAGGTTTCTTTGTCCAGAAAAATATCAATATCAGATAAGTATCTCTTCAATTAACTCCTAAACCAAACATGCATGCAATTAAATTAGCTTTAGTAATGGTGTACTGTCAAGAATTGATCCTTTGTTTATTTTTCTTTCCAGGTTCCTCTTCAGACGGATCTCAGGTAAGTATATATTCTACAATTCTGTCCTCTTCATTCTCTCTTACTTTTGTGATACTCAAAAGGATACTTTTTCTAAGTTTGACTGTGTCAGCTTTCTTTCTTTTCTTTCTCCGTGGACGGTGGGTACCATTTGATGAGTTGTCACGTTGATCCCTGGCCAGGGACTGTACCTACTATCCTAAGCTTTTAATTAAATCAATAATAGAAAACCCTAATCCCTGACTGATAGGCATTAACCCATTTTCATCAAACTTTAAACACTTTCCTAACTAGCTGTCCCTTAAAAAAAATATATAATTGAGTTTCCCTATTCTGTCCCTCCCACCATTAATTAAAAAAAAAAAAACATTAAGTGAATGTGAAGCTCTACCTAGAATCACTGGAAGCATAAACTTCTTTAAAAGTAAAATTGCTTCCAATTTTTTATATACCTCTGTCCCCTCAATATAGTGTACAAATACCTTTTTCTTCAAAGAATTGTGTTCCACAATTCTAATGAAACTTCTCAGCTTAAATACTCCTTATCAAATTAAACAGACTTTAATCCTATCAGCACTTATGTTAATATATGAAATAAGCGCTTTATCAAACTAAAAACCTACTTTGTCAGTTTATAACTAATATTATTACACTAACAGGATTTAGATGCAACTCATATTTTGTTTTCTCAAACTGTCAGGTAACCCAATCTCTCACTAAAGCCCTTTATCCGCGTCTGGCTTTTTAATTTAAGTTAATACTAACAGGCACTCACTTCACATTCAACCATTACCTTCCCAACCCTCTCAAATCTGTTTTTTTTTTTTAACAGATTTTCACTAAAGCTAGAGACAGACAGCTAACATATGTCTGCTCTGCTCTATCCTTACCTCCCAACTGCCTAACAGTAACATTTGGAACTCTGTCTATGTCATACATAGCACAAGCCCAGCACAAGCCTTTGCACTGCTCACTGTCTCCACATCAGATCCAGAAGGAGCCAGGTAATTTTTTTAAACTTTAACCCATAGGGTTACATTTGGTTTGGGATCTGGGTTGCTAATCTTAACTGGTGAAGTGTGAGAACCTTTGTCAACACTTGAATCTGTGCTGCCTGAAGTGCTCCATAATCTTAACCAGGTGTGTGTGTGTGGGGGGGGGGGGGGGGGGGGGGGGGGGAGGGAAGGTGAGAAATGATTTGGAAACCTCCACTAGCAACCTTTTTCATGCCTGCCAACATTCTCTGGCTTCTCTTTTTCTTCAGCCAGTGAGGCCCAGTTTTCCAACTGCCACTCCATTCCTTTTCACATGTGCAGAACTATCTATATGGATGAACAGACAGACAAACTGACCCTAGAAAATAGGCAGTATTGCATTCATAGCTCTCTCTAAGGCAGGTGTATTCCAACCTGTCCTAGGGGTCCGCAAGCCACTTGGGATTTCAAAATATCTCTAATCAATATGCATACTTATATTTTCTGGCTAATACAATTTTAACATGAAATTATAAACAAAAATTCATTCATGCATTGCAAATTCTACATTATCATATTTATTACACCGAACATAACTTAACATTTCAAATTAAATGATGTCATAGTATTCCATCCCTTCTAACTCAAAAATACTAATGTCCTTCTTCAAGACACAGCTGTCAAATTTTGAACAAACAAAGGTTCAAAGTCCACCGTGTGTTTCAAAAATGTATGTTGTAGCTTATTAGGCAGTTCTATTTAAAATCTAAAACTGACTGTAATTCAAAGAATGTAATTTATGGCATTTGTTGCCCGTGCCAGTTGTGGTACATTGGGGAAATTACAAGAAAAATAAAAATGCGTATAACATAGCATTTAAGCAATATACGATTACAAAAACGTGATACACCTTTAGTTAATCATTGGCTATTACATCATCATTCAATTCAGGACTTCCAATTTGTATTTTTTTCAGATTCAGAAAGGATGGGGTTGCATAGAAAAACAATTGATACGAAAGGAGCAAAGGTTAATTTACAATTAGAACACCGTTGAACCCAGTGGGCTCAACAAAGAAATTGATTGGCCCTTGTGAATGACCATATAAAAAGGAGAGAGTATCAGGCATTATTCTGTACATTGCTGGAAAGCCGTAAGTTGTAGAGCTTCATATGGTGTGCCTAACAGAGATATGAGGGTGTTTAAGGTATGTGTAATATATTTTTGGTTTAGAAATTTATTATGTATGAATGTGAAGAAGTGTAATTGTGTGCATTACTTATTGTATAAGGTCTCCTGATGAAGTGATAAAGAAACACGGCCAGTGTTGGGACCAAAAAACGGGACCTATGATCAACATTTTGGAACCAGCAGAAATTTTAACCACAATGGTATCTGATATCCTGTGCCTCATTTGAAGCTGTGAAGTCCTTTTCCAGCTATTGGACTTGCAATCAAAGGTCAACGTTTCTATGATACGGCAAGCTTGAATTGAAGCTACAACATACATTCTTGAAACACACGGTGGACTTTGAACCTTTGTTTGTTCAAATTTTGACAGCTGTGTCTTGAAGAAAGACATTAGTATTTTTGAGTTAGAAGGGATGGAATACTATGACATCATTTAATTTGAAATGTTAAGTTATGTTCGGTGTAATAAATATGATAATGTAGAATTTGCAATGCATGTATGAATGAGTTATTGTTTATGATTTAATGTTAAAATTGTAAGCCAGAAAATATGAGCATTTAGTTATAAAGTGGTTAATTATTGAATATTTAACCTAGAGGTTGGTATTAAGTGTAATCAATATGCATGAGAGAGATTTGCATGCCTGTCACCTCTATTATATACAAATTTATCTCATGCATATATATTACTTCCCCAAAAAAATAACTACGTATAATACTTTCATACAAAACATCTTTGAAATATATTCTGAGTGATAGATTTAACTATACCTCCTCTTTCTTTATTCTCCAAAGCCCCCAATGGAGACAGCACTGGCCACCAATGACTTATTTGGCCACAAAGACTGCCCAAAAGACTCCTGGAGCCAGGGAAAAAATACCTGGACCCAGGTAAAGAAATATAATATTTTTTACCCACAGGTTACATCTCTCTCCCTTCCCTGGGGTCCATCTCTCCCTCTTTCCCCTCTACACCCACATCCAACATCTTTCCCTCCTTCTCCTGCACCCCCATGTCCAGCATCTCTCCATCTCTCTTCTTTCCCTGCATATAATATTTCTCCCTCTCTGCTCCTTCTTTCCCAATTTCCCCCAGGTACAAATATTTATCATTAAGCCATAATTTACACAAAGCAGATAGAGGATAATTCTATACAAGAGAGCCTATTTTTTGGATTTGGAGTCTATTCTATAAAGAAAAGTTTGCCCCTGCTTTTCTTTGTACAGTGCTAACGAAACAGATCAAATACATGCCTATATTTTAAGCACGAGCAGTTACACCAGTCACAGATCCTAGTACCTACATTGTTAAAGAATGCATATAGACTATAGTAGTTTATAATTTATGTGCATCGATGTGTGCCCCCCCCCCCCTTTTAATGCCCACCAGAAAATGGTCATTTACACTCATGTTTACATATGGGCTTAAATGGCCAGAATACCTCTCTTTCCATGTGACTTTACCACCTAAATCTAAGTGGCTCCTGGTAGAATTACCTCCTTATGGGTCAATTCTATAAAACAGGTGCTAAGACTTACATGTGAATTATGTATGTAAATGGTTAGAATAATAGCATATATGCACTTAAGTGCACACTTATGTGTGTATATGCCAGCTTCCAGCCTAAGCGCTATTCTGTAAATACCCACTTAACTTATATAGCACATATTTGCAATGGGGCGTACACAGGGGTTAAGCATGGGTAGGACATAAGCTGAGCTCCCATTTACATGCACAACATACACAATGCTGTACGTGATGTAAGAAGTGTCACCCTTGTGTTACATCCAGTAGCGCCATGTCATTTGGGTTTGAGTATGAGTATCACTGTGAGCCATCCATTTTACATTAGATGGATGGCTAACAGTGATACTCGTACTCAACATCAGATGTTCCATTTGGACTCTTGATGAAGGTACATACTGAAACACAGACCGTGTAGCGTCCACGCTTCAGTTTATTTTGACTCACCTTATCACTTCATTGTGGATGTTTGCAATAAAAAATCAATAGTGATTCCTGTCTCAGTGCTTTCGCATAAATGCTAGTCTTAAATGTATATACTCAGATATGCTAGTATTCCATAAAACATCAAACACAGTGAGGAAATGGAGCAACTCTATGGAACCAAGAGTCTTTTATTACAATCCAGTATTAACGCTCTGTTTAAATGGGAATGCTCTTCCTGTGTATGAATTCAGACCCCTGATGCAGGCAACCTTTTTGCCGAAACACGGCCGTATCGGGTCATTTACTTTTTGCTGGATTGTAATAAAGGATTGTTGGCTCCATAGAGTTGCTCCATATCCTCACTGTGTTTGATGGTTTTGGTCCTCTTCATGGGGGTTCCTCTTGGTCCTTCTCTTTTGTGCTAATATTCCATAAAGGAAATTAAATGCATACGTTCCTTTATAGAATACACTTCTACCATGCACCTTCTGGACACCTAATTCTAGTCACCATGTTACAGAATTGCTTTATAGGGCTAGATCCTATGTATGGCACCAAAACAAATTGGTGGCAAAAAAGCGCTATTCTATAAGCCATGCTTAAAGTTAGGTGCAGTTTATAGAATAGTGCTTACACCCTAGAATTGTGCCTAACTTTAGGCACAGCCATTTGCACCAACTGATATGTGGTGCAAATGTACGCACCTACATTATGTGTGTATCCCTGTTATTCTATAACAATGCGTGTTAATTTTAGGAATGCCCTTGTTACACCCATGATCCTCCCATCTCCATGCCTCCTTTTCCAGATCATGCTTAAACTTACACACATAAATGCCAATTAAATCTAATTAGTGTCAATAATTGTTTAAAAGTCATTGGTGCTAATTAGCTCGTTATTCAAAGTGCGCAAGTAAAGTAGGCTCATGCCCAAATTTGCATGCACGGTTTTTAGCAACTTTTATAGAATTGGGGTGATAATGATTAATGCACGAATGAGTGATGTAAGGCATCATTTTCAAAGTAGAGTTTAATAGCACAAATATGTTGTAGATTATAAAAGTGGGCCTTAACTGTCAACAGAAACCTGCTTGTTAAAATTTAGCTGAGTTCAGATGACAGCCCAGAACTGGAAGAGAGCTAGTGACTGGAGTAAGCTGATCCAACACTATGGAAAACAATCTAGTAGAGAGGTTGGATCTGGAACCCAGATATCCTGAGTTTTAGAAATCGTGGAATCACTATTCAGAAGTCTATTCAGGCAAGTGTTGCTGACCAGAATATTCTATGGGATGGTGCTTCTGAATATGTTTATGTTTATTAAAAATTTGATTTGATTTAGATAGGAACAATGTTTTGAAATTGTATTTCCGACATATGGCTGATAGTTTTTTTCGGTTCAAAGATAAATATATTTCCTGACATATCAAGGGAATCGCAGACTAGGAGGTGTGAACTCTTGGCTTTTAAGCCAAGAATCTTTGCCCTAGGTGGGACCTTCCTAGAGCAATTCCCTTGTAAGTGTTTTATTTCCTGATTACTTATTTGTTGAACCCAGGAAATTATAAGAGTTTGTGGGATTAAAAGAACAGATGAAGAACCCTCTGCAGCAACTTCCTTTAAGTTACCATTGTACCGGCTGCAATTACCGATTAACCTTCCTCCCTCAGAAAATATGAATTGTAAGATTAACCATTCTGTGTTTTTCTTATTTTCTTTGAGATTGTTTTCCTGATCTTGGATCCCCCAATTGTGGACTAACAAAGATGATATTTTTCCTTAATGTTTGTTTTAATTGATATTTTCTCTTTTCTTTCCCATTTATGTATTGGACATAAATGTAATATAAAATGAATAAATAAAATAAAAAAAAATTTTGATATACTGCCAGATCGAAGAAGATCTAGACTATTCTAAGTTATCCATGTAGCAGACTAAGTATTGCCATTATCTAGATAAGTTTCAGCACTGCCTTGTTTATTTAATTAATTAGTTTTTATATTTTCATGAGTACTTCCCTGCCTAAATGGGCTCACAATCTAAGTTGTACCTGAGGCACTGGCAGTAAAATGATTTGCCAAAGTCACAAAGCAACAGGAGCAGGCTATGAAATAGGAAATCCCTGATTCACAGCCTGCTTCTCTAACCACCACTCCTCAACTTCCTTCTCCCAGCTTTTGCTGTAATCCAAACCTTAATATAGTAAACCAAGCCTTTAATATACTGCCTTTCTCAAATAATTGCTTCAAAGTGGTTTACAATGCCTGATAATAAAAGTAAAATTTCCTTCTTGACTGAAGGGTCAGAATAGGAGAGGGGAAGGACTTAGACCATGATTAAAATGGTGAAGTAGGTACCATTCCCCACTCTGCTTCAGGTTATATCACATTATTTTGTTTCTATCACACCTGTTTCTCCTCACCATCTTGCTTCATACTACTAACAGGAGCTATGGGAGGAAGGCCACACAATTTAGTTCTGTGGTGCTAGGCCATGGAGGCTCTCTCTTGTACCCAGAGTTCAGTCTCCGAGAATACTCTTCACTTCTCCAATCACCCCAGCTCTGAACTACTAGATGGCAGGACCTCGATTTTCTCTGATCCAGGCCTCTAGCCATCTGCTTCCCCACAGCAGGAGAGCCCCACCATCACCTACCCTTTCCAACATTATCAAAAGGAAGATGGGGACAGGAATAAGCATAAGTGACGGCTCCAGATAGAAACAGCAGCAAGGCTTGGGATATACAGTGGAAAGGAGTTTCAACCAGAACTGGAAATCAAAAGACACCTTCAAATAAGTTTGAGAGAGCTTGAACAGCTGACACGCATGAGGTAAGGGTCAGGGGATTTCTTTTATGTGGGGAAGTTACTACAAGGAGATCTTTACAAAAGTCTACCTTGCAACAACAGCCATAGGAGCCGACTCTGTGGGTGCTGTGGGTGCTTGAACACCCCCAATATTGAGAAAATTACTTGTATGTGTCCAGGGAGGGGTTATTTCCACTGGATTTAGCACCCACAATAATTTTCAAAAGTTGGCTCCTATGACAACAGCAACAATAAACCAAAATGAAAAGAAAAACAATGAGAAACTTTCATGATCTTTTTCTCTGATTAACAATTTTTACCAGCAACAGTCACTAACAGCTGATTCTGACTATTCATTCAGAACCTATTGCTGTTCAGCTCAGCTCTTACATTTTCTTACCTAACTTGGGCAAGTTGTCAGGCTTTTCACTGAGTCACCATAACACTAAGAAGGAGCGTACATGCTTTAAGTCACGGAGAAATTAATACAGCTTCTGCAGCAGCTTTCAAGTGGTAATCCTCAATGAAATAAGACTGGCGCACACTCGATTTATGGCGTGCATATTTTCCTGGCACTGCAGGGCTTCCAGCAGCTATCTCCCCATTGAATTATTCTGCCTGCATAAATCTACCCTTGTAGGCTCCAGGATGAAAAGGCAGGAGCAAGGTAATGGTAGAGATGTTTGCTCTGTGAACTGCAAGGGCTAATAGATAGAAACAAGATGTGTGCTGGATCAGTTGTCTGTGATTTGTTTTAATGCCAGTGGACCAACCCCACCTACAAATTGAATTTCTTCTTTCTCTTCCAGTCAAGGCAAACATGAGCAAGCTTCTCCAATTCTTTTCCATCAGTAGAGGAAAACTTTGCATTCAGGGGCCCTTTCAAAAGTGGCAGTAGGGCTACCGGGCGTGTAACATGCGCCAAATCAACACTACCTCCCGGTTAGAATGCCCACCCGGCAGCAATTTCTAAATTGGCATGTGCTGTTTCTTACTACGAGAGGTGTTCCCAGAAGTAAATGGCAGCACGGCCACATTGCTGCATGAGTACCGCATTGAGCCTGCTTTTAGTGGGAAAGTGTGGGATACAAATATAATAAATAAATAAATAAATGTGTAGGGTTACCATATGTCTGGATTTACCCGGACATGTCCTCTTTTTGAGGACATGTCCGCAGGGCCATGCCAACACGGTAAGCGCGGTAAGCGCTGCGGGGGGGCGCCTGCCTTCAAGGGTGCCGCCGCACCGTCGCATTGTATTAAAAAAAAAAACAGCCTTACTCCTCCGCTCCCCTCCATCCCCGATTTAGGGCTTTAAATTTACCTCCCTCTGATGTCTGCGTAGCAGGGGCGTAGCTAGGGGTGGGCCTGGCTGGGCCCAGGCCCACCCAATTTCAGCCCAGGCCCGCCCAGCGCCAGCCCCAGCACCCATTGCCAGCCACTGCTGCTTTTCCTGTTGAGCAGCAGGGCCAGCGCTACAAAAAGAAGAAGCGCTAACGGCGCTAAGGATGAAAAATGTTTAAAAAAAAAAAAAAAGCGCG
The DNA here is from genome assembly GCF_901765095.1 of Microcaecilia unicolor. NCBI lineage: Eukaryota > Metazoa > Chordata > Amphibia > Gymnophiona > Siphonopidae > Microcaecilia > Microcaecilia unicolor. Next base: position 376,494,124 of record NC_044033.1, read on the forward strand.
GCACCGGCAGGCACTGTCTTGGCAGCCTTGAGGCATTGGCTGCTGAGGCATTGGCTGCTGGCTCGCAGGCTCCTCCCGTCTGCGGGAGGAGCCTGCGAGCCAGCAGCCAATGTCTCAAGGCTGCCGAGACAGTGCTTGCCGGTGCCGCACTTTTTTTTTTTTTTTAACATTTCTCGTCCTACGGTCCTTAGCGCCGTTAGCGCTTCTTCTTTTTGTAGCGCCGGCCCTGCTGCTCAACAGGAAAAGCAGCAGTGGCCGGCAATGGGAGCTGGCGCTGGCATGCAGGGCGGGCCTCGTCGAAGAAAAGAGGGAAAACATGGAAGGATGGGGAGAAAAAGAGGGAAAACAGATGGAAGGATGGGGAGACAGAGGGAAAACATGGAAGGATGGGGAGAAAAGAGGGAAAACAGATGGAAGGATGGCAGAGAATGAGGGAAAACATGGAAGGATGGGGAGAAAGAGGGAAAACAGATGGAAGGATGGCAGAGAATGAGGGAAAACATGGAAGGATGGGGAGAAAGAGGGAAAACATGGAAGGATGGGGAGAAAAGAGGGAAAACAGATGGAAGGATGGCAGAGACTGAGGGAAAACATGGAAGGATGGGGAGAGAGGGAAAACATGGAAGGATGGGGAGAAAAGATAGAAAACAGATGGAAGGATGGGAAGAGAAAGAGGGAAAACGGATGGATGGGGAGAGAGACTCTGGATGGAAGGATGGGGAGAGAAAGGGGAGAGACTGGAAGGATGCAGAGAGAAAGGTGAGAGACTGGAAGGATGTGGAGAGAGAAGGGACACTGAACAGAAAAGGGTAGAGTGATACAGAGATACTGGGTAGAAAGAGGGAGAGAGACATTAGATGGAAGGATCAGGAGAGAGGATAGATGGATGGAAGGATGGGGAGAGAAAGAGGGAAGACGCTGGATGGAAGGGTAGGGAGAAAGAGGTGACACTGGACGGAAGGATGCAGAAAGAAAGAGGGGAGACTACTGGAAGGATGGGGAGAGAGAGGGGAGACTGGAAGGATGGGGAGAGAAAGAAGAGAGCTGCTGGATGGAAAAGGAGAGTAGTGAAAGACTGGAGAATAAGAGGAAGGGGCATGGGGAGAACAAGGGTGAGAAAAAGATGAAAAGCCATAAGTAGATGAAGGAAATTAAAGAATGGATAGTAAGAATGAATTAAATCAAGAGAGAGAGAGGCAGAAAAATATTGAAGAAAGCAAAGAAAAAGGAGAGAAAAATGAGAAATGGCCAGGAAACCGTGGCAGAAGAGTTAAGCGAAAACGAAGGAAAGCAGAATCTAGAGACTGGGAGCGACACAATGAGAAAAAGTAAATGGCCATACAAGAAAGGTAAAGAAAATAATTTTATTTTTAATTTAGGATAAAGTAATATGGTACCTGTGTTAATGAAGTTTCAGAGACCAATACTTCCTTCCTTAGGTCAGGTGAGGATACCGTAACAGCATTATACTGACCTGAGGCAGGAGGTTTTGGCCTCTGAAAGCTCATTGAAAAGGGTGTTAGGCTATTAAATAAATTTTCTGAAATCTGATGCACTGAAAAGCAGCACTTTACCCTGTGTGACAAATGCATCTGATTAGCGTGACTAAATTTTGCTGGGGGAGGGGGGTAGAGAGAAAATTTTGTGCCCACCCACTTTGGGTTCAGGCCCATCCAAAATTGGCAGTCTGGCTACGCCAGAAGAAGGCGGGACACAGAGGGAACCAACGAGCGAAGGGAAGGCTGGGCTGGTGGAGAGACGTCAGACAGGCAGCGCTTTCACTGAAGCTGCGCAGACGTCGGAGGGAGGTAAATTTAAAAGTCCTGGGGGGGTCCGGGGGGCGCCAACTGATGGTCTGCAGGGGGGCGCCAGAGACCCTAGGCACGGCCCTGCATGTCCGGACGGGTTTTGCCAGTCCGCTCATTTGTCCAGATTTCTGGACAAATGGGCGGACGGCAGGCCTATCCTAGCCTCCCCTTTCCTTATTATCTACTGCCCTGGTGGTCTAGTGACCTCTTTGGGGCAGGAAAGAGCCCCCTCTTTCCTGCCCAGAGCACTGCCCTTCTATGCATCCTGTTGCTGTGATGGTCTCGGAATTCAAAATGACTGCCGAGAGTTGAAGCGGCCTCGCGACACTTTAACTCTCGGTGGCCATTTGGAATCCCGAGACTGTCAGCAACAGGATGCAGGGCAAAGACAGAGGTCACTAGACCACCAGGGCAGTAGATAGTAAGTAAGGGGAGGTGACGGGGGGCAGAGGAGGGGAATATGTGACCTGGGGGGAGGGGGAATATGTGACAGGGGGCGGGGTGAGGATGCAAAAGGGGTGGGGTGTGGGCGGGACAGGGGGCGGGACGTGTCCTCTTTTTGAGAGGAGAAAATATGGTAATCCTATGCATGTGTAGCACATGAACCCTTACTGCTAGGTCAGTGGGTGGCGGTAAAGACTCAGGCAGTAAATAGCCATGCACTACTTTTAATTTTAGCACATGGTCATTTACTGCCCCCATTAAAAACGCCTTTTTTTCTAGCTGCAGTAAAAAATGGCTCAGTGCACAGTAAAAATACATGTCCACACTACCGCAGTCCACTTTTTACCACAGCTTAATAAAAGGACCCCTCAGTGACCTATTTATTAAGCTGCTTTAGCTGTTAATTCAGAGGTTAACACACACTAACAGTTAACATGAGCATCTTGCTAACAGTTAAACCAGGTAGTTTTTCAATTACTGCCTGCTAATTTTCACATTAACAGCTAACAGGAGAATGGCTGAAGAGCATGTAGGGAATGGTTAGAGATTGTGCCTTACAGCTAACATGGAAGCAGTTAACAGAAGCGGAGCCAGGTTGACGGCACAGGGGGAGTGAGAGCGGACTTCCACCGACTCCAGCGCACAGTTTCAATGCAACACATTGAGAAAAAATAGGCGCCGGTGCAGGCAGAACTCCATTTGGGGAGGTGGCCGCTCCCCTGGCGCCCCCCCCCCCCCCAGCTACGCCACTGGCAGTTAATGCTTATAGGGGCCCTTTTACAGAGCGGTGGTAAGCCCAACGCTGGCTTACTGCTTACACTTTCGGGACTACCACTGGCCCAACGTGACCACTGGTGGTAGTCCCACCCCTAGTGTGTACCATTTCCAGGGGAAAAAGAAAACCTCCAGAATTGGCTTGTGCTGGTAATTTTACAGCCAGGTTAGCGCGGGAGCTCTTATCGCCACCTGAATGGTAGCAGTAAGGGCTCCCCATCGCATGGCCGTGCGGTAAGAGTTCTCTTACCGCATGGCATGTGTTCTGGGGGCTTTTTAACCCCCGCAGTAAAAAGGGCCCTGGCGCACTGGAAAAATGGCCCCCGCCACCAGCGCAGGGCCTTTTTCCTGCAGCTTGGTTAAAGGGCCCCATAGGTTGTTAATACAGCAGAAACACATTACTGTTAACATCACTAAAATAGATGTGACTAATTATATCATGTTATCTGCAATGCCATTAGAGTGTGGCAAGGAAATTGTCTCCTCATTAACTGTGTAGTATCCCCAGAGGGACATTTTCAAAAGAATGTCCAAGTCAGAATTGAGAGGTCCCACTGATAATGTGCAAAAAAAAACCACCCCATCCATCTCACAGCCATTTTCGAACAGGTCATCTATCAAAGATACAGTATCTCTGCTACCAATGATTTTATTTTTTCTTCAATGTGCGTTTTCCAAGGAGTTATCTTTCCCTTTTTCTTCTGGCCCTGCATCCTTGTTGATAAAACTCTCATGGTAATCAATTTAGCTTCACAGTACTGCATTCAGTTCATTTCTGTGATATCAATAGATTGTCTCATCATACAGGTTATGAAAATCCTGACATTGCTATGTACACCGTGGCTTCGTGCGTCACTAATATTGAACATTATAGCTCAATTCATGGGTTTAAATTAAAGAGAAAACGAAGCTGCTTTGATTGGATCACTCTGCCATCTTAATTCCCCCAGATTTTTCTTTAAAAATTGAGTAAAGTGGTGTGGTAACTGTGTTAATCCACTTTTAAAGATAATAAATAGAAATAAACCTAAACAGAGAAAAGAATAAGATGATACTTTCGATCTGAAGAAAAATCAGTTACCTTTGAAAGCTAATCAAAAAATGAATTGTTAGTCCAATAAACAAGGTATCATCTTATTTTCTTTTCTCTGTTTAGTTTTATTTCTCTTTATTATCTTTAAATGTTGAATGTACCTCCAAGGTATTGGGCATTATTTTGGATACCACTTCATTTGAACCACATATCAATTATATTGCTCAGACTTATTTTTTTTAAGCTTCGGCAACCGTGAAATATCTGACATTACTTTAATGAAAAGCTTTTTATTTTATTAGTCCAGGCTCTTATTCTATCGCACCTAGATTATTGCAATAGTCTTTTTTCCTCTTTCTCAAAAAAATTATGCACTAAGCTTCTGCTGCTGCAGAATAGGGCTGCTAGGCTTATCTTCATCTGAAAAGGCCTGACAGTGTGACTCCTTCATTAATTACTCTTCACTGGCTCCCAGTTCAAGGCCGCATTTTCTTCAAACTGGTTTTAAGATGTTTGATGCAACTAGTCCAGAGTACCTTTAGTCTACTTTCATTTCCTGCCAATAATTGAATCTCCAAAGCTAGAGATCCTTATCCTTTGTTCTGTCCATCATTTTCTGGAGTGAGGTTTAAGAAAATTTTTGGAAGACTCCTTTTGCTATCAGGCAGTTCATATTTGGTTATCTGTACCTCTACACATTTGAGTATCTTCTTCATATTACTGCTTCTGCAATAACTTGAAATCTTATCTCTTTTAAAAAAATTGGTTTAGATTAACCTGATTCTTTTATTCTTCTGTTTATATTATTTTTTGTAACCGCTCTGAACCTCTAGTCAGTGGGAGTTAGCAGGATATAAGAGCCATATTACTTTACATGGTCTTATTCATCTTATGTATTATACTCTAGATGTTAAATTCAACTTGGGTAATCTTTCCCTCTCCTGGAACCCAGCATATTTATCTGTCTCCAAATAGGCCAGCCACTCAACTGGTAATTCCTCCACCTCAGGGTCTTTCTCTCTTCCATGATTGTGTGACTGCCCTATCATTATGACAGTATTGGGTCATAGGAGGGAGGAGTGGCCTAATGGTTAGTGCAGCAGGCTTTGATCCTGGCAACCTGGGTTCAATTCCCACTGCAGCTCCCTGTGACCTTGGGCAAGTCACCCAACCCTCCATTGCTCCTCTAGGAACAGAGAAAATACTTGCATGTAATGTATACAGCACTGCATACATCCAGTAGCACTATAGAAATGATTAGTAGTAGTAATGACAGAGAGTAACATGGTTGCAGCTCTGGCCACTTTATTGAGCAGACTAGATGGACCATGCAGGTCTCTATCTGCCATCATATACTATGTTTCTATACCAGTCTACCCCTGACCTCTTTAGAGATTACTGAAATCCCCCTGTCTTATTAAGGAATGCAGTGACATACTCTACAATAGCTTGTTAGACATTAAAAAAAAGACATACCATCACCCCTTCCTGAAATATCTTATAAATCCGAGCTGTCAGCCCATCCAGCCCTGGGGATTTGCCCCCAGGAGTCTTTAATTACCCGTTGGACCTCCATAGTTGAAATCAATGAACCACTAGGAATACCATTGTTTCCAAATAGGACATGATCTCATCTTTTGTCACTTCTTAATCCTTGGTATACAATTTCTCACAGAAATGCTTCTTGGATTTGAGTGGGTTTTTTTTTTTATATAATGAAGTGTTCTCCTTACCCTTTAGTTTCAGAGCTAAATCTTTCTAGACTCATTAGTTAATAAATAGAAATAAAACAAAACATAGAAAAGAAAATAAGATAATACCTATTTATTTATTTATTTATTTATTGGACTAACTTAATATATCTTTTGATTAGCTTTCGAAGGTAACCTTTCTTCTTCAGCTCACTAAAACCGAGCATGCACATGATGTGAGGGGAAGCAGGGCAGGTAATGAGCAGAGAAGAATGCTGGAGAAAGGCTTCAGCTGGCGAGGGCTGGGGATCCCAGCCAGCCAAAGTTTGTGAGGTTGTGGTGGGGTAGGGGTTGTAGCAGGGAGGTGGGCCAAAGTGCGCCTCCCCCACTTTGAGCTCCAGAACCCCCAAACGTTGAAGTCTGGCTATGCCCCTGGCACCATCCCTTGCTACTTTTAAAAATCTACCATCATCATTCAATTATTCAGTCCCACTTCAGTTCTTCATGGAAAGGAAAATAATCTCTCACAGTTCTTTCAAGACACGCAGAACATTCATTGTTTCAGCAAAATACATTCAAACTCTTAGGGGCACTTTTATCATGTGGTGGAAGGGCTACCGCGTGGGTAGCATGTGGAAAAACAGCACTAATGCTGGGCACACCCATGCCCCCAGCAGTAGTTTTGTTTTTGCCACACGCTGTTTCCTGCACCAGAACATAATTTTGTATTTTCTAGCAAGCGGGGGTCGGGGGTGAGGAGAAGGTGTGCCCGGCGGTAATTGGGCAGCGCCGCACGCTTCCTGATTAGCGAGGGTTACTGCATGAGTGGAGGAGTAGCCTAGTGGTTAGTGCAGTGGACTTTGATCCTGGGGAACTGAGTTTGATTTCCCACTGCAGCTCCTTGTGACTCTGGGCAAGTCACTTAACCCTCCATTGCCCCTGGTACAAAATAAGTACCTGAATATGTGCAAACCGCTTTGAATATAGTTGCAAAAACCTCAGAAAGGCCGTATATCAACTCCCATTTCTCTTTCCCTTCCCCTTTCCCTTACTGCTTACTAAATAGGAGGTGGTAAGGGTTCAGGCAGTAAATGGTCACATGCCAAATTTTATATTATTTATTTATTTATGAACATTTATATCCCCCTTTTTTCCACAATAAGCAGACTCAAAGTGGCTTACAATGTACAGGAATCAATTACAATTACATTAGATAGGGTAAAAGGAACAGGGTAGGAAGGGAAAAGGGAAGAGGGTCTAAAATAGACTGTGGAAGTAGTTGTTAACGAGCAGCAGCCGGGACTGGCAATGTAGAAGACGACCCCGGCCTGGTCCGGTGACTAAGTCAGGCTGCAGGTGGCTCAGGTGGAGCTCGCAGGAAGAAGATCCAAAGGTACTCTGCCTGTCTTAAGGGAAACTTCAGAATTCTGGTGTCTGGGCTTGGCCCCGTTGACTTTGTGGTTTGTGGTCAGATCTTGATGCAGGAGACCATCGTTTCATTCTCTGCAATTGCTCCCTCGTGACTAGCACACGGCCCATAACAATCTCCATTTAAAAAATAGCCTTTTTATGGCCGCAGTAGTAAGTGGTCTCAGCGCAGGGCAATTCCACACATCCACATTACCACAGGTCACTTTCTACCGCAACTTAGTAAAAGGGCCCCTTAATTCAGTGCTGAAGTTCTCCACTTGTTAATAACTACTTCAGTCTTTCAAGCCCCATCACTGCTATTCTTCTCATCCACTGTCCTGGTCGTCTTCTTGCAGGTCCTCCACCATGTCCTCTCTCTACTCTTTCCACTTGAGATCCTGGTGTTTATTTATAGGGGGGGGTATAGGGTATGGATTTGAATGGGACTAGGCTGTTTAGTTCTCTTCCTGCTCTTTCCCCTCCTTTATCTTTGGAAGATTCTTTATTCCTGCTGCAGCAAGGGCTTCCCATACTTCCACCCCCAATCTTTTTTGTATGTTTTTTTCCATTTACTGTGAAAAGAATACCAAAAGGGAAAACCCCACTTCCGGTCAATATTCAATGCCAGGCCATGTGCAGGCACCAGCATTGAATATCTGGGCCTGACTGGATTGCTGCTGGCCCCCAGAACCTATATGGGTCCCAGTTGATTTTCAACCAGGACATGCATAAGATATTTTAATGTGTCCCAGTTGATTTTCAGCCAAAACATGCATAAGATATTTAAATGGGTCCCAGCTGATTTTCAGCCAGGACATGCATAAGATACTTATACGGGTCCCAGCTGAATGTCGGCTGAGACACACATAAATGGGAAAAAAAAGTTTTTCTTGCTCCAATCACTCTTGTATCCACTCTCTTACTCCCTTGTGGCTCTGTATTTTCCCCTTCATTACATTACATTCAAAGTACTTATATTCCACAATTACCTATGCAGCTCATTGCAGATAACAGCAACAAGAGATAGTCAGTCCTAAGAGCTTACACATTAAAGTCTTAACAAACCAGTATTTAACAATATAATAATTAATCTTGCTGTCGAGCAAAACTTTTTTTTTAAATAAGTAAGCTTTCAGAGCTATATCATCTTGCATCATTCTGAGAGAAACAGGCAGCAAATTCCATATTGATGGAGCTTGATAAAACATGGGTGGCTGTTCTTAACAGTGGGAAAGCAAACTTTAAACTGATCGTGAAGTATATACATTTTTCTGCCTATAGAAAAATTAATGATAGACTGCATATCTCTTTGGAATGCCTTGCCTTCGTTTAGCGACCTCCTTTGGCAATTTTAAGCAGAAACTTAAAACATACCTATTTACTGATGCTTATAGGTGGTGATCAGCTGCAGTACCAGGCCAATGTTCTAGCTCTGAATCCCCTCCCCCTCTCTTTCCTCCTCAATCCTATGATATTTGGAGCTCTTTTCTATAACTCTTAACTTATTGTGACAGGGTTTTACAGAACACTGCCCCTCACCCTTAAGAAAAGGCTCTCTCTAATTAGCGTGGGTCTAAAATACAGGGCCAGGCTGAGGGTAAGGAGGCCCAGGGAAGGAAGAACTGAAGCCCAAGCCTATGACTTTACAGAATATATTTAGCTGCTGTGACCTGGCTAAGGTAAGTCAAGTTTGCTTCTTGTTAAGGCTTACAAGCTGTGCTGAGGTCTGGCTGCTCAGAGCTACAGCTTGTTTGCTTGTGTAGTTTGACAAGATACAATTCTATAGGTAGAAGCAAGGGACCAACAGTTTAATGGCTGTTTAGTAGAAGTTTACATTTTAGATACACAAATGGATTATTCTATTTTGAGCATGTTTCAGGGACAAGTGGTTTTATAAATCAAAATCAAAATAAATATTTTGTTTCATGCAGATCTCTTTTGTTTAAACATAAATAAGGGGGTCTTTTACTAAACCTTAGCTCAAGTTAGCAGTCCATTGGTTTTATTATATTTTGTTCTTGTGAGACTTCTACTGTACCAAAACTGAAAACTCTTATCTCTTCTATCTGGTCGATAATAAAAGGAGCTTATTGTGAACACCATCCATCTTAAAAGGTTGTTTTGTGGCTGTACATGAGGAATTGTGATATTGAATAAATAAGTATATGTTTTTGTTCCTAGTCATACATCCATATAATACATAATCCTTTCAAGAAAGCCAGTTAATTGTTTAACTTATTTGTGGAACATAACCACAGAGGCATGGTATGGTCACATTTTCAATATGGTAATACTAGATCCCAGATAAGGCACTGGTTATTTTGAGTTAGTCTTCACTGGACCAATCTTGATTTCCTTGTGCCATCACCATCCAGCTGGATAGGCAGTGTCTTAAAAGGTGGAGGATAAAGGTTTTAAAAGGTTCAAATGCTGGTAATTCTATGGCAATGTGCCTATATATTTTTTTTTCATTACATTTGTACCCCGTGCTTTCCCACTCATGGCAGGCTCAATGCAGCTTACATGGGGCAATGGAGGGTTAAGTGACTTGCCCAGAGTCACAAGGAGCTGCCTGTGCCTGAAGTGGGAATCGAACTCAGTTCCTCAGTTCCCCAGGACCAAAGTCCACCACCCTAACCACTAGGCCACTCCTGTGCCAAAGGGCACTTTCTTGGCACATATTCTGTAAAAGAATGTAAACACCTACTTTCCTTTATAGAACAGAAGCATAACTGGGTGTGTGGGTGACCTGAGGACCGGCTGGTGCCTTTTCTTAATTGTTCTCTCTATCATGACTCAACACAAACAGCTGAGGCTTTCAGGGAGTTAGTTTTCACACCATTTGGATATAGAGCATTGGCATGTTGATTGCTGCCACACTCTGTGACCTTGATGATGAAAAACACCATTGATATTTAATTCTATATTTTCCAAGCAAGTATTTCCATTCTGTCAAGAGTTTCTATCCAAACTCACAACATTTTTTTTAAAAGGTGAGGTACATAAGCATAAGTACATAAGCACCGCCATACTGGGAAAAGACCAAGGTTCCATCAAACCCAGCATCCTGTCTCCGACAGCGGCCAATCTAGGCTTCAAGAACCCGGCAACCCCCCCCCCCCCCCCCCCAAAATAAAATGTAATAATGTTCAATGGACTTTTCCCTCAGAAATCTGTCCAAACCCCCTTTAAATTCCGTAAGGCCAGCTGCTGTCACTACATTCTCCGGCAACGAGTTCCAGAGTCTAACTACACGCTGAGTAAAGAAAAACTTTCTCCTATTTGTTTTAAATCTACCATATTCTAGCTTCATCTTGTGTCCCCTGGTTTTGTTGTTGTTTGAAAGTGTAAACAAATGTTTCACATCTGTCCGCTCTACTCCGCTCATTATCTTGGAGACATCTATCATATCACCCCTCAGCCGCCTTTTATCCAAGCTGAAGAGCCCTAACCTTCTCAGCCTTTCCTCATAGGGAAGTCATTCCATTCCCTTTATCATTTTCGTCGCCCTTCTCTACACCTTTTCTAATTCCTTTATATCTTTTTTGAGATGCGGCGACCAGAATTGGACACAATACTCGAGGTGCGGTCGCACCATGGAGTGATACAACGGCATTATAACATCCTCGTGTTTGTTTTCCATCTCTTTCCTAATAATATTCAACATTCTGTGTGTTTTCTTAGCCGTGGCAGCACACTGGGCAGATGTTTTAACGTCCTATCAACAATGACTCCCAGATCCCTTTCTAGGTCCGTAACTCCTAACGTGGAACCTTGCACTTACCTGTCTGGATTTTCTATGCTGTTCGCAATGGGGGGAGGGGTTGGGGGAAGGTCCGAACAAGTATTAATGTTAATTTGCTTGTCAAGAAGGCATCAGAAAATTATAGAGCACCTTTTAAAGCATAAGGTGCCCTGTTTACTAAGGTGCTTTAGTATTTTTAGCGCACGCTAAACACTAGAGTCACCCATAGGTTCTTATGGGTGACCGCGTTTACCACGTGCTAATCAATAGCAAACACTAAAAATGCTAGCGTGCCCTTAGCACAGCTTAGTAAACAGGGCCCAAGCTATTTGCATTGTTATTCTTTTCAGTTTTTGAAGTATTCCCCTTAATGATTTTTTGTTTGGCTTTATAGACAAATATGGGGTATGTTTACTAAAGGGCGTTAAGATTTGGAGTTAAAGCAGATTTTAGTGCATGTTAAAGGAAATGTCCCTGAGTACCTGAAGAATAAGATGATCACTACACACCACCTAGGACACTAAGGGCCTCTCAAGGACTATCACGAACCACACCCTCTCCAAAAGACCTTACCCGATGTGATACCCGCAAGCAAGCCTTCTCTGGAGTAGCCCCCACACTCTGGAATGAACTGCCTGAAAGGCTCCGCTTAACACCATAAAATCATTGATGCAGTGTTTTGGTTCTGTAAAGTGGTGTCCCACAAAAGTGGTTTCAGCCTCGGTTTCCCCCCCCCCCCCCCCCCCCCCCCCCCGCCCACCGTGGGTTCTGGCTGCTTATAAACCATGGTTCACAATTCCCCCCCCCCCCCTTTTTTTAAATTATTCTTCCTGATCTTGGTGCCAGCCTTAGTCTTGCCTAGTATGAAACCAAAATCCTCCTGGGCTTTTCCTCCAGCATTGTCTCCCAGGCCACAAACCCAACGGAACCCCAGGTAAAACTTTTATATCTTTTGCCCTCATTTTCAAATGCATAGACCCAAACCAATCTCAGCAATTTTTACAACAAATTTGTGTTTCAGTTGAACTTGGTGAAGTCTGACTCAAATTACCTAATTTAATTGAAGGTAAATATCCAAACTGGATTAGAAAAGGTTTGCTCCTTCCTGAATCCTGCCAAGTCAGTTCACCCATTAATCATCAAGCTTGTCATGATCTAACCTGACCAAAGTGATTTGGGTCAAAATCTTAATTCATGAAAGTATGACTACTCATATGTCAGCTGTACCTTAGAAATATGTTTAATATCTTAAACTATATTACTGAGCAAGGAAACCATAATTAGACCACCCATTCCATCAACTACTTGAGGTTTATTAGTCAAAGGAATTATCTTGTGAGCAACCTCAGTCCTGAAATCATGAAAAAGACAAAGCTGAGCTGCTCCATCATTCTTTAAGTTCTTTTAAGTCATATCTGCAACAGAAGGAAAAATATGTTCCTTTTGCTAAGTTGAATGGTTTTGCCCATTTCCCAGAATTCCAAGAGTAGGAATTCAAAGGGGCAGCACTCTTATTTTCCTAATGCATGGTATCTGCTGCTTGGTGTTGTCTAATTTGGATGGTTTGGTAATTGGTTCTAAAATGGAAAAACCTAAAGTTGTTTCTGGATGGGTTGAAAGCCACAAGAATGCAGAGAGAAAAAAAAAACCTTGGATAGTAAGCAATATTCTTCTTATCCAAGCATTTATCCGTACTGTTTCTGAGGTCCTGCCAGGAAACATTTAGGAGATTAATACCAACAGACTGGAAAGTAGAAGATCGAGGTTTTTACTCTAATGACTTCAGCTTGAAAGGAGAAAGATATAGATGGGGGTATTTGCTTTGGATGAGACACCTATCCTTTGATTCTGAAAATTCACTCTTCTCACTGTACAAAGGGATCTTTCCAAAAGAAGACACACATGTACACACACACATCCAGTAAACTTTCTTGCAAGTATGTCTGTGGAAAATACAGAGAAACTTTCAAGTTCCACAGCTTGCCAAAAATAAGGCAGAAAACATGTGTAAATGCAACAAATAACAGAGATTGCACAGTTTTTGCCCATTTTCCAACAATATTCCTGTCAAATTGAACAGATTAAACATTTTCATCAAGTTTTCCATAAAAGCAAAATGCCTCATTTTTACTTTCCTAGCATAATTGTTATTATATTACTATAGTATGTTTGTGTGACAGGATATAGTTACCACAATGGCTTGTAACAGAATAAAGTGTATGTAGGTGATTTACCAATTGTGTTTTGTGGCTCCATGTGACAAATAGCCTCCGTATTTCAAGTTGTCTCAAATATTAATGACCATTAAAAGATTTGTTTATGAAGTATTTAGGATTCTAGCATTTTGTAGAATTCAGTGGTGTGAACCATTAGGCCCATGAATCTATGGTTCAAGGTACAGTTTATTTTTGATATACCATAAATTAATATAAAAAAATAAGTCTAAACGGTTAGCAAAACATTTCTAAAAAAAGGAATAAAAAAGGACAAATAAGGGTAAAATGAAATTAAAGGAAGGAAGGAATCAAAATTAAAAATGTAATTACAGAGCAACGATTAACATATAACATAGTAAATGACAGCAGATAAAGACCCATATGATCCATCCAATCTGCCCAACAAGATAAACTCATTATACATGGAATGCAGTACTTTATATGCATACTTGAGTTTGATTTGTCCTTGCTATTTTCAGGGCACAAACCATAGAAGTCTGCCCAGCACTCTTCTTGTACTAAAAGTTCTGAAGTTAATGTCGAAGTCCCTTAAAATTTATACTCCAGCCCATCCATATCTATTCAGTCACAATCAGAGCACAGACTGTACAAGTCTGCCCAGCACTGGTTTTGCTTCCCAATTACTGGTGTTGCGGGCAAATCTTCGCTAAGATGCCAAGGAGCCATTCCTTCTAAACAGGATTCCTTTGTGTTTACTCCACGCATATTTGAATTCCATTACTGTTTTCATCTCCACCACCTCACATGGGAGGGCATTCCATGTACCCACCACCTTCTCTGTGAAAAAATACTTCCTGACATTACTCCTGAGTCAGCCCCACTTCAACCTCATTTCATGTCCTGTAATTCTACTGCCTTCCCAGCTCCAGAAAAAGTTTGTTTGAAGGTTAATACTTTTCAAATATTTGAACGTCTCACCCCGTTTCTCCTTTCCTCCAAGGTATACATGTTCAGGTCAGCAAGTTTCTCTTCGTATGGTTTGCCCCTTCAGTTTGTGCTCATCTGGACATAGTGCATGAGAAACTGCACAAAAAACTGTTATTGAATAGAATTTCTTGGCCATTTGATTATCCACCGTTTGAGAACTTGGTGGTGTCTTCTCTTTGTTTAGTGCCTAAGAAGCAAGTTTGTAAGTTCCACTTCATTCATAACTTGTCGTTCCCTTATGCCATCTGCTTTATTGATCCTGCCTTGTGCTCAGTATAATATGCTTCATTTGATCAGGTATTGGCATTGCTTTGAGCGCAGAGTCCCAGGTCTTTCATGGCCAAGGGTGACATTGAGACAGCTTTTTGGCTTCTGCCTATTCATCCGCAGTGTTTTTACCTCCTTGGGTTTAAGTTTGATGGGCAATATCGTTGCATGCCCATGGGGTGCTCTGTTGCTTGTGTGATGTTTGAAGCCTTTGCTACCTTCTTACAGTGGGTACAGAGAGTGGGCATTAATTATGGATAAATACATGAATACAAGTGTGATACAGAGATGATAATAAAAAATGATCTTATGAGTGAATACCTATAAATATATCTCAATAGTAAGACTGGTAACAAATGTTGATGAAATGCAGTCCTATTGAAACTGATCGCAGTGCCTTAAAAAGTAAAATGGGGCAAACACCATTATATTGTACCAAACAAAGTTGAAAAAAGTGGCGTGAAACCAAAAGGGTTCCTGCAGAAGAGTGAGGGTATATCGGATGTCCTCTATATACTCTCACTCTGTATTATCATAACTGTATCACACTTGTGTTCATGCATTTATCCATAATGTTTTATTAGTTGTATTTATTTATTTATTTTTCAATATGTCGCTTTTTATTTTGCTTTTGGCTATTCATTTTAGATGTTTTATAATCATTCTTTGTGTGGTTACTTCATGTTGTCATTTTAATTATTTATTAATATCAATTTAGTGCACCCATTTGTGCGTGCTTTTAATGTATAGTTCTATTTAAACTTACTGGCCTGTATCCTTTTTGGTGTTACATTATTATTTAAGGTTTTTCTATCTGTTTATGTATAGTTCTACCTATAGCATTTGTTTTTATTTTCTTAAAAGGATTGTTGACTCCTGAGGCAGGCTCACATGCCGAAACACGGCTGTGTCAGGTCCTAGATGGGTTGAATCTGTGACTACAATAAAGATCCTAGATGTTTTAAACCTTGGAAATCCTCATCGTTTTTGGTCTTACGTTTTTGTTGCTGCAGGGTATTTACTCGCCATTTAACATGTTTTACAGTGGGAGTGGAACAGCGTCATTATTTTTTTGAGAATTCTGAGACATGACAGAAGATTTGAATGTGTGGCGCACCTTGATCAGGCATTTTAATGGAGTGCTAGTTTGGCAGTCTGGGCCGCTATCTTCTTGGGATTTGGAGCTTTCTTTGGATGCATCTGGTGAACATGGTTTCGGGTTGTATTTCCAAGGGGCATGGTATGTGGTGGCTTGGCCAGATTGATGGCGGCCCCGGGGTTGGTGTAGGAATGTTTCCTTTTTGAAATTGATCCCAGACATTTTTGGGAGACTGTTTGGCGCATAAAGTTTGACATTCAGATAATCAGGCTGTGGTGTCAGCAATTAATAGACAATCTGCTTCTTGTCCTTTGATGGTGGAGGTTTTGAGGGTGTTGTTGAAATGTTTAGAGTGCAAGTACAAATCTATTTATGTAGCGGAATTTACCGATAGCCCTGCTTGGTGTTGGAACTTTCTTCCTTTTGAATTGAGATTGACTTCAGGTTACCTGGAGTTTGGTAAGTTATTAAAGACCCATCGTTTTTCTTTGTATCTATTTGATGGAAAAGGCATATACATTTTTGTATAAGGGATTTTTTTTTCTTTTTGTAGGGGTTATGTTAATTTAATGTACATTTTGGTTAATGTTCCTTCCTAGAGTTGGCTTACTTTCTTTATATATTGTAATCCGCACTGATCCAAAATTTGGTATGTTGTGGAATATTAGTTTAATTGTAATTACTTTATCTGCAAACCATATCCCTGGTGCACATAATGAAGTTGCTGATGCCATTTCTTGCTTTCAGTGGCCACACTTTCATGCTTTGGTGCTGGAGGCTGAGAACCAGCCAACTCCCATGCCAGCAGATCTGTGGGACACCATTACAGTGACTTAACTCACCTGTTGTAGTCAGCGCTAGCGCTGAATATATGGAAACACTACAGTATGGATTGGAGTCATTTCAAGATGTTTCTTAGAGAAGCTTGTTTTCCTTTCTAGGGTCCATTCTGTTTGGACTGTATTTTAAGTTTTCTGCAGTGGTCTATGCACGTCGAGTTGGCTTTGGATAGTATTCATTTTCTGCCCTGAATCTTGGGTTGGGAACACCATTCTGTGAATTTCTTGGTGAAAAAATTGTGCCTGGGTTATCATAGGACAGTGGGTTTGCTTGCTCTTTTGGTTGCATCTACAAGTGATCACCATACACAGACTCCTCAGGCAGGCAGTGTTCACCAAAATACAGTGCTATGTCAAGTCTTATCTACTATTAAAGAATATTTTGCCATCTCTTGTCTCCTTGGTTTTGCTTGGAAGTGTCCTGCTGATCACTCTACTCCCTTGTCTCAGCTGATTCAAAACATCAGTACTATAGCAGCCTAATAGGTCAAGATGATCTTGACAACAAAAAACCTTTCTCCTTAGTCAAAAAAACTAGCTTCCACTAATGATGATGAACATGAAACATGAAAACATTCACAGAAAACATGTCCCACCGCCCAGGACCTAGCTAATCATTTCACCAATAAGATCCTCCAAATTAGGTCTGAACTATCTAAAGCTACTCCAACAGAGGAAAATAGTCCAACCCGTAGTTCAGCCTCAATCGCTGGAGATCCTACAACCCAAGGAATCAAAACTGACCAAAACTGGGAATCTTTTCAACCACTAACAGTTAAGGGTATAAGATCACTGCTGGTGAAATGCTCCCAAGCCAACTGCTCCCTGGATCAATGCCAAAATACCTACTCAAATCCATCCCTATGGAAGCAGTAAACTGGTTACTCGATGATCTCAATGAGCTGTTAAAAACTGGCTCTCTTTCTCCTGATATGTGCAAAATTGTTCTCACTCCGCTGTTGAAGGGATCAGGGCCACACGTAACATCGCCTGCAAACTACTGTACAGTAGCAACCATATCCATTTTTACTAAAGTATTAGAAACCTACATCAGTAAATAGCTCTCTTTATATCTGGAAAAAATTTCTATATTACAATGGTCACAATTGGCTTCAGATCGTCACATAGTACGGAAACATTGCTTCTAGTTCTAACTACATATGTCAAACAACACCAATGCAAAGGTGACCAAGTAATTCTTCTCCAATTCAATATATCAGTGGTGTTCGATGCATTGACCACATACTGGTACTCGAATGCCTGGACCAGATAGGAATAACAGGGACTATGATCAAATGGTTCATTGAATTCCTTTCAAATCAAAGCTACTCTGTCAAGCAAAACAACCAACTTTCCAACTACTGGTTTCCTATCTGCGAGGTCCTGCGGGGATTTCCTCTCTCACTTATCCTTTTCAATCTCTTTATGTCATCCCTTGCCTCAATACACTTGGATCTTAATGAACTACTATTATCCTAAGTGGATGATGTCCTGCTTCTCTTACCAGTGACAGCATCAAACAAAGATACAACTCAGTCTGTAGCGAATGGCATGACTGTTGTTAGCACCTGGGCTCTAACCAATGAACTGAAATTGAATGTACAAAAAAACCAAAGTCCTGTGTTCCGGAGTCAGGGAGTTCAGGTCCCATCAACAATATCCTTGTCCAAAGGTCAAAGCTTTACAGTCAAGTCTGAAATCAGAGTACTAGTGGTCTTGCTTGATTCTTCACTCACCTTCTCTTCCCATATTAACCAGCTATGGAAGAAAACAGTATTCAAAATGAGACATCTACGTCTAGTCAGACCATTCTTCAACCAAAAAGCCTTTGCACTTCTAGTCCAAATGTTAGTCCTACCTCTCTTGGATTACTGTAACATTCTATTTTTAGGTATTGTCAATATCAGAAAAAACTGCAAATCATACAGAATAGAGCTGCTAGACTAATATACAGATTGAATAGATATACTAGTGTTTCAACTCATCTTAAACTGCACTGGCTTCCCATAGCAGAAAGACTCAGGTTCAAAGTTGCTTGTTCAGTTTTTCAAATCTTACAGGGTTTCACCTCTGAATGCTAACTAAGACCACTTTGCTATGTTTGGTCCAGTCAGACTGAAAAAATAACTTCAAAAGACAATTTAAAATCAGAAGATTTTAAGCTCTCTATTCCCTGTACTTGGATTTAAAATATGGAACTCTCTACCTATTGCCATCAGAACAGAAAACAGCTACCTTAGCTTCAGGAAGAGGCTAAAAATCTTTCTCTTCCCAAAGACTGCTTCATAGCAATCCATTGACTTCTACCTTTTCTATAATGTTTTTGGTGTCATGCATTACACCAATGGTCTCTAACTGTTCTCATACCTCACACTAACATTATCGGCTTTTGTCTCACCTAGAATGTAATCAACACTAAACCCTGGAAAGAGGATATTAGCGGTATACAAGAATTGATTTGATTTGATTATGAAGAAACATAAAAAATAGAGGAAACCATCAGGAAATTTCTTAAAAGTTTCTTTGAAAACTCAACTGCCTGTGTGCTCAGGATGGCCCTCACACCTCAGATCTGGACATCTTAGGGGTAGAGCTGAAATGTAACTGACCAGTCCCATTCACCTCAGGAGTAAAAAGGAAAAACGTCTGGCAGCTGGAGATCTGGCAGGACTCTTGACTAAGGGGTCCTTTTACAAAGGCGCACTGAAAAATGGCTTGCGGTAGTGTAGGTGTGGGTTTTGGGTGTGCGCTGATCCATTTTTCAATGCGCCTGTAAAAATAGGCTTATGTTTTGGGGGGGGGGGGAAATGGACGTGTGGCAAAATCAAAATTGCCACACGTCCATTTTGGGTCTGAGACCTTACCGCCAACCATAGACCTAGCGGTAAAGAATGTGGCCGGTAATGACCTACAAGTGTCAAATGCCACTTGGTGCGCGTCCATTTCGTGCGCCAGAAAATAAAAAATATTTTCCAGATGTGTGTAGCGAATGCGCACCAAAATTGAAATTATCACAAGGGTCATGTGGTAACCGAGCGGTAACTCCAATTTGGCACGCGTTCGGCGCACTTAGGTACCTACACGGCTTAGTAAAAGGAGCCCTAAGTCTCTGTAGCTTGTGCTGATTCTAGGGTTCTCCCCTTGCTCACTGCATGCTCCAGACCCTCTCTTGGTTTATCAGCCTTCTCTATTCTCCTTCTCCTTCTTTTCAGTTAGGCCTAACTGGCCTGGGGGAGCACTACTCTTCCTGGTTGGCATGACCTAGCCGGTCATCATAGATGCAGCTTGTTATATGTTATACAATTCTTATATTCTGTAACATTTCAAATAGATTATGAGTGGATCACAACAGGGTTTAACCTACATTCTAGGAGAAATATAACACCTCTTCACACTATTCACAGAATACAAATCTCTACAAATAGTTTTGCAAAAGTTCTTCTTTAAAAAGAAAAGTTTTAAGTCTTTCTGAAAGCAAAATATAGCTTAATTTGTCTAATATTCAAAGGCAAAGCATTCCAATTTTTCACTCCTTGATACAAATATGAGGACTCAACAATAGATTTACTCTGTATATTCTTCATAAATACAAAAGTACAAAAGTATTGCCACACTGGGACAGACCAAAGGTCCACCCAGCCCAGCATCCTGTTTCCAGCAGTGGCCAAGCCAGGTCACAAATACCTGGCAAGATCTCAAAAAAGTTCAATACGTTTTATGCTGCTTATCCCAGAAATAAGAAGTGGATTTTCCCCAAGTTAATTTAATAATGGTCTCAGGACTTTTCCTTTAGGAAGCCTGCCAGACCTTTTTTAAACCCCGCTAAGCTAACCGCCTTTACCACATTCTCTGGCAACAAATTCCAGAGTTTAATTACACATTGTGTAAAAAATTTTCTACGATTTGTTTTAAACTTACTACTTTGTAGCTTCATCAAATGCCCCCTAGTCCTTGTAGTTTTAGAGAGAGTAAACAAACGATTCACATCTACCCGTTCCACTCCACTCATTATTTTATAGACCTCTATCGTATCTCACCTAAGCCGTCTTTTCTCCAAGCTGAAGAGCCCTAACCTTTAACTTCCTGCAACACTTTTGTGTGCCATGCTTAGGGTTCATATGTCCTCTTTTTGGACATCTTCAGATATGTCCTCCAGGATTTTTAATTTTTAGGCAAATGGCCTATTTTTCTTTTATGTGCCTATGATCAACACACCTATCCACATAATAAGAGAAACCATCTGTGGCCTATTAGTCAATGGGGGTAGTAAAGAGAGAGAAAGGCATTGCTGACCCCCTCTCTGTTCCTCTGCCGGTTGAATCTGTCAAAGGAATTTTGTTTGTGCAGCACAACTTTAAGCATATGTCATGCAAAGACTTTCACACATATCTCAGAAGCCAGCCAAAGTTGTTGAGGGATATGCACTCTTCTGATAAGTACGCTTGGGCTCAGACTCGGTCAAACTCAAATCCTGAAGTTTTTGAGAGTAGATTGTCTACTGCTGTACTGTAAGTAAGTCACTGTGTGATGTGTGTTCATTAACTATATATTCTTTAGCAAAGGTAGCAACCATTTTTATTTTTTCTATCCTTTTTTTTTGTCTCCGCAAATATGGCAGCCCTAGCCGTGCTATTCAGCCCCAGCAGTATTCTACCATCTAGCAAAATTTCCTCTGTAACTCTCAATCTGGAGTTCCCCAGAACCAGCCAAAGAGGGCCTTAAAACCATCGATGGACAAGCAAACCCAGCCTCTACAACTCTACTGCATGCATGGCCAGATCAGGAGCAGAGGCGCCAGAATCACCCTGAACAAAGAGAAAATACTGTGGTGTTCTGTCACCCTGAGCCATTTTCTCCCCCAATCTCTCCAACTCTTTTGGGTTATTGTGTATGCTCACATCTCTCCTAACCCTAGTGTTCTTTCATAGACTTCTATTTATTGCCTTTTATCAGGAGTTTGAGATTCAGGCAAACAGCCTACATTCCTAAAGCCTGAGGTCTGAATTGTCTAAAAGCACTGATTTCCTCTCTCAGACATTTAAAAAAAAAAAAAAAAAACTTCTTTGTTTATTTGCAGCTTTAAGTTAAATGTTTTCTAGGGTAGACCAATGCCAGTAAATATTAAGATAAACTTTTTACTGAAAGTAAACTTAAATCTGATTCCCACTGTGTCAGAGCATTACAGCCTCCTCTTTCCATTGCCATCTATAATTCACTGACAGAAATCGGGGTCTGAGAAAAGCCCTTTGGCATTGTTAGGAACAAATACTGAAGTCCTCCTTTGGCTTCTTTTTTTTAATATTTCAGTCAAAATTAGTCTGGCACAACTTGTCTTGCCCATGCTGCAAGATAAAAAAAGACAACAATTTCATGTATGTGCGTGACTTCAGCTAGGTTTTCATTTTGGCAAATTGTTTCTTCATATTTGTTGGGCCCAGGGCCCCAGAAAAAAAAATAAAATGACAGACACGACAAAAGTCTAATTTTTAATACTTTCCTTATGGATGGAACTACTGGGAGTTTTTTTTTTCCATAAGTTAAGTGAAAGGCATCTCGTAGTATAGCTATTAGCTAACAATGTTATTCTTAGAGTGTGGGTTTTGGGACGTTTCCTTTTGTTCAGAATTCCAAGTCCTTTTTTCCCAGACACTTTTACACATAGGACCACATACTTTTTCCAGGAGCTTGGCTTCCACATACTGGCGTCTCTTCTGGAAGCTTTTGAGTCTCAGCTCACACTGCTCGCACACAACACTCCAGCATCAGTCTTACCGAACACATTGAACATACTCTAGAAAAGCAGTTCTCAACGAGGGTGTCACGACAAGAGCTGAGAGGTATATCTCTGAAAATCTATCATATATAGCAATCTCATGCTTTTTATAAAATTCAAAAGTGCTTGGTGATTGAAGAGATTACAGAGCACCGAACCAGGTACTTGAAACCTCTCTCACTACTTCACATTGCTGCTACCCTGACAGCCTAGACCAAAAATGTGGGGTCCTACTCCCTACAGTGCCACTTTAGAGGTTTAACCATAAGTAAGACATGATCTTCAGTCATGTGCAGAGTGCTCCCAACAATATAATTGTTACAAAATCTGGAAGGAGAACCAGAAATCATATGCAATGAAAATTTGTTGAAAAATCCTAGGAAATGAACTGCAAATGCCTAAAACAATAAAGGGTGAAAGGTCTTGCCTAAGCTTATAAGACGCATCAGTGGTAGAAGTGGAATTTGAACAGTAGCTTCGCTAAATCAGAGCCCCCTGTGATAATTGCTGGACTCCTCCTCTACCCCTTTACTGTGTTAGCTCTATCCTAGTACTTACTAAGTGCTCACACAGTGAGGGCATGTTTAATAAAAGGATTTAGGTATGTTATTTCCTGAATCATGAAAAATATTCTTCTAATTAGCTATTAGAAATTTACATATAATTTGAAATAAGGAATAAGTAAGTTTACGGCTCGGGGTAGGTGAGCCCTAGGCTAGGTGGGCCCTGGCTGGTGGCAGGTGAGTCACACTCCGAGAAAGAGCAGACCAGAGAGTGGCCAGGGAGTAGCTGGAGCCAGGTTAAAACCACAAAATGGAACAAGGCTGGAACAAGCCTGGAACAGGGCTGAAGGCTCTGACAGGAACAGGACTGTAACAAGGCTGAGGACATAGGTTGGAACACGGCTGAAGGCACGGACTGGAACAAGGATTGAACAGGGCTTAAGGCTCTGACAGGAACAGGACAGGAACAAGGCTGAAGACACAGACTGGAACAAGGCTGTAACTCACACTAAAACAGATTAAGTAACCCGTTGCAAAGGCACTGGTTGAGAGTCAGGAACTTTCTTATATACCACTGGACAGGTGTGATGACATCAGTCGGTGCCTTCTTACAAGTGCAGAGTTTCCAGGAAGTAAATCAGACTCTTCTGGTATGGAATTCTGCTGGAGACCACAGAAAACAGGTGAGGAGCACGACAGTTGCACTATATTGTTCCAGGCAAGCCTTATTACTGTAATGCTATCTCACTCTCATAATGATTAGCATGCAGTTTAAACCCAATACTGTAAGCATACAACATCAACAGGATAGAGTCTCAGTTCTTATCTTCTTTAATGTGGTAACTTGAACAAGGAGAAAATATCTTGTTGTCATTAGGCAGAAATATTTGGGGTGGCAACAAGGGGGCCAGCTAGGTATGTGAGGGGAGGGCAAGTCAAAGTGACTTTTCAGCAAAACATGTCACTCCCTCTCCCTTCTCCTTCTCTTTGTGTGCAGCATGTCTCTCCCTCTACCTTCTCTTCGTTTGCAGCATGTTTCTCCCTCTTCCTTTTCTTTCCCTCCATGTGCAGCAGGTCTCTCCTTCTACCTCTACTACTGGAGTCTCTGCTAGTCTACCCCAGACTCAGGAACTAAGAGATAATGCTATACAGAGCAGTGGGAGTGGTTGTAGAGGGTTAAAAGTTTTGATGGAATTACAGTGATTTTTGGAGGAATGTACAACTTGCTAAGTCAGAGAGCAGCTCCCACCATGCTCTAAGAATGGAAGAAGAGAGAAAGAAGTGGGGCACTACAAGCCCAGCATGCTAGAAGGCAAGCAACCAATAGGAAGCCTTCCATAAACTACAGGGAGCAGCACGTGCTCTGAAGGAGTCCATCAGAGAGAACTACAAAATTGCATAGATTTGTAGTCCAAGGACACATTTTCATCTCTTAAAGGTACAAGCACTAAATACCCTATACAAATAACATGCAACCTGCCTCCATGGATAAGGGGCAGAACACTCATAGATTGTGTGGATTTTATTGATTCAAAGATAGGGTCACCATATTTGCGGAGACAAAAAGGAGGACGCAAAAAAATGGCTGCTACCTTTGCTGAAGAAATATTTAATCACAGCAAATGTGTAAATGGTTAACACAGAAAAAAACAGTGACTAACTTACAGATTGTTTATGTTTATCTGAAATTTGCTATACTGCCTTATGGGATGTTAGAGTCTTAGGAAGATGCTGAGTTTGTGATGTACTGGAATTTTGTTGGGTGCCAGGATTTGGAGTCTACTGTGGTTTAAGGGCAACAGGGCTCATGGGTGCTGAAATTTGGTACTTGTATTAAAATAAGCAAGAGGAAAGAATATCATTGCTGATTCAGTTAAGACATAATTCTGTGCAGAGAGAAGAAACACATCTGGAAAGAGGGACCAGGTAGAGAGCTTGATAAGCACGATGCATTTTCTGAAGGGAGTATGCCTTGGGGTGCAGAGGCGTAGCTAGGTGGGTCACCAGGGGAGTAGCCACTCCCCCAAACAGACTCGCACCGGTGCCTATTTTTGAAGCAGTCCGTCACATTTAAATTAAGCGCTGGCATCGTCGTCAGTCCGCTCTCCATTCCTCCCGCACCTTCAACCTGGTACGTTTCTGTTGGGGTGGTGACGTTTTAGGACTGTGATTTCCTCAAACTCACATCTTGAAGACTGGGTCAGATTAGTAAACATATGAAGTGTTTCCCATTCCCTCCCTCCTTCCTCCTGAAAACATATGGAGGCCTGTGACACCCCAGCTCTGGCTCTCTCATGAATATGGCATGGAGAATAAAGAAGGATCCCATTGGTAAAAAAAACAGGTTAGCCAGGAAGTTAAGTTAACAAATATAGTTATCTATTTTTAATTCTATTCAACATTCACATAGCTTAAGGGGGAAAACACCAGTAATAAGAGCTTTCAAATACATCCATTTAAAGATACAATGTCCCACACACTTTTCTACCCTCACCCCTCATGAATCCTAGCTGGGAAAGAACAGCCTCTTGCTTATCATGGCTTAATTTCTTAAGGTGGAGAGTGGCCTAGTGGTTAGGGTGGTGGACTTTGGTCCTGAGGACCTGAGTTCAATTCCCACTTCAGGCACAGGCAGCTCCCTGTGACTCTGGGCAAGTCACTTAACCCTCCATTGCCGCATTGAGCGGGAAAGCATGGGGTACAAATGTAACAAAAAAAAAAGTTCTAAAAGAGAGAGATCTTAGCATAGCTTTTAGTCCACGAGTAACTCCTGCAACTGAGACTAAAACAGCAGCTTTCTGTAACTTCACAGGCACCTAGGAGTGTGCACACGAAAGCAGCAGCAGGATCACTTCTTGCACTGGTTTTCTAAATGTACATGTCTATGAGAGCCGTTATGAAGAAAACTCTTGTGTCTAACAGAAGGGGCACCAAACTGTAGCCAACCCTTCATACATCTGGCCCCTGCTCATATAATGCAGCACCGATCCTCCCCAGCACAAGCAGTACTGAACAGGAAAAACTCTACAGAACTGCCAAGACTGCATTCTATTGATGCAAACAGAACATACCTTAGAACAATAAAGAAACACAACTTTAGCAGTACTCCCTGTGTCATCTCACTGTAAGTAAAACCAGCAGCAATGTAAGAGCTGCAGCCTAGATTTCAGGTCAATTCTGGATTTACTACACAAGTCTGACGACCTTGAGAGTCCTTCTGGGTCCTTGACGTGCAGTGCACGAGGAGGGATGAAGGATCTTCTGCACGCTATGAGCTTACTCAACCACACACACACGTCAGTAGATCAGGTTGACCGTGACCTCACTAATATTGGCTTGTACATGTGTTCTGTGACTAAACATTCATTGTTTTGGGCCCGGAAACTGGATAATCAATCAAAATGCAGAAAACCGCCCAAACACCTAACAGTGCCCTCGAAAGGAGGACACGTCTGGGGAAACCCGGTCATATGTTAATAAAGAGCAAGGTCTCATGCTGATCCGAACACTTGTTTCCTTTTGTTACCATTCAAATTTATTATGTTAATCTACATTATATTAATGCATACCAGAGGCGTAGCTACATGGGGCCACAGGGGCCTGGGTCCCCCCAAATTTTGTCTGGGCCCCTGGTTTTGCTGGCAAGGGTCCTCAACCCCCACCAGCTGAAGCCTTGCCCAGCGCCAGTCTCCGGCGCCGCCTCGTTGCCTGCCCTGCTCTCTCTTCCCCCTCATGTCCTGCACGCTCCTTTTAGTGAAATTGAGCATGCTCGCTTAAAAAAGCATGCAGGGCGTAAGAAGGAAGAGAGAGCAGGGCAGGGAATGCGGTGGCACCGGAGACCAGCGCTGGAGAAGGCTTCAGCTGGCGGGGGATGTGGACCCCCTGCCAGCCAAGGTATTTGCTGCTTTGGGGTGCGGCAGGGCAGTGGGGTAGGGGGGCAAGGCAGGGTGGCAGACTAAAATGTGCCCCCCACCTTGGACTCTGGCCCCCTCCCACCATGAGGTCTGGCTGTGCCCCTGATGCATACAACTGTGATTTTTGTTGTTAAGAATACTGACTGGAGGCCTAAAAATACACTTTCATCTAATTCATGGCTTTGTTCAGCCCTTTGTTTTCCCTGCACTTATAGATAACACACCAGAATGTATATATAGCTTTCAATAATACATTTTAAAACCATTGTATAGTTTCTTTTGTCCTCCATGGACTTAATTCTGCCCAATCAGGGATATATTCAAATAGTAGTATTTAGAGAGACCTGCAGCCTGAAAAATGTGGACATTCTCCTTTACTGCTATCTCCCAGTGCAGAATCCTGGAGCCAGGCTTAGCCCAGGGCGTCAGAAGAGCAGATGTGGCATCCAGAGTTTGGGGAGTCCGGAGCACTGGTAATCCTTCTTCTGCAGTGTCAGCATATTCAGAGTGAAAGCAATTCTATAAGCAACATAACTAGAATAATGTAGCTCTGATTAGAAACATATGTTGATCTGGTTGCTAACGCCATATGGTGAAATCAAAGTATGTCCAAACACATAAAGAATTGAATTGGATGTTAAACCTGAACAGCTGTTCCTAACACTTAGGAGCTGATTCACTAAAGGTCAAGGTAAACAAAAATTATTAGGCGATGATTTTCATAGCATCCTGTGTCAGTTAAGCTGAGGCTGAAATTTTCTTGAATGTATGTGTGAGAAATATAGCTGATAGCAAAAGCCAGCTGCAGGCTAGATTTGCTAATGTCTGTTCACATAAGTTCAGGGCCGGATTCTATAAATGGTACTCAAAAATGGGTGCCGGAAAAGATTGACGCTAAGGTGATTGTATAAAGGGCACATGCCTGTTATTGAATTGAGCTATAAATGCTAGTGCCTAAGGGTGTGTGCTGAACCAGAATTCTATAACTACGCATTCAACTTTTTGGAACACCCCTGACATGCCCATGACCATGCCCCCTTTTGAAATACACACTATTTGTTCCAGAGAATGTGGTAAAAGCAGTTAGTTCAGCAGGGTTTAAAAAAAAGTTTGGCTAATTTCCTAAATGAAAAATCCATAAGCCATTATTAAGACGGACTTGGGAAAATCCACTGTTTAGTTCTAGGATAAGCAGCATGAAATCTGTTTTACTGTTCTGGGATCTTGACTGGTACTTGTATCCTGGATTGGCCACTGTTGGAAACAGGATACTGGGCTTGATGGACCTTCGGTCTGTCCCAGTTGGCAATGCTTATGTGCTTAGGCACACTCCTTTATAGAATAGCATGCAGCCAGATGCACACGGAAATTCTAATGGGAGCTAATTCCCTTCTATAATTGGTTGTTAGCCAATTAATTTGTGCATGCATGTCAGGTGCATGCCCAAATTTAGGCATGCAAATCTGGGC
This sequence comes from Microcaecilia unicolor, assembly GCF_901765095.1. Classification (NCBI taxonomy): domain Eukaryota; kingdom Metazoa; phylum Chordata; class Amphibia; order Gymnophiona; family Siphonopidae; genus Microcaecilia; species Microcaecilia unicolor. The sequence goes on from NC_044033.1 coordinate 376,522,057, forward strand.
GCCATATATAGAATCTGAGGGTAAGTGTGTAGTTAGTAAATTGGACCCTTGGTGAAAATGGAGCTTGAGTTTAATAACATGCATTAAATTACATTAATGCATAGTAATGCACAGAAACACATTATTACACATTAATAAATCTAATTATTCAATTGCTTTTCATATCTTTTCATATATAAATGTAAACTGTTTTGGACCAATTCCTGCAGTTAAGTAGTCTATAAGTGATTTAGATTAGATTAGATTAGTCCTATCTTTGCTTCTTTGGCCTTATCTCCTCTTCTACCTCTACAGAATAATCACAAATTGAGCATCTCAACTTAGTGGGCCTAGTATTCAAATGATTTATGCTCCTAGTGTTGGAGTATGTTTACTAAGCTGCATTAAGCATCTAGCGTGAGTTTTACCTGGTGTTATCAGTAAGCATAAACCTGTGCTAAACTCTAATGAATGTTAAAGCAGCCAGCGCGGCAAACATCCACACTAGCTGCTAAACACAGCTTAGTGGGCAAGACATGGGTGGACCAGAAGCATGACTGTCCGTAACATCTAGCACAATAGTGCAACTGTACTACCACCACCTCAAGAGGAGGTGCTAAATGCAGTCACACCACCAATAGTCTGATAACATGGCCATGGCCCTTACCAAAATGTCTCCCACCCCTGCATCCGCTCCCTCCTCCTGACAGCCAAATCCCCATTCGAGCATACCCCAAATGCAAGTCTGACTCCTCCAACCCCACTCGATCGCATTCCTTAACCTTCCCCTTCACACCCACAAAGGCATACCACTCCAAAACCCATGAGCATTGACACTCAATAGGCTACCCCGCCCATATGTCTGTAGCTGAACCCTCCCCCATCCTCCCCACTGCCCCTCCCATCACCCTTGGGCCATACTGAGAGGTGACCATTGGTGGTAAAGGGGGTAGGGTAAAATGTGGAAAACGAAAGGAAGGTATCAAAGAAGAAATGGAAAGAATTAAAAAGGGACTTACCCCCAAAAAGGAATCTTTAAAAAAGTACTAGTAGGGACTCTCAATGAGTCCAGCAGGGGTGTAGCCAGACACCCAATTGTGGGTGGGCATGGGCACAAGGTGGGTGGGCAGAAGAACTCTGCCGTGTCCCACAAGTGATTTGGTCTCTCCCTTTCCCACCTACATGCCATATGGTCTCTCAAACATCCCCCCTCCCTCATATACCTTCTAAACAGCAGATTTTCATCGGCAGCAAGCAGCAGCTAATACGCACTGCTCATGTTAGCCCCACAGCTTTCCCTCTGATGCAACTTCCTGTTTCTGCAAAGGCGGGACTACATCAGAGGGAAGGCTGTGGGGCCGGTGTGAGCAGTATGTGTCAGTCGCTGCTCGCTGCAGGCGAAGATCTGCTATTTACAAAGTATGCAGGAGAGACAGTTGTTGGGAGTTTTCGGCTGGTGGGGCTTGGGGATCCCTGCCAGCCACATCATAGGTGTGTTGCTACTGGGTGGGCCTGAGCCTAAAGTGGGGCCCACCCTTGGCTACGCCACTGGAGTCCAGTGCCTAAAATGAAAGAAAATATATTCTGTCAAAGGTGGGCTATGAAGAACTCTCCTATGAGGAAAAGCTGAAAAGGTTAGGGCTCTTCAGCTTGGAAAAGAGATGGTTGAGGAGGGATATGATAGAGGTCTATAAAATCCTGAATGGAGTAGAACAGGTAAACGCGAATCAAATGTTTACTCTTTCCAAAAGTACAAAGACTATGGGACAGTCCATGAAGTTATACAGCAGCACATTTAAAACATAGGAGAAAATATTTTTTTTTACTCAGCATATAGTTAAGCTCTGGAACTCATTGCTGAAATAAATGGTAAAAGCAGTTAATATAGCTGGGTATAAAAAGATTTGGACAAACTCTTGGAGGAAATGACTATAAACTGTTATTAAAGTAGGACTGGGGAAAAGCCACTGCTTATCCCTGAGGTTAAATGGCATGAATCTTGCTACTTTTTGGGACTCTTGCCAGGTACTTGTGACCTGGACTAGCCACTATTAGAAACAGGATACTGGGCTAGATAATTTGAACCAATATACAGCTTAAAATATTTAAAAATATTACAAATATTTAATATAAACTAGCAGTTTATGCAGTGGGAAAGTGGAGGGAAGTTTCTAAGTGGAGGTGGGTGTGAGAAATTCTTGCAACAGTGTAATATCATTGGCAAGGTGCACCGTTGAGGTTTTCAGTGTTCTGTTAAATTGAGTGGGGAAACAGTGTTGTTATCACTAATTATATTACGTGCACATCTGCCCTTATTTTATAACTTACGCGCGCAACTTTGAATGCTAGTCACAAAGCTGGGCATGCAGCTTTAGAGTTAGGAGCAGTCACAGGTGAAAAAGCCAAACTCTCTTTGCAGTCCTTTTATGTAAGTCTCAAAGTGGTTTGTCTGGAAACTCTCTACAGAAATGAAAAATTATACTCTATCAGATCGATTATGTGAATAATATTGGACAATTTAACTTGCTAATAAATGACTGTTTCTTGGAGCAACTGGTTCAAGAACTGACAAGAGAGGAAGCTATTTTAGATCTATCTCTACTAGGGCATGGTACAAGAGGTAACAATGTTGGATCCACTGGGAAACAGTGGTCATAACATGATCAAATTTGAGCTGATATCTGAAGGCTCTAAGAAAATCAACTATATCAGCATTTAATTTTCAAAAGGGCAACTATGACAAAATGAGGAAAATGGTTAAAAAGCAGCTAAAAGGATCAGCCGCAAAGGTTAGGACTTTAAATCAGGCATGGACATTGTTTACAAATACCACTGTGGAAGCCCAGACCAGCTATATTCCACATATTAACAAAGGCGGAAAGAAGAGCAAAGCAAATAACAGCCAGTATGGTTAAAACATGAAGTGAAAGAGGCTACTGGAGCTAAAAGAGCATTCTTCAAAGAATGGAAAATGGATCTGAATGAAGAAAATATGAAGCAACATAAGCAGCTAGATGAAAAGCATTGATAAAGAAGGCTAAAACAGAATCTGAAGAAAAACTTGCCGTGGAGTCAAAAACTCATAGTTATACCTTTTTCAAGTACATCAGAAGCAGAAAGCCTGTGAGGGAATCCGTGGGGCCATTAGATCATGAAGGAGCAAATGGGGCACTCAGGGAGCATAAGGACATAGAGGAGAGATTGAATGAATTCTTTGCTTTGGTCTTTTTGGAAGAAGATGTACGAGATCTACCTGTACTTGAAATAGTTTCAAGGGTGATGATGCAAGGGAAATGAAAAATCTTGGTGAACCTGGAAGACGTACACAGCCAAATTGACAAGCTAAAGATTGATAAGTCACCTGGAACAGATGTAATACACTCCAGGGTACTGAAAGAATTCAGAGATGAAATTGCTGATCTGCTGTTAGTTACCTGTAACCTGTTGTTAAAATCATTCGTAGTACCTGAAGATTGGAGGGTGTCCAAAGTAACAATGATTTTTAAAAAGGATTCCAGGGGTAATCCAGGAAATTGGCTTTAGTGCCAGGCAAAATAGTGGAAATTATTATAAAGAATAAACATACAGAACACGTAGACAAACATGGTTTAATGAGACAGAGTCAGCATGGGTTCAGCCAAAGAAAGTCTTGCCTCAACATTTCTTTGAAGGCATGAATAAGCATGTGGATAAAGGTGAGCCAGTTGATGTAGTGTATCTAGATTTTCAGAAACTTTTGGCAAAGTTTCTGATGAAAAACAAATGAGAAAATTCAAAACTTGTGGGACAGGAGGCAAAGTCCTGTGGATTAGGAATTGGTTATTGGACAGAAAACAGAGGCCATTTTTCTCAATATAGGAGGGTAACTAGTGGAATGCTGCAGGGATCTCTACTGGGACAGGTGCTATTTAACATATTTATAAATGATACGGAAATCAGAACGACAAGTGAGATGATTAAATTTGCAGATCACACAAAACAATTCAAATTGTCAAAACACAGGCAGATTGTGAAAACTGCAAGAAAGCCTTGGAATACTTGGCATCCAAATAGCAGATGAAATTTAATGTGGACAAATGCAAAGTGATGCACATTGGGAAGAATAATCCAAATCATAGTTACTTGATGCTAGGGTCCACCATAGGAGTCAGCACTCAAGAAAAAGATCTATGTGTCATTGTAAACAAAACACTGAAATCTTCTGTCCAGTGGGTGGCAGTGACAAACAGGATACTAGGAATTATTAGGAAAGGGATGCAAAATAAAACTAATCACTCCATGGTGCAACCTTACCTTGAGTACTGCATTCAATGCTGTCGCAGTATCTCAAAAAAGATAGAATTAGAAAAGCTTCAAAGAAGAGAGACCAAAATGATAAAGGGGATGTAACTTCTCCCATATGAGGAAAGGCTAAAGAGGTTTGGGCTTTTCAGCTTGGAAAGGAGATGGCTGAGGGGGGATATGATTGAGGTCTAAAAAATCCTGAGTGGTGTAGAAAGGGTAAAAGTGAATTGATTTGTCACTCTTTCAAAAAGTACAAAGACCAAGGGACACTCAATGAAATTACATGGAAATACTTTTAAAACAAATAGGAGGAAATATTTTTTCACTCAACGAATAGTTAAGCTCATGAACTCATTGCCAGAGGATGTGGTAATGGTAGTTTGTGTATATGGGTTTAAAAAAAGGTTTAAACGTGTTCCTGGAGGAAAAGTCTTTAGTCTGATATTGAGATAGACATAGGGGAAGTCAACTGCTTGCCCCAGGACTGGTAGCATTGAATGTTGTTACTAATTGGGTTTCTATATAACCTCAAAAGTTTCTCTAATATACTGGCACAAAAGTATTTATATATATATATATATATATATATATATATATATATATATATATATATATATATATGACTATAGTTCTGTGAAGTGCATTTCAAAATATTTTAACTGTTAGGTTCAACACTTCCTTTTGAAGAAAAGGAGAAAAAAGCCTCAGCAGAAAGCCCAACCATCCACCCGAAAAAGACATTGAAAAACAACGTGGGTGGAAAGAAACTAATTGGGTTTCTGCCAAGTACTTGTGACCTGGATTGGCCACTATTGGAAGCAGGATACTGGGCTAGATGGACCATTGGTCTGACCTAATATAGTTATTCTTATGTTCTTATGGCCTGATACTATCCATGTGTAAGTGGGCTTCTGATGTATTCACAGACTGCTCACATCAAATTTTATTGGTTTAAGGCCAGGACCAGGGCCAGACCACTCTTCTATTGGGCTTCTGAACTGAGTGCACTTAAAAGTCTTTTAAGGTAAATAGCTGAGACAATATAATAGCAGAAATAATATTTTAGCAGAAGCAGTAAATATGGAATATTTACAAAGTCTCCTTGTCTCACTTTTCACTTTCTCCTCAATAGAGTAAGTTTACAGTATCTCCTTAGGTTTCCTTATGAACATTGTAGCAAGTAGTACACTTAATTAAAAAATATATAGCCACATACAGGCTTGGTTGGGATACCGGGAGACTCCGGAGCTCTGAAGCTCCATAGTAGCATTTTAATGTTGTAGTCCTGCTTGGATGTGTAGTGATCCCCAGCTGATCTGTAGTTATAAGTCTGAGTTCTTAACTCATTTTTAAGTAGTGGCCATTTTGGATCCAAATGATCTGCCACCATTTGCACAAGGCCTCTTTTACTGCAACTTAGTAAAAGGACTGCAACTTAGTAAAAGGGTCCCTACATTCTTAAACTTACAAAACATCCAACATTTTCCTTTAGTATAGTATTTCTTATGTCTCCTTGTGACTCTGGGCAAGTCACTTGACCCTCCATTGCCCCAGGTACAAAATAAGTACCTGTATATATGTAAACCACTTTGAAGGTAGTTGCAAAATACCACAGAAAGGCGGTATATCAAGTCCCATTTTCCTTTCATGTGACATGTTATTTTCACAACATTACTAAGAAATATAAGAAAAATATACAGTATTTTGTGAGAAGGTACAAGAAAAGTATCTCCGTAGCATGTGTACAAGTCTCTGGAGCATTTCTCCCCACAAGCAGATCCAAAGGGTGTACCAGTCCCTACCTTAAAACTCCTCAGTACAACACAGGATTTGAGGAGGGATCATAGAATTAGAAGCTTCCAGGAATGCAAAGACAGTCAATAAGTTAACAACTTTCATGAACTATTCTCAATGGTTTTTTAGGAGCAGAAAATAGTGGTTTATTTATGGAACTTTTTTTTATTATTATTATTGTTCCCAGAATCACTTCTTAAAAAAGAAAATAATATGAACTCATTCTGAGCAATTAAGAAACTGGGCTGATGGCATCTTTCACTCGCGTTATCATTGTAACCATAGTATAATGCATTGCCATATGGGAGTGAACTGGCAGTCAGTTGAAATATTTGTCATTTTTCATTGGCTGCTTTCTACTTTTAGCCTTGTCACTGCATTAGCTGCTTGTTTTTACAACTCACAGTTCTGGTTCACATTATAACAGACAGTTATAAATGAGTCAGCTTTTGTACAAGTCATGCATTTGCAATGTATTCAAGTTAGACTGCAAATATGGACCTTAATTTTTGCTTTTCCACATAAATCTTAGGGAAGCCAGATAAGTAGAAGGTTAGACAAGAGAATCAAGACTGATGGGAGAGCACAGACTTCTGCACAATTAAATCCAGGAGGCTGTAAAAGACGTAGGGAGGAAAGTGATGACATTTTATAGGCATGCCTATTTTAGAGCAGGAGGGACTCAAGGGAAAGATTATTAATGCTAAGCTTTAAACATCCAGATGAAACATCAACCCCTGCTAAGAAAATGGGGAGACTTTATCATTAACAAATTAGAAGACAGGTCATGGAGATTCTGGTTTCTTGGAAAGACACCGTATGCTTTCCCTTGCTGTGGGTGAAAGAAAGAGTACTGCTGATGTTACAACACAGGCTTTTTTTTTTAGAAATGGAATAATAACATTACAGATCATGTTGTAAAGGTTGATGCTATAGGGAGTAAATGTTGATGTACAGCTTTGTTTAGAAGGACAGAAGGCAGGAAGAATAGTGTCTCTTTAAATATACAGAGAATTAATATCAGTGGCATAACTATGGGTGGGCCTGGACAGGCCCACCCAGCAGCACCACCCCACATCAACATCTCTCCTTCTCCATGGTGTCCTGGCATTAGCTCACCCATTGCTGAACCCTGTCCCTCCCTGGTATGCCTTACAGGCGTCACTGGCTCCTGCAGTGATTCAATTAGTGCTGCCTATGCTGACTCTGCAGGCTTCTATTGGCTGAGGCCCGCCCTCACTTTCATCATTTCCTGTCTGGCAGGATCTGGCCAATGGAAGCCTGCGGAACCAGCACAGGTATCAATAATTGAATCGCTGCAGGTGCCAGGGATGCCTGTAAGGTACACCAGGGAGGGACGGGGTTCAGCGACTGGCGGTCAGGTGCCGGGACGCCTTGGAGGAGGAGCGATGTTGATGTGGGGTAGGTGAAAAAAAATCCATAATTTTATTTTAATATCTCCATGGGTGGGGGCTGTACAGTGCCATGTAGTGAAGTGGAAGGGCCCATCTAAGTTAGCTCTGGTAACATCCCTTTCCTCAGAGTGAGTTCTATTTACCACTACCCTCTGTTGCCTTCTACTTAATGAGTTCCTAAACCAGGTTGTCACTTTAGAGTCCATAACAAAGTCACTCAATGCGGAACCTTTGCCAAAATCTAGATACACCACATCTAGCACTCTCCCTCAATCCAATTCTCTGGTCACCCAGTCAAAGAAATGCATCAGGTTTGTCTGACAAAACCTGCCTGTAGTGAAACCATGCTGCCTCAGGTCCTGCAATGCACTGGTTTCCAGAAACCTCACTATTCTCTGTTTTAGAAATGTTTCCATTAATTTAATTGCCACAAAGGTCAGACTAACCAGCCTGTAGGTCCCAACTCTTCCCTACTTCTGCTTTTGTGGAGAGGGACCACATTTACCCTTTCTCAATCCTCTGGGACCATTCCCAATTTTAGAGAAGCATTCAAAAGGTCAGATAGCAGAGCTGCCAGAACCTCCCTAAGTTCCTCCATTACCCTCAGATGTATGTTATCTGGCCCCATTGGGATGAGGGACACATTATCGGAAACCATGGACATTCTTTTTGATATGCTGAAGTACAGAGTGACATTTCTAAGGGAAGAGCTGAAACTGAGCAATACTATCCACAGGACATGAAACCGATGGGTAATTACTGAAGGGGAAACTACTATCCAGAGATGAAACAAGCAGCACAGTGGAGTTGTGGATTAGCCTAATGGTTGGTGTGGTGCCCTAAAGACCTGGGGAGCTGAGATTGATTCCCACTCCTAAAGACCTGGGGAGCTGAGATTGATTCCCACTGCAGCTCCTTGTGACTCTGTGCAAGTCAATTATCTATTACCCAAGGCACAAAATAAGTACCTGTATATAATATGCAAACTGCTTTGATTGTAATCACCAAAAAAGTGGTATATCAAATCCCACCACCTTTCCCTTTCATAAGCAAAAATTCCACCCTGCAGTGAAGGGAGTCCATTTGTAGCTGTTCCTGGATTTCCTAAAGTTATCGTTTGCTCTCTGCTTCACTGTATCTCAAAAAAGATATAGCGGAATTTAAAAAGGTTCACAGAAGTTGACCAAAATGATTAAGGGGATGGAGCTCCTCTCATATGAGGAAAGGCTAAAGAGATTAGGGCTCTTCAGCTTGGAAAAGAGATGGCTGAGGGGGGACATGATAGAGGTCTACAAAATCCTGAGTGGTGTAGAACAGGTAAAAGTGAATCAATTGTTTACTCTTTCAAAAAGTACAAAGACTAGGGAACACTCAATGAAGTTGCATGGTAATTCTTAAAAAATCAGTAGTAGGAAATATTTTTTCACTCAATGAATAGTTAAGTTCTGGAACTCATTGCCGGAGGATGTGGTAACAGCGGTTAGCATATCTGGGTTTTAAAAAGTTTTAGACAGTTCCTGGAGGAAAAATCCATAGTCTGCTATTGAGATAGACATGGGGGAAGCCACTGCTTGCCCCGGGATCAGTAGCATGGGATTTTGCTTCTATTTGGGATTCTGTTAAGTACTTGTAACCTGAATTGGCCCCTGTTGGAAACAGGATACTGGGCTAGATGGGCCTTTGGTCTGACCCTGTATGTCTATTCTTATGTTCTGGATTTCTACCACTGCCACAGTTGCTTTAAAGACCTTAAAATACTGAGGTTTATTGGAGAACATAGAATTAGAAACAGGTCACAGCAGGAAAATCCTGAAATATGAAGGTGAATAGTAGAAAAAGACCTACATTAAAGCCTGCTTTACTTTTTAAAAAAAAAGCATAAAATTTCAATACAAACATATTAAAACAAGCCCTAAGTCTCTAGTGGTTTCATTTTTAATTTAATCTAGTTCCTCTCTACCCCTTTCCTATGGCTAAATTTATTTTATGATTTCCCAAAAGATTTGAGCACTTGGATGACGTTATGGAACAGACAATGCAATGGTCAGAAGAGCACATTTATGTCTCTCTGTCTCTACCCAATGAAAAGGCATCTGTTTGCAGAGCTGCCAACAAAGATAATATTTCTGGGATAGGAAATAAAAATGTGACCTTCACCAGAAAAACATCCCAATCTATTGGAACTGAGTGAAATCTTTTATAAAATGAATTTCCCTGTGAAAAGATTTATTGGGCCATCTGTGATTCAGGGATCCAAGCCAGGTCACTGAAAACTCTCCCATGCCTGGACAGAGCCTATTTGGATTTGCTGGTCAAGCAGAACAAGTATCATGGGACGATGGGCAGAGCCTCGGTGCTCTTATCAGCTCCCAGCCAGTGAAATAAGAGAGCAGTGGAAAAACATCAATTCCAGTCTGTTCACTTGTTAGATTTATAAGCAATAAACAATGTACAATATACATGACTAAAAAATCAGCTGAAAGCAAAGAGATGTTTTTTTGCATTCATTTTCTTTAAAGGCCCAAACTGTAATTCAACGGTTTGGTTAAAAATCATTGCTTGGTTTCATTTAAAAAATCTTTCATAGTTTGACTTAAGAGTTCATTTTCAAAACAGAAAAATGTCCAAAAAAACGGCACTTGGATATTTATTTGCCAAAATGTCCAAATTGCTATTTTCAAAATCCATTTTTAAGACATTTTTCTATGCAGTTCATCTGCAGTGTGTCCAAATTTTAAGGGGGCGTGTCTGAGGCATGTTGGGGGGTGGGATTTGGGTATTCCCAAAACCTGGACATTTTTTAGCCATAATGAACAAAACAAAAACCTCTAGGGCTACAATATAGACCCTTTGGTCTAGACCTGTTTTTATCATGACTAAGTCAGAAAAAGGTGCTCTAAATGACCAAATGACCACTGGAGGGATTAAGGCATGACAACCCCTTACTCTCCCAGTGGTCATTGACCCCCTCCCACCCCTCAAAGATGTGAAAGAAACAGTACCTACCAGGCTGTTGGACAGCTTCAGAAGTTATGGCCAATTCTGTTAGAGCCAAAAGCAGGTCCCTGGAGTAGCCTAGTGGTTAGTGCAGTGCACTGTAGAGAAGGGGACCGAGGCCCATATCCCACTCTAATAGATACACTTGTGGTGGAAAATATGAACCCTCCAAAACCCACCAAACACCACTGTACCCACATATAGGTGACACCTGCAGGCATCAAGGCTATTGTAGTGGTGTACAGTTAAGTACAATAGGTTTTTGGTGATTTTTGGAGGGCTCACCATACATTATAAAGGGGTAAAAGGTGAAATGTGTACCTGGAACCTTTTATGTGAAGTTCGCTGCAGCGCCCCCTAGGGTGCCCCACTCCTCTGCTGGGATGTTTGTGTGGCTAGTCCACCAAGAATACTGCCCCCCCCCCCCCCATACATTCCAATGGCTTGTTCTTGTGCATTTTTTTATCCTTGGATATATATTTTTTTAATGGTCACAACAGAAAAACCAACTGAGCACAAAACATCTAGGAAATGGTCATTTTCAAAACAAAAATCGACTTTCTATTTTCAAAATGGCCATGTTTGCTACTGGATTTTAGGATGTTTTCTGCAAAATATCCAATGACTTCATATCGAAAACATGCCTCTCAATCTGCTTTTTTACTTGGTAGAACCAGTTATATCCAGATACCTACAGATGTACCCAGATACCATTTTCACTTGCCCACTTTCTCAAGAAGTTCAGCCAGCACCACTTTGTTTACACCACTGCATGTACCATGTGATATTTAAACTATCAGATAATATTTAACTGTCATAGATGCAGAGACCCCTTGGGTTGTACTGGCTGTGAAGTTAGAGACCTCTTGTGGTCCTATTGAGTGTGATGTGTGATTTTTTTTCTTATTCCACCCAGCACTTTCCAGAATTGGGAGGATTCTTCATTCTAGTGAGGTAATGGTACGAGGAAACCCCAAATTGGAGGGAAAGCTGAATGGTATAAATTTTCATACCGAAGGCTGTTTCCAATCTTTGGCTGGCAAAACTACTGTTTCATACAGGACATGGAGTCTTTGGCTAGCTAAGCATTGAGTCTTGGCTGTCTAAGTTGCCACCACCACCAATAATTAAATACATTAAGGGGTCAGGGCAGGAGAAGTTTCTATCTGGAGGAAAATGAAGGGGTTACCACTGATCCAGGAGAGAAAAGCAAGAATTCAGAGGACTGCCCTAGGAGTTGTCTCCAGCAGGGCCACAGCTCATAAGAAGAAGAGCCTGTGATCTGCCTCCAAAAAGGAAGAAAAGGTAAAGAGAAGAGTTGGAAGACCAGGTGCCTGATCCTGAGGAGGATATCAATACAAAAGATGAGGAGTTCTGTCTGAACCTACTGGAGAAAAATAAGGTGAGCAGCGTCTTCTACTATTTTGTATGCTGCATCTTGATAAATTCTTTTTGTCTTGACTAGTTCAAGACGTTCAGTAAACTGTATCAATTCAAAACAAAACCTGAATTGGACTATCAGTTTGTGGAAGTGCAAGCAAGTAGCAGAGCGAACGATCCCAGCCTCTCACCTTTGTGGGTCTCATCCCAGAACCTTAATACTAGAGGTGGAGCACCTCAATAATACAACACTACCTCCCATGAAATATATGCACTGGGGCTCTCTAGAGTTATACATGCCTGGTGAGGGATCAGAGACCACAGGAGCTACAAAATATTTATATATATCTAATTTACATGGTTATATTTTACCTATGTTAAAAAAACACAAAGGGAGGATATTCAAAAGCACTTATCTATAGAGCAGCAGCCCCTGTGCAGATAAATGCCAAATCTCCTACCATTAAGTGGCTCTATCCAGATAGTGGTACTGATTGAATATTCTGACACTATCCCCCTCATTCCACATAGTGTGCCAAAAGATAGGTGCTAATTTGCCACTTAACCTTTGGTAGTAAATAGAGGATACATACCAAAATGGGGGTTTGGTAGTAAATAGAGGATACATACCAAAATGGGGGTACAAGGCAGTTATATGCATATCTGCATTTAGGTGCTATTCTATAAGTTGGCACCTAAGTGCTTGAGGGGCCCATTTACATGGGTCTTACCGCACTCCAATCCCGAGCTACCATTGGCCCAATGCAGGTGCTCGTGATAGTTCCAGCCCCAGCACATGCTATTTCTGGTTCTAGGAAAAATAGGTCCCTATTTTTTTCCACAGCAGTTACCCAGTAGTAATCAGGCACTGTCACACTCTGCCCAGTTACCACCGGATTAGCATGAGAGCCCTTACTACCACCTCAGTGGGTGGCGGTAAATGCTCCCCCCTGCATGGCCATGCGATAAATGAAATCTTATCGCATGGCCATTTCTTTTTTCGACCTTTTTACCCACTATGGTAAAAAGTGCCCCAGCACATGGCAAAAAAGGCCTCCACCATTAGCACAGGGCCCCTTTTATCGCAGCTTGGTAAAAAGACCCCTTAGTACATAACTGCAAAGGGGGCGTGCACATGGGCAGGCCATCGGCAGGTCGCACCCTTATACGCAAAACTTATAGAATAATGTACATAAGTACATAAGTAATGCCATACTGGGAAAAGACGAAAGGTCCATTGAGCCCAGCATCCTGTCCCCGACAGCGGCCAATCCAGGTCAAGGGCACCTGGCAAGTTACCCAAACATACAAACATTTTATACAAGTTATTCCCGAAATTGTGGATTTTTCCCAAGTCCATTTAGTAGCGGTCTATGGACTTGTCCTTTAGGAAACCGTCCAACCCCCTTTTAAACTCTGCCAAGCTAACCGCCTTCATCACGTTTTCCGGCAACGAATTCCAGAGTTTAATTATGCGTTGGGTGAAGAAAACTTTTCTCCAATTTGTTTTAAATTTACTGCACTGTAGTTTCATCGCATGCCGCTTAGTCCTAGTATTTTTGGAAAGCGTGAACAGACGCTTCACATCTACCCGTTCAACTCCACTCATTATTTTATATACCTCTATCATGTCTTCCCTCAGCCATCTCTTCTCCAAGCTGAAAAGCCCTAGCCTCCTTAGTCTTTCTTCATAGGGAAGTCGTCCCATCCCCGCTATCATTTTTGTCACCCTTCGCTGCACCTTTGCGCACGTAAGTGCAAACATTTAGGTGCATACATTTAGACCTGGTATTGATATGTTGTAAGTGGTTGTGTGTCGTAGGTGTATAAAATATTGCATTGCTGAACATGTTAGCAATATTAGGAATCAATGCAGAGAGGCGCCTTTAGTTATTGGTTATCCATGGGCCATTCTCAGACAGAAGTGAAGACTTCCAGAGAAGGACAATCTTCATTGGTAAGGTATTTGTTGGGAAATTGCTTTTAAACTTGGGAAAGGTAGATTTAGATTCTAAAGCTATCTCTTATTTGTAAATATTACATTACCTGTATTGTAAATAAACCCTTTTCTGCAGCTAAATATATGGTCTTTTTGTGTTCTGAGCACATGGTATCTTTTAAAGTTACACTGATAGCACATGGTCGCTTTTAAAACTTAGTGCCATGTTCTGAGCACATGCTTTTAAATCCTGCAGTACAGGCTAATGCAATTCAACAGATATAACATTTAATTCCTTTGTATTCTTGCAATTGTAAATCTTATTACCTTATAGGTAATTGGTGAAGAATTAATCAAAACATATCTTAACCTTAAAAATACAGCACATGCTGCGACCACATGCTCTGGGCAATTCCCCCTGTTCTTAAATATCATATTAGAACTGTAACATTTTTGTAACATTTTAATGGATATTAAGAACTGTGAATATTTTTTGTAACATTTTTAATGGTTAATAGGTTATCTCAGTGTTTTTATTTTTAAGTTACTCTACTTATTTATCAAAGATAGTTTAAGGAATTTAGGGTTTTATTTGTTTAGCATTTAAAGTTTCATAGGCTACTATTCTAGAGTTTGCCATAGCATCAGCGTAAAGCAGAGTTGATAGTCACAGAAAACACCAATATACAGTTTTAACTTTTGTTTTGCAGCACAGCTTAGCCAGTTCAAATAAGGAATACAAAGCTGATAGTTACAGGAACCCCTAGTTTAGAGTTTTAACTTTTATTTGCAACACAGTTTGGCCATTTAAAACATAAAACAACAAACAAAAAAAAGATACGTATCAGGAAATAAGGTAGAGTCATACTTGTGTGTCTCTATTTTAAAATGATTTGTTAATAGAAATGCTCCCTGTTCCACATACAGGACCCAAAGGGCAGGCAAAGCTCCAAAGTCTCAATGCGTGGTTGAGACGATGGTGCAGGAATGAAGGATTTAGGTTTGTTAGGAACTGGGAAACATTCTGGGAAAGGGGAAGACTGTTCCAAAAGGATGGGCTCCTCATTAAATGGGATGGAACCACGCTGTTGGCGCTAATTTTTAAAAAGAAGATAGAGCAGCTTTTAAACTAGAATGGGGGGGGGGGGGAGCCAACAGTCGCCCAGGAGCACATGGTTCAGTGTGGAGGATACTATTGAAACAGGACATTTAGGGAAGCCTGGTAGAGAGGCTTCAACAATGCTGAAAGTAAACCAGGTGTGCTTAATGAGAGAGTAGGATAAAGGATGCACATTATCCCCGTCAACTTCTAAGCAGCTTGTAGATCCAAGGCAAAAAAAAAATAAACAATTTGAAGTGCCTGTATAGAAATTCTAGAAGCCTAAAAAATAAGATGAGAGAGTTAGAGTATATACCACTACATGATGAGGTGGAGTTCCAAGAAGATAAAATTTCTAGATGTAATAAACGATTGCTTCTTGGAACAACTGGTCGAGGAACTGACAAGAGGGGGAGCCATTTTGGATCTGTTCATTGGTGGAGTGCAGGGCATAGTGCAAGAGGTGGTGGTGTTAGTTGCCCTGGGAAACAGTGATCATAACATGATCAAGTTTGATCTACTATCTGGGATGAACCCACAGAGCTGCATTTAATTTTTGAAAGGGTGACTATAATAAATTGAGGAAAATGATTTAAAAGAAGCTAAAAGGATTGGCTGCAAAGCTTAGGACACTAATGGGCTCATTTTCGAAAGAGAAGGACGCCCATCTTTCGACACATTGGAAGACGGGTGTCCTTCTCACAGGGTCATCCAAATCGGTATAATCGAAAGCCGATTTTGGACGTCCCCAACTGCTTTTCGTCGCAGGGACAGCCAAAGTTCAAGGGGGCGTGTTGGAGGTGTAGCGAAGGCGGGACTTGGGCAGGCCTAACACTTGGATGTCCTCAACCCATAATGGAAAAAAGGGCATCCCTGATGAGCACTTGAACGACTTTACCTGGTCGTGTTTTTCTTAAGACCAAGGCACAAAAAGGTGCCAAAAATGACCAGATGACCACTGGAGAGAATCGGGGATGACTTCCCCATACTCCCCCAGTGGTCACTAACCCCCTCCCACCCTCAAAAAAAATGTTTCAAAATTTTTTGCCAGCCTCAGATGTCATACTCTGCTCCACACAGCAGTATGCAGGTCCCTGGAGCAGTTTTAGTGGGTGCACTGCACTTCAGATAGGCAGACCCATCCCCATCCCCCCACCTGTTATGTTTGTGGAGGAAACAGCGAGCCCTCCAAAACCCACCACAAACCCACTGTACCCACATCTAGGTGTCCCCCTTCACCTGTAAGGGCTATGGTAGTGGTGTACAGTTGTGGGTAGTTGGTTTTGGGGGGCTCAGCACACAAGGTAAGGGAGCTATGTACCTGGGAGCAATTTATGAAGTCCACTGCAGTGCCCCCTAGGGTGCCCAGTTGGTGTCCTAGCATGTCAGGGGGACCAGTGCGTTACAAATGCTGGCTCCTCCCATGACCAAAGGGCTTGCATTTGGTCGTTTCTGAGATGGACGTCCTTGGTTTCCATTATCACCGAAAATCAGAAACGACCAAGTCTAGGGATGACCATCTCTAGGGATGACCTAAATTTCAAGATTTGGACGTCCCTGAACATATTATCAAAATGAAAGATGGACATCCATCTTGTTTCGATAATACGGGTTTTTGCGAGGACGTCCTCAACAAAACTGGGACGTCCCTTTTGATTATGCCCCTCCACATCAGGCACGTTATTAAAAAATACCATCTTGGAAGTCCAGACAAGATGCATTCCATGTATTTGCAAAAGTGGAAAGAAGGGAAAACGACAGCAAGAGGCTATCACCATACATCTCGCGCCACTCACTATGTGCACAGTGGTACTGCAGTGTTTGAATATTGACCCAAAACTATCTAATGAAAAATGATATATGATATTTCATTTTTGGTTTTCTGCTCTTCTCTTCCCTCCCTCCTCTATCTCCTGCACTCTCTCCTCATCATTTTCTTCTCCTCTGACCTGACTTTGGCATAAAAACAAAATAACTCCTTGGTGTCTAGTGACCCCCTTCTACCCTTTTCCCTGTCCCTAGGCCCCCAGACCCCTATACCTGAAAACTGTCCAAACACTTTTGGCCGAAACTGAAACTGCAGCCCAAACTTATCGTCTGGTTTCAGCCAAAACTAAAACCAAGGGACTAATTGGGAGGAGGCAACAGTTTCTTAGGAGAAATATTTGGGGATGGAGGGCAAGTTCCACACTTGGTGCCCTCAGAGATGAGCATGGGGGGTCCCCCTTTAAATCTGGGTAGCCCTAAGAAAACTTGAATCCTTTGGGGGATCTCATGTTGCACTAACAAGCAAAACTGTAGGACACCTGTTTTGCTGTTGATCATCAGCACTGCAGGGTCAGCCTAAATAGTGAGGTACCAGACATGGCAGGATCTTGCATGCTGAACAGCTGAGTGCTGATGTCACTGGCCACCTCGTGTCACTATTGGATAGAGTCAGAATAAGGCTTGAATTTGAAACTTCCTGAATCAGGAAGTATTGTTGCATTTCTAATTCAAGCTCCATTGTTGCTCCCTCCAACAGCGAAGCGAGATGGCCAGTGACGTTAGCACTCAGCTGTTCAGCATGCAGGCTTCTGCCAGGTCCGGTGACTCACTATTTAGGCTGCCCAGCAGTGCTAATGTTCAACAGTTCTTCTGATTATTCAGAACACACTGAACAGAGCAGGAGCAGCAGACAACGCATATTTGCTCCCCCTAAAAAGAGGACTTCTGCAGAAGTCTCATGAGGCCGCCGCTAGAACTCTCAGCAGCCATTTTGAATTGGCGCCGGGACGGGGGGCAGCAAAACAGTCTGCAGTCACTCTGGGCAGGAAATAGGGGACTCTTTCCTGCCCCAAAGAAGTCACTAGACCACCAGGGTAGTACAGTAAGCTAAAGGGAGGGGAGGATAGGACACCCCTAGGCCCTCCCTCCTGTCCGCCCACCAGCCTGCCCGTTTGTCCGCAAATCCAGACAAATGGGCAGGCTGGCAAAACATGCCCGGTCATGTCCTCAATAAGAGGACATGTCCGGGTAAAACTGGACGTATGGTAACCCTAAGAAGAGAAAACCTGATATTCACAACAGTCAGCACTGAGAGAAAACAATACTTGCCTTGACCCAAGCAAGCAGAGCAGCAGAAGCATGTGGAGCCTGTCTGGAGGAGCCATCTCCGAGTCCCAGCTGTGAACGAGAGCAGCAAGCATAAACAGCAGCACTTAGAGCCTTCCCTGATTTTCCATCACTCATCATGGGAAAGTGGCCACAGTATGGAAAGCGTTATTCCAAGGACTGGGAGAAAGATGATGCCTTGAAAGACTGGATACACAGCGTACCTGGTAACAATGCCAAAGCTTTTTGCTGGTATTGCAAATCTGATATCCATGCACATCATGCTGATTTGATTAGCCATGCCTCAACAGCGAAACATAAGCGGAGCACAGCATCCTTTTCCAGTGCACGAACTTTATATGATGTCAGTATCATTCACAAAGCATAGACCTCACTGTCAAAACAGCAGAGCTGAAGTTGGCATCACATGTTGTAGTATATATTCCATTCTATTCTACAGTATCAGAGATTATTACGTCCATCGAAAACGTCTTGCAAGTAATGGACTCTTGGGCGAACGCTTTCAAGCTGAAACATAATGCAGACAAAACACACTGCCTTGTTTTGGCTTCCCAGCGCAAGTACATCCATCCCACTTCTATTGTGGTCAATAGTCTAACCCTTCCTATCTCTGATAGTTTGAAAATTTTGGGAGTAATATTTGACTGATATTTAACATTCGAAAGTCAAGCGAAGGCGCAAGCCAAGAAGATGTTCATCATGTTGTGGAAGCTAAAGCAAGTACGCCACCTCTTCCTGAGACCATTCTTTAGAAATATAGTACAATCTTTGGTGCTTTGATATACGGACTACTGCAATGGTACATTAGCAGGGTGTTTTGAGGAAACTACAGCCTGTCCAAAATACGGCAGCGAGACTTGTCTTCAATAAAGCCCGGTTCGATAGTGCAAAGCCTCTTCTTGCTAAACTTCACTGACTTCTGATCAAGGAGCGCATTGAATTCAAAATTTGCACCATGGTTCACAAAGTCATCAACGGGGATGTCCCAAGTTACATGCTGAATTTGATTGACTTGCCAGCTAGAAATGCTGACCCGTCCTCAAGATTATATCTCACCCTGCACTACCCCAGCTGGAAAGGTTGCAAGCACGGATCTATTCAGGCATCAAGCTTTCCCTTTATCAGTGCGCAACTGTGGAATGCACTCCCTAGAGACATAACCAGTCTGAGAAACTACCTTACCTTTCACAAGGCATTAAAAACGCACCTGTTTACCAAAGCATTTTCTCCGGGAACAATGTAGAACTATAGCTTCTGCCAGCTGACATACGTGGATCCTGATTAACCCTATTCTTATGTACTGTTATATGTAAAGTATCCTTTCTTTCTTGCCCTTCTACTCTACTATTCTCATTTGTATCTGATATCACCCGGAGTCCTCTCTCTCTCACTCCGGTTTCTGTAAGCCGCATTTAGCCTACATGTTTGTGGGGATAATGTGGGGTATAAATACATTAATAAATAAATGTTGCATGCCATTCCAGTATTCCAACGATTGATCACCTAGGTGAGGTTGCCAAGGACATTTCAGGCAAAGACATAGCTCTACACCAAATGAAATGTTCTGCACTGATCAAGCACGTCCTTGGTCCTGCAGTACATGAAGAATTGATCTCAGACTTGGAGAAAAAGGATATGCCATACTCATTAATTATTGATGAAAGCACAGATATTGGCCTAGAGAAGCAGCTACCTCAGTCATTCCTTGAGCTGTATTACCACCACATTTCTAGGATTAATATTGCTTGAGTCTGGTACAGCACATGGAATATTCAGTGCCATTACCAAGTTTCTTACAGCAAATCGTCTTGCAATAGACAAATGTTTGGGCTTAGCGACCATTGGCTGTAATACCATGTGTGGCAAAAATAATTCGGTCATATCACAGTTTCGTGACGTGTGCCATAACATCATACACTACTACTACTATTTAGTATTTCTATAGCGCTACAAGGCATACGCAGCGCTGCACAAACATAGAAGAAAGACAGTCCCTGCTCAAAGAGCTTACAATCTAATAGACAAAAAATAAATAAAGTAAGCAAATCAAATCAATTAATGTGAATGGGAAGGAAGAGAGGAGGGTAGGTGGAGGCGAGTGGTTACAAGTGGTTACGAGTCAAAAGCAATGTTAAAGAGGTGGGCTTTCAGTCTAGATTTAAAGGTGGCCAAGGATGGGGCAAGACGTAGGGGCTCAGGAAGTTTATTCCAGGCGTAGGGTGCAGCGAGACAGAAGGCGCGAAGTCTGGAGTTGGCAGTAGTGGAGAAGGGAACAGATAAGAAGGATTTATCCATGGAGCGGAGTGCACGGGAAGGGGTGTAGGGAAGGACGAGTGTGGAGAGATACTGGGGAGCAGCAGAGTGAGTACATTTATAGGTTAGTAGAAGAAGTTTGAACAGGATGCGAAAACGGATAGGGAGCCAGTGAAGGGTCTTGAGGAGAGGGGTAGTATGAGTAAAGCGACCCTGGCGGAAGATGAGATGGGCAGCAGAGTTTTGAAATTCAACTCAGTTCCTTGCATGCGCTGATGGTGATGCAAAGGAGCATTGAATTCATGGTTGCTGAGACCTAGAATTGGTTCTACCATAGTACTGTGGGCTAGCAGAAGTGCAAACGATTATTTTATTTATTAGGATTTATTTACCACCTTTTTGAAGGAATTCACTCAAGGCGGTGTACAGTAAGAATAGATCAAACATGAGCAATAGGCAATTACACCAGTAAAAAATATTCAAATAACAATACAAAATATGGCATGGTATACTACTTCAAACAATTAAAGTAACTGCATAGAGCAATTAGGTATAGAAACTTTTGAATATAATTTTGCTCTAATTATCGGATATTGGTTTCGCACGTAGGTCTATAGTCACAATTTATTGTTTATAAATAATATAGCCTCATAAGCCCTGGGTACCTTATAATTAGGACACCAACTGAAATGGCTATCATCATTGGCTCCACCACCGTCCAAAAAAACTGCAGAGTATACTACTTACAATGTTAACACAATACGTAATAGAACATTTTAATTGATAGTGAAGGGTAAATCAAAGATGGGACATATATAGATAGGTAAGAGAATAAGAAGAGTTAGAAAGTAAGGTGACTAATTTAAAGAATGTTGCACATGAGGTCAGAGAGATGGTTAAATATTATCTCAGCTAGGGTAGGAGTGGATATACATGTCTTGCTGCAGTATGTGCAGCTCGTGTCTATGAATGCATCAATGTTGGGGAAGAACCACTAAAGATCCTGAAGTTGTCAGACACTCGCTGGCTGTCCATAGCCACTTGTGTTCAGTGTGACCTCGATCAATATGACGAACTAAAGCTTCACTCCCAGATTGTCTAGGATGAGGCACCCAACTACACTGCTGAGCTGCTTTATCAGATGTTTTGCGCACCAGAAAACAAGTTGTACTTGGTATTTTTAAGGCCCATACTACAGGAACTCAACAGAGTGAACAAGTTTTTCAAGTCTGATAAAGCGAGCCATGTCCAGCTGCTTACTGAATTGTATTGCAACATGCTGCTGTGAATAGTGAGGCCAACCACATTTACAACATGGGGAGCAGCCTTGACATATAATTTGGAAGATAGGTCCTGCCATTGGTGGCTATAAACTTTGGGATTGAATTTGAGTTGTTGTTGCACAAAGCTCGAATTGAACACAAGCCTGCAGATCAAATAAAATAGAGTTGTCGGGATTACCTATTTGAACTTTTGAAGGAAATGTGTCAGAGGCTACCGGCAAATGTACAGCAGCTAGAGTCTCTTGCAGATCTTTCTCCATTCTTCGTCATTGGAGCCTACAAACCTCAACTCTCAAAGTTATCATTTTTACCTCTTTACTTTATTAATGAGAAATTTGAGACTGATGAGTTGTATTCAGTTTTCGTATGGGATTGTATAGTTGGCAAACTCATAATAACCTTATTGTCAAATCAAGAAACTTTTATCCATTCTTGAGTCTATACAGCTTATCATACAACACAAATATATTTTCAAATTCTGGTGCACCTCAGTAACAGCAATACAAAATCCCTCTACTGTCAGATACTGTGAAGGAACACAAAATCCTGTAAATACTCAGAAACTATGTAACAAACAGAACTGATGGCAGCAGGGTCCCTCTGATGGACAAGAAACAGAAATAGGGACCAGTTATGATTATTTCAAGGGACACACCTCCCACCTCTTGGAGACACAGTGGTTGAGAATCACTGACTTAAAGGCTGAGTACAGCTCTGGGATTTTAACTCCGTGAAGGGTTAACTGGGTCTTCTGCAGTAGCATATGTGAAGACTTAGTGCCTGTTCTTTATTCTGCAAGCATATAGGATAAACCAATGTTTTTTATTAACTCCATGAACAGCATAGGTTAAAAACATGGAATGATATTCTTCGCATAGATATCAGCACTGCCAAATATTAATGCATGAATAACATTTCAGATACATTTTTCCGTTCAGACATGTATTTATTATTTATTTATGCATTTGTACCCCACATTTTCCAATCAAGTTGTCGGTTCAATGTGGCTTACAGTTTACTTCTGTTATACATGTTATATTGCCACTTAGAGAAGAAGCGTGCCGTATTCAGGCATTGTGGTGTGTTAGTTGGTGTTCAGGAGGTTGACTATGTGGGTTCGTTGAAGAAAATGTTTCTGAAGAAGTGGGCTTTGTGGTGTTTTTGAAAGGTTATGTAGTCATTTGTGTGTTTTAGGGCTTTCGGTATTGTGTTCCTTATCTTGGGGCAAATGTATATGAAGCTAGATAAGTGTGAAGATTTGTATTTTAGGCCTTGACATCTGGGAAAATGTAGGGTGGGGTAGGTTCTTGTGCTCTTGATTGCGTTGTGTGTGGGTAGGTCTATAAGGTTTGACATGTATTCAGGTGCAAGACCAAAGATTATTCTATAGGCCAGAGAGTATATCTGTTTTAGCCCCCAAGCATGCTACTGCAGAGTTTTTTCCTGTTCTTCTGATCAGCACAAGATTGCAGAGCACCTCTCTAGCTTTTTACTTGATGATTTATTTCTCTGGCTGGGAGAGGTAGCAATCTGGAGCTTTTTTCTTTCAGTTTGTCTTCCCCTGAAAGCTTGCACAACCAGAGGAGTGTTGTCTATAATTCTTCACCTTCCTGGGCTAGATCAAGGGAGCAATAACTCACTCACTGTGAAACAGTCATCCCTCGCTGTTTACGTTAACCCTACAGCATCATAACCAGACATGTTTACTGCATGTAGTAGACAGAAGCTCAATAGGGTGAAGATCTTCAGCTATAAATTTTGGTAGAAAGAGTTTTTTAAAACTATGAATGATAATCAGCCATCTAATGTGAGAAACATCTGAGGTCTTTTTCCTCTACAATTTATAGAGTTTAAGCACTTAGGGCTAGATTCTGTAAATGGCACCCAAAGATAGGCACAGAAATGTCATGTGCTAAGTTAGTATTCTTTAAAGGGCGCTCTGTGGAGAACAACAATTACAAAATATTAGCTTAGTGCGCAGTTCGCAACTAACTTTGGGCATAAGCATTTACGCCTGCCAAAAGCTGGTGTAGATCAGGGGCGTAGCTACATGGGGCCACGGGGGCATGGGCCTCCGTAGATTTGGCCCTGCCCCCCCCCCCCCCGCCGCCAACCCCTTCGACCCCCCCTCCCACTGCCAACCCTCCCCCGCTGCCGTTGGGTAACTTTGCTGGCGGGGGTCTCCAACCCCCGCCAGCCGAAGTCCTGTTCTCCGGTGCAGCCACGTTGCTGATCTGCAAGGGCAGGCTTCTGTTTCTGTGCGTCTGACGTCCTGCAGGCCTATCTCTGGCCAGTTTCAATGTAACTGGCCAGCGCTGAATATCATCTTGGCTGCTTAAGTTGAAACCAGCTAAAAAAACACCCAAATGTTCAATGCCGGTCACCAGAAACAGCTTGGTATTGAATATCGGGGTTTAGCACCAACTGCTAGAAGCATTTCGGTTGCCTCCCGCAGTCTGAATATCAGTACCAAGAATATTCGTAAATGAATAGAACACTAGCATATGTGTATTTTTGCATATATGCATGTAAATGCCAAAACTCCAGCTACACACTATAAAATTAGTGCTATTCATTTCTATATTGCTGCTAGATGTATGCAGTGCTGTACACATTATATGCAGGTACTTTCTCTGTCTCTAGAGGGCTCACAATCTAAGTTTTTGTACCTAGGACAATGGAGAGTTAAGTGATTTGCCCGAGGTCTGAAGGTGCTGTAGTGGGAATCAAACCCAGGTTGCTAGGATCAAAGACCCAGTGCCCTAACCATTAGGGCACTACTACTACTACTACTATTTAGCATTTCTATAGTGCTACAAGGCATACGCAGCGCTGCACAAACATAGAAGAAAGACAGTCCCTGCTCAAAGAGCTTACAATCTAATAGACAAAAAATAAATAAAGTAAGCAAATCAAATCAATTAATGTGAACGGGAAGGAAGAGAGGAGGGTAGGTGGAGGCGAGTGGTTACGAGTGGTTACGAGTCAAAAGCAATGTTAAAGAGGTGGGCTTTCAGTCTAGATTTAAAGGTGGCCAAGGATGGGGCAAGACGTAGGGGCTCAGGAAGTTTATTCCAGGCGTAGGGTGCAGCGAGACAGAAGGCGCGAAGTCTGGAGTTGGCAGTAGTGGAGAAGGGAACAGATAAGAAGGATTTATCCATGGAGCGGAGTGCACGGGAAGGGGTGTAGGGAAGGACGAGTGTGGAGAGATACTGGGGAGCAGCAGAGTGAATACATTTATAGGTTAGTAGAAGAAGTTTGAACAGGATGCGAAAACGGATAGGGAGCCAGTGAAGGGTCTTGAGGAGAGGGGTAGTATGAGTAAAGCGACCCTGGCGGAAGATGAGACGGGCAGCAGAGTTTTGAACCGACTGGAGAGGGGAGAGGTGACTAAGTGGGAGGCCAGCAAGAAACAGATTGCAGTAGTCTAAACGAGAGGTGACAAGGGTGTGGATGAGGGTTTTGGTAGAGTGTTCGGAAAGAAAGGGGCGGATTTTACGGATGTTGTAAAGAAAGAAACGACAGGTCTTGGCGGTCTGCTGGATATGAGCAGAGAAGGAGAGAGAAGAGTCAAAGATGACCCCAAGGTTTTGAGCTGAGGAGACAGGGAGAATGAGAGCGCCATCAACAGAAATAGAAAACGGGGGGAGCGGGGAGGTGGGTTTGGGGGGGGAAAATGAGAAGCTCGGTTTTGGTCATATTTAATTTCAGGTGGCGTTGAGACATCCAGGCAGCAATGTCAGACAAGCATGCTGAAACTTTGGTTTGGATGCAAGGTGAGATATCTGGGGTAGAAAGGTAGATTTGGGAGTCATAAGCATAGAGATGGTAGGAAAAGCCATGGGATGAGATTAATGAACCAAGGGAAGAAGTGTAGATAGAAAAGAGGAGGGGACCAAAAACAGAACCCTGAGGTACGCCGACAGGCAGAGGAATAGAAGTAGAAGAGGATCCACCAGAGTGAACACTAAAGGTGCGGAGGGAGAGGTAGGAATCCAAGTGAGGACAGGGTATCGAGAAGTATGCTGTGATCGACAGTGTCAAAAGCAGCGGAAAGATCAAGAAGAATGAGGATGGAATATTGACCTCTGGATTTAGCCAGTAATAGGTCATTGGAGACTTTAGTAAGTGCAGTTTCGGTTGAGTGGAGATGGCGAAAACCAGATTGTAATGGGTCAAGAATAGCATGTGAGGAGAGAAAATCAAGGCAGCGGCGGTGAACAGCACGCTCAAGTAATTTGGAGAGAAAAGGAAGGAGGGAGATGGGTCGGTAATTAGAGGGACAAGTAGGGTCAAGTGAAAGCTTCTTAAGGAGAGGTGTGACCACAGCATGTTTAAAGGCAGCAGGGACAATCGCAGTGGAAAGTGAGAGGTTGAGAATGTGACAGATAAAAGGAATAAGAGTAGGAGAGATGGCATTAAGAAGGTGGGTGGGAATGGGATCAGAGGAACAGATGGTACATTTTGAGGAAGAAAGGAGAAGTGTAGTTTCCTCAATAGTAACTTCAGGAAAGGAGGAAAGGGAATGAGGGGAAGGAGAGAGAGGGGAACGGACTAGTGGAGGGAGAGCTGGTGAGGTAGAGAAAGCAAGGTTTATCTTTTGAACCTTGTTGTGAAAGAATTCAGCAAGGGTCTGAGGAGATAATGAAGGGGGAGTTGGGGGAGGGGGCACCTTGAGGAGAGAGTTCAATGTGGTGAAGAGAAGTCGAGGATTAGAGCCAAGAGAGTTGGTCAGTTGGATATAATAATCCTGTTTGGCACGTAAAAGAGCAGATTGGAAGGAGGTCAGCATGAACTTAAAGTGTAAGAAATCAGCAAGGGCCCGAGATTTCCACCAGAGGCGTTCGGCGGAGCGGGTACAGGAACGTAGGTAGCGGATATTAGAAGTCAGCCAAGGTTGGGGTTTTGTACGCCTTACAGGGCGGGTCATATTACTCCTCTCTAAATGCAATGTAGAAGGATGTGATCCCCACGATGATGATGAGACAGGCAAAAAGTAAGGGACAGTAACATGATGGAGAGACTATATGTCAAATGAACCAGTCTTTGTTAGAAATGGGTGTCTATGACAACTTATGATCCAGAGTAAACACAATCCATGGTACAAAGAACTTGACACGACCATGTTTCGGCACTAGGCCTGCATCAGGAGTCTAACAAAACACTACCAAAAAAACCAGTTATGATTCTCATGCACAGTAAAAGCTTTGTTGAATAAGCGTGAATAAAACCTCAAAGTAAACAACTTCCAACTTGTCTTTGAGGTTGCTTGCAACCGATCCCAAATCTTTCTTAATTGCAATGGCGTATGGTTTGATGCTAGGTGTCCAAAATGGAACAGTTAGACACAAAAACTAGAGTACTATAATTTACATGTAGTTTTTAGCAATCTAGGCATCAGCTCTATGGCTGACATAAGTGCTCTCTCTTAAATCATACCCCTGTCTTTACACTGCTATGCTTGCATTCCAAAAAGGAAAATAGCTGCCTACTTTCTTTTCTAGAATAGGCTCCAGGTTGGCGCTTCTTGGTGCCTAGAAATAGTTTATTTGTTTTGGCTTTTATACTGTTCTTAGTGGGAGGGATGGTTTCCAGCAATGTTTGATTCTTGCATGTCCAAATCCTGCTCAGTATTTATTTTTCTTGCATGACAAATAGTTATCTAGTTATGATTCTGCAGAACAAAATATCAAAAGGTATTTTAGTCTGAAGGGGCCTCTGAACCCTTTACTAAGGTCTGTACTTCTCCCAGCAGAGAGTTTATGGATAGTGGTGTATGTACAGGGGACTGAGACATTTTGTTACACTGCTTCTCGCCAGATGTGATCCTAAGAGTATAACCCAGGCCAGTATAGGGGAAGATTGGGATTAAGAGCAACCAAAGGTCTGTCTCCTGTCTCTCAGAGAGAGTTCTTTTTTGAAGGAATTCAGGCAGTGTACAGCAAGAATAAGTCAAACATAGGCAATATACTTACAGCAGTAAAAATATTCAAATAACAAAACAAAGTATGGCATAGTATGCAAAGGCGTAGCTGGGGGGAGGGAAAAGGGGATCAGCCGCTCCCCCAAATGGACTTCTGCTGGTGCTGGCGCCTATTTTTTACACAATCTGTTGCATTTAAAACATGCGCTGGTGCTGACGGAAGTCTGCTGTCTGCTCCCCCGCGCCTTCAACTTGGCTCTGCTTCTAATAGCATGCTACACTACAATGTCAACACAATATACAATAAAACATTTTAATAGACAGCAGGGTGTAAGCAAAGCAGGGTGTAAGCAAAGTTGGACTATATAGATAGAGTCACAAGAGTTAGAAAATAAGGGGACTAATTTAAAGGACGTTGCATGCAAAGTCAAAAAGGTGCATGAAAAAAATCACTGCCTGGGAAGCAGTGGATAAACATGTACTGTGTTAATCTGTTCGTGAGCCCTTGTGCCTAGGCCAAGGCTTAGGAAGGATCTTGGCCAAGGCCTAGGGTAGACTGAACAGGCGCTACGCAATACCAAAGCCACAAAGCCCTACACACTTGGGACACTCAACTAGCACCAGCAGAAAAGGGAGATAGACCACTCAGGTGGGCTCATCACCGAACAGGAACCCACTCATACAGAGTCCAAGCGTACGGGCCAAACGGCCGAACTGGAACCGAGTCATACAATAATGAAAGGCAAAAGAACAATGAGGGGTCCCAAAAGGGACTGGAGTACATGCAACGCACACAGAACTAGCTAGTGACACAAGGGAAGGGCGACAGACAAAAAGCTGGCAGGTACAGGCTACGACCAGAGGAATAGAATGCAAACAAAGGCTACACAGAAACACAGGTAGCAGAGGCAAAGCCCGCAGGGGAAAAGGAAAGCCGAGGACAGAATGGGACACAGACTCTTCAAGAGCGAAGCTCCACAGGAATACTCTAGGCTGTACCATACAGAATTCAAATACACTAGACTGTGCCACACAGCACTCAAGGGAAAAGGGAAGCCACTCATAGGAACACTCTAAGCTGTACTATACAGCACTCAAGGGTAAAGGGAAGCCACTTATAGGAATACACAAGGCTAAGCTACACAGCACTCAAGGGTCAAGGGAATCCACTCACAAGAATACACAAGGCTGACCATACAGGATTCAAAGGTAAAGGGAAACCACTCATAAGAGTACACAAGGCTGTGCCACAGAGTCAAATAACAGACACTAGAGACAAAGGGGAAAGCAGGCAAACAGAGAAAGCTGCCTTTACATATACCAAACAGATAAGGAGCAATGCACACAAGAATCAGGAGACAAACACAGCAGACAAATAATTAAAGCAGGCTAAAGGGAAGGGCTGCTTTAACACACAAGTCAGGAAGAAGCAGGGCTTACACTGTAGTCAAAGGTTTAAAGCTAACAAAGGAGAAAAACAAACAACATTCTTACCAGAACTCAGCAGCACACAGAGACAGAGCAAACAGAGCAGCCACAGCTTCAAGGAAACAAGGTACTCAAGGAAAGCAGCTAGGCTAGGGAAACAATCAAGCTAGGGAACAACCAGCACACAGAGAGGCTACAAGCAACAAGAAGAGTAAGCAAACTCCAACGGATGCACAGTGTGCTACTAGCACAGACAGAGAGAGGGAAAGAGGCTCTGACAGGAATCAAACGCTAAAGCAAAGGCTGTAGGGAGAGGTAAAGTTTACAGAGATCTGGCTTCTGACGTCTGCTGCTTCAGATGTCAGCTCAATCCCTGACAGGCCAATCAGAAGCTAGTCCCAGTCATTCCCCTGCCTGTCTAGCAGAATCATAACAACCTGCTACAGTATATGCAGCCAGTGTTACTCCTTGTGTGTGTGTGTGACTAGCAAGTTAGTTACTTCTTCCATTAAAGGCCTGGTTGAAGAGTCAATCTTTCACCTGCTTCCTGAAGTAGAGATAGTCTTGTGTTAAGCGAAGCCTTCCCAGAGTGTATTTCAGAGTGTGGGGGCCACTGTGGAGAAGGCTTGCTGGTGGATATCACATCACATGATGTCCTTTGGGTGTAGTTAGGGATACTCCTTGGGAGGACATTAGTGACCTTGGAGATGTGTAGAGGGAGTGTGTTTTCTTCAAGTACTCTGGACCATTTCATATGAGGGCCTTGAAGATCAGAAGAGTTTTAAATTTAGCTCTGTATTCAGGGTCGGTCTTAGGCAGGGGCAACAGGGGCGGTCACACAGGGCCTTGCACTTCCAGGGGCCCTGCGGCAGCAGCGGCCTCAGCACGTCCTTCTCTCATCTTCTCCCCACCTCGAATCCAGCATCTCTCCCGTACCGTGGCCGTCATTGGAGCCTTCCCTCTGCCGGTCCCAGTTACCTCACAGAAGGCGGGACCGGCAGAGGGATGGCCCCGACGCCATCCACAGTAGTGTGCCTTAAACGCAGTCAGTGCCAAAGATGAAGCAACTTTAGAGGATCCGGGAAAGAGGATGAGACACTGGATTTGAGGTGGGGAGAAAGGAGAAATCAGTGGCGTAGCAAGGGCGGCTGCCACCCGGGGCGGTTCGCCGCTGCGAACCCCCAGGGTGCAGCATAACACACCCCCCCCCTCGGCGCATCACCCAAGACCCCCCCCCCCATGCATTCTTGCCTGCCGTGTGCATGCTGCTGGGGGGATGTCGGTTTCACTGGTTCCCTGCTCCCTCTGCCCTGGAACAGGAAGTAACCTGTTCCGGGGCAGAGGGAGCAGGGAACCAGCGGAGCTGACACCCCCCCAGTGACGTGCACCCGGGACAGACTGCCCCCACCTCCCTGCCCTTGCTACGCCACTGGGAGAAATACATTGAGCCTGTTGGGGGGGAGAGAGGGAGGAAGAGGGAGATGGATATATGCTGGGCTACAGGGGGGGGGGCTAAGGACTGCAAGATGGAGATGTGCTAAACCCAGGGGCGACTAGAGAGAAATGGACATGTGGAAGCCTGATAATTCAGTTTCGGTACCCTGCCACAATAGAAAACCATCATCTATGAACCTCCTCCATAGATGTCTATTTTGGTGGCCCTTTACTAGATGAAAACATCTCTGTATGAATATAGGGAGTCCCCTCCAAATGACACAATAATTTAAAATGTAGAACAAATTAGTACTCAAACAGATAAAACCAATACTTCCTATGTGTACAGCCGTATGCTGCACAAGCCAGCGTGTTTGAAAATATAAGTGAGATTAAATAAAAATGCTACCAACAATAAAGTACAACAACAAGGATGCAGGTTTGCTTGCTTTGTTTTCAGTGTACTAGATGGAAGAAGAAACAAAGACTAACCTAAGTGGCTTCAACTGTTTGACTGCATCCGTTTCCTGTTTTCTTCAACCTCCTTGGTTCTGCCAGTAGGAAGAAAACTGAGCACACTTTCCTATCTGATGGCTGATTGGTTCACTTAACTACTAAGAACCAATCAGTCTTCAGGGTTGGGAATGAAGTAGCTATCTATGTTGAAAAGTACCTTTCATAGACACAGAATTCCAGGGGGATTGCTGAACAGAAGAAAGAGCACTTTGTGTATATATCGCTGTCTGCCTGCCTCTCTTTCAAGCTGCCTCTCACTGTGTCTCTGTCTTAAGGTTGACATTGACAGACTTATGGTTTGCAAATCTGGAGCACCCAGGCAGGGTGGAGTAGGGCAGGGCAGGACTTCTCAGGTCAATTTTCCACAATAAAAAATTATAATCTATTTAAAAAGTATATCTTAAAAATCATTCTTTAAATTGCTTAACACAAAAGGTCCGATTTTCAAAAGGATTTAACCGGGCAGGAGAGATTCCTGCCCAGTTAAACCATGCTAAGTGGATCTGGTCACTCATATTCAGCAGCTCTTAACCGGGCAGAGCTGCCAAATATTGGATCCCACCAGCCATATCAAAATGGAGCAGTAAGAGGGCAGTCTAGGGGCGGAGTTGGGGAGAATCCAGGAGTTATTCAAGTGCCAGCAATATTCAGTGCCGATGCCTGCATAGCTATATGACCAGATAGGACAAACAAAAGGCTGTCCTAAATTTGGTTGCTTAGCTGTGTGGAAGCCTGCTATGAATATCAGCCAGCACCCCCACAACTTCCAGGTGACAGCCTGAAGATTCCTCTGCTCTTCCCTCCTTCCTTCCCCACGGAACAAGAGAATATTCTTCCCCCACCCTCCTCCAAGAAGAGTATAGGGCCTTTCGTGACCCTCCAACAAGAGTGTACCCCCTTCCTAACCCTCCCCCCATAAGATTCTAGCTTTTTCCTGGACCCCTTCCCCCAAAAGAAGCACAACCTCTCAGACACCACCACTCTTGGACCCTTCACATGCCCCCTCTCATGAAGACCTCTCCCCCATGCCTACCTTAGCATCCCTGGTGGTTTGGAAGGGTAGGCCATGTAGGAGAGAACCCCAATCACTCCTTCCCTTGCCAGTTTAAGGTGCAAATTTGCACCATGACTTATATGGAAAGTTGACCCCTAGAGGTAATACAAAAACTTAAATTGTGAGCTCACTAGGAACATAAAAGTACCTGCACATAATAAATATAAACCACTTTGGTTGTACCACAGACAGGTAGTATATCAAATTCATGACCCTTTACTGCTTTATCTTTTACCACTAGACCTACTACTAGAGGTAGCAGTCACTATTTTGCACCCAGAGCCAGTATGGATAGGAGCAACGGGGTTTGCTCATGCCAAGTCTACCCCCTCTACTCCAGACCACCAGGGATGCTAAGGTTGACCCAGGGGGCCTGCAGGGGCATGAGAAAGGGCTTTATGAGGGAGAAGGCACGTCCTGGGTTCAGGACAAGTGCTTCTCTTGGGCAAGATCTGGAAGGGGTCCTTTTCTTGGGGCAGGACTGGAAGGGGGCCAGGCTCTTGTTGGAGGGGGATTGAGAGGGGGTACAATCTTGTTGGGGAGGGTTAGGAAGAGCCCAATGCTATGTATGGGAGGAGGCGTCAGGGGGTCTGGCCAATATTCAGCCGGCATGGCTAGGTGGGGCCACAGGAGCCTGCCCCCCCCCCCAAATTTGCTCTGGGCCCCATTTTCTCCATTTCTCCTATGGGTTCTCTCTGTCTCCTTATCACTTTTTCCATTCTGACACACTATCACTCTGTATCCACTCCCGCCCACCACACACACTCAGACCAGCGATTCCCTCTGACCCCTCCTGGCCCAGCATCTGTACCCCCTTCTTTCTCCTTTCCTGGTCTAGCATCTCCCCTTCCAGCTCAGCCATCTCCACCTCTCACTCTCTTCCTCCCTCAAGCCCATCCGTCTTCACCTCTCTCTCCTTTCTCCTCTCCTGATCCAGCATATTTAGTTTTCTCCCTCCCCCCACCCCTCCCCTCCCCTCAAACTTCCTTTCACAGCAATTTCCCATTTGTTCTGGTATCAACATAAAACTGAAAAGTGACATGCTGTGGAGCTTCCACTCTCTGCCCATTCCTCCTGCTCCTCTGATGCATATTTCCCTTGCCATGGGGATGGGACCTGACAGAGATTTCTAGGTACATGAGCAGAGGCTTGTAGTGCATTGCTGTTGTTTTCATGCAAACACTAGAGCAAGTATGAAAGAATCATAAAGGAAACTTTGAGGGGGTAGACCTAGGTGGGTGGCGACATAGGGGGGAGATGCTGGAACATGTAGGGGGAGGCAGGTGAGGATAACACTACACCCGTGTTGAATTTTAGTATGAGAGCTCTGTCTCCATTATTAAAATCTAGACAGGAGGTTGCCAAAGAAGGAATCAGGGACATGGTTTGAAATCAGAAGCAATCCCCATAAATCAAGGACATCTAGTGGGGCATAATCGAACAGAAACGCCTATCTCCATGGGCGTTTATCTCCGAGAACGGGTCCGTGAAGGGGCGGACCGAATCGTATTTTCGAAAAAACATGGACGTTTATCTTTTTTTGAGCTGGGCGTTTTTGTTTTTCAGCGATAATGGAAACCGAAAACGCCCAGCTCAAAAACGAATAACTCCAAGACATTTATTCGTGGGAGGGGCCAGGATTCGTACTGCACCGGTCCACCTCACATGCCAGGACACCAACCGGGCACCCTAGGGGGCACTTTAACAAAAAAAAAAAAAAAAAGGTAAAACAGCTCCCAGGTGCATAGCACCCTTCCCTTGGGTGTTGAGCCCCCCAAATCCCCCTCAAAACCCACCGCCCACAAGTCTACACCATTACTATAGCCCTAAGGGGTGAAGGGGGCACCTACATGTGGGTACAGTGGGTTTGGGGGGGTTGGACGACTAAGCATTAAGCAGCACAATTGTAACAGGTGGGGGGGGGGGGGGATGAGCCTGGGTCCACCTGCCTGAAGTCCACTGCTCCAGTGACCTGCATACTGCTGCCAGGGAGGTGGGTATGACATTTGAGGGTGAAAATAAAAAGTTGTGAACCGGCATATTTTGTGGTGGGAGGGGGTTTGTGACCACTGGGGGGAGTCAGGGGAGGTCATCCCCGATTCCCTCCAGTGGTCATCTGGTCATTTAGGGCACTTTTTGGGGCCTTATTCGTGGAAAAACAGGGTCCAGGAAAAGTGCCCTAAATTCTCGCTAAAAACGCATATTTTTTTTCCATTATCGGCGAAAGGCGCCCATCTCTGATCGGCAGATAACCACGCCCCAGTTCCGCCTTCACCACGCCTTCGACACGCCCCCATCAACGTTGTCCGCATCCGCGACGGAGTGCAGTTGAAAACGTCCAAATTCGGCTTTTGATTATACCGCTTTATTCGTTTTTGGGAGATAAACGTCTATCTCCCGATTTGGGTCACAATATAGGCGTTTTTCTCTTTCGATTATAAGCAGGCTAGTAACATCTGTCTGCCTGTGTCTATCCCTATCTGTGTCTCTCTGTGTATTTTTGTGTGTCCGTGTTTATTTCTTCCTTTATCTCTGTGTATTTATTTCCTATTTTATTTATTTATTTGTGACATTTATATCCCACATTATCCCAAACAAGTTTGAGTTCAATGTGGCTTACAATAGACAGTAAAGGATACATAACAAAGAATAATGCATAAGAAAGTAATTTGTTGTAAGAATCCAATTTTACAATACAATATCATAAACATACTGGAATAGCTATGGATGTTTAACATTTAGAAAATCTATTATGTATGTTATTATGTATGCTAGCGGTTCTCAACATCTTTCTCAGGAAACACCCGTCGTCAAAAAGTTACCTAGAAAAATCTTTTGAATATTGAGCCTATATCTGAGCGCAAGAAGTGGTCTGCCTTCCCTTTTCTGTATTATGGAAAAAATTAATAAATGTGCTCTGACCCAGGACCATGGCATATGAATAATACCTAAGTTGAGATTGGAAGATTTCCTCCAGGAGAATCTTCTAAAGAGAGCAAAACAATGGATGATACTAGGGCTGAGATGTCATTTGCAACAACTTGGTCTATGTCAATGACATATCCCGTATTCTTGAATGTCTGTAAACAAAAAATGAGCAGAAAAAGCATGCTGTTTGCTGATAATAGTGCACAGTGTTTGCAAAGAATACACACTTTCTCAATAATGTGCACTCTCAATGACTTTGCTGCTAAAACTACATAATGAGAAAATGAAAATGAACAAAACAAACATTCCTGTAAATGACATAAGAAACAACATGAAACAAACATTTTTTGGCTGCCCATTCTTGGTTGATTCTTGTGATTTGCATTTTTAAACACATGTTCATATTTACATTAAATATATTTCTTTCTCTATTGTTCGTATATATATTTTTTTCATTCTCTCTTTTATTTTCATAGTACCTAGCAAGTGTTTTGTGTTATTCCACTTTTCCTGCCTCCTCAACTCCCTTCCAGCTGAATGCCTTTCAAGTCAAAGTATGCCTGGCTTCCTTTCAGTTGTTCTGATCACTGGGGGAAAAGGGATTGTTGTTTCATGGCATTCGTCCCAGAAGGTTAAGGTTGAAGTTAAGAAGCAATGTAAACCCTCAAGCTGCAGAAAACTCAAAAACAGAGATAGCTTTCCTATTTGATGAACAGCAAAGATGAAGGGAGCACAGTAGTGACATTACAAGTTTACAGAGAAACAAGATTGGAAAGTGTATTCCAGTGAGTGCACATTTCCATAGACATTGTTTACCTTGAGTGTATGTGTGTGAGTGAGTGCAGTCGGAGTGGGGGTGGGGGGGATCTATGTTAGTGTGTGTATAGTCCTTTCTCTCCCCCTCCCCTTAGACCCGGTCCCTCAGTCCCCTTTCCTTCAGCCCTTAGTCTTGCCACCAATGTCCGGCTCTTGGTAAACCACCACTCCAAACCAAAATAATTCTTTCTACACTTCACCTTAAGCCTTCTTTGCCTCAGTCTTCCCCATTTCAGCTTCCCTCAGGTTCCCTCATCCTCTCTCTCTCCCCTTTAGGTTCAGACCCTTCCACCCCAACCCAGTCTCCTAGTCCCGTCACCCACCAGCGGTTATGCCAATCTCCTTCCATTTTAAACTTACACTCTGAACTTTCCCATTAAACATAACTTTTAATTGACAGGAAAGTTCCACATAAGTTGAAAAGGGCACAAGCAGAGGTGGTCAGACAGATAAGATGTTCCACAGTATACTTACTGAATAGGATGCCTAAAATATGTAAAGTAAATAGAGCAGCTCCAGCTTCTAAGGAAATTGGAGTAGAGGAGTAGCCTAATGGTTAGTATAGTGGGGTGAGAACCTGGGGAACTGGGCTCAATTCTCACTGTAGCTCATTGTGCCCCTGGGTGAGCCACTTAACCCTCTTTTGCCCCAGATACAAAACTTATGGCAAATGGGGGGGGGGGGGGGCACTAGAGGCCATTAGTGCCAGACTAGTGCCCGCATTTGCTTCTGTGGAATGTTCAGAGCTTGTGAGCATGTGAATAAACGAGCTCATCAGCTCTGAGCGCTAATTGCATACAAAGCCATGCTAAACAGGGTCATTAGTATTCCTCCCCAATGCTCAGTGGGCAGCACGACAAACAAGGGTGCTGCTCCTGTGGCAAACCCTAATGCCAGCTAGGAGCTGGCGTTAGGGTTTTCCATGGCATTGGGGAGGAATGGGGAGGCCTTGGTTAGCATGCATTTGCATGCTCTGCGGGATCCCTGGAACCCCCAGGCCCCCCAAACCTTATATCGAAGTTAAGCCCCACCCAGCGCATCCCAGGATGCACCAGGCAAGGCAGGGCACTGTGATTTTGAGACAGTGCCAACAGGAGGAGGGAGGGAGGGAGTGCTAGTTCCTCCTCCTGCTTTAAGGTATGAGGAGGTTTGGGGGGAACCACCACTAGACCACCAGGGCTAGCCTTTGGGGAGGAGGTTAGGTCAGCCTGGCAAGTGTCCCAGGGCTCTATGTATTGCGGTGGGGGGGGGGTTATGTGTTTGGGGGGTGAGGGGTCTGGGGGTCCACTGGACCTCCAGGCTCCTGTATTTAGGGGGGTTGGGGGGGTCTTGGGGTCCACCAGACAACCAGGGCTTGACAGGTCCAGGCTTTTCTCCTGGAGAAGGATTGTGCCTGGTCTCTTGAACGCATGCCCAGGCACAATTCTCCCACAGAACTGGAAACAGCTCCCTACTGTACAGCGCTGACATTGTGTCTAAATTTGCACGTCATTAGCGCTGAACATTAGGGAGCTGTTATGCAGCACTGACTGGGCGGTATTTCTCCGCTGCTGTTCAGAACAGTGCCAGAGTTTTGAGCATCTGCACATTAGATTGAGAGTCCACTAGGAACAGAGAAAGTTCCTGCAAAGTACCAAGGAAAGGAAATACAGTATATCAAATCCATGGCACCCCATCCCCCACCCCCCACACTCTCAAGATAGAAATAAAGAAAAGTTTCTTTAACAACTTTTTAGAAAGCGCTGCTGCTTTAGTACTAAATCCTGGAACACCACCTTAGGTGAATTTCTTCAAAAAGGCAGTTAATAAATCCCAACAAATAAAGAAACACACATGCCTTCTTTTCTTTTCTAGACATTTCTGTAAACCATGTGCCCTCCTGAGCTATTTACACTGGCAGGTCAGTTTATGTGCTATCGCTACAGACTAAGAACAACTTTTTTTTTTTTACTTGCTAAAATGTGGTCCTTGTGCTTGGAATGATTTACTGAGTGTTTTTATCCCCTCCCCAGAGTGGATGTTGGATGTCTTCCATAAACATCCAGGAGGCAGCCACAGAACACACCCTAGAGAGCTGCACCACACAGCTCAGAGTCACACAGCATGACCAGCGGCACTCATACCTTGCAGGCAACATGCAGCACACATCAGAGCTGACAGAAAGCCATATGGAATTTGAATCTACAGGACTTGGTATAAGGCCAACCCTGTTCGAGGCATCACTCTTCCAAGGAAAACGGAAACAGATTTGCAGCTGTACGCACTAACGGCTCTTTAATTAAAAAGAAGAAAACTGATTTTAATTTAAAAGAATGAAAACAAAGGTATCATTCAAGCCATCCCAGCACCATGTTTCTCTTGTTCATGGGAAGCTATAGCCAACTGTATCAACTGAGCCAACCTACCCCCAGCCCACTCTGAATTCTGTGCTAAAACACAGGCCCATCATAGCTGAAGCTGGACTCATTACTTGGTCTTAGAGCTCTGGGAATGGATGATTTGAGGTATTTCACAGGTATATAACCCTAACATTGGCATTCGCTTGCCCTTACCTCTTCTCCATATGCATACTAAATAAATAAAGATCCAAACTCTACTTGTGTCACAACCAGTCACAGCTTTATTAAGTAGCACATATTGTCCACCTCAACAACCCCAACAACTTACAATTAATACTGAATTATAACATATTAAACTCCACTTCCCAGCTTTTCATGGTTAGACGATAGCACACGGACTATAAACATTAACAGTTAAAACATTACTGTTCCCTCCTGTCATGGCCCGCAGTACCGCAGAACCATGCACACCCCTACCTGTCCATGACAGTACCACGCATGAACCATTCCAATATTCCCTCCTCATCTTTACCTCCCATACAGAACCTCAGGATTATCCAATATGTGGTAAAGAAAATTCCCCAAAAATTTCACCACTAGCGGTGACAGCTCAGCTTGTCACTGCTGCCCCACTCTAATGCCTGCAGACTGGTTTTGATGAACACACGTTTCCAATAAGCCCTGAATACCAGAAAGAAAAATATCCAAACCTATATCAAAAAAGATGTACCCTGTCTGCCCAATATAACCCCGGGCAATCTGCTGTAATCAAATCATGTACCAGAACTAACACATCTAACCTCCCCACAAATTTAAAAACCTCACTGTTGACTCCCTTCTGATGCCTCTGGATTGCTTGAACCTTCTTAGCCCCCTTCCAAACCAACCTAGGTATAATTTAAGATCAAATTGCACAGGCAGCTGGAAAATAACAATGAGAACCCAACAAAGGTCTCTTCATTTGCCTAATGAGCTCTACCTTTTGGTAGAGCATAAGTCATTTCCTCTATACAAAAGATCAAACGAAGTGACTCCAGTATATGCTAGAAATAAGGTACGGTAAACTGATACTCAAGAAAACAATTCTAGCAAATCAATTATTCACAAGTGTGATAAGGTATTCCTCTGGAGAAAAAAGCCCTCAGAAACTATTAGCAAACTTGCCTGTGGTTTTAAACACTGTTAGGTTGTACAGACTTTTAAACATAAAGTGTTGGATTTCTATCATCGGGCAAAAAACTCCAAGGGTAATTATTACTATCAGGCTTATTTTTGAAAGTGATCGCTGGCGATCTTCCGACATAAATCGGGAGATCGCCGGCGATCTCTCAAAAGCGGCAAAATCGGTATAATCAAAATCGGCGTTTTGACACCATTGCCGCTTTCCTGCCGCTGTGCCGGCGAAAGTTCAAGGGGGCGTGTCAGCGGCATGGTGAAGGCGGGACATGGGCGGGCATGGGCGTGGCTACCAGATGGCCAGCTTTTGCAGATAATGGAAAAAAAGCGGCATTCATCAGTATTTCGCCAGGTTTACTTGGTCCTTTTATTTTCACGACTAAGCCTCAAAAAGGTGCCCCAACTGACCAGATGACCACCGGAGGGAATGGGGAATGACCTCCCCATAGTCCCCCAGTGGTCACCAACCCCCTCCCACGCTAAAAAAATACAAATAAAAACCTTTTTTTACCATACTGTATGCCAGCCTCAAATGTCATACCCAGCTCCCTGACAGCCGTATGCAAGTCCCTGGAGCAGTTTTTAATGGGTGCAATTGACTTCAGGCAGGCAGACCCAGGTCCATCCCCCCCTACCTGTTACTCTTGTGGTGCTAAGTGTTGAGCCCTCCAACCCCCCCCCCCAAAAAAAAACCCACTAAACTCACATGTAGGTGCCCCCCTTCACCCATAAGGTATAGAGTTGTGGGGAGTTGGTTTGGGGGGGATTTGGGGGGCTCAGCACCCAAGGGAACGGTGCTATGCACCTGGGAGCTATTTGTGTATTTTTTGAACATTTTTAGAAGTGCCCCCTAGGGTGCCCGGTTGGTGTCCTGGCATGTCAGAGGGACCAGTGCACTACAAATGCTGGCTCCTCCCATGACCAAATGCCTTGGATTTCTCCGGGTTTGAGATGGCCGGCAGTTTTTTCCATTATCGCTGAAAAACAAAACCGGCGAACTCTGGCATTTGGCCGGGCTAAACCGTATTATCGAAAAAAAAGATGGCCGGCCATCTTTTTCAAAAATATGGTTCCGGCCAGCTGTTGCGCTGCCGCCAAAATAGATCGCCGGCGACCTATTTCGCTGGTGACGTTCGATTATGCCCCTCTATGTTGTAACTTTTATGGTTTTAACAATTACTTCTTTGTCAAGAATTGTCAAGATTATCAATGTAGCCCTCTCAGCAGCACAACTTTTAAGAATAAAAGTGACACTTAGCTTATATAGCTGATAGCAGTGGGCTTGAATTTTTACAGCACTGTCTTTTAACCGTTCGACGGGGGCCACCGTTTCACCCCGGTAACAGGCTTCCTCAGGGACTGAGTGCTGAATGATAAAGTACTGAGGGTCTGAAAGACACAAATATTAAACATGACAATCTGAAAGTAATGAAACCGCACGGCTCACATCAGCTCAAGGAACACTTACTTGCAGGGAGAACGTTTTGCTTATTCACAAAATGACGTCTCAGTGTCATACTAAAAGCACCTGATATATATACTCATCAATTAGGTGCAATTATTTCTCCTGTCCGTTTGTTGAAATGCGTTAATTGTTCAATAGAAGACGTGCCAATCTATGGAGCTGTTCAAGCCATAGGGCTCAATTGTATTGAGATTAAAGAGCCACTGTACTTCCCTTCTTTGTAACAGCAACTTCCGGTTGCCGCCTCTATTCAATGTGTCAATTCTATCTATTGCAAAACACTCAAGGTCTTCAAATTTATGATTATTCTTTATGCAATGTTCAACAATGGGTTCTTTGCATGCCATTCTTCTTAAATTAGATCTATGTTCTAAGATCCTTGTTTTTAATGGTCTGGTTGTCATTCCGATATACATTTTTTTTGCATGGACAGCTGATCTGATATACAACATAATCAGACAATTGGTAAAATGAAATAAGTCATATTTTTTGTTGGTGTGTGGGTTGAAAAATTCTTTAGTTTGTCTTGTTATTTTACAAATTTGACATGTTCCACATTTATGGTGACCGCGGATCCAATCAGGTTTTCTTTTCTTCGGCATATGACGTCTGCTGGACTCACGAGCTCTTTGATATTTTTTTCTCTTGAAAATGCTACGTGAAGATCTGTGTGTTGAAAGGTGGGAATAGACTGCATAATTTCCCCATCGATTTCTAATGATTTGAGATAAGTGGGAACTGGTTACAGTATGTTGCATCATCATGGTCATACAATTTTTATCTTCCACTGTATTGTTATTCTTATTGTTCAAGAGTAGTTCTCTATTATTAAATTTTGCTCGTTTGTATGCCTTTTTCAGAACATTCTTGGAGTACCCTCTATCTGTTAAGTCAGCCTTAAAAGTTTCGCTTGCTGTTTGAACGTGCACAGATCGGTGCAGATTCTTCTAAGCCTTAACATTTGGGAAAACGGAAGGCTGTTTTTCAGATGTGCTGGATGACAGCTGGAATTATGTAGGAAAGTGTTCCGGTCTGTACTTTTCTTAAAAACCTTGGTTATAAAGGTTTGTTCATTAATAGATAAATAGATACTTCGACATCCAGATAATGAATCTGAGAAAAAAGAATGCTGTTTTGTAAACTGAATGTCCGGATTGCAACTATTGATCCAGCTCATGAAGCTGGCCAATTCAGACGTGGTTCCTCTCCAAAACATAAAAACATCATCGATATATTGCCACCAGTGGGCAATCACAGAACTGAAAGGCGATTTATCTATCCATTCAGATTCAAATGCTGTCATAAATAAGTTGGCAATGGAAGGTGCGAAGGTAGCACCCATCGCAACTCCACTCGTTTGTAGGTAGAACTTGCCATCAAACCTAAAGTAGTTTTCTTTAAGAGCAATTCTTGCAAGAGTCAAAAGAAAATCAGTGGGTATTAAATGTGGTCTCTCTCTAGCTTCAAGCGTGTTTTTGATGGTTAACATAGCATCCGGAATCCCAATGAAGCTAGTGTAACCCTGGTCTCCTGCACAAGTCCTTGGTACCAGCTAAGCTCTCGGGCCAGCACCCGAGACCAGGGCCACAAACAAACGTTCTGTTTTACTGAACTGGGCCCAGGCCAGTGCCGGCCATGATCCCGATAGGCTGTAGGGTTTTAAGCCAACCTCTTTATTTTTCCTTCTTAATCTCTGAGCAAAATAACTTCACTAATGCTCCAAAGAAGATCTCCACTCCAGAGTTTGTATTAGATGCAACAACTTTACTGGAACACTGCAATAGGCAGATATCCAACTTTATCTTATTCACTTAACAAATAGTCCATGTTATTGGTAGAGGCATTTATAACAGTCTGTGTTGTTAGTAGAGGCTTAATAATAGAATTGATATTCTCTTGAAAAATCCTAGGGTATTTATACATTTATAATACTGTCCAGTCCTTCCATAGCCATCCTTTCTGGCAGAACAATCCAAGGCAAGCATCTTGCTGGGCTTTTATCCAGCCACCAGACCTTCTCAGGACCACACCTCCCTGTCTAGGCTTTAGCTTCAGAGGTGCACTTCTTCAAGCTGCTCCCTCTGACACCACACAGGCTTACCCCTGCTCTACTCTAAGGGGATTTATCCTTTCTACCCTCCCGGAGCTCTACTCTTAGTTACTGCTATTGTTAGCAGAAATTACCTCTTGATTCAACCTTAGATTATTGGGCTTAATCATGATACCCTCTCTCCCCTCACAGGTCCTGGCAGGGGTGAGGGCAATCATATGCCATGTGATCTACAGTGCTACAGCTTTTATAACACTCAAACTCCACCCCTCATATGACAACCCCTATCACTCACTCCTAATACTTACCTTTGGGCTGGGCTCTTCACCTTCCCCCCCCCCCCACCAATACTATCCTTCCCCCCAGTGAATCTGGAAAGACTCTTATAACGGTGTTAGTAATCCCCTGGGGGAAATCCCTTCGGTTTATCCACTTCTAATTTCTCAGGGGATTACACTAGGGGCAGATGAGGACCCCAATGAGATTCAATAGCTCTCTTCTTTGCCCAGAATACAAATGAATGATTACAGAGCCAAATGCAGATCTCAGGAACAGGGTCTGGACTG
This sequence comes from Microcaecilia unicolor, assembly GCF_901765095.1. Lineage (NCBI taxonomy): Eukaryota > Metazoa > Chordata > Amphibia > Gymnophiona > Siphonopidae > Microcaecilia > Microcaecilia unicolor. The sequence continues at coordinate 376,565,289 of NC_044033.1, forward strand.
GAACAGAAACCAACAAAAAAGAAATTAACAATTGTCATTCACAGGAATATTACATACATATCCCTGGAACTTATTAAATCACCAACACCCCATTTTCTTGATTAAACCACCAGACCCCCCCCCCCCCCCCCCCCCACACACACACACACACACACACACACACTGCTGCACAGGTTGCTGCCCCAATGCAGAAGGAATGAATTTCATAGGATATATGGTCCATTCCACAATACTGCAGGCACAGCTTCAAAACTGTAGCAAATTGGAATCTAGTTAAAGGAAATCCATCATTGTGAACCAACCAAAATAAGTCTGGGAATGGTCTATTGGCCAAAACAAACCTAGCACACCTCCAGAGACAAGTCACCAATTTCAGCACCCTGTGCAATAACATGCTCAAACCTCTCGCAGATTGATCTGTTTTGGATCATTACCCCCCCCCCCCCCCCCCCCCATTACCTCTCCACTCTCATCTCTCCCTACATTCCTCCCCCTGAACTCCGCTCACTGGACAAATCTCTCTTGTCGTCCCCCTTCTCCTTCACTGCTAACTCCAGGCTTCGTTCTTTTTCTCTCGCGGCACCTTATGCCTGGAATAGACTTCCTGGACCTATACGTCTAGCTCCATCTCTACCTGTTTTCAAATCTATGCTAAAAACCCACCTTTTCACTGCTGCTTTTAGCTCCAAACCACTACTCAATTACCCTCCCCTTGTCCCTTCCTTCCTTCTCACCCATTACTTCCCTCACCCGTAACTGTCTTGTCTGTCTGTATTATTTAGATTGTAAGCTCTTTTGAGCAGGGAATGTCTCTTTGTGTCAGGTGTTCAGCGCTGCGTGCGTCTGGTAGCGCTATACAAATGCTAATAATAATAATAATAATCGCCAGATCCACAATCAGACATGAACCATAGTAAGGTGCACATCCCTTTCCAATATACCCTTAACTCCAGCATCCCATTTATTAACAGCAACTAATTCGAAAATATGCAAAGCACTAAAGAAGGCAAAAGAAAAAGCCACCCAAAACAAACATGCTTCATATGCAGATATATACTGCCTCTAAGACTGTAAAAAGGCAGCACAAATCAGCATGCAAAATGAGCAACCGCATCCTAGGCAGTATGGTTGATGTCTGTGCACACACAAAACCTTGAGGCAACTTCCGCACCACAAATGAAGATGTAGTATCTGCCCAGCCTTGAAGTTTATGAAGGAGCCACACACTGGACAATGCAGTTGAAACTACCAGCCCAGACCACCTCACCTGATGAGCAATGCTTAAAAGTTTTAACACCACCTTCAAAGGCGGTGGCAAAATTAAAGATTGTCCTGCAACAGCCCCTCCACTGCCCCAAGTATAAAATCTTAGATTGTGAGCCCTCTAGGGACAGAGAAAGTACATGCATATAATGACAGCACTGTGTACATCTAGTAGTGGTACAGAAATGATTAGTAGTAGTAGTAGTAGCAACCAAAAATTGAGAAAAACACTTCCACTCCATCTCATAAGATTTCTAAGTGTTGGCAGACAAAGATGAATGCAACAAACTCACCAGGACAGGATGATGCTGCAGAGGCCCACGGACATCTTGCATGGCATCTCATCTGCATAAGAAGCCAAAGCTCGAAACCGAGGTCACTGAAGCCAAGAAAGAGCAATTTCATTAATGGTCCCGGGAATGTGTTTTGCAAATAATGTCAAATTCAACCATAAACAACAGAACACAATCACTCTCATTACCTCACACATCAATGCACACTTAGCCAAATGCCTATTAATTACTTCCACCACTGCCATGTCATCTGATCTCCAAACAACTATTCTGTTTGCCAATTGATCTCCCCACAGCACCAGCACCACAAACACTGGGAATAACTCTAAAAATGCCACATTGGAGCATCAAATTTGACACAGTCAGCTGGCCACTGCTCAGCGCATCAAGTTCCCTTAAAATAAATGCCAAATCCTTGACCACCAGATGCATCAGAGAACTGTTCTAAATCCCACAACAGAGCAGGTGTGCACCGCCTGCGAATCCCATTAAAATCCTTCAAAAGAATAACCAAATCTGCAAGTCCTCCTTAACCCTCACAAGGATGTGAATAAAATAATGTTGCTTTTGCACACCCACTGTTAACCAAGTTAGATGCTGAGTAAAAACCCTCCCCACAGGCATAACCCAGCAAGCAAAGTTAAATAGCTTAATTAAGGACTAGACTTGCTCCAAAGTAAGTTTCTTTGCTGCATATGGCACTTCAATGGCACAAAACAATTTGTCAACCTTATCCCTTGACAGACGTGATTCCAGAGCTTCAGAGTCTAACTCAATGCCCAAAAATGTCAACCTGGTATTGGGTCCCTCCGATATGTCCTCAGTCAAAGGAATCCCTAGTTTGCCGGCTACACACTGAAGTCCTCAACCAACTCCTCAAACCCACAAAAGCCTGCAGGACCCATATACAGAAAATCATTTAAGTAATGAACCATATTGTCATTACTTGTAACACATGTAACCACCCATTCCAAAAAGTTGGGAAATTTTTCAAACCAAGCACAGGCGATGCAGCAGCCCAAGGACATACAGCAGTCAAAATAAAATTGCCCCTCAAAATTTAAATCCCAAAAGATAAAAGGAGTGAGGATAAATAGGTAACAACCGGAATGCCACCTTAATGTCTGCTTTTGTCATCAAAGTCCCCTTTCCTAGACTGAACCATCTGTAAAGCCTGGTCAAATAAGGCATATTGCACCAAGCAAAACTCTGAAGAAATGAAAACATTCACACCATAACCCCAGGGAAAGGACAGTTTATGAATTCATTGATAAGCCCCAGGCTCTTTCTTACGATCCAAACCTAAGAATGATACCGCCAAATGGGGTCATGGTGGAGTGGCAAAAGGACCAGCACACCTCTCCAACTGTAATTCTTTTTTAATCTTCTTCCGCACAATTACCCGATGCTTCAAAACTGAGGGGGCATTGCGACACTGATGAACCAAAGGCGAGCCTGCATAAGGGATAATAAAATCATAATGAAATCCTTCCCGTAAAAAATGTGCCACATCCTTGTCAGGATAGGTCTGAACCAATCTTCCAGAGCTCCCAACTTAACAGGGGATGAGGCTATGAGAAAGCACTCATGTTGCACTTCTGGACCTGGGGGCGCAGATTCTGCACCCTGCCAACTCCGGAGGCTGCCCCTGTACATCGAAAGGCTGGGTGGGCTGTCCCACATAAAGAACAGTGGTGGCAAAAATGATAGGCTGGGCGGTCACACCGCCCAGCATAAAAATGAAAACACAGATGTATAGAGAGGTCCTAGCCCTGATGCACCAACTGGGTGATGAAAAGACCCCACCCTGACCGTGCCAACTACTGAACCCAGAGCTGGTTTCGCCTCTCCTAAGATACTCACATAAATATGGAAGCCAATACCCAATTAAGAATGGATTTGGGAACCCTGGACTTCTTCCTCTTCTCATCATCCATACTGTCATCTGACTTATTACGCTCACCTACATCACCATCCCGCAGCAATAAGTAAAAAAAATCCACATGTGTCCCTTGTAAAATACGCCACTGCAATTTCTTAGAAACCTGACAATCCAAAAGAGCAATGATATGGCACAAAGAGTATTCCCCCACAGCAACACCTGTATATCCCCAGACCCATAGTCACCCACAAATCCTATATCCCCCATATGCACCACATCTAAATCTTCTTCTTCAGACTCCAAAGAAGAAGAGGAATCCGGAGAATCAGACTAATCTGATTCCCAAACCTGCAAAGGCCTAAGCCCTCTCTGCATAATTTCTTCTCTCTATCTAAATGTTTCACAACCTTCCTCAAATTCTGGAGAAATTTCTTATCCTGCAATCTTTTCTTTAAGTGATTATCACTGACATCGCTGCTTCTTAACAACTTCCCATAACTTACCCTTGAGAACCCCCAGAAAACGCCCCACCTCCCCCTTACTCACCAGTCAGCAAGCTCCTGCCCTCTCCGTCTGTGATGTCATCTAAAGCAGGGACTCGGCATCTCCTCTTGGCTGGACCCCCCACATATCCCTGCCTCAACAGCTTCACCTGCCCAATGTACCATCCTTTTCTGAATACCACCCCCAAAAGCCTTCCTGTCACAACTGTCAGGAATGATGAGCCCTTGGACCAAAGCTGGAGCTTTGGCAGACAAATCACCTGGGCTGGCACAGGCAGGAATCAGAACAGACTGGACTAGGATAAACTAACAGACTCAACAAGGCAGGACAGAGGTAACTAAACACAATAGACCAAACAAGGACCGGATCCAGACGAGGCAAGGAACAGAAGGCAAAGGGGGCAGAACTGAAACCCAGACAGGACAAGGCAAGACTCAGAACTGGATTAAAACTGGGACCCAGAAATGCAAGACAAGGCAACACACGGAAGTAGATTAAAACTGGGTCCAGAAAAGGGCAAGACAAGGACAAGGCAAGAACTGGATCTGGACAGGACTACTACTACTACTACTATTTATCATTTCTGACTAGACTGAAAGAGACAAAACAAGCACAACTAGACAGGCAAAACAGGGCAGGAGCTAGACAACAGAATAACAGAAGCAAGACAATACACAAGGCAGGAACAGGATTCAGGATTCTCAAACAGGCTTGGCTGAAACAGGATTCAGGATTCTCAAACAGGCTTGGCTGGAACAGGATTCAGGATTCTCAAACAGGCTTGGCTGGAACCAGATTTAGGATTCTCAAATGGGCTTGGCTAGAACCGGATTCAGGACTCTCGAACGGGCTTGGCTGGAACCGGATTCTGGAACGGGCTTGGCTTAGCTGGAAAAGGAGTCTGAAAGGGACTTGGCTTGACAGGAAACAGGATACTGAAAGGGACATGGCTTGATAGAAAGCAGGGACAGAACTAGCTCAAACACATAACGGGCAGAACCTGGCTCAAACACACATCAGGAACAGAACTTGGCAGAAACAGAGTTCAAGAGCCAGGAAGCAAACATAGCAGGCAAAGGATTAAGCAGACTAAGAGAAGACAAACAAACAAAGAAAGAAGCAATGTGCTTACCAGCATCCACAGCTAGAAAGGAAGAGGCCAGGCAGATTGAGAGGCAGCAGACCCAGCTGCATAGTAGTGAGGTCATTAAGGACAATGCTGGCTTCTACAGACTCTCAGAATTAACAGACAAGAACTACACACACAGGAAACAGAACAGGGGAAACAGGAACAGAGCTTGGCTTAAACACAGAGCTTGGCTTAAACACAGAGCTTAACTATAGCAAGAGTCAAAAGTAGGGCTAGGCTAAAAGCAGGAGCCAAGTGTAGAGTTAAACAGATACAGACAACAAGGGCAGGGTGTGGCTCTAGAGCCAGGCTTTCAGGATCAAGATACAAAAGCAAACACACAGAAACAAAGCAAAGCATTGAAACACAAGACTCAGAGGAACACAGAACAGACCTTCAGGAGCAAACCTCTCAGGAACCAAGCCAAGAAGGGAAATGCTCTAAACAGGTAACACAAGATTAAGAGACCTCTTGCAAAGGCAACGTAGGAAAGCTCCCTGGCTCCTTATAAGTTATATGGCTGATCTCATAGACTGACCAACCAGAAACACAATTAGAACATCACGAACATACCTAAATCTTCACCACCCTAGCTGCAAGGGACTCAAGTACAAATCAACTTACGGATCCAGCTTCTCCTATATAAGCACGCAACTATGGAACGCATTACCGAAAGCCATAAAGACAACGCAGGATCACCTCAACTTCCGGAAATCACTAAAGACCAATCTGTTTGAAAAGGCATACCCTACTGATCCAACTTAAGTGCCTGAACTGAGCAACACAACGAAACCAAAACTTGCAATGAACAATATATTACTCTTCTTCTCTTGATTCTCTAATGTGTCTGTATTTGTTTCATCAGCGGAGGTGGCTAACACCTCACGGTACTATGTAAGCCACATTGAGCCTGCAAATAGGTGGGAAAATGTGGGGTACAAATGCAACAAAGAAAATAAATAAATAAATAAAGGAGTAGGCTGATGATGTTACAAAGCAAAGAGACCAAAGCGAGGCTTGGCTAACAGGAAGAACAACAACAACAGAAAATGAAGCAGAAGCAGGGAGACCAAAGCAAGGCTTGGCTTATAGAAAGAACAATAATAGGAAATGAAGCAGACTGGAGAGGTCACAGTGCTAGATACAGAGAAACAGTAGGTCTGAACATAAGGGCACGGCCACAACTGTGACACTTCCCACCCTTAGAAGTAGGCTCAACAACCCTCTGAGACACCCTGTCCAACTGAGAAACTCTACTCTCACCCTTACTCTCTGTAGTTCCCCCACCACCACCACCACCACCACCATATTCTCTTTGCTGCCATGGTACTAATTGACCCCAAACCTTCACTACACAAAAAGCCCATTGCACTGCCTTTACATTAGAGCCTTGTACCCCTCACTTCTCTTGCCACTTCACCCATCCACCCTTCATTCCCTCCCACCCAAACTGCAGTACCAGGAAAAAGGCTACAGCCACAACCCAAAGGACTTGAAGACTGCAGTGCAGTAATAGCCACTACTGGCAGCAACCACTAACACACTGACACTGTTTCAACCCACAGCCACTCACTCTCCACTGTAGTTCGTGAAAGTCACACCAGGCCCTGACCTCACACTGATTATAGGTTCCAGGATAAACATGGATAAACCTTTGTCTGAAATTTATTTAATTGGATTATAGTTTATCATATCTAGGCTTTGATGCGACAGAGGGATTTTCATTGCAAAAACACATTTAGACTTACGAAAGTGCATTTCTTAGATAAGATATTTAGCATTTCTTTGAATTTCTCCTAACATCCCATCAAAGGATTCTTGGGTAGCTTAGAAGTCAGGCCTGGCCTCTGGTGCTGATTGTATCTCTTCAGGCTTGCACCAGAACAAAGGATTCTTTCATACCTTAGAGAAACCCCAGTGCAAGCTATATCTCTTTCCCAAGGGAGCATGTTTTATTATAGTACTAGTAGTTTAAATATTGTCTTGGAATTCCAAGACCCAGAGCTATATGTGAAGAGAGCCTGAGGAATGTAAGAGATGCCTTCAGTGGGCTATAGTCTTTTCTCACTCATCCATGCTCAGACATTACACCTGCACAAATAATAACGAAGTTTTGAAGATGTATAACAGTAAGAGTGCGAGAAATGGATGAGAGAGCTACATATTAGGCTTTGTAGACTATGGCCAAAAGAGAGTGTCTTTAGAAATGTGCGTAAGTTCCTCATGTATGAACTTTTTATTCTGTAAGTCCCTTGGCTGAGTTCCTAGGGGAATGCCTAGACATAGTCCAGAAGTTAGGAATGGGGCACGTAAGTTATTTATTTGGTGGGATCAGGGCTGGGGCCAATATCAAGGCTGGTGGGCTGAGCAAGTCAGGCATCAGATTATCCATCCATACCTTGAAGTAACTTAAAACTCTAGTGTACTGTCAATTGATGAAGCACAGGAACTCTGAAACGTCATGCAGAATGCTAACATTTATACATTTGGATATCCATTCCTCCGGCTCACACTGGCAAAAATCAAGGCTACGCAGGGTAGACTGATGGTATTCAAACAGATGATTACACTTCAGTAAGACAAGTTGACGGTTAACACAAATATAATACCTTAGCTACTGTAGCCTGGTACAAGTAAAGATGTTTCTTCCTTTAGTTCTTTCCACTCTGCCATAGATATAATGTCCCATAGAAGTAGTGGATAGGCTGCCTGGATAGTATGGCTAAATATCCTGAGACTCCCCTCACTCCTTCATTTAGAGACAAAAAAGGGGTGAGAAAGGTCCCCATGTCTTCTCACTATAGCAAGGCAGCAACTTCTTCGGATCTGTTACTCTCCTCTGTCCCTGAACCCTTACCTTTGCAAGTGCAATGGGAGTCTAATCAATTGGGTATAGACTGGATGATTCATTTGCTCTCAGAAGCCAGCTTCAGGCATTGGCAGAAATGGCGCTCTCCCTTGTCAGTTATGGTCAGTGGCGGGAGAGGTTCCAAAGACAAATTTTGGTGGCAAATTCAGAGTTTAAATCTTCTTCAGGGGAGTATACTACTGCCACTAGTAACACCCCTTCAGAAGGTCCAACTCCTCCACTATGCTCAGAGGGGAACAAAGTGGGAAACAACACAGACGCTGAAGAATAGCGCAATTAGCATATGAATGAGGGAATTTCCTATTTCCTCCAAAGCTTAGCGAGCAGCGTGGGTAACAACGACACATTACCACTGCAAAACCTACGCCAGCTTAGAGCTAGCATTAGGGTTTTTCATGAGGAGAATGGGTGAGGAGAAGATGCGGGCTGAGAGCTGCCACGATTTCTTCCCTAGCAATTGCACGAGGCTAGGAGACGCTTGGAGGCTAGTGCTGCCCTTTACTGGACACATGAGAGGTCTATGGTGAACTGCGGCTCTGGACAGGGCGGGAGTTCTTGAGATTTTCACAGACGGTCCTGCGCCCTTCCACCAAGCAGTACCAGAGAACCCTAATATGTCGAAACTGGCCTAATGTATCAATGTTCCACCCCTGTGGGTGGGGCAGGGTGGTAAACTGCAACCCGCAGCTCTTCCTCCTCCTTTTCTCCTCCACCCTATGGTATCTTCCTTGGACTGGACATGAGCAGGAGAGCTTTTCTCATGCTTTACGCTGACATTACAATTGTCTACGAGCATTTTTTCCGAAAAGGTCTTTTTAAAGACCCACCTTACTGATCAACACATAATCGAGTTTCTCCACGTATGCATCAGCTGTTTTCCCGTGACTGAGACTTATCACACGGAATACCCCGTCGCGCATAGTTTAGTGCTGTCACCAGATGGTCTCCGCCAAGCGAGACTCCTGATGCAGGCCTGACGGCCGAAACACAACAGTTGTGTCGAGTCTTTTTTCATCAATAAAAACAAGTGTTTTTAAGATCCATCTCTCCAGGCTCCGTATTCCCGTGGTCAAACATCCCACTTTCACCTATACCTGAGCTTTGTTTGTGTGCATGCCCCAGGCACCATCCTCCCCCTTTACTTCCAAACAACTTCCTAATGCTCAACAGTAACAGCACGCCTACATTTGCGTGTCATTAGTGTTGAGCATTAGGAAGTTGTTTGGCAGCAATCTTCCGACGCTGTTCATTACAGCGCCGGAGTTTTGAGCATTGAGGCCTGAGAAACTCATGCACTAGAATAGGTGCAGGAAACACACAGGAAAAACAGCAGGTCAAAAGTGCAGCTTAGAGACCCTACAGGTCTGCAAATAGCTTGAAACAAAATGCTGGAACAGATTGCTGGAGAAAACCATCAACAACTCACTCTTATTGGCTGATAGAAAGAAGGCTGTCACTGATGTACTATTAGGAACAGCAAGGGGAAAAAGTATGTACAGCTTACTGGTACAATTGTATTTAGGACATGGGACCATCCTAAAACCCTAGTAGTTAACATTCAACATTTCTATGCAGTAGACCTGGGTTTAATAAGGATGCTGGGTCTTACTTTTGGGTCAGCCATGGTTTGTGATATTTTTATATCGACCATATCAGTCTATGTAGATGTCAGGTAGGCAAAAAAAAAATAGTTCAATAAACTCTCAAGCTTTTTCAGGGGTTCTCCAGTGTGGATTTCTGCTAATTAGAACATCCTTGTCAAATCCTTTGTAAATTCCATGATGATCAAATGCACAATAGGAAGATCTGTTACAGATCTGTAAATATTTATTGAAACCTGTGAAAAATGTTGAGAACCCTGTTTAGCTTCACCAGTTCCTCTTGTTGATTTTCTCCAACTTCTACAGCATCTAGCAACATTAAAAGAGCTAAGCACAGACACAGAAAATGCAGACCCTGCTCACCTCTCTACATTTTCCTAGAGTCTGAACACCACATACAGGGAGCTTACACATTAAAAAGCAGAGAGGGGAGAAGAAACGTTGAAACTAAGGTGCCCTTTGAGTAAAGTGCAGTGAAGCTTTACCACATATTAAGGGGTCCTTTTACTAAGTCATGCTAAAAAGTGACTGCTGGTAGTTTTAGTGCATGGGTTTCCTGCGTGCTCCAGCCACTTTTTAGCGCAGCTCTAAAATGGCTGAATTTCTATTTCTGACATTAATGGCCTTGTGCTAATTTCCAAATTAGCGCAAGGCTATTACCACCTGAGCCTTTACCGCTGTCATAAAACATCTAGCCACCCACCTGGGGTTACCCTGTGGCCACTTAGAGGCAGTGGCGTTCCTAGGGTGGCTGACACCCAAGGCGGATTGCCGATGCGCCCCCCCCCTGGGTGCAGCGTGACCCCCCCACCCCCGGCGAGCACCCGGGGCGGACCGCCCCCACCGCCCCCCCCCCCTTGGTACGCCACTGCTTAGAGGGTCTATCCCCAGTACAGCTCGGGTCCACCTGCACCTGCCACTGTACACTAGCACCCTCCTCCCACCAACTGGGTCACAACTTAAATGTACATATGAAATGTGGGACAAGGTGAACAAAGAAGAATACTGGCTAAACGTAATGGACACCAGACACTATTAACTTTATGTCGGAATGGGACCAGAGAAGCAGGATGGTACTAGATCGAATAGCTCCCTTAAAAACAAAAAAGACAGCAAGTTAGAAATCAATCCCATGGTTTGACAATACACTAGGAGACATGAAAAGAAAATGCAGAAAATTTGAAAGAAATTGGCGGAAAGAAAATCACAAGACGATAACGAGGTTTGGAAAAAGGCAGTGAAAGTCTATAAGACCAAATTGAGACAAACTAAAACATTATTCTACAGTAAGCAAATTGGTGAAGACTACAAGAACACACAAAAAAACTCTATATGGAGTGATCAGCAGCCTACTAGACACTTCCACACTGGCCAACAAAAACGAAATCCCACTGTCAGCAAAAGAGCTAGTCTATAACTTTGAGAGTAAAATAGAGGACCTAAGGAAAGAATTCACAGATAGTGGAATGACTCAGACAGCTTCATCACAGAAATAAGCCACCAGAAAGAAGACATAGCTGCTAACAGATATTGGACCAAATTTGAAAAACCCAACAACAAACTCACCCACAAAAGTTGCATCATCCCACTGCATGCTAGACATATGCCCAAACTACATTGTAAAAGAAGCTCCACCCTCCTTTATAACACACCTCACACTTTTTCTACAATTCATGCTTACCAAGGGACTCTATCCTAAAGACAAAGCCAATATAATGATGACTCCTGTTAGAAGTAAGAAGTCCCCAGAGGTCAGATGTCAGCCTGTGGCTTTGTCAGGTTCTGAGTTCCTTTCCTTGGTCCCGGATTCACTTCTTAGGAGCAGGAATGTTTTGTAGCACAATAATACAACACATAAGTACATAAGTACATAAGTAATGCCACACTGGGAAAAGACCAAGGGTCCATCGAGCCCAGCATCCTGTCCACGACAGTGGCCAATCCAGGCCAAGGGCACCTGGCAAGCTTCCCAAACGTACAAACATGCTATACATGTTATTCCCGGAATTGTGGATTTTTCCCAAGTCCATTTAGTAGCGGTTTATGGACTTCTCCTTTAGGAAACCGTCTAACCCCTTTTAAACTCTGCCAAGCTAACTGCCTTCACCACGTTCTCCGGCAATGAATTCCAGAGTTTAATTACGCATTGGGTGAAGAAACTTTTTCTCCGATTTGTTTTAAATTTACTACACTGTAGTTTCATCGCATGCCCCCTAGTCCTAGTATTTTTGGAAACCATGAACAGACGCTTCACATCCACCTGTTCTACTCCACTCATTATTTTATATACCTCTATCATGTCTCCCCTCAGCCGTCTCTTCTCCAAGCTGAAAAGCCCTAGCCTCCTTAGTCTTTCTTCATAGGGAAGTCGTCCCATCCCCGCTATCATTTTAGTCGCCCTTCGCTGCACCTTTTCCAATTCCACTATATCTTTCTTGAGATGCGGCGACCAGAATTGAACTCAATACTCAAGGTGCGGTCGCACCATGGAGCGATATAACAGCATTATAACATCCTCACACCTGTTTTCCATACCTTTCCTAATAATACCCAACATTCTATTCGCTTTCCGAACCGCAGCAGCACACTGAGCACAAGGTTTCAGTGTATTATCGACGACGACACCCAGATCCCTTTCTTGGTCCGTAACTCCTAACGTGGAACCTTGCATGATGTAGCTATAATTCGGGTTCTTTTTTCCCTCATGCATCACCTTGCACTTGCTCACATTAAACGTCATCTGCCATTTAGCTGCCCAGTCTCCCAGTCTCGTAAGGTCCTTCTGTAATTTTTCACAATCCTGTCGCGAGTTAACGACTTTGAATAACTTTGTGTCATCAGCAAATTTAATTACCTCGCTAGTTACTCCCATCTCTAAATCATTTATAAATATATAAATGATTTATAAACGAGTGTGGCTTGGCAAAAGGTATTTTATCTAGAAATCAGCTTATAACGCTTAGGGTAGAAAGATAATACAGCAGTGCTTCAGTGTGTCTCAGGGTCTGCCTGATGTCTTTCAGTGAATGAGAGTCCATCTCTGTCAGGGCTGAGCAGTGGTCTGTGTGTGAGGAATGGATGCAGGTGGGAGAGGGTGTGTGGGTGGAGAGAGAATGTATCCGTTTCTTAATTCCTCTCTGGGGTTTTAAATACTGAATTCTTTCCCTACACACCAGACTATGATATAATTTGGTTTGCTTTGATCCTATATCTCCTGATTCACCAAGGAAGTGTGAATTCCTGTGAACTAGCACAGTGGTATATTATTGAGATGCCAGGTTCTTGTGCGATGGGCGGCGGTAATGACTTGTCATCCAGCCTCTCCCTCTGCCTCGTCCTTTCCCTTTCCCACAAAATTCCATCCTGTGATAGGGAGGATATCCTCTCTCTGTATTTCTGTACTCCATCCTGTCTTGAGGGTAATGATACCTTCCTTTTTCTCTTCTTTTGGTCTTCGTATCCCAAATTTTGTCTAAAAAAGTAGATTCAGCTTCTTTTCCTGGAATAACAGTTGAGTTGTTGATAGGCGTGGAACAAAGTGAGATGAATAATTACATAGTAACATAGTAGATGACGGCAGAAAAAGACCTGCACGGTCCATCTAGTCTGCCCACGATAAACTCATATGTGTATAACTTACCTTGATTTGTACCTGTCTTTTTCAGGGCACAGACCGTATAAGTCTGTGCAGCAGTATTTCCCGCCTCCCAACCACCAGTCCCGCCTCCCATCACCGGCTCCGGCACAGACCCCGTATAAGTCTGCCCTCCCCCATCCTAGCCTCTCAACCACCAACCCCTCTTCCCCCCGCCACCCAATTTCAGCTAAGCTTCTGTGGATCCATTCCTTCTGCACAGGATTCCTTTATGCCTGTCCCACGCATGCTTGAATTCCGTTACCGTTTTCATCTCCACCACCTCCCGCGGGAGGGCATTCCAAGCGTTCACCACCCTCTCCGTGAAGAAATACTTCCTGACATCTTTCCTGAGTCTGCCCCCCTTCAATCTCATTTCATGTCCTCTCGTTCTACCGCCTTCCCATCTCCGGAAAAGATTCGTTTGCGGATTAATACCTTTCAAATATTTGAACGTCTGTATCATATCACCCTTGTTCCTCCTTTCCTCCAGAGTATACATGTTCAGGTCAGCAAGTCTCTCTTCATACGTCTTGGAACGCAACTCCCATACCATCCTCGTAGCTTTTCTTTGTACCGCTTCCATTTTTTTAACATCCTTCGCAAGGTACAGCCTCCAAAACTGAACACAATACTCCAGGTGGGGCCTCACCAACGTCTTATACAGGGGCATTAAAACCTCCTTTTTTCTGCTGGTCACACCTCTCTCTATACAGCCTAGCAACCTTCTCGCTACGGCCACCGCCTTGTCGCACCTTCATCGCCTTCAGGTCCTCAGATACTATCACCCCAAGATCCCTCTCCCCGTCCGTGTCTATCAGGCTCTCCCCACCTAACACATACGCCTCCCTTGGATTTCTACTCCCTAAGTGCATCACTTTGCATTTCTTCGCATTGAATTTTAATTGCCAAACGTTAGACCATTTTTCCAGCTTCTTCAGATCTTTTTTCATGTTTTCCACTCCCTCCGGGGTGTCCACTCTGTTGCAAATCTTGGTGTCATCCGCAAAAAGGCAAACTTTACCTTGTAACCCTTCGGCAATGTCACTCACAAATATATTGAACAGAATGGGCCCCAGCACCGATCCCTGAGGCACTCCACTACTCACCTTTCCCTCCTCCGAGCGAACTCCATTCACTACCACCCTCTGGCGTCTGCCCGTCAACCAGTTCCTAATCCAGTTCACCACTTCGGGTCCTATCTTCAGCCCTTCAGAGTCATTGCGTATTCTTTTACGTGCTCGCTCAGTAGTATGACTTGATGTTCCTTCTTGATTACTGATGAATTCCTGATTAGTTGCCTTTTTTTGTACTAGGGGAACCCTTTCTTTATAACTAATCTTTCTTTTGCCAGAAGTCTTCTTGTGTGGTACTGCCCATGGGTAGATATTACCCCTACAGTAATCTTCTTCATCCCTTTTGTATTTCTCATATTTATTTTTCTTGATATATTTTTTTAAGTTTCAGATTTAAAGAAGCTAAGTTTGCATCTAAGTTAGGGTCATCTTTTTTTAATATATATATCTTATTATTTGTTTCACTTTTAATAATATCTCATTTCTCTTTAGGTGTTTCAATGAAAAGGATCATAAGATCCAAAGAACATTTGTTTAAGATTGAGCACCATTTTTCAAGTAAGACCATATTATCCTTAAAAAGCTGAGGTTCCTTCTGAACCCTCAGCCCTCTAGGGATACGTTGAACCCTACAGTATTAAATAAGGGTGGCGTGGAGGGGCATAATCGAACGCGAACGCCCATCTCCATGGGCGTCTATGTCCAAAAATGGGTATGTGAAGAGGCGGGACAGACCGTATTATCGAAAAAGATGGGCGCCCATCTTTCGTTTCGAAAATACGGTTTGGACAGACCAAATGCCATGGATTTGGTCCTTTCTGAGCTGGGCGGGGGTTTTTTTTCGATAATGGAAACTAAAGACGCCCAGCTCAGAAACGTCCTAATCCAAGCCATTTGGTCATGGGAGGGAAAAATGAACAACACTACCACAGCTCTTAGGGGTGAAGGGGGCAACTACATGTGGGTACAGTGGGTTTTAGAGGCCTCCCATTTACCACCACAAGTGTTACAGGTGGGGGGGGGGGATGGGCTTGTGTCTGCCTGTCTGAATTGCACTGCAGTACCCACTAAAAGTGCTCCAGGGACAGGACTTGTTGCTGCTGTATAACCTTGGCACAGCAGTTCACATCTGAAGACTAATATCGCTGAAAATGTCCTTTATTTGAATAAGCACGTTTACTCACAGTTAACTGCAGATCAGAGGTTTTGCCCCACTGGCAACGAGTCTCGCTGGTACTGAGATTAGCAGTAGGTCAGAGCTGGCAGAATGGTGTACAATGCCCTCTTTCAGCAACATTCAAGGTAAAAACTAAGTGCTGTAACGTGGATAACACATGAAAGGGATCTAAAACTGTCTTACACAAATGGCCACTACCTCATGGACTACCGGAAACAAAACAGGGCACACTCTGACCCAGTAAGCAGAGGGAAAAGCACCATGGGAGTAGAGCCTAGCAAGTACCAACATAGTGAGCATTTAACACAAGCTAGTGGAATCACGGTGCCCAATACCCTACACCCACCACAATGCATTGCTGATGTGACTCTGCAGTGCCCTTAACAGAAAAGGTGTCACACTTACCCGAGACCCACATCAGAACCAGGGAAAGGCTGTCAGAGGATAGAACACATTCTGCTGTCATGGAGGTGGGTACGGCAATAGAGGCTGGCATACAGGCTGGGAAAAAAAGTTTGTAAAGTGGGGGTTTTTTTGGTGAGAGGGGGTTAGTGACCACTGGAGGAGTCAGGGGAGGTGATCCACGATTCCCTCTGGTGGTCATCTGGTCAGTTGGGGCACTTTTTTGGGACTTGGACCTGAAAAAAAGGGTCCAAATAAAGCGGACCAAATTCTCATCAAAAACGCCTTTCTTGTTTCGATTATCAGCTAAAGACGCCCATCTCTCCTCGGGCGATAACCACACCCCAGTCCCGCCTTCGCCACGCCTCTGACATGCCCCCATGATCTTTGTTCATCTCTGTGACGGACTGCAGTTGAGGACACCAAAAATCGGGTTTCGATTATACCAATTTGGCCGCCCACAGGAAACGGACGCCCATCTCCCGATTTGGGTCCAAATATGGGCGTCTTTCTCTTTCGAAAATAAGCTGGATAGTGTAATTGATATCTGATTGAGTCCTGAGTGGAGGAGTAGCCTAGTGGTTAGTGCAGTGGACTTTAATCCTGGGAAACTAAGTTTAATTCCCACTGCAGCTCCTTGTGACTCTGGGCAAGTCACTTAACCCTCCATTGCCCCTGGTACAAAATAAGTACCTGAATATATGTAAACTGCTTTGAATGTAGTTGCAAAAACCTCAGAAAGGCGGTATATCAAGTCCCATTTTCCCCATTCCAATGGTCAGCCAGTGAGTCCTCATCCTCAAAAATAGCGGGTTCTTGGAGGATATGATGTAAATGCTCTTCTGAATAACTCAGAACATTGTCCCAGTTCTTGAAGGCCATCCCTCACTAATGTACACAAGGTTGCAAAAGAGAGGGTAAAACAGTACGCAAGAAAATGAGCCAAAGAAAAAAGCACAGCTGGACCTTCAAGACTGAGACAACAGGAGTCCTTTATTTATGCAAGACCTGACACAAGCCGTGTTTTGGCGTATGAAACAGCTGCCTCAGGGGTCTATTAATAAAACATATAAAATATACATTAAAATATCACAAATATAAAATATATTAATAAAAGCACACATACATAAAAATACATATCAAATTACCAATCAGTTTATAAATAAAGAAATAAGTACTCTGTACACTAAAATGTCAAAATTATAAAATTGATAAAAAGATATAAATAAAAGGTATATATAAGAGAAACTGCATATCAAATTGTCAACCAATATGTAAATAAATGTATATGGATCCTGGTGACGTGAATAATGAATAGAAAAGTCAATAAGAATAAGATCTAGTAAAGTGAGAATTAGTGCAAATGTGAGTAGCATAAGAGTAATCATTTAGGTATAGAGAAAATGAAACCTAAAAATAATGTGAAAAAGGAGGGGCGATTCTGTGCACGCTATCTAGTGAGAAGAGATAATAGCTCCTGCCCTACCCAAGTTGTATATCAAAAAGACATGAAAGAGGGTTTCTGTAAAAGCAGGTCCCTAAATATATATACGACTCCTATTAGAAAGAAAAAAGAAAAATAAACCAAAAGAAATATGCATACCTCAAGATTACAAAAGGCTAGGATAAAAACACTATTGCACACTGTGGCGTCTAAAAGGAAAGCAAGTGCAAAGTGATGCATGTGGGGAAAAAAGGAACCTGAACTATAGCTACATAATGCAAGGTGCCACCAATAGGAGTCACCGACCAAGAAAGAGATCTCGGCGTCGTTGTTGATGATATGTTGAAACCCTCTGCTCAGTGTGCTGCAGCAGCTAAGAATGCAAATAGAATGTTAGGTATTATTAGGAAAGGAATGGAAAACAAAAGTGAGGATGTTTTAATGCCTTTGTATCGGTCCATGGTGTGACCACACCTTAAATATTGTGTTCAATTCTGGTCGCCACATCTCAAGCAAGATTTAGTGGAATTAGAAAAGGTACAGAGAAGGGCGACAGAAATGATAAAGGGGATGGGATGACTTCCCTATGAGGGAAGGCTGAAGTGTCTAGGGGTCTTCAGCTTGTAGGAGATGTCTGAGGGGAGATATGATAGAAGTCTATAAAATAATAAGTGGAGTAGAACGAGTAGGGGGCATGCGATGAAGCTACAAAGTAGTACATTTAATACGAATCAGAGAAAATGTTTCTTCATTCAATGTGTAATTAAACTGTGGAATTCATTACCAGAGAATGTGGTAAAGGTGGTTAGCTTAGCAGGGTTTTAAAAAGGTCTGGATGGCCTCCTAAAGGAAAAGTCCATAGAACATTATTAAATTGACTTGGGGAAAATCCACTGCTATTTCTGGGGTAAGAAGCATAAAATGTATTGAACTTTTTCGGGATCTTGCCAGGTAATTGTGACCTGCATACTTTGCCAACAAAACTAAAAGTCTCCGCCAGGATTTACAGGCAATCCCACCCAGTACCCAACCACTCAACCAGGGGTGCACAACCTCGCCCCCTCCTGACAGAGACAGATGGGACACTTTTAACCCAATGACAGAGGAGAGCCTTGACAAAATCCTAAGAGACCTTCGACCAACTAGTTGCTCCCTTGATCCCTGCCCATCAAAGATAGTGCAGCAGGCAAGTATGGGCCTCATAGAAGGCGCCACAAAAATTGTGAACACCTCTCTTTTTAATGGGCAGCTGCTAACAGCATTAAACAGGGAAGTGGTCCTCCCTCTGCTGAAGAAAATCAACCTTGACCAGGACAAACTTGAAAGTTACAGGCCAGTATCCAACATCCCATTTCTAGGGAAACTCATAGAACAAACAGTGTTCTGTCCTCTGACAGCCTTGTACTAGTTTATAATGTGATCCTAAAATGTGTGAAATACTTTTACTGTTATTCTCATTTCTAAGGATTTTCACTGCTGCAGTTTCCACTGCAAAGATACGGGAGCAATGCATTGTGCGTAATGTAGTTCTCAGGCGATGCAGCCACACTTGTTTATCTGAACAAGAACTGGTATCATTGGTTGTGCTCCTGCCTGGACCTCTTTTCTCTCTCAGCCAAGCTTGGCTCCTGTGTCTACCTGCTATCATTTCCTGGTCAGTCCTACTATCTCTGTCCTGAGAGGTCAGCCAGGTATGACCTTTCCCTCCAATCGAGAGCCGTCCTCTAGGACTACCCCTTGCTACCCGATAGCAGGCTCTGTCCCCATTGGTCTTTACCTGCTCCTCCCTGAGCCTGTGTGAGGCTTCAAGACCTCTTTGTCCCTTCAGCCCTGAGGCATTTCAACATCTTGCTGCAGACATGAGGCATTCACCATCTTACTTCACTGCTGAAACTCCCTGCAATGAACTTGGTCTTTTACCTTGAAATTATCTCCTCCCTAATGAGATATCGCATATTCCAGTCACCCAGCTCTGAGATACTTCTATCTGCTCAACTATTTCTCACCTCCAACCATTGAAACAGCTCTCAGAATTACAGAGTCTCTGTGCCCTGGGACAGCACTTCTGAACATCTGACTGTGAGTACATTATCTGTGATTTATTCAATAAAAGAGACTTCAGAAAAATATTGGAGACTTCAGGTGTGATTGGTGCGCCAAGGTTATACTCCAACATATCATAGACTTTGTAGTAACAAGTCTATGAGAGGCCTGATAGTCTGTGTTCAACTTAATGACTGGCTAGAAAAGAGAAACTGGCTAGATCCATGTCAATCTGGATTCAGACCTGGTTATGGTACAGAAACGGTCCTTGTATCCCTACTAGACGATCTTCACAGAAATCGAGACAAGGGATTCACCTCAATGTTAGTACTGCTTGACTTCTCAGCAGCTTTTGATACTGTGGATCATGATATCATGCTAGCACGACTGACAGAAACAGTTATCAATGGAACAGTACTTACTTGGTTCAGATCCTATCTATCAGACAGACAACAATCCATAAAGTTTGGAAGCAATTCATCACCACCATGGACACTAACCTGAGGGGTACCACAAGGATCGAAACTGTCACCTATTTTGTTCAATATCTACCTCAAGCCACTAGCTGAGCTGATTCGGACAATGGACACTCAGTTCTGCATCTATGCGCATGATATGCAGCTATTCATACCCATTGAACCTGACTTACCTACAGCCTTGAAGAAACTGATTACCTGCCTACCAATTTAAGAATGGGCTAAACACAACAAACTTTGCCTGAACCCAAGTAAAACCAAGCTTCTCTGGGTCCCTAACCAGGGCCGTGCCTAGGGTCTCTGGCGCCCCCCTGCAGACTATCAGTTGGCGCCCCTACCCCCCGTGAAAATGATCACGCCCCCCCCCCCCCCCCGGTGAAAATGATCGCTCACCACTTGCCACACTGACAGGAATTGTCAGCAATATTCTTAGAAACAAATTGCTATACAGTGCAAAATAAGATAGCAGATGTAAATTCTCAAAGTGGTCATATTCCAAACGCTATTTAGACAAAAATTAAACTGAACCCCCAAGATGCCAGACTCTGCATACAATGCAACACCACAGAAACAGAAAATGTCCCCTAGTACTGTGCAAAATATAAAGACTGCAGATGTAAATTTGAAAAAAAACTAACAAGAACCAATCACCACTTTACAAATTAACAAATAGAAATAAAACAAATATAGAAAATAAAATAATACCATTTTATTGGACTAATACATTTAGCTTTCAGAGGCCAAAACATCCTTCCTCAGGTCAATACAGTATAGTGCTGTTACAGTATCCTATCCTGACCTGAGGAAGGGGGTTTTGTTCTCCAAAAGTTAGTCAAAATGTATTAAAATTAGTCCAATAAAAAGATTACCTATTATAAACATTTATTAACACAGCTACAATACTGCTATATCCTAAAACAAAAAAATAAAAGTAAATATTTTATTTACAGTTTGTTGTCTCTGGTTTCTGCTTTCCTCATCTTCTTTTCACTGTCTTCCTTCCTTCCATCCAGCATCTGTCTTTGTTCTCTCTCTGCCATCCAGTGTCTGCCCTCTCTGCTGTCCCCTTCATCCAATGTCTGCCCTCTCTCCCTGCTCCTTCCATCTACATCTGCCCTCTATCTCTGCCCCTTCCATCCACCATCTGCCCATGTCTGCCCTCTCTCTCTCCCCCTTCCATTCACTGTCTGCCCTTTCTATCGCTTCCATCCACTGTCTGCCCTTTCTCTCTGTCCGCTCAATCCACCATTTGCCCTCCCTCTCCCATCCATCTAGGGTCTGCCTTCCCTCTCACTCCCCCTTCCATCTAGAATCTGTCCCCTCTCTCTGCCCCTTTTTTTCAGCCCCCAGTTCCAGCCCCACTGTCCCACCAGTCCCCAGTTTCAGCCCTAGCCCTTTTCTCCCACCAGTCTTGAGCTTCGGCCCCCAGCCACTTCTCCCTGTCCCCTTTTCAGCCCCCAGTTTCAAACCCAGCCCTTTTTCTCTCACTAGTCCCGAGCTTCAGCCCCAGCCACTTCTCCCTGTCTTCTTTTCAGCCCCCAGTCCCCACAGTTTCAGCTCTTGTCCCTTTTCAGCCCCCAGTCCCAGTACTAGCCCCCTTATCCCACCTACCCTCCTTTTCAGCCCCCTGTTCCAGCTCCCTTCATCCACATGCCTTGCATTAGGGCCTCCCCTTTCAGCCCCAGACCCCATCTGGGCTCCCCTCCCCATCCCCTTCTGTCATCTGGGCACCCCATCCCCTTCTGTCATCTGGGCTTCCCTCCCCATCCCCTTCTGCCATCTGGGCTCCCCTCCCCATCCCCTCCCCATCCCCTTCTGCCATCTGGGCTCCCCTCCCCATCCCCTTCTGTCATCTGGGCACCCCATCCCCTTCTGCCATCTGGGCTCCCATCCCCTTCTGCCATCTGGGCTCCCCTCCCCATCCCCTTCTGTCATCTGGGCACCCCTGATCCGACCCGACTACCAGCTCCGTCGAGATGACAGCGGGTGGGGGGGAGGGTGCTCCGCTCCCGCTGCTCCCACCCTACCTTCTTTTAAAAAATAAATCAGTAAAGCGGCGTGGCAGGCAGCGCAGCTTCGCGTCTGCCCTGCTTGTAAAACAAGTAGATCTCCTCGTCGGGCCTTCGCTCACTGGGTCCCGCCTTCCTCTGAGGTAACTTCCTATTTCCTCGAGGGCGGGTAGGGTGGGAGCAGCGGGAGCAGAGCACCCCCCACCTGCTGACACCCGGGGCGGACCGCCCCCACTGCGCTCTTGGTTCCCTCAGTGTCCGCCTTCTTCTGACGCCAGAAGAAGGCGGGACACTGAGGGAACCAATGAGTGCAAGGGAAGGGAGACGTCGGCAGCGCAGTTTCACCGATGCTGCTGCGACCAAGGTAAAAGATTTAAAGTCCTCGGCGGCGCGGGGCGAGGGTAAGCACCGCGGTGGCGCCCTCCAGAGGTGGGCGCCCCCCTGTGGCGCTTACCTCGCTTACCGCATCGGCACGGCCCTGTCCCTAACACAAGTGGATACATACCTGACATCAAAATCCCTCAAATCGCAACTAAGGAACCTTGGAATACAGTTAGATTCAACACTTACTCTGATTCCCGAAATCCAAGCAACCTTCAAGACCTGCTTCTCTTTTTTGCGGCAGCTACGCTGCCTCTCTCCTTACATCGAGAAGGTAAATCTTATCCTAGTTGTACATGCCATAATAACATCAAGACTGGATTACTGCAATGCACTATACAATGGTCTGACTACAAAGGGCCTGCACCAGCTCCAGTTGATTCTGAATGCAGCAGCAAAATTCATAGAAGGTTGCAAGTGATGTGACCATATCACACCATTTTTGCAAAAACTTCATTGGCTACCAGTACAATACAGGGCTAAATTTAAAACTCTATGTTTGATCTTCAAGGCCCTGAAAGGAAATGGCCCTGAGTACCTGAAAAATAGGATGATCCTCCACACACCGTCAAGGACACTAAGGTCCTCCCAAGGACTTTCACTGACCACACCCTCTCCAAAAGACATTACACGAAGTGATACCCACAAGCAAGCCTTCTCCGGAGTTGCCCCCACGCTCTGGAATGTACTGCCTGAAAGGCTGCGCTTAACACAAGACTATCTCTACTTCAGGAAGCAGGTGAAAGCTTGGCTTTTCAACCAGGCCTTTAATGGAAGAAGTAACCAACTTGTTAGTCTTACTCATACACACAAGGAGTGACTCGGGCTGCACATACTGCAGCAGAACATGTTTATCCATTCCTACCCTAGCTGAGATAGTATTTAACCATCTCTCTGACCTCATGTGCAACTTTCTTTAAATCAGTCACCTTACTTTCTAACTCTTCATACTTTCTTACCTATCTATAGGTTACATCTTTGCTTTACCCTTCATTATCAATTATAATGTTCTATTACGTATTGTGTTGACATTGTAAGTAGTATACCAAGCCATAGTTTGTATTGTTTTTGAATATTTTTAATGCTGTAATTACCTATTGCTCATGTTTGATCTATTCATTCTTACTGTACACCACCTTGAGTGAATTCCTTTAAAAAGGCGTTAAATAAATCCTAATAAATAATAATCATAACATGACATAACAACAAAAACAAAAGCATGATCCCTCTTGTGATATGATATGCATTGGGAAAAGCGCATATATAACCATTGGCTCCTGGGTGCAGGAGACCCACAGTATGCCACTGTATGCCAGGGGCATAGCCAGACAACAGATTTTAGGTGGGCGTAGGCAAGAATTTTCTCCCCCCACCACCACCAAAAGATATCTCAGCTGGCAGGAAAATGCTTCTTTCCACCTTGGCAGTCTGCAGCAGGCATGAGCTGAAAACTGAACATGCGCAGGTGCCAGTATCATGGACAGTAGCGTTTTCATTACCATCAGGGGGAGGTCTTCAGCTGGTAGAGCTTGGGATTCTCACCAGCTACTGCTAAAGATGTGCTACTGTTGGGTGGGCCTGAGCCCTAAGTGGAAGCCCACCCAGGCCCACCTGTGGCTATGCCACTGCTGTATGCATTTCAGTTTTGATCTTTTCAGCACCCTACATTTCCAGTCATGTGTTCTTACGCACATCTGCTGCCCTTTAATAAAAGTAGTTTGTCGTCAAATGTGGCTCTGCCTTAACTTTTCACTCACTGCTTCTTGCTTTTTCTCTCATCCGGTTTCTTGTGCAATTCTTTGTTCTCATTATGTCTTGGTTAGTGTTAATTGTAGGTCTGAAGGATTTTGACAGAAACCAAACCATATACTTCTAGTTCGTTCAGATGTTATTTCTTCAACTCACTGATTTATATATTTGTTCCCAGACATCTCAAAAGCAACCATAAATTTTCTCATTATTTGTAAAAGTTTCTGTTTGTGTTTATTGATACCATCTTGTTGTAGAAACGTTACTTGTACATTTTTATGTGACTTAGAGTAACTGTTCAGCTTTTAATTCATTTTTATTGCTCTTGATTCCAGGATTCATTATTATATCAACTACTTCCTTATGTATTGTGCAGTGCATACAGTTTAAAAGTGGGAATCAAGAGAAGTTCCAAGTGAAAATCATACCACTATCAACGACCACAGAATTTCCAAATATTTTTACCAACAAACTGTGTACAGCAAACATTCCTGCCATAAAAAAAGTTCTTTAGCACATTAATAGGCCAAAACTATCTTAGTGGTGGAGAAGTATATAACAATCAGAGAACGGCCACACCAAACTATTTCATACGTCACTCAATATAACCTATTCACCAGTATTCTTTTAATCATTTTTAAAAAAAAATTTTAGGACCATCAGAAATGGCTTATTTCTTCAAAGGTACCTAAATAGACATCCCATGCAGTGCCGCTTTTCCTCTGTAGTCATCCAAATAAAGATAATGTGGTTCTTGCAAATGGTGTATTTCCACCATTGAAGGATTGGAATGGGCAGATGTACAAACAGCTCAAGTTATCACTTCTACAGCCAATACCTTTGTATGTTGTATGGCATGTACGTGTAATCTAGTATACATCGACCGAACAAAGCGGCCTGTGAAAACGAGATTAACTGAACATAAATCAAGAATAAATTGTGGAATCATATCACCACCTGTAGCTCAGCACTGGATTAATAAACCACATGCTAGTTCTGACATTTGATGGTGGATCATTGATAAAAATCGAGATGGGTAGGGAGGGAGGTGATCCAGTGTCTCTATTAACTTAGAAGGAATAACAATGGATATTTCTTTTAAATACTGTTGAACCACTGGTTTAAATATTGAAATTGAATGGATGACTGAGATATAATAATAATTATTTTTTTGTAATTTGGCTCCTACACATTTGATTGGTTCAATGTACTGACCAGCTGATTGAGTCAGCCCTTTATATGATGTCAGACATGCCTAGTGTTGCTTTTTTTTTTGTCAGACACGGCCGCCATTTTGTATGCTGCTGTGTTAGGGAGAAAACTTATCTTGAACTGAAGGTTTGCTCCTGATACTTTTTAAGTTTTTGTGCCACTCATTTCAAAGTTTGGTTGTGTGTCTTTCATTTATAATACACTTCCCTTACAGGAGACCGTGTTGCCCTAAAACAGTAAAACGAAACATAGCTATGTCGGCAGCATGTGGTTCTCCACAATGACAGCATTAACTTCAAAACTTTTTCAGATGTTTCATGTTATTGATTATTTGCAATAAGAATAATTTTGCATTATATATGAATAAAGAAGTTTTAAAGGGAGATTTTGATAATATAATTTTGAAAAATGGACCAATGAGGAAGCTTAGTGGCACGACACGAGGTATCTATTTAGGCACCGTTGAAGAAATGAGCTGCTTCTGATGGTTCCAGACAAATTCTTTAAATTTTTTTAAAAGAATACTGGTGAATAGGTTATACTGAGTGATTTATGAAATAGTTTGGTGTGGGCTTTCTCTGATTGTCAAAAATTCTTTGTTATTTTTACCCCCCCCCCCCCCCCCCCGCTGTTTACTAAGCCACGCTAGCGGCTGTCATGTGCTTTGAATGGGCTGTGTCGGCATTGCCGCATGGCTTAGTGAACAGGAGTGTTAGATTGTTAAGAATCTCATTTACCTCCAACTCATAGGGTTTGAATTTTATTTTAAAAAAGAAAGAAAGAAAGAAGAGGTTACGTCCTTCCCTAGCTATGAACAATCATCTGTTACAATGAGGGACTACTGTAATAAAAAGATGCACTGGATAACATTACCATTGGCATACCATCGTAATTCCTGACCTCAGAATGACAAATCTGCACCATCTGGCTATCATAAACCTCTAATGTAAATATGATGTGTTTCCAACCTCAGAAATATACACATGGTTTGAATCAGAGCTGATCTTACACTATACATAACACAGTGTGTTCCATATCATTAGCAGACAATTACTACACTATTATTATGCACTGGGTTCTGAAAATGATACAATTCGACTCTCATAAGATTACAACAAGATACAGTCTGAACAAAATACCTGCAGACATGGAGGAAAACCAAAACAAACAAGAACTTTCAGCCTGAAACATAACTTGAAAGGAATCAAGTAATTGCAGTTTACAGTTTATTCAGAATTTGATATACTGCCATATGGAGGTAACAATATAAAGGTCTACAATATTCTCTATAGACTAATCAAGCAATAAGATAAATTAGTAAAGAAAAATAGATAAATAAGAAAAAAGTAGGAGAGAAAGAAATATAGCAGTAATTGTGTGTCTCACCCCACCCCCACCCCGAATATTTAAGCTCCACAATCAACATTGCATTAAAATGCGAACCACAGCATTTAAAGTTATAATGGGATACTTTCATCACTAAACTGTATCCCACTATAATACGCTGAAAAAAATCTTCTGTCCAGTGTGCGGCAGTGACCAAAAAAAGTAAACAGGATGCTAAGGATTATTAGGAAAGGAATGCAAAATAAGATGAAGAATATTATAATGCCTCTGTATCGCTCCATGGTGCAACCTCACCTTGAGTATTGCGTTCAATTCTGGTCACCGTATCTCAAAAAAGATAAAATGGAATTAGAAAAGGTTCAAAGAAGAGAGACCAAAATGATAAAGGAGATGGAACTCCTCCCATATGAGGAAAGGCTAAAGAGACGTCATGGCTGCAGCCATGCCCCGCGTCCAGACTCATCTTTTTCTTCCGGTGGTCTGGCTCTGTGGCTTCTCCAGACTGCCCTTTCCCTGCATTGATACCACTGTTGCCTGTTTCCCTGTTTCTCAAGTCTCATTCCAGAGATTATCCAAGCCTCACTCTGAGGTTCTTGCATCCAAGCTTCTCTCCAGAGTCTATTCAAGCCTCAGTCTGATGTCCCAGTATCTTAGCCTCACTCTGGTGTCCTGCTGTGTTTCTCAGTGTGTTCCAAGCCTTATTCCAAGTTGAGACATCATCAGTAAGGACTTTTATAAGGAATCTTGGGACTTTCATGCTTTTCCTTCACGAGAGGTCTTTTAACCTTGTCTTTGTGTTCCTGTTTTGTTCCAGTTCCTATGAGGCTTACTCCTGAAGCCTTGTTCATGTGTGTGTCTTGCTCCTGAACCCTTGTTTCTGTGAGTCTTGCTCCTGAAGCTTTGTTCCTGTGTATCTTGCTCCTGAAGCTTTGTTCCTGCAAACCTTGTTCCTGAAGCCTTGTTTCTGTGTTCCCTGTTCCTGGTTTCTGCTACAGCCAAGCTCTGATCCTGGTTTCTGCTACAGCTAAGGTCTGTTCCTGGTTTCTGCTACAGCCAAGCTCTGTTCTGGTTTCTGCTATAGCCAGGCCATGTTCCTGGTGTCTGCTCTAGCCAAGTCCTGTTCCTGCTTTTCCTCAGCCTTGCCTCAGAATGTTTCTGCTTCTGTTGTTCCTGCTGCTTCTAGTCTTGCCTCTGTTTGTTTATGTAGCCTTGCCTTGTCTAGTCCAGTCCTGTCTGGATCCAGTCCTTGCCTTGCCCTTGTCTTACCTTTTCTGGACCCAGTTTTAATCTAGTTCCGAGTCTTGCCTTGCTCTGCCTGAGTTCCAGTTCTAGTCTCTTTGCCTTGCTTTCCTTGCCTCATCTGGATCTGGTCCTTATCTTGTCTTTGGTACCTTGCTTTTTCTGCCCTGCTTGGTTTAGCCTTGCCTAGTCCAGCCTTGTCTTGTCTTGCCTGGTTTATTCTAGCCTTGCCTTGCCTTGTCTTGCCCTGCCTAGTCTTGTCTTGGTTCATGTTCTAACTCCTGCCCTGTGCCAGCCCAGAGGACTTGTCTGCCGCAGTTCTGGCTGTAGTCTAAGGATGAATTTGTGACGAGGTTAGGGTTCTTCAGCTCGGGAAAAGAGACGGCTGAGGGGGGATATGATTGAAGTCTATAAAATCCTGAGTGGTGTAGAACGTGTAGAAATGAATCAATTTTTTTTACTCTTTCAAATAGTACAAAGCCCAGGGGACACTCAATGAAATTACATGGAAATACTTTTAAAACTAATAGGAGGAAATATTTCTTCACTCAAAGAATAGTTAAACTCCGGAACTCGCTGCTGCAGGATGTAGTAACAGTGGTTAACATATCTGGACTTAAAAAAGGTTTGGACAAGTTCTTGCAGGATAAGTCCATAGTCTGTTATTGAGATGGGCATGGGGGAAGCCACTGCTTGCCACAGGATTGGTAGCATGGAGTGCTGCTACCATTTGGGTTTCTGCCAGGTATGTGTGACCTGGATTGACCACTGTTGGAGGCAGGATACTGGGCTAGATGGACCATTGGTCTGACCCAGTATGGATATTCTTATGTTCTTACCAGTTCTGAATGTCCCAGTACAGGATTTTTTTTTTCCCAGTACAACATACCAGCATCTTTTCAGCATGGTTTGTTTGTTTTGGGGTTTATTTTTATTTTTTTGTTAGTCATGAGCAAGCGAGATCTTCAGGTTGAAAAGCAATTACCTTTGAAGCAGAGCTATTCTGGATCACATGGGCTCTGTGTACATATTGCTACACTCAAAATACCTGTTGTGCCTCTGGAAGGTTTCATCAGTTGTGTTTGGTCTAGATGACCTGCAGCCCTTAATGAATTGCTTGCTTTCAGCTGTCGCTGCTCCCAGAGTCTGACTTTGAAAAGCTTGTGAACTACCAAACAACTCCAGGTCAACTTGGGCAATCTCAACCAGTTGTGGTTTTACTCCCATTGCATGCATTGAGGGTAAATGTTACACAACTAAATATTATGGCTAAACTTGCTCATCTGAAAATATCACTAAATCGATTAAGCAAGTTGCAGTCAATTTGCTTTAAAGATTAACAGGAGGAAAAGGACTTCAGTGACTTGGGACACGTCTAAAATCAAATTTGGACTAATGGCCCGCCCTGTTTCATCATTAGTCCTAAAAAAAACCTCCAGTGTTTAATAACACATGATTTTCTATTTTCAATTTTTAATAATTTTTCATTTTCTTTTCTTTAAAAGAAGAAACCACTCGTTTCAAAAGCATTCCAGGTACTTATCTGAGGTAGTTCTAACCCGCTGTATAGCACAGCTGTTTCACCCTTGCTTCATCAGGAGTGTGTTCATTTATGCTGCACTTTCCGTACCCCCGTCCCAGAAACTGTTCAATCCTTTGAGCGGATTAGAACTGCCTCAGATAAGTACCTGGAATCCTTTTGAAACAAGCGGTTTCTTCTTTTAAAGAAAACAAAATGAAAAATGATCAAAAATTGAAAATAGAAAATCATGTGTTATTAAACACGGGAGGTTTTTGTTAGGACTATTGACGAAGCAGTGAGGGCCATTAGTCCAAATTTGATTTTAGACATCACCCAAGCCACTGAAGTCCTTTTCCTCATGCATTGAGGGTAAACCAGGGCTGGCTCAGGGATCTGTCAGTTAGATTTGCTTTTTATAGCATTAACTCAGTCCCAGCTGTGCTCCTTGCACTTACTTCCAGTGTATATTGCTGTTTTTAGGCTGTGTAATATCTATGTTCTGTGTATATGGGAATGAGGTGAAGTATTTGGCTGATATGTGGTTTTGTGCAGAAAATACTCTTTTATTCTATTTTCTCAATAAGACATATATTGATATTCTAGGGACTGGTGTAATATTTGCAATGCTGCCTTTTTATACATGGCTGAGTGTGGTTACTTTAGGGGCAGAACCATGAATAGTCACCCTACTCCCCTAAGGTTGGCCCTGTATGAATATCAGCAACTTTTTCATAGAAAACAAAAAGCACTGCCCTCTGCTCAGTGTGCGACAGCAGTTAAAAATCCAAATAGAATATTAGGTATTGTTAGGAAAGGAATGGAAAACAAAAATGAGGATGTTATTATGCCTTTGCATCGCTCCATGGTGTGACCACACCTTGAATACTGTATGCAATTCTGGTCACCGCATCTCAAAACAGATATAGTGGAATTAGAAAAGGTATAGAGAAGGGCGACAAAAATGATAAAGGGGATGGGACGACTTCCCTATGAGGAAAGACTAAAGCAGCTAGGGCTTTTCAACGTGGAGAAAAGGCGGATGAGGGGAGATATGATAGAGGTCTATAAAATAATGAGTGGAGTGGAATGGGTAGACGTGAATCTCTTGTTTACTCTTTCCAAAAATACTAGGACTAGGGGACACAAAATGAAGCTACAAAGTAGAAAATTTAAAACAAATTGGAGAAAATATTTCTTCACTCAACATGTAATTAAACTCTGGAATTCATTGCTAGAGAATGTGATAAAAACAGTTAGCTTAGCAGGGTTTAAAAGTTTAGATAACTTCTTAAAATGAAAGTATATAAGCCATTATTAAGATGGACTTGGGGAAAATCCACTACTTATTTCTAGGACAAGCAACATAAAATGTACTATTTGGGGATCTTGCCAAGTGCTTGTAACCTGGATTGGCCACTGTTGGAAACAGGATGATGGGCTTGATGGACCTTTGGTCTGTCCCAGTATGGCCATGCTTATTGTTCTTATCTGGGTACCACTGATATTCACCCTGACAGTTATCCAGGTAACTTAGGACAGCTAGTTTGCTACCTTAAGTTACCCAGATAACTTCCAGCTCCACCTTGACTTCAGCTTCGAACCACCCTGCCACTATCTGATTGTGCCGGAGTGCTCGGCGAAGATTTTCTCTGGCATTAGCACTGAAAATCCGGATATGGATCCATTGCATGGCACTTACCAGCTAGGAGCTGCTCCTAACCAGATAACTACTACTACTTAACATTTCTAAAGCGCTACTAGGGTTACGCAGCGTTGTACAATTTAACATGGAAGGACAGTCCCTGCTCAAGGAGCTTACAATCTAAAAGACAGGTGTACAATCTAAAGACAAGTGTACGATCTAAAAGACAGGTGTAAGTCTAAAGACAAGTGTATAGTCAGAAGACAAGTGTAGAGTCAGTCTGATAGGGCATACTATACGTATTTCACGAAAGGTTAGGTGCCGAAAGCAGCATTGAAGAGGTGAGTTTTAAGCAGAGATTTGAAGATGGGTAGGGAGGGGGCTTGGCGTAGGGGTTGAGGAAGATTGTTCCAGGCATAGGGTGAGGCAAGGCAGAATGAGCGGAGCCTGGAGTTGGCAGTGGTGGAGAAGGGAACTGAAAGGAGGGATTTGTCCTGTGAGCGGAGGTTACGGGCAGGAATATAGGAGGAGATGAGGGTAGAGAGGTAGTGAGGAGCCGCAGACCAGGTGCATTTGTAGGTAAGGAGGAGAAGCTTGAATTGTATGTGGTATCTGATCGGAAGCCAGTGAAGTGACTTGAGGAGAGGGGTGATATGAGTAAATCGGTTCTGGTGGAATATAAGATGTGCGGCAGCGTTCTGAATGGATTGAAGGGGGGATAGATGGCTAAGTGGGAGGCCGGTGAGGAGTAAGTTGCAGTAGTCAAGGCGAGAGGTAATGAGAGCATGGACGAGTGTTCGTGTGGTGTGCTCAGATAGGAAAGGGCAAATTTTGCTGATGTTGAAAAGGAAGAAGCGACAGGTCTTGGCAGTCTGTTGGATATGCACAGAGAAGGAGAGGGAGGAGTCGAAGATGACTCCGAGGTTGCGGGCAGATGGGACGGGGAGGATGAGGGTGTTATCAGCTGAGATAGAGAGTGGAGGAAGAGGAGAAGTGGGTTTAGGTGGAAAGACAAGGAGCTCGGTTTTGGATATGTTCAGCTTCAGGTGGAGGTTGGACATCAATGTCAGATAAACAGGCCGATACCTTGGCCTGGGTCTCCGCGGTGATGTCTGGTGTGGAGAGATATAGCTGGGTGTCGTCAGCATAAAGATGATACTGAAAACCATGAGATGAGATCAGTGAGCCTAGGGAAGAGGTGTAGATTGAGAAGAGAAGGGGTCCAAGGACAGATCCCTGGGGAACTCCAACAGATAGTGGGATGGGAGTGGAGGAAGATCCATGAGAGTGTACCCTGAAGGTGCGGCGGGAGAGATAAGAGGAGAACCAGGAGAGGACAGAGCCTTGGAACCCAAAAGAGGGCAGTGTTGCAAGAAGTAACTCATGATTGACAGTGTCAAACGCAGCGGATAGATCGAGGAGGATGAGGATGGAATAGTGGCCTCTGGATTTGGCGAGGAGCAGGTCATTGCAGACTTTAGAGAGTGCTGTTTCTGTCGAGTGTAGGGGGCGAAAACCGGATTGAAGTGGATCGAGGATGGCATGAGAGGAGAGAAAATCGAGGCAGCGACTGTGAACGGCGCACTCAAGTATCTTGGAGAGGAAGGGTAGGAGAGAGATGGGGCGGTAGTTGGAGGGGCAGGTAGGGTCAAGTGATGGTTGTTTTAGGAGAGGTGTGCCACTAAATATCAAGTACAATAATTTAATTTATACACCAAATCCAAAAGGGGCCCTCTTGTGCTCTGCAAGTTCAGGGCCTTATCTCGGTACGGCAAATGTGAGGAAGCCCATTCAATTCTTATGGGCTTCCTCTCATTTGCCACACAGGAATTGCTAACGCGGCTTTATAAAAGAAGCCCATAATGTTTTACTTGCATATTATATACAGTCACCTCTAGGATGGAAGGTCTGGTTGCTTTGATAATGGATCTGTATCTATCAATCTGTCATGAGTTTGAAAGGTAGGCCTAGACCAAGCAGTAGCTAGAATAATATTCAATTATTGCTGCACAAACTGAGGTATGGGTGAAAAAAAAGTTCACATATGGTTATTGGGGAAAAAATGCAATGAATTCACATTTTTCAGGAGCTCTACTAATTCACTGTCTTCTGCTCTAAGCAGTAGCTCACACTTAAAGGCCTATTTAGTAAATGATGATAACATGTGTAAAACACCTGCATTCGTGCTTATGGCATTAAACATGTCTAGAGACCTCTTGGTTTCTGCCTTAGGTGGATGGCAGAGACCTCTAGTGGCTATACTAATGTCTTGTGTATTACCTCACAGTTTCCAGAAGAAAACCAGAGGTAGGTAATGATAGGAGCAGACCGCTTTAGTAGGGAAACTGGGATTAATAAAAAAAAAATCTCAGCACTGTTTGAATTCTTTGTCTTTAGCTCTGATTCCCTAGCCGCTGTATTGGTTCTGGAAGGGGCTCAAGGACTAGCCCAGCCATTGTGCCAGGAGGAGAAAAAAAGAGTGGTTGGAAGTAACAGGCATTCATTACACTTCTGCACTTGCTTGGAGGTGTGTTCTGGAGACAGGGTGCCAGCAAACTCCTGTTTCTGAGGAGAAGAGAGGAATTAAGCACTTTGGAGAATAGGAAAGCAGTAGGTAACCCTGCTCTTAAGAAAGAAGCTGACGTCCCTTGGATCTGCACAAGGAGAGACAGGCATCTGAAGAAAATGGCACATGACCACATCGGAATTCAACCCAGTTCTGAAGGAGTACAGGATAATAGAAAGAGGAGCCTTGGGATCCCAGGAGAAATAAGACTTCACTGGCTTCCAATAGAAGCCAGTTTAAATGTTCATGTTTCCTTTATAAAGTAGTATATGGATCAGCACCACATTATTTATATGAACACTTTCAGTTTAATAATCTCTCCAAAGTTCATTAGAAAAATCATTTTAAATTGGTTCTATCATCGAAGGGCAAGTAGAGATTAAGGATATTTGAAAATTCATTTGCTTATCAAGTAGCTGCATTGGGGAAGGAGATTTCCAGTACTTTAATAGCCTCTTTTAATTATAAAGAATATTAAGACATTTCTTTGTTAGAGATTTATACAGCACAATGAATTGTAACAAAATTATGGATTTTTAACTATGTATTTATTGGTCATTCCCAGTCTTTTTTGTTTGTAATCTACTTAGAACTATACACTTGGGTATTATGTTATTATTATGTTTAAATAAGTAGCAGTAAATGTTTTGCTGTTATTTTGTTGTCCCTGTTACTTGAAGAAGCTTTTAAGTAGGCGTTTAGGTCCAGAAGCCCAATTCTACCTTGGAATGAGTTACTGAGTGCCAGTGGTGAATGTGGATTCATTTGCCGATGCCACCCCAGTGACCTGAACCCAGCAAGCACATTAATGTATTCAAAATAACACAAACCTGCTGAGACTAATCCAGCCAAGAAGAAGTTACACATTTCAAGATCTCAACATTAACGGTAATGCAGATTTTGTTCCCCGCAGTGTGGATTTTGTATTAATGTATGTATGAATCAATTACTGTGTAAAATTATTCTGTTCAACTCATTTGAATTAACAAAAAAAAAATTCACATTACTCCATCATGTTTATAGGTGCAGTTAAAGTCTAAAAAGGTAATTCTCTAAGGGGCCTTTTTACAAAGCTGTGATAAAAAGTGGCCTGCACTAGTGTGGGCACGTGAAAATGGTGCACACTGGGCCATTTTTTTACCACGGCAGGTAAAAAGGCCTTTTTTTAAAAATGGGGCAGTAAATGGCCGTGTGCTGATATTAAAAGTAGCACGCGGCTATTTACTGCCTGAGCCCTTATGGCCACCTATTTACTTGGTGGTAAGGGCTCACGCGCTACTCATGCAGTAATCAGGCAGCACGAGGCAATGTTTCCGCGCTGCCGATTAATGCTTCTGCGGTAGAAAATTGTTCACGCCAACTTCAGAATTACCGCTGGGCACCCATGCTACCCTGGCAGTAGGGTAAATTTGGCGTGTGCTAGCCACACGATAGCCCTACCACGGCTTAGTAAAAGGGCCCCTAAGCTGGCACCTAAGTATAGGCTGTCCAGATGTACCTGGAGAAATGACTTGTGCTGTATAGTTTGTATAGTTGACAACTCAAAATTCAATAAACGACAAGTCTGTGAAACTAGTGATAACTCACAATTAACACCAAATAAGGAAAAAAAGACTTCAGACACCTCAAAAACCTTATGGCTTATAAATTCTTTTGCAGTTCTCGTGCTTCAATTCCACTGTTGCAACAATGAGTTAAAATGATTCATCAAATTATTTCTAAGATTCTAGAATGGAACTCTTGAGTTTTAATGATGTGCTCAAGTTTGCAACATAGAGTTCAAGTTAATGGAAACACTACCCCTGATGAAGTCTAAAAAGCAAAATGGATAGGGTGTAAAGGTAAGTGTTCCAATTTTTTCAAGTTGTTGCAAGTATCAAGTTTTGAAATGCATGTTCCAAACTGATGCATGAGCACTGCAAAAGAATTTATGAGCCATGAGGTTTTTGACCAATGAATGAGCTAAGTACCCCAGTAAGACACTGAGGTTTCAGTGTTTGGGTGACTGAGGTCTTTTTTTCCTCATTTGACGTTAATTGGTGAGTTATCACTGGTTTTACAGACTTGTCTTTTATTGAATTTTGAGTTGTCATCTGAATATAGGCAACAGTAGTGTGTGTGTTAGAGAATGGCATGGGGGACAAAGTTTGTCCCTGTCCCCGTGGGCTCTGTCCTCATCTGCAGAAGCCTCGAACACTTATGATTTTATATTTAAATCTTTTTATTGAAGTATAAAAGGAAACAATATGCTGTGCAACTGTTTATAAATTACAAATAGAAAACAATAATAACGATGAGCAGCTATAATAAGTTATCATGTTTGGCAAGACTGAAGGTCACAGCGAAAGAGCAAGAATAGCAATGCAATGGATCGCTACAATAACAGCCGCTATGGATGTCACTCTATCAACGATTAGCCACCTGGCTAGAGACTGAACCCATTTTCTAAGAATATACTTGAGTTGGTGGTCTAATTCTAGATAAGATGTACATCATTTTCATTGGACTGGGCAATTGCTAAAAATGTTGTGCATGCTGGAATATTTTTGTCTCAGTTGAACTTCAGTTGTTTGTGGCTCTTAAGTAAATTAACATCTGAATGCATGTAAGCCTGTAGGAAAACAAAATCCCCTGAACTGATATTTTGGGCCAGTATGAAACAAAATCTCCCAGATTGGTATTTCCTTCAATCCATCCTTGCACATATCAACTACTAACATGGCAGAATAAAGAGACTGCAGAAAGCTCTGGCACTCTCTCCTGAATGAGCCCAGGACTGAAGATAAGAGTCCCTGGGGTTGTAAGTGCTTGAAGCAGCTGTGAGATGTTTCAAGCAGGAATCTTAGTAAGATTTTTGCACTGTAATATAAGAGACAGCATAGCCACCCAGGAAAGGGGAGCATCTTCGGTTCTAAATAGACCATCTCCTGGGAAAACGGCAGCAGTGACATCTACTAAGGTGAATCCTTCAGAAAAATCTGAAAGGAAAAACCATTGGGGTGAGAGAAATCTCATTCCTGTGTATGGAATTTATCCTGGCAGTCACAGGATCTCATAAAAGAAGGGGAAGTCATCAGGCTGATTTAGGTACAAAATTGGGAGTTCAACAATGTCCAAGAAGCCCCTTGGAAAAGCTTGACCAACATTTTAGAGTCAGAACAGAAGAAGACCCTGTTTGCTGACAACTGGGAGAGACTGCTGGGCATGAGGGAAGAAAGTAATTTATGAATTTATGTTATGAATGTGACTCACAGGAAATCTTTTGTGTCAACTCATTACAATTTAACCAGTAAATTATATTCTGTTTGGAACAGCACCAACTCTAACGGATGTGTCCACAAGGAATGCCATAAGCCCCAGGAGCTTGAAGCAAATCTTCCCCTTCACCTACTGGTAGAAACCTCAGAAGGCCAAAGGGTTGTATGATGGCTGCCTAACCTGCACTTCTTGTCTAGTTTGGGGGTAGGGGAGGGGGGGAAATTGCATAAGTACACTAGTGCATAGATTCCCAACACATGGTATACTCACCCCAAGGGATACGCTAGAAATCAGCAGGGGGTGTGCGGTGCCTCTCCCAGCCCCAACCGCAACCGTCCTCTCACCCACTGCCACTGCCGCTGCTGCTGAGATCGTTGCCATCCCAGGCCTGCAGCAACAGTGTCAGTGGTAAAACAGCAGGAAAGACTTGCAGGACTCTTCCCCTGTGTGCACCACTGGTAGTTCTTCCAGCTGCACCCCTCTGGCACAAGACGTTTCCATCAGGGGATCAGTAATGCTAGTAGTGGCACCACAGGGAAATCATTCTGTGTGCATTCCAGTTGTTTTTGCCACAGCTGACCCACCAAGGCCATAACAGGGTAAGCAAGAAGGAGGGGGAAGAGAGAAAGAGGAGATACTGCATGGCACACAGGGAGGGGGGAGAGAGAGAGAGACAGACATAGAGAGAGAGAGAGAGGGTGGGGGAGAGAGAAATGCGACGTCGTGAGGTGGAGGAGAGAGAGAGAGAAGAGATGCTACATGGCAAGGGAAAGAGAGAGAGAGAGACAAGACAGAAGATGCATGATAAGCGGAGAGAAAGACAGACATAGAGGGGATGTGCGGCAGGAGAGAGAGAGAGAGAGCGAAGAGATGCAGCAAAGCAGGTGAGAGAGGGAGAAAGACTGGAACTCAGGGGTACTTGGTTGAAATTTGTTTGGCTTAGGAACTACTTGGCTTGAAGAAGTTGAGAGACACTGGTCCAGAGATTTTGGCTTCAGTAGACATGGATTACTGTTCTTGTTCTCTTGGAGGATTTTGTTTGAATAATTATCAATAGAAATCAAACAAAATAAAACATGGAAAAGAAAATAAGATGATACCTTTTTTATTGGACATAACTTAATACATTTCTTGATTAGCTTTCGAAGGTTGACGAAGAAGGGCAACCTTCGAAAGCTAATCAAGAAATGTATTAAGTTATGTCCAATAAAAAAGGTATCATCTTATTTTCTTTTCCATGTTTTATTTTGTTTGATTTCTATTGATAACCTTAAGAGTGGACTAACACGGCTACCACACTCCTCTACTTATGTTTGAATAATGAAATTTTACTCTCTGTGCGGCATCTGAATGCTGTGTGTCTTCTGAATTGCACTAGTGCTAATCAAACTGTGTAAAATTTAAAACCTAGGTAGGGGATCTGTTCTTTCTCTGAGGACATTCACATGCTAGCAAAACCTGACATACTTCCACAAACATCACTTCTTATTTCCCAGGAGAGCATAATCTGATTGACAACATCTTGGTTCCTTTGCAAGGTCAGGCTCACCCTCTGTGGAGGTCTGAAGTCTGATCTGCTGGCAATGCTTGGTGTAAACCAACCTGGCATGTTCTTCAACATCTGTAATAAAATTCAGACTGGCCTGGAAAGAGACTCATCTGAGAGCTGGACTGAATTATACCCACTTCATAACATTGATATGTTTATGTTTACGCTTATTATTCATGTGATATACTGCTTATCTCAATAACAAAGTGGTTTACATAAAAAAAAAAAAGAATTAAAAACCAAAACAAAATGCCAATACAAAAACAGGAAAGCCTGACCACACAATCAAGAATACAGCTTTCTTAAACACACTCACCTCAACGAAACACAACATAAATCAAAGTTCTGCAAAATCGCTGAGCTCACCCCACTACTCTACCACGTAATCTCCAAGAATCTGAGTAAAGAAAAATGGCTTTAATTTTACCTTCAATCTTTTTATATCGGCTTCCTCCCAGATCTCAGTAGTATCCCAAACACAAAAAATATAAAGTAGGAAAAATTATTGTTGAAAATCAACTAACTAAAATGAAAATGAAATTACAAAAGAAAGTTAATTGCTTATATAAATATATTAAGTGATCAGAAATAGTGTTGTCAATCGCAAAGTAGCATTGCCTATATGAAGCCTCTTTTCTAAAGATAAGTATTACAGAGCTTTTCTTACCATTGCATATTGAATACATTTTGGCTTCATTAGCCGCATTACTAATTTGATAAAGGAAAATAAGTATGTCATCTAAACAATGGCAGTTTGTGAGTGACTTAACACTTATTATATTTATATATTAATAAGCAATTAACTAACTTTACCTTGGAGGAGTAGCCTAATGGTATAGTGCAGCAGGCTTTGAGCCTGGTGATCTGGGTTCAATTCCCACTGTGTCTCCTTGTGACCTTGAGCAAGTCACTTAACTCTCCGTTGCCCCAGGTACAAAAGCTTAGATTGTGAGCCCTCTAGGGACAGAGAGAGTACCTGCATATAATGTGTAGAGAGCTGTATACATCTAGTGGTGCTACAGAAATGATTAGTAGTAGTAGTAATAATACAGA
Source organism: Microcaecilia unicolor (assembly GCF_901765095.1). Classification (NCBI taxonomy): domain Eukaryota; kingdom Metazoa; phylum Chordata; class Amphibia; order Gymnophiona; family Siphonopidae; genus Microcaecilia; species Microcaecilia unicolor. The sequence continues at coordinate 376,604,609 of NC_044033.1, forward strand.
AGTATTCTGCATAGTTTGAAACAGAGAAAATGAAGCAGATAAAGACCAGACTGCATTACTAATCTCTGCTATCCTTTCCTCTCACCTAAGATCCTCTGTGCTTGTCCCATGCTCTCTTGAATTTAGTTACAGCCTTCATCTCCACCACTGGGAGGCCATTTCATACATTCATTCTGTAAAGATGTAGATCCTTAGGTTACTTCTAAGTCTATCCCATCACCTTCATCCTATGCCCCCTTGTTCCAGAACTTCCATTTAATTGTCCTTGGCAAATCAGCCCTTAACAAAATAGCCCTTGACAAAATGGACCTGAACAAAATAGACCTGGACAAAATAGCCCCTCCCACAAAATAACCCTTGACAAAATAGCCCCCTTTGACAAAAATAAAAACTTTACTAAGAAAAAGAAGTACACTAAATACTTTACTGAAAGACGTAAGCAAAATTCAATTCCAAAAACATAAGTTTATTAAAATATGCATTGAATGATATTTCATATGAATTAAAAGTCTGTAGAAGTATGGGTATGGAGGCTGCATGCTGAAAATATCTTTGACTGACACTTTGCTGTCTCCAATCCCGATAACTATAGTTGAAACCAGAAATATAAGCTGCAGGTCAGCCAGTAATACTAAATAGCAATATAAGCTGAAGGATTCATAGTAACGTGGAGGGGCATAATCGAACGGGGACGACCATCTCTAAGGGCGTCCATCTCTAAGGACGTTCCGGTGAAGGGGCGTGGAAACCTGTATTATCAAAACTAGATGGACGTCCATCTTTCATTTCGATAATACGGTCAGGGACGCCCAAATCTCAACATCTAGGTGGACCTTAGAGATGGTCGACCTAAATGTTGAGATGGTCGACCTTAGACATGGTCGTCCCCGGTTTTCGGCCATAATGGAAACCAAGGACACCCATCTCAAAAACAACCAAATCCAAGCCCTTTGGTCATGGGAGGAGCCAGCATTCGTAGTGCACTGGTCCTCCTCACATGCCAGGACACCAACCAGGCACCCTAGGGGGCACTGCAATGGACTTCACAAATTGCTCCCAGGTGCATAGCTCCCTTACCTTGGGTGCTGAGCCCCCCAAACCCCCCATAAAACCCACTCCCCACATCTGTTCACCACTACCAAAGCCCTTAGGGATGAAGGGGGGCACCTACATGTGGGTACAGTGGGTTTCGGGTGGGTTTTGAAGGGCTCACATTTACCACCACAAGTGTAACAGGTGGGGGGATGGGCCTGGGTCCACCTGCCTGAAGTGCACTGCACCCACTAAAAACTGCTCCAGGGACCTGCATACTGCAGTGATGGAGCTGGGTATGACATTTGAGGCTGGCATAGAGGCTGGAAAAATGTTTTAAAAATTTTTTTAGGGTGGGAGGGGGTTGCTGACCACTGGGGAAATAAGGGGAAATCATCCCCGATTCCCTCTGGTGGTCATCTGGTAACATAGTAGATGACGGCAGAAAAAGACCTGCACGGTCCATCCAGTCTGCCCAAGAAGATACATTCATATGTGCTACTTTTTTATTTGTACTGTCCTCTTCAGGGCACAGACCGTATAAGGCTGTCCAGCCCTATCCCCGCCTCCCAACTAAAATGTCCACCCATGGCCCCAGGAGAAAAGCTAGAACCTTCTGTGTATCGAGCAGGGCTTCAGTGAATTCCAATTGCTGGACAGGGTGGAGATGGGCCTTGGGGTAGTTTAACACGAACCCCAGTAGCTTGAGCACCCGAATAATCCGCCGCATGGACTCCCAAGAACCGTCCTCTGACATGCTCTTCACCAGCCAATTGTCGAGATAAGGGAACACTTGGACTCCCAGACTGCGTAGCAATGCTGAGACTACCACTAGACATTTGGTAAAAATCCTGGAAGCTGACATGATGCCAGCCCTATCCCCGCAATAAACTTGAAAGTAAAAGGTACAAAAAAAAGCCAAAATATGTATGCATATATAAAAATAAGCAATAAAAAAATCATATAAATATATGATTCCTAGCAGCAACTCTCATGAAGCCACAAATATAAATCATGGTAAAAAGAGGACTATTCTGTCATTTAGAGCACTTTAGCATATTTTTGAAGCCCAATATTCAAATCATCTGAACAGCTCTACAGATATACTTCCCCAATCCTTTAATTATACACTTTGGGGAGGCTATTACAGCACTGAATCATAAACTACTTCCCCAAACTCCCAACTTTCTCGCTCTTATCTCCAAGCCTCCTCCTCACTTGCAACATCTTCTCCCAACTTTTTTTACATTTCCTCCCTGGGACATACTTGCTCTACAACCCACCCCTCCCCCCTCTCATGGCTCAGCTTTTCTCTAGCAAATTTATTTCCCCAGGATTTCCCCCTCTCTCTCTCCACCAGAAAGCATTTCTCATGTTCGCTCCTCACCAGCTCGTCTCCCGCTGACACTCACAGACTCTCCTCACTGGCCAAGGAAGCTCCGGAACTAACAGAGCCCCGACTCGGCCTATCGAGGGGAACAGTTCCGAAAGTCCAGGTGGGAGATGAGAAACACTGGCAGGAGGTGCTAAGCACTCACCCACAATGAGTAACCGGCAAAGATGAGAACAGGAGGAGGCGGCACTGCTCGCTAACTGCATGTACCTACCTGCATTGCAGCCCCTCATGCATACATGCTAGAGGTCTATAAAATAATGAGTGGAGTTGAACGGGTAGATGTGAAGTGTCTGTTCACGCTTTCCAAAAATACTAGGACTAGGGGGCATGCGATGAAGCTACAATGTAGTAAATTTAAAATGAATCGGAGAAACTTTTTCTTCACTCAACGTGTAATTAAACTCTGGAATTCATTGTCAGAGAATGTGGTAAAGGCGGTTAGCTTAGCGGAGTTTTAAAAAAGTTTGGACGGCTTCCTAAAGAAAAAGTCCATAGACCATTATTAAATGGACTTGAGGAAAATCCACTATTTCTGGGATAAGCAGTATAAAATGTTTTGTACATTTTTGGGATCTTGCCGGGTATTTGTGACCTGGATTGGCCACTGTTGGAAACAGGATGCTGAGCTCGATGGACCTTTGGTCTTTCCCAGTATGGCAATACTTATGTACTTATGTACATCCCTGTGAAAAATAAGGAAATGCAGCGGAAAGGAGAAATTAACAATGGGTATGTGGGCCATTTTGTCGGAAGCTAGTATGGCGGGGCCATTATGTGGGTGGGCAGTTTTGTCAGACGCTATTATGTCGGGAGCTGGGGTTTTTTGTTGTTGTTGGGGCTATTTTGTCTCGGGGCTTTATTGATGGCACTTTTTTGATGGGGCTATTTTGACTAGGTACCGTATTCAAACATCTCAATCATATCTTCCTTCTCCTGCCTTTCTTCCAAAGTGTAAACATTAAGATCTTTAAATCTGTCCCTATGTATATTACCAGGACTATATGCTTTGAGGGTTAAACCATGTTGCTACTTATGCTGGGGTCACACACTTTACCTCCACCCCCAAATATTTAAGCATTAAAACACAATAGCAGAAACCCTTCCTCCCTGTCCATGAGCAATGAGTATCAGAAAGAGAGCTATCGCCTTGAACACTAAAATCAGCTATGAGGGGCACTCTTTACCAAATTAAAACAATGTGTCTCCAAGAAGAGACAAGTCTGGAGGATAGTATCTCCCAATGCACAAGCAATTAGTCAGGAGAACAAAAGCAAAATGCCTAAAAATGCATACAGCAGAGGTCAGAGGGGAAATGTATGGTGTGGAGATGCAAAAGACTGCTTCAGATGTCACATCACCTAAAAGCCAGACCTCTCCGCAAACAGGCAGGTCAACTTCACTTCCATTCTCTGCTCTTTATTTGGAAATCTGAAATCCCACTGACATATGAACCCTCTTCTCTCTACACACTCTCACCAGCAAAGAAAGAAAAAAAAAAAAAGAAATCTCCAGACCACTGGCTTCTATTAAACATGACAGGCTGCTACTATTTCAGGAAGTTTCCTCATTTTGCGAACATGTTTTCATCCCACGGACCTCTTGGGGTTTTTTCCCTTTTATGGATAAACAGAAAGCGAGTGAGTGAAATGGAGAAGGAGTGTCTGTAGCCTGGATGCTGGGATGTAGCCAGGAAAAGTGGGCTCGCTTTTGGTGTCAGCAGCTGTAGCAGTCAGCATGGCTTGCTCTAGTAAATCACTGCATCTGGAAGTCAGGCACAGATCTCTACAGCATCCAGCAGCTTTTACATGCCTGAATCTTCCTATTTTATTGCCCACCCTTGGTGTCTCAGCTCCCATCACTTATAACCAAAAGAAACTTTTTCAAGTAAAGAGCAGAGACTTGATTATGAAAGGCATCAAATATACTAGAGAGAAGCCTTACCAGAAAGAGAGAGAGGGAGAGATTGCAGCAAGGACCTTATTCAAAAAAGGTTTTTCCTCATTCCCCCCCAGATTCTATGTATTCTATATTGTGCCTAGAGTTCTGCACTGAAATCCAAGCATATTCTATAATAATGTGCATAACTTAATTGGCTTAACAAGCTAATCAGCTTTGATAACAGCACTTAATAAACAATAATGAGCACTAATTGGCAATAATTTGAATTTACACACATAACTCACTAAGTGTATTCTGCGCCTAAATTCTAATACACGCAGTCAATAGGGGGCGTGGTTATAGACAGGGAAATGGGCTGTTCATGGGCATTCCAAAAATTTTTAAGCACTGTTATAGAATATGGCCCTCTGTACCTAAATCTACCATGTAAAACGTGGCTGTGAAGAAACAGTGGAGTTCTTTTACAAAGGCACACTGAAAAATGGCTTGCGGTAATGTAGACACAGGTTTTGGGCAAGCACCGATCCATTTTTTAGCGCACCTGTAAAAAAGGCCTTTTTTTTCCAAAAATGGACGTGTGGCAAAATGAAAATTGCTGCATGTCCATTTTGGGTCTGAGACCTTACCGCCAGACTCACACGGTAACCAGGCAGTAATGACATAAGTAAGTAAGTAATGCCATACGGGGAAAAGACCAAAGGTCCATCGAGCCCAGCATCCTGTCCCCGACAGTGGCCAATCCAGGTCAAGGGCACCTGGCAAGCTACCCAAACGTACAAACATTTTATACAAGTTATTCCCAAAATTGTGGATTTTTCCCAAGTCCATTTAGTAGTGGTCTATGGATTTGTCCTTTAGGAAACCGTCCAACCCCTTTTTAAACTCTGCCAAGCTAACCACCTTCACTATGAATTCCAGAGTTTAATTACGCATTGGGTGAAGAAAAATTTTCTCCTATTTGTTTTAAATTTACTACTAGACCTATGTGCGCCAAATGCCACTTGGCGTGCATCCGTTACACGTGCCCGAAAATAAAAAATATTTTTCAGACGCACATATCGGATGCACGCCAAAAATGAAATTACCGAAAGAGCCATGTGGTAGTCTAGCAGTAACTCCATTTTGGCATGTGTTGGGCTCGCATAGACACTTACACAGCTTAGTAAAAGGGCCCCATTGTGTTTTAAGCCTGTAAAATGTATTGGATATTTTCCTGTCTTAAATATGTCTGAAGGGTATTTCTTCTGTTTGGCCAGCAGATGGTGCATGTTTATGCTTAAAGCTGTTACAGAGGACTGATAATAAGAAGTGCCTGTAGTAATGTAACCAGTTTTTATTTGAAACTTTGGGCTTTGATTGGCCGGGAGTTTGAAATTACCCAGCAGATGCTGGCTGTTGCTTCAATTTCAGCCTGAGAGAAGTGTAGTAGCCGTGTTAGTCCACTCTTAAAGGTTATCAGTGGCGTACCAAGGGGTCTTACGTGATGGGGAGAAATGAAAAAAAAATAGACTTTTACTTCAGCAGATTTAGCTCATATGCAGCAGAGCTTTAGAAGTGTTAACTCCCATTTTTTTGTTCTCTCTCTCTCTCTCTCTCTCTCTCTTTCACACAGACTCTTGAATAAAAGATTCAATTACTCTCTCTTCTTTAACTTCCAAACAAAAATGATGTTTACTTACAGTTTCTTCAGATAACTATTTACATCATACTTGCAGTAGACATGGTAAAACTACTGAATACAAAAATTCTGTCAGTTGGTTATCATACAGCTTGAAGAGAGATTGCTAACACCATCTTATGCTGACACAGACTGACTCACTCTCAGAGCAACTAGAGTGACTCGGACACACCCACAAGACATTACACTATATCCAATGACATCATAGCTCATAGAATTGTTGACAGTTAATGCATGCAGCACTTGTCTTTCACATATTCCTACATACCCCTTCACATGCATTATTGTCCAACAATTCAATTCTTATATATTTATTTATATACATACAGTCCTAGCTTTTCTCATAGATTTTCAAAATTTCTTACAGCTAGCGGTTTCGTCAAGATATCAGCAATCATTTGGTCAGTTTGTTTATATTGCAAACTTATTACTCCTTGCCTTGACAATTCTCTGACATTATGGAATTTTGTTGCAATATGTTTTGTTCTAGACTGTACCCGGTCATTTATTGACAACTTTATACAGCTTTGATTGTCTTCAAAAATCTGTATCGGTCTCTGCTGTTCTATACCAAAATCTGTACACAGTTTTTCTATCCACATTAGTTCACGACATGCTTCAGACACAGCAACATATTCTGCTTCTGTGGATGATAAACTTACAATGGTTTGTTTATGACTTGCCCATAAAATAGATGTTTTTCCATACATAAACACATACCCACTTGTGGATTTGTAATCTGAATGATCTCCAGCCCAATCAGAATCACAGTAACAAATCAATTTCTGATTACTATTTACCGGAATCACCAATTTACAGTCAATTGTACCTTTCAGATATCTTACCACTCTTTTTACAGCAGTCCAGTCAGTCTTAGTAGGCTTGTTTACTCTTCTACTTAAAATTCCTACAGCATTCGCTATATCAACTCTGTAAGTGGTAGTTAGATACAAAAGTTTTCCTATTGCAGATCTGTATAGAATGTTATCTGGTAATGGTTCCCTTTCAGTTTCATCCCTCTGAAAATCTGTGGTCATAGGTGAACCTACTGAGTGTGCTTCCTGCATACCCATACTTTCAATAAGATCATTAATCTTTTGTTTCTGACTTATTAAATAAGAACCATCTTTCTGTTTTTCAATACTCATACCTAAATAGTATGACACATTTCCAAGTTCAGTTATTTCAACATTCTGATTTAAACACTTTACAATGTCTTTATACTCTTTTTCACTTTCACTTGCTATAAGCAAATCATCTACAAAAATGTACACACAATGACCTTCCTTTTGTCTAGTATACAAGCATTTATCTGCTTCTCTTTGCTTAAAATCTAAATCAGTTAACATTTCATGCATTTTCTCATTCCAGCATTTTGCACTTTGCTTTAAACCATATAAACCTTTGTTCAGTTTACACACTAAATGACTGTTATTTGTATCTATGAAACCTTCTGGTTGTTTCATATACAAGTCTTCAGATATATCTCCATGAAGAAATGCTGTTTTAACATCTATGTGTTTCACTTGCATTTTCTTTGATGCAGCTATGCTTAGGAGAGTTCTGGTTGTTGTGTGTTTCACTACTGGTGCAAATACTTCATCATAATCTTCACGATATTTTTGAAGATAACCTTTTGCTACCAGTCTGGCTTTATATCTTTCTACTTGTCCTTGTGCATTTCTTTTCAACTTAAATACCCACTTGCATACTATGGCCTTTTTGCCATGGGGTAATTCAGTTAAGTTCCATGTTTTGTTTTTATGCAACGCATCGATTTCATCTTGTGCAGCTTTTTTCCATTCTTCTGCTTCTTTTTCAGACATTTGATCAATTTCATCCCAAGTTAAAGGTTCTTGTGCATCATCAGAAGTTGTTAAATAAGATAGTCTTTGGGGTGGATTACCTCGATTTTCTCTGGATGAGCGTCTGACATTTTGTTGGTCTGACCTCTCCGTGTCATCTGAGATCGAGATTCTATCTCCAATCATTTCCCCTTCATCAGTGGTACTGTCTTCAGTATAAACACTTTCTGTATCTATTTCATTTTCCTGTTCCTCATTAGAATCAGAAAAATTATTATCAGACAATTCTGGTATGTTAGTGTTTATAATCACCGGGATATTGATTATTGGTTTCTTTTCATATTCTGGATGATAAGGTTCATTTGGAATTTTCCAGTCTTTATCAATTTTTTTATTTTCATCAAAATATGTGATGTGTTTTACACCAACAAATCCAGTGTTTAGATTCAGAATTCTATAACCTTTGTGACCTGAATCATAGCCCACTAGAATTCCTTTTTCTGTTGTGGAATCCAGTTTATGTCTCTTCTGTTTCAGCACATGAGCATATGCTGTACTTCCAAATATTCTTATATGTGACAGATTTGGCTTTTTACTATGCCACATTTCATGTGGGGTGCGATCAGTCCCTTTTGTAGGTAGTCTGTTCTGTAGGTATACTGCTGTGAGAATTGCTTCTCCCCATAATCTCTTTGGAAGATTACTATCAGATAGCATACATCTTGTCATTTCTACAAGCAATCTGAACCTTCTTTCAGCTACAGAATTTTGTTCTGGTGTATATGCAACTGTCTTTATGTGCTGAATACCTTCTTGTTCTAGAAATGTTTGTATGGTATGTGAAGTAAACTCACCACCATTGTCAGTCTGTAGAATCTTTGGGTTTTTTTATCAAATTTATTGCTTACCAAGGCTACAAACTTCTTTAACATATCAGCAACTTGATTCTTTTCTTTTAATAGATAGGCCATACAGTATCTAGAGAAATCATCCACAAATATTAATGCATATTTGTTATTCCCTAATGATGGAATATTAAATGTTCCACATAAGTCACTATGTATCAAGTCCAGTATTTTACTACTTCTTTTTCCTTTATATGATGGAAATGAGGGTCTTACCCCCTTTTGAGTAATACAATCTATGCATTTTTCCATCTTACCATTACTGGCACTTATTTTTATGCCTGTTGCAAGTTGCTTACTTTGCAGCTCCAAGATCACCTTTGGATCTCTGTGTCTCATTCGACGATGCCAGGTCTCAAGATTACATTCTGTATTCTTCTTTGTTTTTATAAGATGTGATGATTCACCTGTAATGTTTAACTTATAGACATTGTTATTCATATAACCTTCAGCATAAATTTCAGTACCATCAGAAATTGTACATTTACTATTTTCAAAATGAATTGAAAAACCTTTCTTGTCTAATGCTGATACACTGAGCATATTACAAACTGCTTGTGGAACATATAAGACATCTTTTACAAGAGTTTTTTTGACTCCATCTGATACTATGCATTATAAATGTCCATTTCCATTTCCTTTGATCATTGTTGAGCCAGCATTTGCTGTGTGAAGACTATCATCTTCTGGTCTCATATCTGTGAAAAATTCTTTATTATTGGTTATATGTTTTGTGCTGCTAGAATCTAATATCCAACTATTTTTATCTGAAGTGTTCTTCATTATATTAAAAGATTTTTCTGTCATTATACAGCTCTTATTCTTACTGTTGTCATGGTCATAACTTTTTCTTTGACCATGCTTATTCTCCATTGGCTTAAATGAGCTAGAAGGGGTGTGGTTTTTCTTGTTACAGTATTTTGATACATGTCCCTCTTTACCACATGAATAGCAAATCAGCTTGTTTCTGGGCAGGCTTTTTTCATTATAGCTCCGCCTCCTACTATGCATTGCTGAGAAAAATGTTTCATTCTGGTTAATCTCTCTTGGTGAACAGATCTCCTCTGTTATAATACATTCTTGTCTAAGCTTAGAGACAGCCTGTTCAAAAGATTGTCCTTCAATTGCTTCATTCACTGTCCTGAATACTTCAAAACTTTTAGACAGAGATGTAAACATAAAAGCTCTCTTTAAAGCATCGCAGATAGGTATACCCGATAATTCTAGCTTCTTAAATAATGACATTAAATGTGTTATATGATCATTACATTTTTTCTTGTCATTCAACTTCAATTGAATTATTTCTGATAACCATATAGGCCGTTGTTTTGTATATGAAGTACCATACATGGTTTTCAATTTTTGCAATATTTCTTTTGAGGTGTCTGTTCCATCAATCAATATTGCCTGTTTCTCTGTCAGAGCTTCATATAGCATACTTCTGACATAACAGTCTGCAGTATTCCATTCTTCAAAATTGTCAGCATTTCTTACTTGATCCAAACATATATTTAGCTTCTTTGCTTCAATAATACATTTAAATCTCATCTCCCACTGAATATAGTTATATTCATTCAGTTGGGGCACTTTGAGAGAACATAGTAATGGTGCAGCTGCCATCTTGTCTTTTGTGTGGAGAGATAAAAAAAATTTTCTTAATGTTTTCTTTTTTTTTATTTTAGTGGTCTGGGCCCATAACCCAATATGATGGGGAGAAATGAAAAAAAATAGACTTTTACTTCAGCAGATTTAGCTCATACGCAGCAGAGCTTTAGAAGTGTTAACTCCCATTTTTTTATTTATTTATTCTCTCTCTCTCTCTCTCTCTCTCTCTCTCTTTCACACAGACTCTTGAATAAAAGATTCAATTACTCTCTCTTCTTTAACTTCCAAACAAAAATGATGTTTACTTACAGTTTCTTCAGATAACTATTTACATCATACTTGCAGTAGACATGGTAAAACTACTGAATACAAAAATTCTGTCAGTTGGTTATCATACAGCTTGAAGAGAGATTGCTAACACCATCTTATGCTGACACAGACTGACTCACTCTCAGAGCAACTAGAGCAGGGTTGCCAGGTGGAAAATTTTTTTCTCGCCCAATCCAGCCCAAAAAACAGCCCAAAACCCGCCCAAACACAAACCCCGCCCCTGACACCCCCACCCCCGCGTCATCACCCCCGCCCCCGCCATCATCAACCCCGCCCCCGCCGTCACCGGCCCCGCCTCCCCCGTCACCGGTCCTGCCTCCCCGTCATCGGCCCCGCCTCCCACGTCATCGGCCCCGCCTCCCCGTCATCGGCCCCGCCTCCAACGTCATCGGCCCGCCCAAAAACGTCACTAACCCCGCCCCCGCGGCCGAAAAAAAGGCAAAAAGCTGCCCAAAAAACCGCCCAAACGACCCAAAAGCAGCCCAAAAAACCGCAACCCGCCGCGGGCAAAAATTTCCCGCGGCGGGTCGCGGAAAACCGCCCAATTGGGCGGTAAAACCGCCCACCTGGCAACACTGAACTAGAGTGACTCGGACACACCCACAAGACATTACACTATATCCAATGACATCATAGCTCATAGAATTGTTGACAGTTAATGCATGCAGCACTTGTCTTTCACATATTCCTACATTACGTTCTTGTATGGTTTTAAAGTTACCTTTCAGGATTCTCACTGTGAAATCACTTGTACAATGTGGTATATATCATTCAGGGTACATCTTCCAATGTGGTATATATCATTCAGTGTAAAAAATGTAACGAAGGATGTTATATTGGAGAAACAGGCCAGATGCTTAAGACAAGATTCAATTTACATAGACATCACATGAACAATACTGGTGCCAGTATGGCTCCCACCTCTGTTGGTCAACATTTTACAGGACCAGGACACTGTACCAGTGATTTCACAGTGAGACTCCTGAAAGGTAACTTTAAAACCATACAAGAACGTAAGACCTTTGAAGTCAGAATGATTGAATATTTTAACACCCAACAGAAAGGACTTAACAAGGATCTGGGTTTCCTAGCCCATTATAAACCATAAAGCTGTAATTCTCTGTTGATCACCCCTCCCCTCACCTATCCACACCCATCCTGTTAGAATATCAATGATATGCTTTGATGTCCCCATGCATACCTCCTACCCACCCCCACCCTCCCACCCTGTCAGACTGTCATAGTAATGCTTGAATGTTTTCACTTATATACACTGTCAGCTAGCACATTTGCTTATTTCCGATCTGATGAAGAAGGGCAACCTTCGAAAGCTAATCAAGAAATGTATTAAGTTATGTCCAATAAAAAAGGTATCATCTTATTTTCTTTTCCATGTTTTATTTTGTTTGATTTCTATTGATAACCTTAAGAGTGGACTAATATGGCTACCACACTCCTCTACTTAAGATGGAAGATACCGCATACAGCCGCATGAAAAAGCAAATGAACAAACTTTTGGAAAAAGAAACAAAAGTGAACAGTCATCTTTACTTTCTGACAATCTGCAAGAAGAATGACATCATTCCCAAAGGACTGAGGATCAAAAATCCTTTGGCTACTACTTACAATTCTGACTATGCAGAGAAACTCTGCAAACGCACTAGTCAGAAACTAAGAAATGAACTTATACATCAACTCTACAAGAAAAAAAGAATAATACAAACCCAAAGGGATGTAATCATGAGGAACATGGTGGAACTACATCCACACCTTGTGAACCAACTTAAAGAGGACCTGCATAACATCCAAGGAGAAAAACAATACATTGCTTTCCACAAAAAAGAAATAAAGCTGTATTCTCTCCTGCAAAATCACAGAGATAGAAACTGCTTATCCTTGAATAGCTACAGCTCTGCAGAACCAACATCCCCAGATACCTTGGAGCAGTGCTTTTTTTGTGCCGGTACGCAACGGTACGGCGTACCGGCACCTTTTTTTGCCCGCCCCGCCCCGCCCCCGCGACACTCCGGGCGACTCCAGGCCTGCACTTTTTAGTTTTTTTTTTTAAGACTCAGAACGCGCGAACGATGCAGCCGGCAGCGATTGAAAGAGACTGTCTGGGCTGGCGTCTGCGTCGGAGCTTCCCTCACCCTCTGCGAGTCCCGCCTTCGTTGTTACTATTTCCTGTTTCGCGGGACTCGCAGAGGGTGAGGGAAGCTCTGACGCAGACGCCAGCCCAGACAGCCTCTTTCATTCGCTGCCGGCTGCATCATTCGCACATTCTGAGTCTTTAAAAAAAATAACTAAGTGCAGCACTCGCCCGGAGTGTCGCGGGGGGGGGGGAAGGATTGGGGAGAGAAAGAGGGAAACCAACAGAGGAAAGGATTGGGGAGAGAGAGAAAGAGGGAAACCAACAGAGGGAAGGATTGGGGAGAGAGGGAAAGAGGGAAACCAACAGAGGGAAGGATTGGGGAGAGAGGGAAAGAGGGAAACCAACAAAGGGAAGGATTGGGGAGAGAGGGAAAGAGGGAAACCAACAGAGGGAAGGATTGGGGAGAGAGGGAAAGAGGGAAACCAACAAAGGGAAGGATTGGGGAGAGAGGGAAAGAGGGAAACCAACAGAGGGAAGAATTGGGGAAAGAGGGAAACCAACAGAGGGAAGGATTGGGGAGAGAGAGAAAGAGGGAAACCAACAGAGGGAAGGATTGGGGAGAGAGGGAAAGAGGGAAACCAACAGAGGGAAGGATTGGGGAGAGAGGGAAAGAGGGAAACTAACAAAGGGAAGGATTGGGGAGAGAGGGAAAGAGGGAAACCAACAGAGGGAAGGATTGGGGAGAGAGGGAAAGAGGGAAACCAACAGAGGGAAGGATTGGGGAGAGAGAGAAAGAGGGAAACCAACAGAGGGAAGGATTGGGGAGAGAGGGAAACCAACAGAGGGAAGGATTGGGGAGAGAGAGGGAAACCAACAGAGGGAAGGATGGGGAGAGAGAGGGAAAAACAGATGGAAGGATTGGGGAGAGAGGGGAAAAACAGATGGAAGGATTGGGGAGAGGGGAAAACAGATGGAAGGATGGGGAGAGAGGGGAAAAACAGATGGAAGGATGGGGAGAGAGAGGGAAAACACAGATGGAAGGATTGGGGAGAGGGAAAACAGATGGAAGGATGGGGAGAGAGAGAGAGGGAAAACGGAAGGATGGGGAGAGAAAGAGGGAAGACGCTGGATGGAAGAATGCAGAAAGAAATAGGGGAGACACTGGAAGGATGGGGAGAGAAAGCAGAGCTGCTGGATGGAAAAGGGGAATAGAGAAAGACTGGAGAATAAGAGGAAGGGGCATGGGGAGAACAAGGGTGAGGAAAAGATGAAAAGCCACAGGTAGATGAAGGACATTAAAGAATGGATAGTAAGAATGAATTAAATCTGGACAGAGAGAGAGCCTGAAAAATATTGAAGAAAGCAAAGAAAAGGAGACAAAAATGACAAATGGCACAGAAGAGTTAAGCGAAAACAAAGGAAAGCAGAATCACAGACTGGGACCAATATGGAAAGAAAAACAGTCACCAGACAACCAAGGTAGAAAAAAATCATTTTATTTTCATTTTAGTGTTTGTAATATGTCCAATTTGAGAATTTACATTGGCTGTCTTATTTTGCACTGGGTATACTGGAGCTGTAAGAGCTTACAGAGATTATTTATCATGAAAAAAAGTCACGTTATTTTTTTCTCCTATAGTACTATAATATTTTCAATGATGTCTGTTTATATGCGCCATGGCTGGTATAGGGGGTGTGGTTAATGTGGGTGTGGCTATCATAGGGGTGGAGCCATATGTGGTGACCCCGCCCATAATGAGTACCGGCACCTTTTTTTCTACAAAGGTATCATCTTATTTTCTTTTCCATGTTTTATTTTGTTTGATTTCTATTGATAACCTTAAGAGTGGACTAACATGGCTACCACACTCCTCTACTGTGGGGAAAAAAAACTGTAAGAATTAACTGAATTCACAAACTTAGAAAATTTCATGCTAGTCAACAATTGTCATATTTTTCTTAGAAAATTAAGAAAAGTTTTAGTTGTTTGTTCCCAAGTACGTCCAAATTTTAACAAAATAAATTTTTGTGAACCACAAATTAGTTTTTGCTTCCATCTTCTGGAAAATCCTGAACTTTAGAAATATTTTCCTTCACCTAACTTTGATTCAAGTGAATGAGGTTAGTTTAATTGTGTAATCCTGACTAGGTCAGAGCTCAGCTCTAAGTACTTACTGCAACTACTAATAGCTGGTACAGTGAAGCTGAATCTCTTCTGGAACAGGGTAACAACAATTTTTTTTGAAGAGTCAGCACGATATTTCCTGTTTGGACCCCTAAATTTGGCTTGAAATTTGGATGTAGATGGTGTAATCAGAACTCTGAGCTTGATTTCAGTAACTGGAGTTTTTGGAGCCTGCTGACAGCTGGCAAAGGTGCCAAAAGTGCAACTGGGTTTGGGGATAATAAAGCAAACCTTTGTAGTGTCACTGTGCCTTATTTGGGAGGGGAAGTTTTGGAGAACTCTGTTGGTGGCCCTGCACCCATTCCTGGAAAGAAGGGAGTGAAGCCTGAAAAAGAAAAATGGATGGAAAAGCTGCTGAAATTAGAATGCCACCTCAGATTCTGACTAACACTGTGATAATACCGCAGGACCAAACAATCTCACATTTTCAAGGTTTTCCCAGAGGTCCTGAAGATCTGCCGGTGCAGGAGTGGATCGAGAAAATAAGATCTCAATCGTAGATTTTAAGGGTACCTCTGGAATATCAAGTGGAAATGGTTTGAGATCACTTGAAGGGTCTGGTGGCGGACACAGTTAAATATTCTTTATCCAGAGACTGCCCTGTGGAGGCTATATATGATCTTCTTTGTCAGATGTATGGGGACAAGGTGGTGTTGGGATTGTGAATACAAGAATTTTATAATTGCAAGTGTACCCCTCTGAAGGGACACCACCTTGTAGTGGTGGAGGGGCTTCTGTGTTTCAATGACTCAGAGGGCTATGCTGAAGGGTTACCCATATCAGACAGGCCTCTGAGGAGAATCCAGACAAAGAGTGTCCCAAACTGGGAGAGTGGTAAGATGGCGACCTGAAGTTCATATGCCCAACGGCCCAGCTGCCCTCTGAAGTTTCGTCTTCTTTACGTAAATTTCCTCTCTGCAATTGCAGTTACCTTAACTGAGAAGAAGGGGACAACTGGCGGTCAGCCGCCGATGGCCAGCGTTTTGTCCCCTGAGCAAGTGCGGGACCACTGCGCGACGAACTGCCCACAGATGAAAGGGTTGGCGAGTCCTTTGATTAGCACCGGCGAAGGAGCGTCGACGCTCTTGGACCTGGAAAAAACAACTCCATCACTCCTGAATTATTCGACCACCATGCAAAGGAGTGGAGGAGTGAGTTAGAGGCATATGCTGAAACGGAGGACGTTTACAGCAGAACCCGAATCGGCGGAACCACTCCTAAACACCTAAGAGAAATCAACTCGGAGTTTTTGGCTCCTGTGGAGGTTACATTGAATACCATCTGGAAGGCGCTTTGGGACCTAATGGTGGCAGTAAATAATTTTGTTTCAGATATAATTTTATTAGAGAGTCACATGGACAATTTAACTGAACCCTTTGAGAGTGAAAAATTGATATAACAAATGATTCTACACCAGCAAGAAGTGGTTATGATCTTGAAAATGATAATAGACCAGAAACTTTGAATAATAAAATGAACATTATTATAGATGATTAATATCGAGATTATTGTTTTTCCCAGAGTTCAGGGTAGGACTCCTAAAGTTTTCCTCAGAAATATTTCCTCAATTATTACTTTAAAAGGAGTGAAGCCTGTGAAAACTGGGATTACTTTAATCAGTGGGATTTGAATTAGAGACTTAAGTATATGTATTGTTAAATAACTTCTGGTTTTTAAAAGAGAAAGAATGTAATCAGATCTATTATTTCTAACTAATATTGGACAATAAGTATGTTTTCAATGAAATGATTTGACTACACACCGTATTGGCCTTGAAGAAGCCAACCAGATGATCAATGTGGAATAACGAATTAGACGAGTAATATCTGGGGATAATCAGGTTAATACCACATTTTTTTCTGTTTACTGTTTAATTGATCTCCTTGTCTTGTTTCACTCTCCCTATTTAGTGGTCTAAGGAAGAGAATAGAATTACCTGACTGAAATGCCGGTGAAGGGAGGCACTCCGGGCTTGCGGGACCCAGACTCCATCAGAGAGGGGCTGAATCTTGGTGCCCAGAGGCAGGGGAAGCCCGAGGAAGCTGCCGTTCCGGTGCCAAGGTGGTCCTGGGCTGCAGGAGGCATGTTTTCAATGCATGCGCAATCAGCGCACATGCGCAGAGAGAGAGGAGTGAGGTCCCCTTAAGGGGAGGGGCTGAAGAGCAGCAGAATTAGGCACAAATGCCCGGATGTTTGTGGCGCGAAAGCGCTAGGTTAAAGAGTGCTCTGATTGGCTCACACTGCCCCAGCAATAGAGTCAGGGAAAGAGAAAGTCCCCGGATGTTAAGGGTGCAAAAAACACCTGGAGGAATGGTCCTGATTGGTGCAGAGGCACCAAGCAACAAGGGGGGGGGGGGGGCTGGAGAGAGTGTCAGGAAATCACATGAATGGAGCCAGAGCTCAGTAGCAGGGGAAAGGTTGTTAAACACAGTCACATTAGGTGTGGCTGAATTTTTAAAGTCTTCTGAGGCTTTTTCAGGCTCAGGGGTAGTCAGGAGCAGTCTGTAGCTGTTTGAGATGCTGCAAGGCAGAGTGGCTGCTGTAATGAGAGGTGAGATATAGCAGTGTTAATGTTAAGGACTGTCAGAAGATTTATCCAGCAGTGATCTGTGTGCTGAGAACTGGTGTGCTGGATGGCTGAATGTGCTGGTGTGGCTGAACTGGAGAACTATACAGGTTTAGCTGCAGGAAAGGTATTGTGTGCAAGTATGGATTGTATGCATGGATCTGAGGAATGGTTGTGGAGTGAGAGATTGATGATTATTATTATTTTCTTGGTGTAAAACCTGAAGAGAGAGAGAGACAAGTGTGGCTGCAGTCTGCGTTTTAGGCAGACTTTAGAGATAAAAAAAGGTTTCAGGATTTTTAGTAGTTTGGGAGATTAAAGATAGGGGAAAGAAAACTTCTGTTTACAGGGGATGAGAAAAACATTGGAAACTAGAATTTATTTCAGTTCATGTCAGAGCTCTGAAAAGAGTTTCAAGAGCTTGGGATTTCAGAGAAACGACATTCTCCTGAAGGATATGACAGGGGATTATTAAAGAAAGTCATTATTTTCATGATTTTATTTTTAAAAGAAGCTGGTGTTTTGAGAGGCTGGTTTAAAGAAAAGAGAGCCTTTTAAAGACCTGATTCAGTGAAGAGTAACTTTAGGGAAAACTGTTTTTTTTTAAGTGATAACTTTCCTGAGTTTCTTGGGAGAAAGGGAAAATCAAAGCTGAAAATAGTTTAGAATGCCCAGTGCTACAGAGAAGCTGAAGTGACCTTAAGCTTGAGGCAGCTTTAGAATGTTGGGGTCTGTATAGGGAGCAGTGCTGGAAGCAGCATAGAATATTCAGTGCTGCATTGGAACTAAAGAGGCAGCTTGGAATCTGAGTATTGCTGGAAGCTGCTTAGAGACTGACAAAATCTGAGACTTTGCCATGTTAATCTATGGTTTCTTAAGTGGAAAAGGTTGTGTGCTGCACCATTGTGTTGAGTATTGCTGAGAGTGAACTATTCAGGGTGCATTAAAAGACTTTATGGGATTTGGGGACATTAGCACAGGGACAAATTATATTTTGTTTTTCTGATCAGATCTTCTTCTTGCCCATGCAGCGCCTTCACACAGAGGTGAGAGGCGCCCGGTAAGGCGGAGGGGGGCCGCGGCGGAAATGACCTCAGGGGGGGCAGAGGGGGCGGGGCACGGGGGCAGAGGATGGCGGGAGGCAGAGCTGGGGAGAAATAGAGAAAGGAAGAGAGGAAGGGAGGGGGGGCTGGGCTGCTAAAATTTTGATTTTTCATGCAGGGGGAAGCGGGAAGTAGCGGGGACCTCGGGCGGGGGTGGGGCAAGGCCATCCATACAGGACGCTCCTGACGAGTGCCTTTGCCCCCTCCCGATCCAACGTGTTTGTGTTAGTTCTTATTTTGTTGTTGTTTTGACATTTGTGGCATGCGCAGAGCAACCAGCATAACGCTCGGCTGCTCTGCGCATGCTTTAGGGGCTGATTACCGATGTGGATTACACCAGTTTAATGATTCTTTAATGCATTCTACTTTACAATACCGCACTGAACATGTGCAACTTGTTTTTTTAGTGCATTCTTCGTTTTTTCAAATTCGTTAAGGACTTTTACGTTTTAGATTCTTTTACGTTTGGTTGATGCATCTGGCCCTGAATTAGCTAGTATTCATGGCTTTTCTGCCAAACAAGATACTGATTCAGCTGCACACACAGGGAGTCAGGGTCTTCCTTCTTTGATTTCTTTGAGAAGGTTCGTAGGTCCTGAGGACACCCTAAAGAAGAAATTCCAATGAAGGGATCTGGAGACAGGTCCTGCTGTTTAGAACCTAAGGTACTCAACACAGGAAAGAGCCAGAGCCAGTGAAGTTGTTTTATATATATATATATTTTTTTTTTATGTGCACACTCAGTTTTCGTTTTAAATGCAAATGTCAGTTTTGGTGGCATTTTAAATGGACATTGGGCCAGGGCAGAGCAATACTCATCTGAAAAGCTGTAGTAGCACATTCCTGCCAGAAACACGGCTGTTTAAGATAAGTTAATTTTGAAGACTTGTTGAAGTAAAGCTGTAAAGAAAAAGAAGAGTTTTAGTAATACATACATACAAACCTAGAAAAAGATGAAAAGAATAATTTAAAAAGTACTTACCTGATGTTTTGATCAAATGATCTGCAAGAAAAAGAACAATTGTTGACTAGAATAAACACTGCACTTTAGAAAACTCAGTTGAGGTTTTAAATGTCTTTGAGTTTTAGGAATTTTTTAATGACCTTTAAAATGTAAAAAATGCACTTTAGCTAATGGTGTTAGTTCACTATTTTAAAGCTGTTTAGGATATTTATTTTTTTAAATGTGTATTGCAATAAAAACTTGAAATACCTGTAAAGCCTGTAGAAGCCTTTTATTGCATGTTGCTTGTGGGAAGGTCTCACTAACTCTGCTATATCAACACTGGTTGATATTTTTAGCTGCAGTAGTGGCAAGGGTGGAAGTGTGCTTCGTTTCAGGGGAACCATCTTACCCCCGGTGCTGTGACCAATAGCAAGTTTTGTTATTGTTATGAAACAAAGCAGCGCTGAAACCTAGGGGGTGCTACACAAGCAGGAAGAAAATAGACAATCCAGGTATTCGCCTACAAATTGCAGGAGAATCTGGAAGCAATTATGAAGAGAAATAGAAGAAGAATTGGAAATCCAAAGGAGACACTCAGGGAACAATTTGTCCAGGATGAAGTATTAAAAAGAGAGATTGCCAAGCAAAATGAAGAAAATCTTGGTATGCCTTTCTCCAAGCTCATGCAAATTGCCATTCACTGGGCTGTAGAAGAGCATGTACCAGCTCCTTGGGAGAAAATTGTTCTGAAACAGATCCTGCAGACGTCCAGGGATGAGGCAAGAGATTATGTACAAGCTAGGGAGTCTGCTACAGTGGTCAAGAGATCTTTATCTGCCGTCATTTACTATGTTACTATAAGCTGATTGCCTAAATGAGTGAGAGGAAGGAAGAAGAATGGGAGTGGCAACAGAGAGAATGGAATGGAAGAGAGTATTCGAGTTTCTGTGGTGGTTATGGTGCTTCCAGGGAAACAATGATCCTGCATATTGGGAGCGAAGAATGCCTCAGAGATTAGCTAACAGTGAACCAATCTGTTTATGGTGTCAGGAGCTGGGGCATATTACCCGAAACTGCCAGAGTGAGCAATTAAATAGAGCGTACACGGACAGTGGCAGAGGCAGCCAACCCACTCCAAGTACTAGCATGGAAAGCTTATCCAAATACAGTCAGCTGAGCCAAACTGGCCCTCTAAGAGAAAGTGACTTGAAGATGACTGTGCAAATGCAGAAACCAGTCAGCAATGTTGAAACTGATGAGAGAAAATTATTTAGAGAGAGAGCCATAGGATCTAGTCCATTATTAAGCTCAACGATGTTGAAGCCTTGTGTACAGTGGATACTGGATCCAGTGTCTCCACTATATTAGCCAGTTTTTCTATAAAAATGTTGAGACTACAGAGAGGGGCATTTTTGATATGACGTCTAAGTCCGACTTTGGACGTTTTTCAAAAAAAGTCATTGGGATGTAGGAGGAGCCAGCATTTTTAGTAGACTGGGCCCCTGACATCCCAGGACAGCAATAGGGCACCCTAGGGGGCACTGCAGTGGACTTCATAAAATGCTCCGGGGTACACATCTGACCATTGCTCCCTTACCTTGTGTGCTGAGTCCCCCAAAATCCACACCAAACCCACTACCCCTAACTGTACATCACTACCATAGCCCTTACAGGTGAAGGGGGCACCTATATGTGGTTACAGTGGGTTTCTGGTGAGTTTTGGAGGGCTCACAGTTTTCTCCACAAGTGTAACAGGTAGGAGGAGGTAGGAGCCTAGGTCCACCTGTCTGCAGTGCACTGCACCCAACACTAGACTACTCCAGTGACCTGCATGCTGTTCTAATGGACCTGAGTATAACATCTGAGGCTGACATAGAAGTTGGTAAGTAATGTTTTTCATCACATTTTGTGGGTGGGGGTGGGAGGAGGTTAGTGACCACTGGGGGGAATAAGGGGAGGTCATCCCTGATTCCCTCCAGTGGTCATCTGGTTACTTAGGGCACCTTTTTGTGCCTTGTTATAAAAACAGGTCTAGTTCATAGTTTTAGGCCTGGACATTTTTGTTTTCTTCCATTATGGCTGAAAAACGTCTAAATCTCAGGAACTCCCAATTCCTGCCCTGAACACGTCCCTGATACACCCCCTTGAGTTTTGGACGCACTGTCTGACGGACTTCAAAGAAAAACATCTAAAAATAGGTTTCGAAAATACTGATTTGGACGTTTTTGTGAGAAAAACATCCAAATGCTGCTTTATGCCACTTTTTAGATGTTTTTCTGTTTTAAAAATGAGCCCAAGATGGCAAGATGTAAATGGAACTGACCTGCTGGTGCTGGGATACATTGATACAGAAGTACAGTGTCTTGGACAGCTGTTACCAGAGAGATGCATTTTCATAATAACCGAAAATTTCTGGGAGGGAAGACTTGAAAGTGGCATGGTCAAAGGACTAGTCAACATGAAGGTACTCCAGCATCTTTTAAGGATCTCTCCTGCCTCACTTTGGAACCAGCTAAAGCTTCAGAGATATTGTCTAAGATTGCTAAGAAGACGTCAGAGACTGACAAGTGTTTGAGATTCTTCAAAGTGCTGGGAAATGTGGGTCAGATAATTCCAGCAATGTCTGAAAGGTTAGTCATAAGAAAATGCCAGTGTGTTTGGGATGTTCCTGAAGCACTGGTAGAATAAATCTGCCTGATTTAAAAAAAAAAAAAAAGATAAAGCAGAGTTGTAGAAATATTCTTATCAGAGTAATAAATGCGGGAGAGTGAGACATCACCATTCTGGGAAGGACCCGTAAAGCCAAGGTACACAGACCTGCCAGAATCATCACTCCTGAAATTGAGGGAGTTCATCATAGAAGCTCTACCACTTCTCTGGAATTAGTAGAAGACTGCGAGTCCCAAATACCCAACGTGAAGGTCGAATGGGATATCTTACAATGCATGTGAGTCCCACCCATACTCTGCCTATATGTATGCCCTCCTGTAAATTACGCACTATGTAAGACATGAACATATTTATAGAATAGTGCTTGCACAGAATTTTGGCATATATGCAAGGATTCTAAACATCTACCTGCACAATCATTGCATACATATTAGTCCTATGTGCTGTTTAGCTATTATCTCCTTATGCATTAAACTGAAGTACATGGCATGATATTTCCCCAAATTGCACGGTACCAGGAGAAAGGAGGTATTACGACTTCTAAGCATCTGCACAGATTTTCATTTTTTTAAAGGCTGGTTTTGTATTCCAATAGTAAAAATACAGAAAGCAAAAGGGAGAAAACTTTGATTTATTTTTTTAATATTCCCCTTGTGTTTCAGCGAGATCATGAACCAGCTAGTGCAGGAAAATCACTGTGTCTGTAATTTGGATCTGTCAGGGTTACCGCATTTCATGCTAAATAAGCTCTTTGAGCAGGGACTGTCTTTTTTGTGTATGGTGTACAGCACTGCGTATGCCTTGTAGCGCTATAGAAATGATAACATAGTAGATGATGGCAGAAAAAGACCTGCACAGTCCATCCAGTCTGCCCAACAAGACAACTCATATATGCTACTTTTTGTGTATACCCTACTTTGATTTGTACCTGTGCTGTTCAGGGCACAGACCGTATAAGTCTGCCCAGCACTATCCCCGCCTCCCAACCACCAGCCCCGCCTCCCACCACCGGCTCTAAAATGTCTGATTTTTCTAATTCCAGCATTAATAGCCACGCACTAATTTTCCCATTAGCGTGTAGCCATTAGCGCATGAGCACTTACCTACACCTATTTTGTAGGTGGTAAGGGTTCACACGCTAATCGGTTAGCGTGCGGCAATGTAGCATAGAACATGCCTCCTCTCCACCTCCAACCCATCTTCAGTGCTATAAAATAACATTTATTTTTTTAGTGGATGGGAACCATGTGCATATGCAAAAGTTATTGCGGGACGCCTGAACGCACCCATGGTAAGCATTTTTTTTTTTTTTTGCTGCAGTAAGCACACATTAGTGCTTATCGCAGCTTAGTAAAAGGGCCCCTAAATGAATAAGTAAAGTTATTCATTCATCTGAGAAAACTGCAAACTCAACAGGGATCAACTTGAATCCAAACTACTTTAAGTAATTGCCCACATTTTCTCTGGATGATAAGTAGTAGTAGTAGTAGTAAATACAAGTTAAGCACAGGCAGTACATGTGTAAGTTGACCTACAAAAAAACCTAGATTTTTCACAGCATTTTATATTGTCTTTTACATGGGCAGGAAGCCGCTGAGAGATCACCAGCCTCAGAAGTAGCTGCTGTTCTGTTCTTCAGCCAGCAGGGATAGCTGCAGAAGAGATCTTGAGAGGTTTCCATACACCAAGGGCCTCTCCTTCCTCTCCTCCAGGGTTGCCAGATGGGCGGTTTTCCCGCCCAATTGGGCGGTTTTCCGCAACCCGCCGCGGGAAATTTTTGCCCGCGGCGGGTTGCGGTTTTTTGGGCTGCTTTTTGGGCTTCGGGGCGGTTTTTTGGGCGGCTTTTTCGGCCGCGGGGGGCGGGGTTAGTGACGTGTTTGGGCGGGGTTAGTGACGGTTTGGGCGGGGTTAGTGACGTGGGAGGCGTGGCCGATGACGGGGGAGGCGGGGCCGGTGACGGCGGGGGCGGGGTTGATGACGGCGGGGGCGGGGGTGATGACGCGGGGGTGGGGGTGTCAGGGGCGGGGTTTGAGTTTGGGCGGGTTTTGGGCGGGTTTTATGCCGGAT
The DNA here is from genome assembly GCF_901765095.1 of Microcaecilia unicolor. Lineage (NCBI taxonomy): Eukaryota > Metazoa > Chordata > Amphibia > Gymnophiona > Siphonopidae > Microcaecilia > Microcaecilia unicolor. Next base: position 376,628,888 of record NC_044033.1, read on the forward strand.
TGGGTGGGAAAAAAATTTTCCACCTGGCAACACTGCTCTCCTCCTTCGTTTCACAGAGCAATCCAAAGCAAGGGGAAAGCATGGGTAACAGGAAGAGCTTGTTTAAAATGTAAGCTGTTTATCTGAGGCAAGGAGAAGCAGATCTCTGTTAAGTATCATAAACCTTCCTGCTGCTGAAGACACTGTCAGAAGAAACAATGACCTCAGGCAGAATCAGATGGCTCCAGCTGGTGTATGGGAAGCCCTCACAATGAAATCTAACAGCATGTCTTTCTCCTAAAAAGTAAAAAAGTGGTTCTTCCCAGGACTCTTTAGCAACCCATGTTTTGTTCTTGGGTCATCTGATTTAAAGGTTAACCTGACAAAACCTAATAGTTCCCCAAAAGAAAGGACAATTGAGAGATCAAACTTATGTAATACCCAACTTATTCAAAATGTAGTGGCAAGTGTCTCTTTTTTTGCTAAAAGCTGTGATAGGGCCTTCCCCATATTATGGAAACTGGTTGCTTTTTAGTTTCCAAATTAGACTTTGGGGCCCTTTTCCCAAGCTGCGATAAAAAGGGCCCTGCGGTAGCGGCAGTGTCCGTTTATGCTGCGCGCTGCGGCCCCTTTTTACTGCAAAAAAGGCTGAAAATAGCCATGGCCATGCAGTAACATTGCTCTTACCGTGTGGCTATGCGAGGGCGAGCACTTACCGCCACCTCTTAAACTAACCCTGCAGTAACTGGGTAGCATTCGGTGCTGCCGGATTACTGCCAGGTTACCGCCAAGCTAGAAAATCATGGCAATTTTCTGTAGCACAGGAAATGGCGCACGCTAGGGCTGGAAGTACCACCGGTGCCCATGTTGGTCCAGCAGAAGTTCCAAAGTGACGTGCGGGCGGTAAGGCCGCATTGCTCTTCCCACCGTTTACTAAGAGAGCCCCTTAGTTATTAACCATAACTTAGAAGATCATTTGGGGACAAGGCCTGAGATATCATAGTAAGTAGGTACAGGTTTATTACCTCTTAAGAGTCCTGCAGCCAAAAATTCTGTGTTATTAAACATTTCCCGTTATATTTGGTAGGTTGGAAAATAACAACAGTCCAAATAATAGAGGGCTTGGCACCATTAATATGACGTATGCTTTCAAGTCAGTTAAGACCAGAAAGAAATCATTCAGAAAAAAACTAAAGATCTGGCTATTTTTTATGAGATGAATAAGTAGAGATAGTATTTAATATGATGCTCGGGAAAAGATTAGATGTGTCAGTTTCAGTTTGCTATTAGTAAGATTAGTGGTTTTTATGTAATATTAGATTTTGTTATATTTTGTACATTTTTATTTTGACCCACTTAGAAGTTTAAAGATCAGCAAGTAGGCTCTTATCTGTGCTTCTAAACCCACCTCTCCTCTTCCCCCATTCTCTATCTCTGTGGATAACACTTTCATCCTCCCAGTCTCATCAGCTTGAAACTTTGGGATCATCTTTGACTCCTGTCTCTTTTACTCTGCACATATCCAACAGACTGCTAAAACCTATCATTTCTTTCTTTATATAATTCCCCACTATATTGGGGATTACTAAACTGATGTGAGACCCCTGTTTCAGAGTTACTGGGGGGGAGGGAACTGGTTGGAAAGGGAGAGTGAAAATTCCAGCCCCAAGAGAGAATGTTTATGGGAATGTGCTGAGAGAAATGTTTCTGGTTATTGAATGACAGGGAGCGGTGTTTGAGGTTAATAAAAACTGTAAAGAGCACAAGGTCTTTGGTTGCCTTCATCCCCGCCAGGACCTGTGTGGAGAGGGAGTGGTCCTGGATCGGCCCAATAATCTAAGGCTGAACTAAGTCAGTGCCGTAGCGAGGGCGGCTGACACCTGGGGCGGTTCGCCGCTGCACCCCCCCCCCCCCCCCCGGGTGCAGCACGGCGCACCCCCCCCCTCGGCGCGCGCACGCCCCCCCCCGGAGCGCATTCTTACCACTAGAGTAGGAAAGGGGGCAGGCGGGAGGGCCGGTCCGACCCGAGTGCACGTCGCTGGGAGCTGCGTCGGCTCCGCTGGTTCCCTGCTCTCTCTGCCCCGAAACAGGAAGTAACCTGTTCCGGGGCAGAGAGAGCAGGGAACCAGCGGAGCCGACACCCCCCCCCCCCCCCCAGCGGTGTGCACCCGGGGCGGACCGCCCCACTGCCCCCCCTTTCCTACGCCACTGAACTAAGTGGAGGTTTCTGCCACTAAAAGCATTAACCATGGGACTGTGGGGAGAGCTCCAGGTGGAAGAAGAGTTAATCCAGCCCAGGAGCAGGGAAGAGCCTGTTCAGTACCAAAGGCAGCAGCTCTGAGAAGTGTACCTTTGAGAGAGAGAAAAAGAGAGAGGACAGAAGTGTACCTTTGAGAGAGAGAAAAAGAGAGAGGACAGACAGGGAGGTCTGGTCCTAAGTGGAGTCAGCTTGTTGCAAAAGTGCTACAAGCACAGCCTTGGATTATTCTGCCCCAAACGATGGGTATTGGACTGAAGGAGCTGTAAATATGCAAATACCTTAGGATTTACAAATGGACTATTAAATTACACCAAGAGTCTTGGACTGGCACTTAACCCTTTCTTTTAGTTATAAACCGTTTGGATATAATTTGAACTGTTTGTTAGTGGAAGAACTACTATAACCTCAAACTTCACTTACATTGGCACTCAACTGTGGAACGCCTTACCTAAATTAACAAAAACTACCCAAAACTACCTAAACTTTAGGAAAACAGTATTGTTCACGAAGGCTTACTCCCCAGTTCAACATAATCAGAATTATCCCTTACTATTATAAGATCAGTGGGAAAAGGTGGGATACAAATGTGATAGATAGATAAATAAATAAATAACCAGAGATATGAAGTTTGGATAAACTACCTATTGCAGAGTTCAAATAAAAGTTCGTGTTTAGTTTATAAAATCTGGACAGGAGTATATTTTGGAGTGAAGTTTTCTTACTCCCAGACTAACAAAGAAAAGTAAAGGTTAAAAGTGTGGCTTAAAACCCTATGGCCTACTGGAGTAAATCTGGCCCTGGCCTGCGTCCAGCTCAGTAATAAACTAAGGGGCCCTTTTACAGAGCAGCGGTAAGCCCAAAGCAGGCTTACCACTTGCTCTTCTGGGACTACCACCGGCCCAATGCGGCCACAGGTGGTAGTCCCGGCCCAAGCACACCATTTCCGGGGGGAAAAGAAAACCTCCAGAAATTGCTTGAGTAGCAATAACCCGTTAGCACGGGAGCCCTTATCACCACCTCAGTGAGTGGTAGTATGGGCTCCCTGCCGTATGACCATGTGGTAAGAGTTCTCTCACTGCGTGGCTATCAGGCTTATTTTCGAAAGAAAAGGGCGCCCATCTTTCGACACAAATCGGGAGATGGGCGTCCTTCTCCCAGGGTCGCCCAAATCGGCATAATCGAAAGCCAATTTTGGGCGTCCTCAACTGCTTTCTGTCACAGGGTCGGCCAGAGTTCAAGGGGGCGTGTTGGAAGCGTAGCGAAGGCGGGACGGCGTGCCTAACACATGGGCATCCTCGACCGATAATGGAAAAAAGAAGGGTGTCCCTGACGAACATTTGTCCGACTTTACTTGGTCCTTTTCTTTTTACGACCAAGCCTCAAAAAGGTGCCCGAACTGACCAGATGACCACCGGAGGGAATTGGGGATGACCTCCCCTTACTCCCCCAGTGGTCACCAACCCCCTCCCACCCTAAAAAAAAAACTTTTTATATATTTTTTGCTAGCCTCTATGCAGCCTCAAATGTCATACCCAGCTCCATGACAGCAGTATGCAGGTCCCTGGAACAGTTTTAGTGGGTGCAGTGCACTTCAGGCAGGCGGACCAAGGCCCATCCCCCCTTACCTGTTACACTTGTGGTGGTAAATGTGAGCCCTTCAAAACCCACCAGAAACCCACTGAACCCACATGTAGGTGCCTCCCTTCACCCCTTAGGGCTATGGTAGTGTTATGTAGTTGTGGGGAGTGGGTTTGGGGGAGGTTTGGGTGGCTCAGCACACAAGGTAAGGGAGCTATGCACCTGGGAGCAATTTGTGGAGTCCACTGTAGTGCCCCCTAAGTTGCCCGGTTGGTGTTCTGGCATGTTAGGGGGACCAGTGCACTACGAATGCTGGCAACTCCCACGACCAAAGTGCTTGGATTTGGTCGTTTCTGAGATGGGCGTCCTTGGTTTCCATTATCAGCGAAAATCGGGGACAACCATCTCTAAGGATGACCATCTCTAAGGTCCACCTAAATTTCGTGATTTGGGCATCCCCAACCGTGTTATTGAAATGAAAGATTGATGCCCATCTTGTTTCGATAATAGGGGTTTCTCCGCCCTTTTGCCGGGACATCCTGCGAGAACGTCCTCAGGAAAACTTGGGCGCCCCTTTTGATTATGCCCCTCTACGTGTGCTGGGGGCTTTTTTACCTGTTGGGGTAAAAAGGGCCCTGGCACTTGGGAAAAATGGCTCCTGCCCCTAGCGCAGGGCCCTTTTTCCTGCAGCTTGGTAACAGGACCCCCAAAACATTTGCTGTGACCCTGGTTTTGGGTGCTGACCTGAGGAATTAGCTAATGCCCGGAACTTTATGGTGAGACCAGGGTTACATTTATAACATCACCAAAATTTGTCCCTTCTTTTTCTGAGCATACTACCAAACGCCTTCTCCACATTCTTATCACCGCACGCTTAGATTACTGCAACTTGCTTCTTACATCTTTCTCCCCTTCAACCTGTTTAAAATTCTGCTACACAACTTATCTTCCACCAATGTCAATACGTTCACATAACCCCTCTCCTCAAGTCACTTCATTGGCTCTCTATCCATTTTGGGAGGAACCCCTGAGGGTCAGGGAAGAAGGGATCCGGGAGAGGAGCAAGATGGGTAGGTTTCATACCCGGGATTCCAACTACAAGTCTCAGGATCCTAGGGGCTGGGAAGCCACACCCCATGAAGGCATAAGTTTCCCAAGAGCCAGAGAAGGGAGAAGGACTACAGTTCCCAAAAAACCCTGCAAAGCCCTGGGGGCAAGCAAAGGGAGCAGTAAGGGAACTACAAGTCCCAGGATCCTGAGGGAGAGGAGGGGGATTGGCTGAGGAGGAATAATCAGGAGGGAGAGGACCAGCTGAGGACCATAAAGGGAGAGGAGCCCATGGAATGGGAGGTGGAGAAAGAGGTTGGAGATGAGATCCAAGCCCAAGATGACTGGGGAAGTGAGCCCATGGAGATTGCTGCTCTAGCTCGGGTACAAGGGAAGAAGTTGAAAGGCTTCATAACAAACCTTCTTCAAGGCTGTGAAAAGCTTGGAGGAAAAGTTAAGCAGCTGTTCCACTCAAGGGAGAGAGAGGTGCCATGCTGTAAAGCAGTGAATGATTTCAGCTGTGGCCAGAAGTCAGACCCTGCTGGAGAAACAGGTAGTGACTTGAACTGCGTCCAGGAACCTGGCCATGCTGGGGAAGCAGTGAGTGATTTGAACTGTGTCCAGAAGTCATGCCATGCTGGGGAAGCAGTGAGTGATTTGAACTGTGTCCAGAAGTCATGCCATGCTGGGGAAGCAGTGAGTGATTTAAACTGTGTCCAGAAGTCATGCCATGCTAGGAAGCAGTGAGTAATTTAAACTGTGTCCAGAAGTGGTGCCATGCTGGGGAAACAGTGAGTGATTTAAAACTGGGTCCAGGAATCAGGCCATGCTGAGGAAGCAGTGAATGATTTAAACTGTATCCAGAAACTGTGGCCTGCGGGGGAGGAAGGAACAAGGGGTGATATGTGCTGTAACCAAGGACTGTGTCTGGAAGAGGAAATGTCTTGGCCTTGCTGATGGAATAAAGTGGTTTTAAGCATATTTTTGAAGTCTGCTTCTGGGAGTGCTGTGTCCAGGGAAGGGCCCTTCCAGGGTCAGCCGAGTTCATACCTGCAGGAAGGCCTGAAGGTGGTGACCTGCTGACATGCGTGGGATAAACATAAAGGAATCCTGCTCAGAAGGAAGAGATTCCCAGAAGCTGAGCCGGTGGTGGGAGGCAGGGCTGGTGGTTAGGAGGTGGGGATAGTGCTGGGCAGACTTATACGGTCTGTGCCAGAGCCAGTGGTAGGAGGTGGGGCTGGTGGTTGGGAGGCGGGGATAGTGCTGGGCAGACTTATACGGTCTGTGCCCTGAAAAAAACAGGTACAAATCAAGGTAAGGTATACACAAAAAAATGGCACATGTGAGTTTATCTTGTTGGGCAGACTGGATGGACTGTGCAGGTCTTTTTCTTCCGTCATCTACTATGTTACTGTCCAGCTTATATTCGAAAGAGAAAAACGCCTATATTGCGACCCAAATCAGGAGATGGGCGTCTTTCTCCCGTGGGCGCCCAAATCGGTATAATCGAAAGCCGATTTTGGGCGTTTCCAACTGCAATCCGTCGCGGAAACGGGTAAAGTTGACGGGGGCGTGTTGGAGGCGTGGTGAAGGCAGAACTGGGGCGTGGTTATCGGCCGAGGAGAGATGGGCGTCTTTAGCTGATTATTTTTTTAAAAAAGCGTTTTTATCGCGAATTTGGGTCACTTTTCTTGGACCCTTTTTTTTTCACGAACAGGTCCCAAAAAAGTGCCCCAACTGACCAGATGACCACTGGAGGGAATCGGGGATGACCTCCCCGGACTCCCCCAGTGGTCACTAACCTCCTCCCACCAAAAAAACCCCACTTTACAAACTTTTTTTCCAGCCTCTATGCCAGCCTCAAATGCCGTACCCACCTCCATGACAGCAGAATGTGTTTTATCCTGTGACAGCTTTTCCCTGGTTCTGATGTGGCTCTCGGGTGAGTGTGACACCTTTTCTATTAAGGGCACTGCAGAGTCACATCAGCAGTGCATTGTGGTGAGTGTAGGGTATTGGGCTCCGTGATTCCACTAGCTTGTGGCAAATGCTCACGAAGTTGGTAGTTGGTAGGCTCTACTCCCATGGTGCTTTTCCCTCTGCTTACTGGGTCAGAGTGTGCCCTGTTTTGTTTCCGGTAGTCCATGAGGTAGTGGCCATTTTTGTAAGCCAGTTTTAGATCCCTTTCATATGTTAGCCATGCTACAGAACTTAGTTCTTACCTTGAATGTGGCTGAAAGAGGGCTTTGTACAGCATTCTGCCAGCTCTGACCTACTGCTCATCTCAGTACCAGGGAGACTCATTGCCAGTGGGGCACAACCTCTGATCTGCAGTTAACTGTGAGTAAGCGTGCTTATTCCAATAAAGGACGTTTTCGGAGAGATTAGTCTTTAGGTGTCAACTGGTATGCCAATGTTATATAGCAGTAACAAGTCCTAGAGGCCTGCGTGTATGCAGGTCCCTGGAGCACTTTTAGTGGGTACCGCAGTGCACTTCAGCCAGGTGGACCCAGGCCCATCCCCCCCTACCTGTAACACTTGTGCTGGTAAATGGGAGGTCTGCAAAACCCACTGTACCCACATGTAGGTGCCCCCTTCACCCCTAAGAGCTATGGTAGTGTTGTACATTTGTGGGTAGTGGGTTTTGGGGGAGGGGGGTTGGGTGCTCAGCACCCGTGGTAAGGGAGCTATGCATGTGGGAGCTTTGTCTGAAGTCCACCGCACTGACCTCTAGGGTGCCCAGTTGGTGTCCTGGCATGTCAGGGGGGCGAGTGTACTACGGATCGTGGCCCCTCCCATGACCAAATGGCTCGGATTAGGACATTTTTGAGCTGGGCGTTTTTAGTTTCCATTATCGCTAAAAAAAACAAACGCCCAGCTGAAAAACGTCCATTTTTTCGAAAATACGGTCTGTCCCGCCTCTTCACGTACCCGTTTTCGGACATAGACGCCCATGGAGATAGGCGTTTGCGTTCGATTATGCCCCTCCACATAACCCTGCATTGCCCTAGGTGCAAAAACGCAGGGGTCCTTTTACTAAGCTGCGCTAAAAAGTGACCGGTGCTACTGTCAGCACATGGGTTTCCCGCATGTTGTGGCCACTTTTAGTACTGCAGTAAAATGGCCATGCTTGGTTTTTTTTTTTAATGCACTCAATCAATGGTTTATTTAATTCAAATTTATATAAGGTACCATAAATATGTGCAGGATATAGTTCTTCGGTACCCAGCTAGACTCCAATAGAACAATTCTATAATCAATTTCACATATATATTCTTCAAATCGACAACCTTCACTTTCACATTCACTTTTTTGTAAATTTTTATGTAGTGACCTCAGCGGTGCTCATCGCCCACATAAAGTTTTTTTTGGCGATGTAAACAGCAACCACCCTCTTTATCAGTTCACTTAATTATACCATTTTTCTAAATATATATTAATTGACTCATCTTTTTAGATCTTTTTCGATCGGACCCAGGGGTTCTACTGTCCGACATGAATGTTTCGCTTAGAAGCGAGCTGTCTCAAGGACATTCCCCCCTGACTCTTTTAGCGCCAGCTCTGCTTTACTTCTTTGGGACCAACCCCCCGCAAAGATCCCATGGAAGCGTCCTTTTATCACATAGTACGCCTGTGGTAGGCCTACTGTGCCTTAGTAAAAGGGCCCCTTAGATTATGAGCCCACTAGAGTCAGAGAAATTACCTGCATATAATGTGTACAGCACTGCGAACGTCTAGTAGTGCTATAGAAATGATTAGTAGTAGCTCTTAGGTGCAACAAAAAGCAGATGTAGCTTCAGCCAAAGCAAAACAATAGGCCCTGACAGACCCATCAGCACATGTTTTAACCTACATTTAATACAGGATATTTGTGTAAGGAACATTTATTTATTTATATTTTATTTAAAACTTTTATTCCGCTTGATCCATAGTTCTCAGCGGATTACAAAATTACATACACAGTGTATAAAAAAACAAAATTTGACATTATCAATAAAGACAAAACAGAATAACTTAAAAATCAAAGTCCCAGAGCAGATACCAATCATCATTCATTGCCCCAACTGTAGGCCTGCATAAACAGCAAAGCCTTGAGCTCTCTTTTAAACTCTTTAAAGTCAGTAATATTTCAAATTCAAAGAAGCAACTAGTCAATAAATTGGACCAGCAATATAAAAAAAATCTTATTTCTATACTCATCAGAATGTATTACACGATGAGATGGAATATCAAGTAACTTCTGAGATATCTCAATGAGCGATTTGGCTGGTATACATAAGTCTTGTTGCCAGTGTCTCTGAAACGTGTTGCGTAAAAATCTTAAAAATCAAGCAAGTAATTTTGAATTCTATCCTGTACTCAATAGGCAACCAGTGCAAATATTTTAATACTTGTGTAATATGCTCAAATCTACTGGTTCCAGTTAGAACACTGGCAACTGAGTTGTGTGCAGATTGTTTTATATCAAAGTCTTGGGGGAGGGGGCCTGCAGGTTAGGGGCCTGAAAGTTAATTGAAGGGGGTCGTAAGTCTGAAGTTTCACCTAGTGTGCACAGCACCCTTGCATTAGCTAGGCAGAGCGGTATTTTGCTGTTACCAGGATACCAATAGATTAAGAAGCTCTCATTGGGGGAAAAAAAGTGGAATGTAAATATTTGGATATTCTTTGCAGTCCAGTGATGTCTGGACTCTGCACTCCAAATGAAAATGAAGTGACCTAAAGTAAACCTTCAAAGTTCTTCCTCTGCTTCATCTCCAAAAAGGACATTGATAAAGACCCTGGATGGCTTCCAACAAACTAGCAGATAACCTTGGGTCCAGAAACATACAAATATTTAGAAAGTTTGCATAAGGAACCTGTATCTCTATTAATTAATATTAGCTCTCATAGCACTTCATTTACAACTCAGTGATGACCGCAGCAAATACTCTGCTACAATAAAACATTGAAGTAAAACTAGGATGACTCTAGCATAGTAACATAGTAAGTAACGGCAGATAAAGACCTGTATGGTCCAACCAGTCTGCCCAACATGATAAAGTCATTTTACTTCATATTGATATATATACCCGAGTTTGATTTGTCCTTGCCATTCTCAGGGCACAGACCGTATAAGTCTGCCCAGCACTCTTCTTGTACTAAAAGTTCTGAAGCTAACATTGAAGCCCCTTAAAATTTACACTCAAGCCCATCCCTTTCCAGTCATGATCAGGGCGTAGACCGTAGAAGTCTACCCAGCACAGCAGGGCCGTGCCTAGGGTCTCCGGCGCCCCCCTGCAGTTGGCCCCGCCGGCGCCCCCCCCCCCCCCCCCGGAAAACGATTGCTACACTACCCGCCCTCTTCTCCCCAGATCCTTTTCCTTTTTGTTTAAATTTACCTCTCCGGCGCGTGGCAGCGTAGCGTTAGTGAGAAGGAGGCGGCGCTCCCCCGCCCCGATGTATCTTCTTCCCTTCGCTCAGTGTCCCGCCTTCTTCTGACGTCATTTCTGACGTCAGAAGAAGGCGGAACCGAGCGAAGGGAAGAGACTGACACGTCGGGGCGAGGGAGCGCTGCCTTTTCACTAACGCTACGCTGCCACGCGCCGGAGAGGTAAATTTAAACAAACAAAAAAAAGGACAAGGATCTGGGGAGAAGAGGGCGAGGTAAGCATGGTGCGGCGGGGCGCCCCCCAGAGGATGGTGCCCTCCTGCCATGCTTACCTCGCTTACCGTGTCGGCACGGCCCTGCAGCACACGTTTCACTTCCCAACTATCAGCGTCGCCACCCAGTCTCTGCTAAGATTTCGTGGATCCATTCCTTCTAAACAGGATTCCTTTGTGTTTATCCCACGCATGTTTGAATTCAATTACCATTTTCATCTCCACCACCTCCCGCAGGAGGGCATTCCACATATCCATGACCCTCTCTGTGAAAAAATATTTCCTGACATTACTCCTGAGTCTGTTCCCCTTCAACCTCAATTCATGTCCTCTAGTTCTACCACCTTCCCGTCTCCAGAAAAGGTTTGTTTGCGGATTAATACCTTTCAAATATTTGAACGTCTGTATCATGTCACCCCTGTTTCTCCTTTCCTCCAAAGTGTGCATGTTCAGGTCAGCAAGTCTAGAACAGGGGGATTCTCCTTACCCTTCAGTTCATCAGTATATACAGAAAGATAATTGCTAACTGATTGTTATATTTGTACCCCAAGCTTTCCCACTCATGGCAGGCTCAATGCGGCTTACATGGGGCAATGGAGGGTTAAGTGACTTGCCCAGAGTCACAAGGAGCTGCCTGTGCCAGGAATTGAACTCAGTTCCTCAGAACCAAAGTCCACCACCCTAACCACTAGGCCACTCCTCCACTAACTGGAACACAAGTGGAAATATAAAGTTTAAGTTGTCACTGGGAGTTTCAAGAAGTGGAGAAGAGAAATAGAGACAAGCTCCCTGCTCATAGGAATGGCAGTGACAAGAGAATAAAACTTTTTAGGAGGGAGTATGACTCCTGAAGAAATTGCAGAGTCATGGAATCGGAGGTAGGGTATTATTATGGATTAAGAACTGGTTGAAAGATAGAAAGCAGAGAGTAGGATTGCGTGGCCAGTATTCTCAGTGGAGGAGGGTAGTTAGTGGGGTCCCGCAGGGGTCTGTGCTGGGTCCGTTGCTTTTTAATGTATTTATAAATGACCTAGAGATGGGAATAACTAGTGAGGTAATTAAATTCGCCAATGACACAAAATTATTCAGGGTCGTCAAGTCGCAGGAGGAATGTGAACGATTACAGGAGGACCTTGCGAGACTGGGAGAATGGGCGTGCAAGTGGCAGATGAAGTTCAATGTTGACAAGTGCAAAGTGATGCATGTGGGTAAGAGGAACCCGAATTATAGCTACGTCTTGCAAGGTTCCGCGTTAGGAGTTACGGATCAAGAAAGGGATCTGGGTGTCGTCGTCGATGATACGCTGAAACCTTCTGCTCAGTGTGCTGCTGCGGCTAGGAAAGCGAATAGAATGTTGGGTGTTATTAGGAAGGGTATGGAGTCCAGGTGTGCGGATGTTATAATGCCGTTGTATCGCTCCATGGTGCGACCGCACCTGGAGTATTGTGTTCAGTACTGGTCTCCGTATCTCAAAAAAGATATAGTAGAATTGGAAAAGGTACAGCGAAGGGCGACGAAAATGATAGTGGGGATGGGACGACTTTCCTATGAAGAGAGGCTGAGAAGGCTAGGGCTTTTCAGCTTGGAGAAGAGACGGCTGAGGGGAGATATGATAGAAGTGTATAAAATAATGAGTGGAATGGATCGGGTGGATGTGAAGCGACTGTTCACGCTATCCAAAAATACTAGGACTAGAGGGCATGAGTTGAAGCTACAGTGTGGTAAATTTAAAACGAATCGGAGAAAATTTTTCTTCACCCAACGTGTAATTAGACTCTGGAATTCGTTGCCGGAGAACGTGGTACAGGCGGTTAGCTTGACGGAGTTTAAAAAGGGGTTAGATAGATTCCTAAAGGACAAGTCCATAGACCGCTATTAAATGCACTTGGAAAAATTCCGCATTTTTAGGTATAACTTGTCTGGAATGTTTTTACGTTTGGGGAGCATGCCAGGTGCCCTTGACCTGGATTGGCCACTGTCGGTGACAGGATGCTGGGCTAGATGGACCTTTGGTCTTTCCCAGTATGGCACTACTTATGTACTTATGTACTTATGTACTTATGTACCATGACAGATGTTGGAACTGTGGAATCACACGGTGGCTTGAGTCTATCTTATTTATTTTATTTTATTTATTTATGACATTTATATCCCACAATATTCCCACCCATGGGCAGGCTCAATGTGGCGTACAATAATTAATAGGAAAACAATAGTACAAAGTACAGTGGACAAGGCCACAGGAGCGAGAGAGAAATAACAAAGGAGGGAGAGGAAGAGAGGGGAGGTGACAAATTATCACGGAGGGAGCCACAGGCTAAAAGGGTATGGCACCTGTTGGGTTCTTAGTGTATGCACTGCCAAAAAGGAAGGTCTTGAGCCGCTTCTTGAAGGTCGGGTGATCTGAAGTGAATTTGACCTCTCGAGGCAACCTGTTCCACAATTGAGTGCTGAGATAAGGAAAAGAGGAACCATAGATGGTCTTATAGTCCCTGTCTCATTTGGAAGTGGCTGTGAAAATATTTGGACTTGTCTTCGTCTTCCGGCACCCCGAATTACACAAATCCTGTTGGCTGCCTGTACCCAGGGGTTCAACAGCTGGGGAATGGCGGTTACCACAGGTGAAGCTTTGGGGTTCCCTGACTGCTGCTCCTGGAACAGTGCCCGTTCTCCTATCCTGGGCATCCCAGCTCTGGGAACAGCACAGGAACTCACCCAAACCTAACAGGCATCAACGAACATGTTAAAGCTAAATACACAGAAAACAAAGATCCTATGATTTAGGAACCAAGGATTAGACATTCCATCTACTCTACCTGATAACAAAATATTTACAATTGAATCTGAATCCAAAGTACTGGGTGTCACCATTGATTCATTGCAAACTTTCGAAATCCACATCAACCAGATATGGAAAAATTCCTCTTCAAAATGAGACAGCTACGGTTGGTGAGATCATACTTTGACATAAACACTTTTGCATTATTAGTCCAAACACTAATCATGCAACACTTAGATTATTGCAACGCTCTATTTCTAGGCGCACTGAAAAAACAGCTAAATAAACTGCAACTCATTCAGAACACAGCTGCCAGACTGATTTTCAGACTAAACAAATACAACAGCGTATCCAGATACCTTGCAAAGTTGCATTGGCTCCCAATATCCGAGAGAATCAAATACAAAACTGCTTGCCTATTCTTCCAAATCCTCCATGGGACCACGTCTGAACTACTGATCAATATGATCTCACCCAGACTCGTCCAATCAGACCAACTTTGACAACACCTCACCTTATCCACACCCTCTTTCAAAGAATTTCGGTTCCAGAAAATGTTTAACTCACTAGTCTCAGTGCTAGGAACCTCCCTATGGAACTCTCTACCAACAGTCCTAAGATCGGAACACAGCTACCAACACTTCAGGAAAGGGTTGAAAACTTTCTTCCCAAAACCCTGACATACGACACCAGCTGTACTCATTCTAATGAACACTCCCATAACATCCAGGGTAACACCCAATCCCCATTGTTAATGTCTACTTTAAGAATATCTACTGTAAAAATATCTACTGTAAAAATACCCATTGTAAAACACTGCTCTCTGTTTACTGCCAACTTCAAACCAGCAAGTCTGATAACTTACCAGAAACCGCTTCTCAAAGTAAAATACTCTACTGTAAACATGCTCTCTAAATATTGTAAACTAAACTGAACCTGCTATGGGGATATTAGTGGTATACAAGAATAAACTTGACTTGACTCTTGATTGTAAAAATATCTACTATAATAAAACGCTCCCTCATCGTTCTGAAGACACTGACGTCACTGCAGCCACTCAGACACCGGTTCGTAAGTTCATGGTGGTGAAGCCACAACACTCACCATGACTCCATGCCCCGCCCTCGCGTCACACGTGATGATGTCGAAGGCGGAACAAATACAGAACAACGCAAATGAACGAACGGGGAGGAGTAGGGAAACACGCTCCGTGTGTTTCCCTACTCCTCCCCTTCCAACGAATCGCTGCAGACAGCCTCATAAAACGAGGACACTTGCCCTGGCCCATTTCACGGCCTCACCCCGCCCCTTTCGCGCCATCGCCTCGCCCCTTTCACGCTATCGCCCCACCCCCAGATGCCCCCTCTTCCCCCATCACCTTCCCTCCTCCCTGTCACATCCCCTCCCCTTACGCGACTATCCCTGGTGGTCTAGAGGTACCTCTTCACTCGGGCCAGGAAAGAAAGAGCCCCCGCTTTCCTGGCCGGAGCGCTGCTGCTTGCTGCCCTGCTGCATCCTGTGTGAGTCGGGCTCTTGGCGTTTCAAAATGGCCACCGAGAGTTGAAGCAGCCTCACTAGACTTCAACTCTCGGCTGCCATTTTGAAACGCCGAGAGCCAGGATGCAGCAGGGCAGCTAGCAGCAGCGCTCCGGCCAGGAAACAGGGGGCTCTTTCTTTCCTGACCCAACCGAAGAGGTACCTCTAGACCACCAGGGATAGTCGCGTAAGGGGAGGGGAAGGCAGTCCCGTGCCCGCCTCCGACGACAGGAGGGTGTGGGACTCGGAGGACAGAGAGGGAGACAGCAACGGAAGGTGTGGGGAACCCTTGCTAGCGCCCGTTTCATTTCAGGCAGAAACAGACCTTTTTTACTAGTGGTACATAATGAATCCCACGTTACTCCAATGATATTGGAATTCTAAATAACTGAAAATGTCCAATCCTTTCTGTATTAAAGAGAGAAAACATGCAGACAGCAGGCAAGCACCAGGGTGGTAGCTAAGCAGCCATTTGCACTGAGTGCCACATGTATGACTGTTTTCCTGCGGGAGGGAGATACACATGTGTGTATCTGCTGCAAAAATCTCCTGGAATTCAGAGAACGAGTACAGTTTTTGGAAGTTTGGGTGGTTGATCTGGAAGAGTTGAAACAGAGAATGAGGTATACAGAGGAGACCTTCAATGGTATAGTAAAGCATTTCCACCACCACCACTCTAGCAGCCCAAGTGCTGCTTTGGAGGAGCAAGGCCACCAGGAACTGAGGCTGACAAAGAAATATATAGAGAAGACCTTCAGGGATATAGTACAGTTGTTCCACCTCCCATCTAGAAGCTCCTAAACTGCCTAGGAAGAGCAAGTACATAAGTATTGCCACGCAGGGACAGACCAAAGGTCCATCAAGCCCAGCATCCTGTTTCCAAAGTGGCCAATCCAGGTCACATATACCTGGCAAGATCCCCAAAAAAGTTCAATACATTTTATGCTGCTTATCCCAGTGGATTTTCCCCAAGTCCAATTTAATAATGGTCTATGGACTTTTCCTTTAGGACGCCATCCAAACCTTTTTTTAAAACTGCTAAGCTAACCGCCTTTACCACATTTTCTGGCAACGAATTCCAGAGTTGAATTACACGTTGAGTAAAGAAAACTTTTCTCCAATTTGTTTTAAATGTACTTCTTTGTAGCTTCATCGCATGTCCCCTAGTCCTAGTATTTTTGGAAAGCGTAAACAGATGCTTCATGTCTACCCGTTCCACTCCACTCATTATTTTATAGACCTCTATCATATCTCCCCTCAGCTGTCTTTTCTCCAAGCTGAAGAGCCCCAGCCGCTTTAGCCTTTCCTCAAAGGGAAGTCGTCCCATCACCTTTATCATTCGTGAAAAACTGCATTGGCTTCCCACCAAGGAACATGTTGCCTTCAAGGTTTATACTCTTATCCACAGGATTATGTATGGTGATGTTCCTGGATACATGCTGGAGCTTATAAAACTACCACCCAGAAACAGTACCAACCTATCCCGTACTTATTTAAATCTGCATTATCCAGACTGTAATGGACTTAGATACAAATCTACTTATGCATTTGGCTTTTCTTACGTAAGTACACAACTGGGGAATGCTTTGCCCAAAGCTGTAAGATCTATCCATAACCACCTTAACTTCAGGAAAATACTGAAAACCATCCTGTTTAAGAAGGCCTATCCCCCTGATCCAGATTAACTTTTACTTCCTACGACACAGCTAAATATGGACAAAACTAGACTTTTATTATCACCCCCTCTTCATTCCTTGAAGCTTATACGTATGTTTCTTATCATGCTTTCTACTTTATTATGTATCTGTAATATTGAACCGGAGCTTTACGGTATTGTGTAAGCCACATTGAGCCTGCAACTAAGTGGGAAAATGTGGGATATAAATGTGTTAAATAAAATGATTTTAGTCGCCCTTCTCTGCACCTTTTCTAATTCCACTATATCCTTTTTGAGATGCGGCGACCAGAATTGAACACAATATTCGAGGTTCGGTTGCACCATGGAGCGATACAAAGGCATTATAACGTCCTCATTTTTGTTTTCCATTTCTTTCCTAATAATACCTAACATTCTATATGCTTTCTTAGCCACCACAGCACACTGAGCAATGTATCATCAACAAAGACACCTAGATCCCTTTCTTGGTCGGTGACTCCTAACTTAGCTATAATTCGGGTTCCTCTTTCCCACATGCATCACTTTGCACTTGCTCACATTAAATGTCATCTGCCATTTAGACGCCCAGTCTCCCAGTCTTATAAGGTCCTCTTGTAATTTTTCATAATCCTCTTGTGATTTAACAACTTTGAATAACTTTGTGTCATCAGCA
The DNA here is from genome assembly GCF_901765095.1 of Microcaecilia unicolor. Classification (NCBI taxonomy): domain Eukaryota; kingdom Metazoa; phylum Chordata; class Amphibia; order Gymnophiona; family Siphonopidae; genus Microcaecilia; species Microcaecilia unicolor. The sequence goes on from NC_044033.1 coordinate 376,646,037, forward strand.
AATTTAATTACCTCACTAGTTATTCCCATCTCTAGGTCAATTATTAATATGTTAAAAAGCAGCAGTCCCAGAACAGACCCCTGGGAAACCCCACTAACTACCCTTCTCCATTGAGAATACTGACCATTTAACCCTACACTCTGTTTTCTATCTTTTTTTAACTTTATTTATTGATTTTAAAGCAACATAATATTTATAAAAACATAACAGCATATAATATGGAACAATGAAGAAAAACAAACAAAAAAAACCATACAGGTCAGTGAGCTGATAAAAATAAAACAGGACAGTATGCGCCACATACTTTAGAGAGCTAATTCCCTTCGCAAGTAGCATAGTTGTTTAACAGCGACCATGCTCTATGGAAAGAGGAGATGCAACCAAATCTTATGGCAGCCAGTTCCTCATATCGCCTATAAGAACACAGCAGATTCCACCATTCATGATATGAAACAAGCTGATTATTCTTCCAATGCATTGCAATCGGATGAAGAGCAAGAGAAATCATTAAGTTAAACAGTTTGGCATATTTAGGAGGAAGTGACAAGTCAGGAGTCGAAGCCTTGAGGATTAGTATTTTAAAAGATAGAGCATCTTGGATTGTAAATATTTTCTGGGTGGTGCCCTAAACCGACCTCCAGTACGACTGAAGATTACAACAAGAGTGTTGGTGGCTGGGGTGGTGCATAGGGCCTGTTCAGTCCACCCTAGGGCCTGTTCAGTCCACCCTAGGCCTTAGCCTAAATACTATACTAGGCCTCGGCCTGGGCTCAAGGGCTCACGTCTGGAATAACACTTTGTATTTTTGTAACGAGTAAAAAATCGATTTACTGCTACTTATTCTACACCACTCATGATTTTGTAGACCTCAATCATATCTCCCCTCATCCGTCTCTTTTCCTAGCTGAAGAGCCTTAACCTCTTTAGCCTTTCCTCATATGAGAGGAGTTCCATCCCCTTTATTATTTTGGTCACTCTTCTTTGAACCTTTTCTAATTCCGCTAAATCTTTTTTGAGATATGGCAACCAGAACTGAATGCAATACTGTAACCTGAGGGGTTAATAAAATAAATAAAATTGCCCAAGTTGTCCCAGAGTTCCGTTGTGGCCAGCAGCGCAGGTCCTTAGAATTTGCAGAGAGCTGAGCTTCTGTTGGCTTAGCAACAGCTCTCTGGCTGGCAGTTGCAAGAGGAAGCTGGAGCACTGGAAGAGAGAGGTTGTGTGTCTGAGAGCTCTGTGAATGAGAGATTGGAAATAGGATTAAAGTCTTTTAGAAAGGGTTTGGGGTGAAAGGGAATAACTGGGCTTAAATTTAGAATGGCTTGGGAGAGCGAGTGCTGGCTGACTGTGAAAGAGAGAAGAGGTGAAACTGTGTGGCAGAGACAGGGAAGTGACTGGGAAGTGGATCTAATAATGTACTAGGGAGTGATTGAAAGAGCTGAAAGGGATGTGCAGTGCTGGGAAAGTGTGACAGGATTGGAGGAAAGTGTTGGTTGGGAATATGTTAGTGTGAGGTATGAGAACACTTAGAGACCATTGGTGTAATGCATGAGACCAAAAACAATATTTGAAAGGTAGAAGTCAATGGATTGTTATGAAGCAGTCTTTGGGAACAGAAAGATTTTTAGCCTCTTCCTGAAGCTAAGATAGCTCTTTTCTGTTCTGATGGCAATAGGTAGAGAGTTCCATATTTTAATTCCAAGTATAGGGAATAGAGAGTATACTGTTTTTGGAGGTATTGTTCCAGCTGAGAATTGACACGCGTCCGATAGAGATGCCAGCACTGCTGAAAATAGCTCTTGCTGAGAGGAATGCTGGGAAGGTTTGTTTGTCTTGGATGACAGGATGAACTATGGAAATCTGAGGTTTACTTTTCACATTGTAGTATACTACATGGAAAGATAACCAGATGACTTCATGAACACCAGTACATTTTAATCTAGTCCTTTTTTGTTTTGTTAACTGACTCACACCCTAATGCATGCTGTTATTCAAAACTTTATTGGGCTCTGTTTTCTAAGAGACTTGGCCATACATATCATGGGAGAAATTCTTTTAAAAATATAGTTCTGTCAACAGGAATTTCAGGACTGAAGCTGTGGGTATTATACATCCTGAAAAAAAAACAAAAAAACAAACAAACACTGGGACTGGAGTAGAGGAATAGCCTAGTGGTTAGTGCAGTGGACTTCAATCCTGGGGAACTGGGTTTGATTCCCACTGCAGCTCCTTGTGACTCTGGGCAAGTCACTTATCCCTCCATTGCCCCAGGAACAAAATAAGTACTTGCATTTAATATGTAAACTGTTTTGAATGTAGTTGCTAAAAACCACAGAAAGGAAGTATATCAGGTCCCTTTCCCTTCCCTTCTCAAAGGTGAATGAGTGAGTATAACAATGACATACAACAGTATTTCTCAAACTTGTTCCTTGAGCCAGCCTACCTGACTTGCCCCTCCTCTCCCTCTCCCCAAGCCTTTACTATAGGTAGCTGCAGCTTATATGATTCAATCACATGAATATGCATGACACAGACTTGCATAATATTTCAATGCTTTTTTAAACTGATCCATATTTTGTATTGAACGAAGTTCAATGGGAAAAGCATTCCATAATTTCGGACCTTTGATGTAGAAAATAGATGAGCTGCATTCTTCTAAATACACCTGATGAAATGAAGGCACATCAAGTAGTTGTTGCTGAGATGATCTCAGAGTGAGTAGGTTGATAACATCTTAGAGTGGCACTAAGAGTTGGTGAAATATTGCCATTCAATATTTGGAAAACTAGCAATAAAATATTAAATTCAATGTGAAATTTTCCAGGGAGCCAATGTAAGTGATTCAAATTCTGCTTCTTTCACTGACCCTGAGCAAGTCAAGTCCAAACTTAAAAGGTAATTCAGTAAGCTGATGCCTAAATGTATACACAAATAACATGCCTAGTTTATAAAATAGTAGCATTTAAGTGCGTGATTGACGCCAATAATTGGCAGTTACATGCATATACTGTACTGCTCCTTAATCACTTAGCATGCAACTGCCTCTTCAACCAGGCCTTTAATAGAAGAAGTAACTAACTTGTTAGTCTCACTCACACACACAAGGAGTGGCATGGGCTGCACATACTGCAACAGGACATGTTTTCCACTCCTACCCTAGCTGAAATAATATTTAACCATCTCTCTGACCTCATGTGCACCTTTCTTTAAATTAGTCACCTTATTTTCTAACTCCTCTTACTCTTTGCTTATACCTTACACTGTCAATTAAAATGTTCTATTACCAGTGGCGTAGCCAGACAACCAATTTTGGGTGGGCCTGAGCACAAAGTGGGTGGGCACAAAATTTTCTCTCTCCCCCCTCTCTCCCAGCACTTCCCCAACTCAAAATATAAATACTTTAGCTGATGAGGATCCCCAAACTCTGTCAGCTGGGGACCTCCACCAGAGATGGCCAGAACTCCTCCCCGACAAGCCCAGCAGGCAGTAGCAACTCTTCGAGCCACTGATGCCAGCACCCCATACATGCTTAGTTGTCAGTGGCTCCAGGATGCTGCCCCCATCTGCCAAGCTCGGCGGAAGGCAGCTCCGGCCAGCCCCGGAAGAGATCCCCAGCTGGCAGGGCTTGGGGATCCCCACTAGCCACAGCAAGGGTCAGGGCTGCTGTTAACCATGCTGGTGACCAGGGCAGAAAATAAAGAAGCCCCTCCCCCAATTCCCTCTCCTCTCCAATCTCTTCATCTGCCGTTACAGTCACACTGACAGACCCCCACAAATTACAGAACAAAGGATCACAAATTAGAAATAAAAATATATAGACAAATTTGAACTGGGAACCTCAGCATTCACTGCAACACTGGAGAAAAACAACAAAAAAAAGTGCATTTCCTTTTCTACTTAATACAATAAAAAGACATCCACTATGCACATTTCCCAAAGCTAACATATTCCATTTAAAACATTCAAAATAAAATGATTTTTCTACCTTTGGACATTTTATTTTTCCATCGTGTTGGTTCCAATTTCTCTTTCCCGCTTTCCTGTCTGTCTTCTGCTAATTCTATTCAACGGATTTGTGAGTGGCATTGCCAAAGTGTTAGAAGGGAAAGTTTGCCTGTTTGCAGATGACAGGGATATTTGCAACAGAGTGGACATCCCAGAGACAGTGAACAACATGAGAACTGATCTAAAAAAAGATTAGAAGAATGGTCTAATGTTTGGCAGTTAAAATTTAATGCTAAGAAGTGTACAGTGATGCATATGGGGTGTCGAAACCCAAAAGTTGTATTTGCTAGGGAGTGAGAGGCTGATAAGACCGGGAGAGACCTTGGGGTGATAGTGTCAGAGGATCTTAAGGAATCAAAACAATGTGACAAGGCGGTTGTTGTAGGCAGAAGGATGCTAAGCTGCATAGGGAGAGGCATATCCAGTAGAAGAATGGAGGTGTTAATGCCTTTGAACAGTCATTGGTGAAGCTACATTTTGAAGTATTGCGTTCAAATCTGGAGGCCATATTTCACTAAGGACATCAAGACTTGAGGAGATTCAGAGGAGGGAGACAAAAATGATATAGGGCGTGTGTTAAAAAACATATGAGAAGAATGAAGACCTCAATATGTATACCCTAGAAGAAAGGAGGGATAGTGGGGATATGATACAAACATTTAAATACTTAAAAGATATTAATATGCAACCTAATCTTTTTCAGAGACGGGGAAGTGGTAGAACTAGAGATTATGAGTTAAGGTTACAGGATGGAAGACTTAGGAGTAATGTCAGGAAATACTTTTCCAGAGAAAGATTTGTAGATGCCTGGAATGCCTTCCTGCATAAGGTTGTGAAGACAGAAATGGTGATGAAATTCAAGAATGCGTGGAATAAACACAGAGGAACACTATATAGAAAAATGATAGCATCCAATTAAAGCAAAACATAAATGACCACATAACTGGAGTGAGCTTTGATGGCAGCTTTGGAAGTTGGGAAGTAAGACCAATGCTAGGCAGATTTCTATGGCCTGAGTCATGTAAATGGCAAACAGATCAGAATCAAGGCTGGAGTGGGCTTTAACAACTCCAGTAGTTGGAAAGTAGGCCCAGTACCTGACATACATCTACAGTCTGTGCCCCAAAATTGGCAAGGGAAGAAGAAGATAAAATATACCAATATTTAATCAAGAAGTGGAACCTGTGCAGTGTGCCATGTTCAATTCTGGCCACCTTGATGGGCAGAATAGATGGACCATTCAGGTCTTTATTTGCCAACATGTACTAGGTGTCAGGTTCTCAGGTTCAGAGCCCGCGGGGCTGGGCTCTGGAGCACACGTGAGCCCTTGGGCTGCTGACGAGGAGCAACAGCAGCAGGCAAAACCCACCAACCAATGCTGGGCAAGCACACCGACACCGGCAGGGACTGCAGGCACCGCCCAGCGAGCCGGAACACATGGACTGGAACACTGGACTGGAATTCCCCGGACTGGATGACACAGGACTGGAACCCCCCCCCCCCCCCCCCCCCCCCGGACTAGAACACTGGACTGTAATCCCCCGGACTGGAGGACACAGGACTGGAACACCGGACTGGAGCACACCGGACTGCTCCACACAGCTTCATCTGCACTTAGCTACTAAGCCCCCCAGGAGTTGAGCTCCTGGGTTCGAGTAGCCGGCAGGACTTACTGGATACCAGATGACACAGGGACCAGGACTGGAAACAGAAGTGCTCCTAAACCTAAACTGATCTACGTGCTCCCAAGCCCTAAACCAGCAGGAGTGTTCCTAACAGTAAACTGACAAAAGGACTTCCTAAGCCCTATACTAAACAGGAGCTCCTAAGCCCTGCTCAAGAAAGGGACTTCCTAAGCCCTAAACTAACAGAGCAGGGAACTAAACACAAAGCTAACACAGGTGCTACTAAGCACCAAGCTACAAGCAGAGCTCTACAATAACAAGCTAAACACAAAATTAACAAGGAGCTTCCTAAGCACTGCTCTAGCAAGCTAGATACAACTAACAAGGTGCTTCCTAAGCACTACTCTGGCAAGCAACCAGAAGAGCTCCTAGCACTAAAAGGGAAGACAGGGGAGCCACAAGGAAAAAGTAGGGAAGCTAACACATAAGCCAAAAGTGATTCTAAATCACCAAACACCAACAGCAAAGACTGCAATACTCCCAATAGCACAAACCCAGAAGTACTTCTAACAGCAAACTCTGCAGTGTTCCTAACAACACCAAACCCTAAAGTACTTCTATCAGCAACAGAGCTTCCAAAGCCCTACACATAGCAATGCTTCCAAAACCAAGAGGGAAAAGCAGGGGAACCATAAGGGAAAAGCAGGAAAGCTAAACACATAGTCACCAGTGCACACTGCACTAACACTAACCTGGCCCTTAGCAAAAGCAAGCAGGGAAACTAGACACAAAGTCAGAAGTGCACACTGCACCACCCTACCTAAAGCAAACACCACCGTTGCAAAGGCCCTGAAGGAAACAACGCCACTTCCTTATCAAGGCCCTCCCTAATGATGTCACACTCCCTAGACCCAGGCAACAGCACACTGACCCAGAAAGCACACTGAAACCCATAGAGGCCCAACCCACACCAATGCAAAACTGTGAAGCACTTGAAGCCAGTACACCCAAAGAGAGGTAGAGCTAACTCAGTCCACCCACCCACACAGCTGTAGTAAAGTGAAACAATTAGCTCCATGCTGCTGGAAGCTGCCAGCACAAAGAGACAGAGCCAGCAGCTCAGAAAGGACAGACAAAAGAAACAGAAGCCAGCTAAGCTGACCACCAGGAAACAGGTAAGTTTGAGAGGGGTTCTGACCCCAATCATAACACTAGGTTACTAGTAACTGGGGTTAACAGTGAAATAACACATCTTAACAATAGTCCAGGTTGATCATTTCCCCCCTTAATCTCAAGATTTATAGCGTGTAACTCTTATTTTATGGTTTTTATTTATTGATTTTATTTCATTAATGATCGTTTTTTAGTTTTCATGCATCATTACTAACCCCTGAAGCAATCTACAGGCAAAACATGGCCATGTCAGGTCTTTAATGATGGATTTTTAATAAAAGTTCTTATTTTAAACAAAAAGAAAAAGTATATTATCAATAGTACACAAATCCTTCTTCAACAAAGAGTTACTATCTAGTAACACCTCTTCAAATCTTGAAATACTTGCTTTCAATGTTACTGACACTACTTTATCAAAACAACTTTGTATTTGCCTATTTTATTGTCCACCTGGAAATTGGCATCTAGCAGAGATGGCCTTTTTGTTTTTATTTCAAATATTTGTTTTATTTTATTTTTGTTACATTTGTACCCTGCACTTTCCCCACTCATGGCAGGCTCAATGCGGCTTACATGAAACAATGGAGGGTTAAGTGACTTGCCCAGAGTCACAAGGAGCTGCCTGTGCTGGGAATTGAACTCACTTCCTCAGGACCAAATTCCACCACCCTAACCACTAGGCCACTCCTCCACTCTGTGTCAACCACCCTAATATCCTTCTATTAGGAGATATTAACCTGCATTTAGATAACCTAGCAAACCCCAACACAAAGAACTTCTTGAACTTCTTATCCTCCTGGAATTTCTTACATACCCACACCACTGTCTCTCATTGAAAAGGTCACCTTTTTGATCTTTTTGCTTAGAGATTTATCAACTCATTAGCCTTATCCATATCCGATACTTCATGGGAACCAACCCTATGGTCTGATCATTACAAATTAGTATTCACCTTAAATTGACTAGAATCATTGAAAGACACTCACGCCCAAGTCCACCCTCCCTCTCTTAAGTCTAGAGGAAGGATTGAAATTGATGACTTCTGGTCGAACATACAATATACTGAACTTATGTCCATGTCTAATGCATTAACATTCATAAAAGATTGGGATATATTAAATAAATCTATACTAGACTCCATGGCACCGGTAAAAATTAAATGTAAATGTTTAAAAAAGCCAATCTATCTGGTCCAATAAAGACATCCTATGCATCAAATGAAAATGTAGGCAGCGTGAAAGAAAATAGCAAAAATCCAAAAGTGAAAAAAATAAATTACAATGGAAATCAGACTAAAATAAACTACTATGAAAATCTAATATCAACTGATCATTACCAAACATATTTTCAAAAGAGTCAACACCCGCTTAGATACCCGGACTATCACTACCTCCAACGAATCTGCTCCATCTTCTATCCAATTAGCTACGTATTTTGAGCAGAAAATCATAAAAATGATAGATAACTTTATAATGTTTAAATGAGACTCTAATATTCATGACCAAACTGACACATAACCTCACTGGTATCAAAACTGATAGATATTGTTCATCATTCTCTCCCCCTTCATTCTCCGTGGTGAAATCTTTTCTATTGAAATATTCATCTTCTAACTATGTACTGGATTCCTGCCCAAGTTTTCTGTTTAAATTGCACCTGACCTGTTCATAGAATCCCTAAAATCACATATCTCTCTTTTGCTATCCTTAGGTCATTTCCCTGCAGAAAGAGAGTCCATAATATTAACCCCATCCCTAAAACTCCCCTGGCAAAATAAATGATGTAACAAATTTCAGGCCAGTGGCCTCTATCCCATTACTAGTAAAGGTGATTGAGGGCATAGTCGCTCACCAACGTATGGATTATCTGTCCTCCTTTTCCCTTCTTCACCATAAACAATCTAGCTTCAGACCCAATTTCAGCATGGAAACAGTCCTAATCACATTAATTGTTAACGTCAGGAAAGAAATTAGCCCAGGCAGGAAAACCATCCTTTTGCAATTTGATATGTCAAGTGCATTCGATATGGCAGACCATAATTTCCTACTTTCACTAATGGACAACTTAGGTATAGGGGACTCTGTCCTAAATTGGTTCAGAGGATATTTAAATTTTGATCCTATCAAATCAAATCTCCTAATTCCATCTCCCTCCCCCCCCCCCCCCCATGGGCTCCAGACTGCAGAGTCCCACAGGGATCCCCCCTTTCATCCATCTTATTCAATATTATGGTGTCCTTCTGAGGAAAGGTGCTGGATGCCCATGGTTATAATAATTTTATTTATGGAGATGATGTAACCTTCTACATCCCTTAAAAAAATTATATTGAAGAAGTGCTATCTATCATCAAATGTGGTCTAGACCTGATGGAGAATTGGGCCTCCACCTTTAAACTAAAACTGAAGAGAGAAACCAAATTTCTGTTATTATCTAACCCTCACTGTGCCATAAACTGTCAAAACTTTACAACTGATAATGTAACTTATCCATTGGAGTCCCAACTAAAGATACTTGGTATAATAATTGATTCCTTTAAAGCAATGTGGAAACTAAAAAGAATCAGGCCTCTCTTCCCTAATGATATGTTTAGAAATGTAATACAAACATTAGTATTATTTATGTTGGCTGTAAGGAATCTTCCTTGAACCAACTGCAGACAGCTCAAAAAACAGCAGCCAGACTAGTCTACAAGGCTACAGGATTCGAAAGTGCAGCTCCTTTGCTTATAGAGGGGCCATTTTACAAAGGCATGATAGGCTCTACGTGCGTACAGCGCATGCCAAAATGAGACTACCACCAAGCTAGTGCTCCCCCCCTGGCAGTAATTTTGAATTTGGGGCATGCCCATACCGCCGTGACAAATTATTATTTTATTTCCTACTGCACACGTCATTTCCAGTGTTAATTGGCAGTTGGTGCGCCCGTGAGCCCTTACCGCTAGATCAATGGGTGGCATTAAGGGCTCAGGCCATAAATAGGCACGCGCTGGTTTCAATTTTACCATAGGCCGTTTTCCCAGCCCATTGAAAAAAAGCCATTTTTCCCAGATGTGGTAAAAACTGGCCTCACGCATACCAAAACCATGCGCCCACACTACCGCAGGCCACAGTTGCACTGGCTCCCAAACAAAGCCAGAATAAGATTCAAACTATGTACATTTGTTTTCAAAACTCTGTATGGCTTTACCACTGATTATACACAACCTTTTATTGATCTCTCCCTTCAAACACTCTCCCTGGTTCAAGAGATTATCTAACCCTCCACTGTCCCAGTTGCAAAAATGTGATCTACGAGTAAATCTACATGTCAGGATTCCCTTACCTGTGTACCAAGTGGTGGAATTTCCTCCTGAAATTCATCAGATGGGGAACCTAATTATTTGATGTTCTGGAAATACCTTAAAGCCTTTCTGTTTAAGCAATCTCTCATGGATGATCATAATTAATTTAAACCCGTAATTATACAATTATTCAATTTTTCAGCTCCATTTTAATTGTTATTATAAATGGATGACTATAAATTGTTACCTTTTTGCGTTTAGCATTCGTTTCAATACTCAATCCTCATTTACTTTGTTATTACTACTACTTAATGTTGGATTATTTGTAGTAAATAATTAGCAGATTTTAGTACACACAGCTTCAGCTTTAGAAATGTTAATTTCTTTCTTCATCTCTCTCTCATTCACCTCAGAATAATTCACTGCTGAGTCACTTTAAAGTTGAAGTAACAAAACATCTGTTTACTCACAGTTTGTAGTTAGATTATAATCAGACAGGCTTATATATACATATTACTATACATTTGTATTATCAGCTCCTTCCATGTGCTTAGATGGTAATGGATGCTCACACCACCATAGATCCTCTCAGGTTAGGAGAGATCATGAGCTCCATGTGCTCCATGTGCTGTGTCTGCTGCATCTGCCCCCACAGGAAGTTGCATAGCAGTGTGACCTCTCTAAGTAATTCACATCAGAGGTCACAGAGTAATCACAGAGAAATAATAGGTGACAGGCAATGCATGTAAAATACAATAAATTCCAACAAACCCCTTCTCATGCATAACTGTCATGCAATTATTTATTCATACAAAGTCCAAGCTTTATACGCAGATTCACAAAATGTTCTCTGGGTAACGGTTTGGTCATGATGTCAGCTGTCATCTCACTGGTGTGACAATAGTGTAGACTGATGACCCCTTCTTTCGCCAACTCTCGCACGTTGTGGTATTTCATTGCGATGTGCTTGGTGCGTGACTGAACCTTGTCATTCTGTGACAGTCTGATGCAGCTCTGATTATCTTCCATTATCTGGATTGGTCTCTTTTCAGCTATTCCAAAATCCAGCAAAAGTTTTTCAATCCACATCAGTTCTCTGCACGCTTCCGATACAGCCACATATTCAGCTTCTGTAGAAGACAGACTCACAATACTTTGTTTATAACTGGCCCATGAAATTTGTACATTTCCATACATAAACACATATCCACTTGTGGATTTATAATCAGAATGATCCCCTGCCCAATCTGAATCACAGTAACATATTAGTTTTGGATTACTATTGGCTGAAATCTTTAATTTACAATCAATGGTACCCTTTAAATACCTTACCATCCTTTTAACTGCAGTCCAATCTGATTTGGTAGGTGAGCTGACCCTTCTGCTCAAAATTCCTACTGCATTTGCTATATCAGCCCTGTATGTGGTAGCTAGATATAAAAGCTTACCTATGGCTGATCTATATTGGATGTTATCTGGTAAAGGTTCTCTTACTGTTTCATCCTTCAGAAAATCAGTGATCATGGGAGTGCTTACAACTTGGGCATCTTGCATACCTAAACTTTCAATAAGCTCATTTATTTTCTGCTTCTGGCTTAGAAGATAAGAACCATCATTTTGTTTCTCAATTTCTATACCAAGATAGTATGACACATTACCAAGTTCTTTTATCTCAACATTGAGATTTAAACACTTTACAATGTCCTTGTACTCTTGCTCACTTTTGCTTGCAATGAGCAGATCATCAACAAAAGCTAAAATGTATGCATATTGTCCATTTGTGCACCTAGTGTACAAGCATTTATCTGCTTCACCTTGCTTAAATTCTAAATTTGTCAATATTTCATGCAATTTTTCATTCCAACATTTTGCACTTTGCTTTAATCCATAAAGACCTTTGTTTAATTTACACACTAGCTGTCTTTGTTTTGTATTTATGAAACCTGTTGGCTGTTCCATGTACAAGTCTTCAGTTATATCTCCGTGAAGAAACGCTGTTTTCACATCAATGTGGTTGACTTGCATGCCTTTTGAGACTGCAATGCTCAGAAGTGTTCTGATTGTCGTGTGTTTCACTACAGGTGCAAACACTTCATCAAAATCTTCTCCATATTTTTGAAGATATCCCTTTGCCACTAATCTGGCTTTATACCTTTCCACTTTTCCTTGTGCATTCCTTTTTAACTTGAATACCCATTTGCATCCTATAGCTTTCTTGCCAGGAGGTAATTTTGTAAGAATCCAAGTATTATTTTTATCCAATGCATCAATTTCTTCTTGTGCAGCTTTATGCCATTCAGCAGCTTCTTCTGCTGGCATTTTCTCAATCTCATCCCATGTTAAGGGCTCTTGAGCTTCTGCTGACTTTGTTAGGTAAGACAGTCTTGGGGGTGGAACACCTTTGTTTTCCCTGGATGAGCGTCTGACAACAGGTTGGTCTGACCTTTCCGCATCCTCTAAATCTGAGAGTCCTTCTCCAATTGATTCCCCTTCTCCAACTGTACTGTCTTCTTCAATGATCCTTTCTGTGTCTGCTTCCTCTGCCTGTTCCTCGTTAGATACAGATGAGTTGCTTTCAGACATCTGCCTTGGTATGGCATTTATATACACTGGCATGTCTATTATGGTTCTAGTTTCATATTCTGGATGATAAGGCTCATCTGGGATAATCCAGCCTTTATCAACCCTTTTGTTTTCATCAAAATATGTAACATGTCTTATGCCAACAATGCCAGTTTTCAGATTCAAAATTCTATATCCTTTGTGTCCTGGAGTATAGCCAACTAAAATGCCCTTTTCTGTTGTGGAATCCAGCTTATGCCTTCTTTGCTTTGGTACATGAGCATATGCTGTACTTCCAAATGTTCTTATGTGTGACAGGTTTGGCTTCCTACCATGCCATGTCTCATGTGGTGTGCGCTCAGCGCCTTTAGTTGGCATTCTGTTTTGTAGGTACACTGCTGTGAGAATGGCTTCCCCCCATAGTCTTTTAGGGAGATTGCTATCTGACAGCATACATCTGGTCATTTCCACAATTGACCTAAATTTTCTCTCTGCAACAGAATTTTGCTCTGGTGTATAAGCTACTGTTGTGATATGTTGAATGCCTTCTTGTTCTAGAAATGTGCGCATGCTTTGTGAAGTGAACTCACCACCATTGTCGGTCTGAAGAACCTTTGGTTTTCTTTCAAATTTATTGCTCACCATGGCTACGTATTTCTTCAGCATGTCTGTGACTTGACTTTTTTCTTTCAGCAAATAGGCCACACAATATCTAGAGAAATCATCCAAGAATATTAGCACAAATCTGTTATTTCCCAATGATGGGATATTAAACGGTCCACATAAGTCACTGTGTATTAAGTCCAGCACTTTATTACTCCTATTTCCTGTGTATGCAGGAAATGAGGGTCTCACACCTTTTTGAGTAACACAGTCTATGCATTTCTCCATTTTACCAGCATCTGCACTTATCTGAATGCCGGTGGCCAGTTGCTTACTGTAAAGATCCTGGATCACCTTAGAATCACGATGTCCCAGGCGGCGGTGCCAGATTTCCAGACTACATTTACCATCATTCTTCCTTACTTGCGCCATATGTGAGGCTTCACCTGAAATGCTCAGTTTATAAACATCATTATGCATAAAAGCTTCAGCATACACTTCATCATTTTTAGAGATTGTGCACTTACTGTTTTCAAAATGAATCACAAATCCCTTCTTATCTAATGTAGATACACTAAGCATATTACAAACTGCTTGGGGAATATACAAGACATCACTTACAGGAATTTCTGTAACTTCATTAGACACTTTGCATTTTAAGAATCCAATACCTTTTGCTTGGATCTTAGCAGTCCCTGCGTTTGCAGTTTTAAGAATACCTTCCTCTGGACACATTTCCTGAAAGAAATCCTTACAATTGGTTAAATGGCATGTGCTCCCCGAATCCAAAATCCAAGTACTTTCATTTGAATTATTATTTACCATAGTCAAAGATTTTTCTGCCATTAGAAAGCCCTTGTGTTTATCTTTGTCCTTCATACATTTCCTGGTTTGAAAAATCTTTAGTTCCATTGGCTTAGGTGAGCTAGAGGGAGTGTTTTGTGTTTCCTTACACCATTTAGATACATGTCCCTCCTTTCCACATGAGTAGCAAATCAGCTTGCCCTTGGGTGGAGTTTTCCCATAGCTCCGCCTTCCTCTGTTCTTTGCCAAGAAATTTGTTTCATTTCTCTCTGACTGACTTTGAGAACACATCTCCTCAGAATCATTTATTATGCATTCCTGCCTTAGTTTTGATGTTGTCTGTTCAAAAGATTGCCCTTCAATGGCCTCATTTACAGACCTAAAAACATCAAACTTCTTTGATAGTGAGGTAAAAAGAAATGCTCTTTTCAATGCATCACACATGGGAATTCCAGAAAGTTCTAGCTTTTGAAATGAAGACATAAGATGCATAATGTGATCATTACATTTACTTTTATCCCTTAATTTGGTTTCATTCAACTCTGCCAGCCAAATTGGTTGCTGCTTTGCATATGTAGTTGCATACATAGTTCTCAGTTTATATAAAATGTCCTTTGGTGTATCTTTTCCCTCCACTAATATGGCTTGTTTCTCTGAGAGAGCTTCCAAAAGCATGCACTTCACATAATAGTTTGCATTGTCCCATTCAGCCATATTTTCAGCTGTTCTGTCTTGATCTAAGCATATATTTAATCTTTTTGCTCGAAGGAGACATATGAATCTTAGTTCCCACTGCCGATAATTAAACTCAGTTAATTTAGGCACCTTGAGAGAATAGAACAATGGTGAATTTCTTCCCTCAGCCATTTTCTTAGCCTTCTGTCTGCTGTGTGGGGGGAGAGAGAGACAGACTGAATCTTTCCTTTAAAACTTAAGAGAAAAAATGTGGCCTTTTTTTCTGCCTGGTAATATTTCTCTTCTTTTTCAATTCCTGGCCCTGGGCCCATAACCCTTTTGTTGGATTATTTGTAGTAAATAATTAGCAGATTTTAGTACACACAGCTTCAGCTTTAGAAATGTTAATTTCTTTCTTCATCTCTCTCTCATTCACCTCAGAATAATTCACTGCTGAGTCACTTTAAAGTTGAAGTAACAAAACATCTGTTTACTCACAGTTTGTAGTTAGATTATAATCAGACAGGCTTATATATACATATTACTATACATTTGTATTATCAGCTCCTTCCATGTGCTTAGATGGTAATGGATGCTCACACCACCATAGATCCTCTCAGGTTAGGAGAGATCATGAGCTCCATGTGCTCCATGTGCTGTGTCTGCTGCATCTGCCCCCACAGGTAGGGTTACCATTTGTCCGGATTTCCCCGGACATGTCCTCTTTTTGAGGGCATGTCCGGGGCGTCCGGCGGGTTTTGCCTGCATGCACGTTTGTCCGGATTTCTGGACAAACGTGCGTGCGGGAGGGCGTGCGTGCAGTTGCGCGATCCATCGGCGCCGTGGGTCTCCCCTCACCTTCCTTACCATCTTCCCTGGTGGTCTAGTGACGTCTTTCGGGGCAGGAAAGAGTCCCCTCTTTCCTGCCCGGAGCTCTGCCTTGCCCATCCTCCTTCTCGGTCTCTGCTGGTGATTCAAAATGGCCACCGAGAGTTGAAGTCTCGCGAGGCCGCTTCAACTCTCGGCGGCCATTTTGAATCCTCAGCCGAGACCGAGAAGGATCTAGGCAAGGGCAGGCAGCGCTCCGGGCAGGAAAGAGGGGACTCTTTCCTGCCCCGAAGACGTCACTAGACCACCAGGGAAGATGGTAAGGAAGGGGAGGGGAGCATGTGACAGGGGGAGGGGAGTATGTGATGGGGGGGTGCGGGGGAGGGGACTATGTGAAGAGGGGAGGGGAAAGGGGGCGGAATTACGATCCAAAAGGGGCGTGGCAGTGGGCGTGGCGGGTGCAGGCGGGGGCGTGGCATGTGTCCTCTTTTTCAGAGGACACAAAATGGTAACCCTACCCACAGGAAGTTGCATAGCAGTGTGACCTCTCTAAGTAATTCACATCAGAGGTCACAGAGTAATCACAGAGAAATAATAGGTGACAGGCAATGCATGTAAAATACAATAAATTCCAACACTTAATGTATACGGTCCCGCATCACCTTTTGTACTGTTAATTACAATAAGTTGTTAGCTACATTGAACCTGATCTATGGGGATAATGTGGGATATAAATGAAATAAATAAATATTTAAAATTTTAAATAAAAGGGTCTTTAATGGTCTTTTAATAAAAGATTTTATTTTTTTTTATATTTCTCGCTTCCTTTGTTTATGGAAGTCATAAAATACTGTCTGTTCACAATATTGTTTTCTCCTCAAAATTATTTCTTTTCATTAAACTTGCGGAGATGGCAGCTCACCTTGAAAGCCCTTCCATCCTCCTTCCTCCTTTTCTGCTGTAGAATTTCAGGATATAATGAAGGCCAGGGATCTCTGTGGTATGACTCTCAAAACTCGGGGAAATGGCCAGTCTCTGCCACTCATTCTTCATTCTTCATGTGGAAGACAGTGACGCCAGCAAGATACCCTCTCAGGGATCGAAGCCTGGCTTCTGAAACCTAAACTCTCCCACTTGGCTGTTAAATGCAACTAAGAGCTGAACCAGATGTTTTTCAGCATCTACTGAAGAATATGTTTAAAGTTTAAAGGCTAGAAATTGGCATTTTATTACACTCTGCGGGCTACAGGCCATGTCAGGTTACTGATCCCTGATACATCATTCTTCTAATTAATAATAACCTGGGTATTATTTCCTCAACACAAGGTCTAGAATCTGTGCCAGAGCTATAATGAAATGCATCTGCCTTTATACTGGAGGGGGCCTCATTTTTCATCTTGAGAGACAGGACAATACAACATACAGTATATATGAAAAATAATGAAGGTAGTAGATAACTGCAACCAATCATACCACTATTGGAGGAACATTTTTGATATGACATCTAAATCTGATTTGGGACATTTTATGGAAAACATCTAAAAATCAAGTAGTGAACATGGCCATTTTGAACCAGAAAAATTACTATCTTTTTGTTTACAAAATGTCCATTTCCTAGATGTTTTCTGCTCAGTGCACTTTTCTTTTTTGACCATTTTCGAGAAAAAAAAAAGTCCAAGGGAAAAATGCAGAAAAATAAGCCATTGAGATGTATGGGGGGCAGCATTCTTAGTAGACACACCACACAGACATCCCAGCAGAGCAGTGGGGTACCCTAGGGGACACTGCAGTGCACTTCACATAAAAGGTCACTTATCTTCACTTCCCCAACTGCAAAGGTCTAAAGTACAAACAAATGCATGCATCAACCTTCTCCTACATGAGCACACAATTCTGGAACGCACTACCGCGCAACTTAAAAACAATCTTTGACCTAACTAACTTCCGCAAACTACTGAAGACCCATCTCTTCAACAAGGCATACCACAAAGATAAACAAATGTGACCTCCTCCATATACATCCAGAATTGTCCTATAATATTTGCTTGTAATACTACTATCATGCTTTATCATTATCATGTTACTCAAGATTCTTCTGTAATACTAAATGTCTGTTTTTTTTATATATTTCCACTATCCATGATGTATTGTAAGCCACATTGAGCCTGCAAAGAGGTGGGAAAATGTGGGATACAAATGCAATAAATAAATAAAATAAATAAAAACTACTCCCTTATATTGTATGGTGAGCCCTCCAAAACCCATCAAAAACCTACTGTACGCAACTGTGCACCACTACAATAGCCCTTATGTCTGCAGGTGGCACCTATATGGGGTTTTTGGTGAATTTTGGAAGACTCGCACATTCCACCACAAGTGTACCAGTTAAAGTGAAATATGAGCCTGGGTCTCCTCTACAGTGCATTGCACTGACCATTAGGCTACTCCAGGGACCTGCTTGCTGCTCTAATAGGACTGGCCACAACATCTGAGGCTGTCATAGAGGCTGGTATGTGCTGTTACATTTACATCTTTACAGGGTGGGAGGGGGTCAGTGACCACTGAAGGAGTAAGATGTTGTCATTTCTTTATTCCTGCAGTGGTCATCTGGTCATTTAGGGCACTTTTCTTTTGGCTTATTCGTTAATAAAGCAGGTCTAGACCAAAACGTCCTACTTATAGCCCTGGATGTACCAGTTAAAGTGAAATATGAGCCTGGGTCTCCTTCTGTACAGTGCATTGCACTGACCATTAGGCTACTCCAGGGACCTGCTTGCTGCTCTAATAGGACTGGCCACAACATCTGAGGCTGTCATAGAGGCAGGTATGTACTATTTCTTTCACATCTGTGGGGGATGGGAGGGGGTAAGTGACCACTGGGGGAGTAAGGGGGGGGGTCATTCATGCCTTAATTCCTCCAGTGGTCATCTGGTCATTTACGGCACTTTTTTGTGATTTAGTCATGATTGAAACAGGTGTAGACCAAAAGGTCTTTTAGCCCTGGACGTTTTTGCTTTTTTCCATTATGGCAGAAAAATGACCAAGTTTTGGGAAAACCCAAATCCTACCCCCCCCCCCCCCCCCAACACATCCAAATGCCACTTTATGCCATTTTTGAGACATTTTTCTCTTTCGAAAATGAGCCCCAAAGTGTAATAATGTTGGTACTGTGGATGATCTGCTAACTCTATCACATAAAGAAAGCCTATGATGTAATAGTGTGCTATATAAAATGTTTTGCTTTAATGTTTTCATTTTATATGCCACATCGCTTTCTCAAGCATCAAAAATATTGCATAATACTGTTACTGGATGATAACTATTTACCTGCAGTGAAAAGATAGAAAAAAAGAGAGAGTATATTACATTTTGACCAACAATAACACAAAAAAATTTTAGGGAAATCCTATGCTGATGTAATCATGTTTTTATTGATTTTACGATCTGTAAAATGCCATGAATGGTATTTTTACCATGGGGGTAGTATATACAATTTTTAAATTAAATTACCTATGTAGAAAAGCATATCAAGTCACATCCTTCCAACCCATGGATAAAATGCCCCATTAGCTGATGTTTCTCTGTATGGTCCATCAGAAAGGCTAAGCACCTTGTTTTTCTAACTTGCTGTGCACTAGGTAATTATTGAAATAACTTTCAGCTGTTCTACTTCATGTGTGTGTGTGTGTGTGTGTGTGTATGTGTGTGTGTCATATTGTCTTTATTGAAACTTGCAACAAGACAAACCAAGCATACAAACAAGCAATAAAACAAGCAATAAAACCCGCTAACTAATACATAAATAAAACCTTACTGGCCAAAACCCATCGCCCCTCAACAAACCCTCCCACTCATGGAGGCTGAAACGAAAAACCCCTCCAATGCCTTGCCCACTGTAGTCCAGAACAATGCTCCTTCTCCCTCACTGCCAGCTGCTGGACAAAATGTACCACATCCCCTGCCACCTCCTGTACAGACAGCCACTTCCGATATAATGAAGCTTGGCAGCGTGCCTGCCACAGGAAGTAACAAAGGGCTGCAGCGATGATATACTGTGTCTCCCTACACCACCCCTTTCCTTTTGGAAACCCTCCATAGGCCCATTCTGCATAAGATAGCTGGTGGAAGAAAGGAATCCCTAATTGGCGGGCTACTGCCTGACAGACTTGTTGATTGAACGGGCACTTGAGGAGGAAGTGGTCCATTGTTTCATCCTCCGTCACGCACTCCCCCCTCGGGCACTTACGATCATTGCTGTTTCTATTTTTCATGTTAGCTCGAACATAAAGCCGGCTGTGGAAAGTCAGCCATGCCATGTCCACGATCTTCCGGGGGAGGCGTGATGAATTGAGGAAAGCCAGACCTTCCTCCTGTATTGGACCTGGGCAGTCCCTCAAGGCTAGACGTGTTGAAAAGTGTGTCTGAATAATGCGGTGTTGTAGCTGCCTCCTGTCCTCCTTCTGGATTTCCTGTACTGTGATACCCCATCTGTTCACCAATCTCAACAGAGGTGAGATGTACTGTGGCAAGTATCCCGCCTTCCCTCGCAGGGGCATTGCCTGACCTCCCCTCACCCAATCTCTCAAGTACCGCTGAAGCCAGGAGGCCATGCTGTCTGCCCAAGCCGGCCTCCCTTCCCGCAAGACCCCTCCCAGATTTTGTTGGAAAAAGAAACAACTAAAATGTACCACAGGGTTGACCATTCCCAACCTCCCCTCCCTTTTGGGCAAATAGGTCACCTCCCTCCGGATAATATTCATCCTGTTCCCCCATAGCTGTTGGAAAAACAAGCTGTATACTCTGGCATGTAACGAAATAGGCAGTAAACAGACCTTGGATATGAACAGGAGAAGGGGTATCAGATAGGTCTTAATGACATGCAGTTTTTCCACAAACCGCAACTTATATGATTTCCACTGGGCCACCCTTTCCTCGACTCTCCCCAGCCTCTTCTCCCAGTTGATCGTATCATAGTCCTGTCTGCCTACCCAGAGACCCAGGATCCGTACTTCATCCCTTGCTACTGGGTACTGACTGGGAAGTTTGAAAGCTGGTCTGCCCTGTCCTACCCAAATTGCGGAGCTCTTATCCTGGTTTATCTGGGCCCCCGCAGCCTGTGTGTATTCTGCCATCCAGGTCTGAACTCGCTCGGCTTCCTCCTTGCTACTGATTACTACTGTGACATCATCTGCGTAGGCGACACATCGCCATGTGTGTGAACCCAAAGAGATGCCCTCTAGTTGACCGCTAAACCCTCCACTCAACCTTCTGAGGAAAGGATCTAAGGAAAGGACGTACAGCAAGGGGCTGAGGGGACACCCCTGCCGTACCCCTGACCTCACTGCAAAGCTCTTGCCCACCCAACCATTTATCAGAGTGCTACTCCTTGCATTGTGATACAAAGTCTGGATCCACCCTATAAACTGGTCAGGTATCCCATAGCACCGAAGCACTAGCCATAGGTACTCCTGGGACACCCTGTCAAAAGCCTTAGACTGATCAAGGGTCAGCAAATACTTTCCCTTTGTCCCACCTTGACTCCTTTCCACTATTTCACGGATGGTACAAACTGCTTCCACTGCCCCTTTCCCCTTCACCGAGCAAAACTGTGCTGAGGCCAAGAGACCACCCACTGCCCCAGCCAGGCATTTGTAAATAATCCTGGCCATTATTTTCCTATCTACATTCAGAAGACTTATGGGTCTCCAGTTCTCGATAAGTTCCAGATTTCCCTTCTTTGCGAGGAGAACCAAAATAGAACACTGCTGTGAAGGGGCCAAACGCCCGTTCTGCAAACAATTATTAAAAATTGCAGCTAACACTGGAATCAGGACCACACAGAATTTTTTGTAGAACTCTGGGGTCAGCCCATCGGGACCCGGAGTTGTACGTGCTGATAGCGTATCAATAGCATCATCTACCTCTCCTGTGGTAATGGGCCTAAGCAGTTGTTCCATCTCCCCCTCCGAAACCTTTTCCAAGCCTGGGGCACTCTGCACGTATGATAGCATGAAGTTAGAAACCAAGCTCTCTTTCCTCCACAATTGGGTGTAAAACCGAATGACCCTGGCCTCGATTGAACGTTGGTTCGTCAATCTCTGCCCTGCTTCATCTCTCATAGCATAAATGACCTTGTGTCCTACTGCTACCTTGCAATTCTGGAAAGGATCCGGGGAATACCGATGCCCATATTCCCTTTCCAGAAGCAAAGCAGCGTATCGATCATATTGCAACATCATCAACTGGGCCTGCAAAGCTTCTATCTCTCCCTTCTCCAGATGGTTGGAGACCGCGTGGTCCAATTGCTTACGAAGACGACAGCACTGTGCCTGTAACCCCTGACTCTGCTTCCTGGCTAGGGACCGGAAAAGGGCCTTGACTCGCCCCTTTACCATGTCCCACCAGGCTCCCTTATCATCCATCACCTCCCATAGTGTTTCTTGGTCTGCTAAAAAACCCTCAAATATTTGTCTGTTTTCCTCTACTTCTAATAACTTTGCACTCAGTTTCCAAAATCCTGGGCCTTTCTGCGCCCCTTCGCATATTGTTAAGACTGTGGAAACTAAGGCATGATCTGAATATTCCGTCCATCTATTCGGCTGCCCCTGAAACCTAGCCAACCCGCCTACAAAGAGCCAGTCAATACGGCTCTCCGTGTCTCCCCTTCTAAAAGTGAACCCCTTCCCTCCCGCCACCTCCAGTCTTGCCTGTTTTACAATTGCTGCCAGCTGGAGGCTGTCATAACCCACCTGACGCCTGGACCCCTTTCTATCTGCTTGCTGTAAGACCATATTAAAGTCTCCTCCAAATACTACCAATTTGCTTGTATATAAATACGGTTTCACCCGGAGCAACAGCTGCTTGCGTTCCCAACTAATCTGGGGCCCATAAAAGTTAATGATTCGCACTGCTACCCTTCTAATGAAAACGTCTAATACGACACACCTCCCTATCTCCACCTCTATTTCCCTCGTAATCTCCACTTCTCGGGTGGCAAAAAGAATAGCCACCCCTGCGCATCTCTCTTTGGCCAGAGACCAGAATGAGGGCCCCCCTTTCCAATCTCTCTTGGCCCGGTGCAGGAGCTGCAAAGAATCCAAATGAGTCTCCTGCAACAGGATGCAGTCTACCTTGCACTGGGTCAAATCGCTAAAGGCGACAAATCTAGTTCTCTCTGCCTTTATGCTGGCTACATTCAGAGTAGCAAAGATTAAGGACAAGGCAGCCATGGTTTATTTCTTAAATTTCTAACTCCTCCTCATCTCTTCACCACAATCCCTCTTCACAGATATTCCTGCCCCCATCATTTCTTCAGGATCCTCTATAATTTCTTCTAATTCCAAATCCTCCCACTCTGAGTCATCTTCCCCGGCTTTCTTTCTACCCTTTTTTTTCTTGGTTTCCTCTGGACCAGCCCTTTCCCCTTTCACCCCTTCCTTACCCTCCTCTATTTCCTGCATGAGGCCCTTCGTTAAACTAGTAGGATGTGATGGTAGGCTTGGGGGTAACACTGCTGGCTCCTCTCTGTTAAGTCTTTCAGATGATTCATTCCTCGCTCCCCTCCCCTCCCTCCTCTTCTCCTCCAAAACCTCCCTTTGGGGTGGATTCACCTCAAGATCACCCTCTCCTTCGCCTGAAACCTGAAACACTGCATATCAATTACTCTGGCTCTTCTCCAGAATATCTGTTCTCCCCGCTCGGGCTAGCCCCCTCCCCTCCTTCCTCCGACCCCCCTTCCCTCCATGTTTCCCTACCAGGGTCCATGCTTCCCCTTCTTCTCCCCCCTTCTCCCCACCTCCTTCTTCCATCCTTTCACAAATACCCCTTCTTTGAATATGATCCAAACCTGATGCCCTTTTCTCCCCCTTTCCCTTTCCCTTAGTGCCTGCCTCTGTGTGAATAGCGGTATTTGATTTCTCCATTAGTCCCTTTAATGCTTCCCGCTTCTGTCCTTGTATCCTTGTAGTTTCTGCTTGTGCCCCTTCCTCCCCCCTCCTCTCTCCCTCTACCTGATTGTGCGATGCTTGTGGGCACTTGCTGAAAGGGTGCCCCAAGCCCCCACACAGGTTACAGCGTATGGTAGTGCAGTCGCTGGTGTCATGATCTGTACTGCCACATCGAGAGCACTTTAACACTGTACACGACATGCTTAAGTGACGGAAAGATCCGCACCTGTAGCACTGTCTGGATTGTCCTGCATAAAAGCATTGAATTTGATCCCTTCCAATGTATGCGGCTGAAGGTATATGTTGGGTGACATAGCCTGCCTGTTTTAATTTTACAAGGGCACTCCACCCCCCCGCCCACACACGACTCTGGTCTGGTATTTTGCTTAATGGGGTCCTAATTTCGGCATACCGTCCCAACCAGTATGACAGGTCTGCAGCCGTAAGAGACTCATTACGTACCAAAATGGTAATCTGGACTGCGTCCTGTCTACTGATGGGGACAGCCTTAAAATCCACCCATCTACCCTGATGCTGCACCTCTGTGTACTTTTCCCAAAACAGGTCCAATCCTCGCCCTGTTAAGAAACTAATATCATATTCAGGGATTCCCACAGGGTGTATGCATGCATACAAATCTTCAGGGATAAAGCCAAGGGAGAATACCATTCTTAAAACAACCTCTCTAGGTGGTGCTACCCCTGTGCCCACCCAACGCAGCTGGACAACATTTCGATGTTTTGGGGTAACACCGCTCCCGGGACCCCGCAACGGACCAGAAAATGGATTTCCCCTTGTCCCCATGTCTGACTCCTGCCTCCCCTCCTCCTTCCCTGTCTCTGCCCCTCCTCCCCGTACTACTGCTGCAAAGGATAAAGGGGCTGATACCAGTATGCTCCCCCCTTCCCCACTCCCTTCCCCAACATCCTCTTCTTGCCTTCCTCCCCTCCCCCTCTTCCCCTCCCTCCTCTCCCATGTCCATTAACCCCACTATGTTCAGTTCACTTGTGCCGTTTCTGTCTCTTCCCCCTCTGCAATATTCTACTTCCAGTCCTTTGCCAATTGCTGCTGTTCCCAACCAGCACTCGTTCCCTTGCTCTGCAACTGTCCCACTCAGACCAGGTCTGGGATCTGTCTCCTCTTGTAGCTGACACTCTCCTCCATGCACTTTCTCTGTGTCTGACACTGTCATACTCAGTCTGGGTCTTGGCTCCGCCTCCTGGTGCAGCTGACACTCTCCTTCATGTACTCTCTCTGTATCTGGCACTGTCATACTCAGTCTGGGTCTTGGCTCCGCCTCCTGGTGCAGCTGACACTCTCCTTCATGTACTCTCTCTGTATCTGGCACTGTCTTACTCAGTCTGGGTCTTGGCTCTGCCTCCTGGTGCAGCTGACACTCTCCTCCATGCACTGTCTTACTGGGTCTGGGACTTGGCTCCGCCCCCTGGTGCAACTGACACTCTCCTTCATGTACTCTCTCTGTATCTGGCACTGTCTTACTCAATCTGGGTCTTGGCTCCACCTCCTGGTGCAGCTGACACTCTCCTCCATGCACTGTCTTACTCGATCTGGGTCTTGGCTCCGCCTCCTGGTGCAGCTGACACTCTCCACAATTCTCTCTCTCCTTTCTGGGACTCCTGCTTTGATGGGCATGAGTTTCTGAGAAGCTCCCTGCTGCTCTTTCTTCTTGTTTCTGAGTGGCAGAATCTATTGGGAGCCCCTGCCTGTCACTGAGCTTCCCCCATGATGTCATCAGCACTTCTGATTGAGATTGGATGGCAGCTCTTGGACAGCCCTGCTCAGAGGTCTGCCCTATCAATTCTGTCCATGAGTGACTGTGGTGTTCCCACGATGTTCCCGCCCTCTGTCCACCATATTTGCTCTCAGCTTCTTCCATCTCTTGTAGTACTCCACAACTCCATTCCTGTACTTTCCCATCCTCTTTAGTCTCTGTCTCCATCTGCAAAACCCCTTGTTTTTGCTCTACTTTCCCTCCCGTTGTTCCTGGTAACTTCTGTACTTGCTCAGTGTGTAGTGATTCTTCTCTAACCTCAGCATTCAAACTGTTCTGATTCTCCAGGCTGTCTTTCTTCTCTGTCTCTCCCAGCAAACCTGAGCTCTTCTCTGTGGGTTCGGCTATGCCCTGCCAGCTCTCTAAGTATAATGGACGTTTTTGAATTTTTTTCAGTTTCATAGCTCTTTTGTGTTCCAAACTTGCCAGGCTCTCTTGCTGCATGCAGTGCTGGAGCCCCTCCTTATCCACAGTACCTGCCACAACTGGACTAGGAGCCTCTGTTCTACAAGGCTGGTAAGTGGATGGAGCACCTAGCTCTTGGGAATCCTGTAGGAAATAAAATACTGGTGATAACTGGGAATTATTTGTGTCAGTCTTGTCTTTTCCTCCTTCTGGCTGCTGCTGTTTCTCTTCCCCTGCTGTCCCTTCCAGCATAGCCTCTGGGGTTTCTGGAACCACGGAGTCCTGTGTGTCTCTGGGTTCTGCTTCCTGCTGGATCTGGGACTGCGTCTGGGTCTGCTGCATGCATTCCCTGTTCAGGAAAACCTCACGAAGGGGATTATCTCTGCAGTTCTTTAGTTTTTGCAGCTGCCTTTGTTTTGCTGTAAGCCGCTTCTGGAGTGCTTCAACTCCCTTAACATACTTGTCTCGTGATCCAGTGGAAGCCAGGTTACACATAGTTTTTGCTAGCTTCAGCCGCTTCCTCAGTACCTCTATTTCACCTTCTACTCGATTCATTTTCTTCACAGATCTAATTACCTCTTCAGGAGTCATATGCTGGGCCTCTTTCTTCTGCCAGGCCCTAGGCCTGGATTCCTCCTCCTTCTCTTCCTCACTAACATCCTCTTCAGACTCTCCGGTACTCTCTTCCTCCACCTCTCCTCTGATACTGGATGCAGAGAACCCTGCTCTGGAACCCGGGCCCTGCCTTCTTGCCCCCTGTTCTTCACCCAGCTTAGGAATGTTATGGCCAGGACTTACAGTCAGGGTGAGCTGGCTCCTCAGCAAGCGCTGCTGGGCTCTGGTCCTTCCTCCGTCCACAGGCCTGGGCTCTCCTGGTTCTCCTGGTTGCATGCTTGGGGCTCGGGTGGAGGAAGCCTCCCCTTCATAGTGTTTCTCAGCTCCAAGTGTGCTAGGCCTTTCAGCCTGGGGCCCTCCTGCAGGGGGGCCCCCTCCTCTCTGCATTGTTCAGCAGCCACAGGGTACAGCAGCTCTCCTTTCAGCACCTCTTCACCACAGGTCTGTACTCTACAAGTGTGTGTGTGTGTGTGTACTTGTGACCTGCATTAGCCACTGCTGGAAGCAAGATACTGGGCTAGACGGAACATTGGTCTACCCTAGTATGGCTTTTCTTTTGCTCTTTGAGGGTCTTTTACTAGCTCGAGTTATCTGCAGCAGGGCCCAGAGAAATAAAATGCGCCCTGCTGCAGATAACGAGCTAAGCTTTAGTAAAAGACCCCCCCCCCCCTAAGTTCTTATGGCCTACCCCAACTACCCCACATAACCCTCTTCACCTACCAACACAGCATGACTATGATCGAACAGAACATCACGCAATCTTCATCCATTCCAACCCTCCACTTATACCTCATATGATCACTATACAACTTTGTATTTGTTATCCACCGACTGGGCAAACGCCTTTGACGGTTCTATGTAAGCCACATTGAGCCTACAAATAGGTGGGAAAATGTGGGGTACAAATGCAACAAATAAAATAAATAAATATGCTGATGTTATCTGGATTGAAGTGATATTCTGTTATCCTAATTTATCCAGATAGCAAACTGAATATCACTGCTAGTCAGATAATATCCAGGACTGCCCATGCTCCATCCACACAACATCCTAGCATTATCTGAATATTGTCGGTGAAAATGGCTGGATAGACCTGGTCTGTAACAGTTATCCAGATAGTTGGTGCTGCTATCAGGATATGCTTCATTTAGGGAGGTGGTGATTATTCAGTTAGATCTTATAGCCATAAGAGCTGACTCTGTGAGTACTTGAGCACCCCAATAATGAGAAAATTCCATGTATGTGTCCTGGGAGGGGCTATTTCCATTGGGCTTAGCTCCCCCAATAATTTTGAAAAGTTGGCTCCTATGCTTACAGCTGCATTTTGATGTGATACACCATATGCTATTGCTGAATAGATTGGAGGAGACAGGGGCTTTCAGGGTAACTTTTAATTGGTTTAGGTCATATTTTTCAAATCAAGCCTGTAAGGTGATAATTAATGATCAGACCTCGAATGATTATCCTCTTGTTTATGGTGTTCCACAAGAGTCTGTATTGGCCCCTATTTTATTTTTTGGTTATCCCCTCTTGGCTCTTCCAGCAATGCAGCTTTTTAGTATAGTAGCACCTTCTCTCTGGAACTCTTTACCACTGGATTTGAGGCTGGAGAGATTTAAAAAATGGTGAAAGCATGTCTGTTTAGGCAATATTCTGACTGTTAATGGATTTTCTGGTCATTGGAGGGAATAGCACTCCTTGGAAGAGGGTGTGTGTTTTCTCCCTATTGTTTCTCTGTTTATTATTACTTGCATTGTTACCTGGATAAGATTGTTGTGCTATTTTACAGCCCTTTCATTTTGTGTCATGTGGGGTGTTTTATTTTTGTTGTTTGTGTTTTTTAGACCATTTTTACTTTTTATTGTAAATCACCTTGATGTATAATTTTTATGTGAAAGGTGGTGTCTCAAATTTTCTGAAATAAATAAATGTTTATGTACTAGAATATGCACATTTATGTCAACCATTTTAGAAACATAAATGTTTACTTTTCCTGAAGCTATCACAGAGCCCAGTATCCCTTGTCAGTTTTGCTTTCATGACAGACATAAACCATTGGAGGATTGAGGGGGCAACCTGAATATGAGCACCTTTCTGAAACCTAGATGTCTTGGGTAGCAGGTTGAAATCCTAATGTCAATTTTTTTTGTACATAGAGCTTAGGGCTCTATGTACAGCATTACCTCCAGCATTATCCCCAGTACAGTATTACCCCTTCTCTCTTCCCTCCCTGCAACCTATAAATTGGCACTCTCTTTCCTCTTTCTCTCTACTTTTACCCTCCCAATCCCCCTGTCCAGCATCTTCCTTTTCTCTTCTCTCTTCCATCCTCTGTCTACTATTGCTCTTTATCTCAACTCCTCTCTTTCCCCTTCCCGGTCCAAGTCCAGTATCGTTCTTTCTCCCCTTCCACCCCCTCCTGCCCCAGCTTGTCCTCCTCTCTTCCCTCCTTTCCCACCCACCCAACCAACCAACCAACCAACCAGTATCACTCCATCTCTCCCCTTCCACCCTCCTTTCCAGCATTGTCCCTCTCTCTCTTCCTTCCCTTCCTACTCACCATCCAGCATCACCCCCTCTCTTTCCCATCCCCTAATACAGCATTACCCCTTCTCTCTCCCTTCCCCCCCCACTTAAACCACTATAGCCCCCTCTTTTTCCCCTTCCCTATTACAGCATTACCCCTTCTCTCTCCCTTCCCCACCCACCCATATGTCAAGCATCACCCTTTTCTCTCCCCCCACCTACCCATCCAGCATCACCCTCTCTCTTTCCCTTCCTCTAGGCCAGCTTTTCCTCTTCTCTCTTCCTTCTCTTCTCAGCCACCCATCCTGAATCACGCCTCTCTCTCTCTCTCTCTCTCTCTCTCTCTCCTTTCTGCTGCCCACAGTAGCCAAGCACCAAGCAACCACAATAATCATTGAGGAGTCATTGCACCCATATGCTGGCAAAGACCCTGCTGGTCTAACCCCCTCTGAGACATACGGAAGATGTCAGTGGGGCGGGACCAGCAAGGCATTGTGAGCACATTGGCTTGAAGGCTTCCCAGTGTTTATTATGATTGCTTCATGCATTCCTGGCACAGGCCCAAAGACAGTAGCAGAAGGGAGGGAGGGAGGGCTCAGCCCAGGCCATGTAATCTGATGCTTTTCCAACTATTCATCAGGGCCAATGCAACATGTGATCATGGCAGGATTGGTGCCCCAAAATATTGGCACCCCTCCTGCCATAAATACTACACTTACGAGGTTGCACCAGTGATAGACATGCATTACCCTTCTAAAATGGGGAATAGATGTTTATTTTTCAGGCCCACCCTAGCCCTTCTCAAATGCACCCAATCCAAGACCCCTTGCCATATGCACATTATTGAGTTTTAGATGTATATATCCTGGCTTTGTAAAATCAGGATTTACACCTTTATGTGAGATGCATGTCTAAGGGAGGAAGTTATCAATATAGGCTACTATTATGATGTGTTATTTTACTGTTAACCCCAGTTATTACTAATTAGGTAACATTGCATAAAATGAGACCTGTGCTAAAATAGCATGAGTTAGTGGTAAAACAACACATCTTCACTGTAGCCCATACTGATAACTGCACCTCTAAATGCCAGTTTATACATATATAAAATGTGAATAAGGTTTATCAAATAAGCACCATACTGAACTGGAATAGATAGTAAACATTTGGGAAGTATGGGCATACCAGAGAGGAAGAGTGAGAGACACTGGAAGTAGTAAGTGAACTTCCATCAAACTGTAAGGGAAACTGTGTGGGTGCTGTCGCAGGTATTTGGGTACAATATAGGAAATATGGGAAGTAGAAAATGTCCAGTTGAGACGCACAAGAAGATAACAAGAAGCTGCTGTTCATTTAAAATCGCATTTCTTATGTCTGATATTGGGAATTGGTTACATCCTTCACTTATTAGCCACTGGATATGTAATGAGGCAGATGTCTAATGATGAGGAACAAACTAACGATGAGAACTTTCAGATAGCACCCATCTTGCCGTAATTCCATTGTCAGATAAACCATTGTGTTTGTGGCTGGGAGGAAATCTGGGGATGATTGATAAACTGCAGTTTCCTTCAGCACTGGGAGAGGAGGAAATTCTTGATATCTACGAAAATGTACTTTTAAGTCATCTGAAAGGACTCAATTTTGAGTTTAATTCAAGAGAAAATACCATTTCTTCATTTATTTCACCTGTGGTATTGGTTTCACATCTTCATATTACAGAATAAGGAGACTGGAATAGGGTACTTGTTTCAGAAAGATTCTCAGAAAGGAATTAACCTTTATATGAAGAATGAGGAAAGCATCACTACTTTTAAAGCATTAAGGGGGTCTTTTACAAAGGCACAGTAGCGTTTTTAGTGCACGCTAAACACTAGAGAAGCCCATAGGAATATACGGGCATCTCTAACATCTAGCGCGTGCTTATTTTTAGCACACCTTTGTAAAAGGCCCACTAAATACTCTGACAGCTGGATAGAAATACCTGCAATATTCAGAGGTGGATAGCGCACGCTTATTTTTAGTGCATGGGTGACAGGGTTTGCAGGGCACTGCCCCTCACCCTTAAGAAAGATCCCTCTAACCAGGGCCACCTTAAGAGCACAGGTCTCGCTACGGAAGGAAGTGAGCCGGGCAGGGCGGAGTTGAAACCAGGGAGTTTACAGGGGGGAAGGGCCAGGCAAAGGCAAGGGAAGTCCAGAGAGGAAAGACCTGAATCCCCACTGTGTGCTACTGAAATGCCCCTTCAACAATCGTTATCTGGATGATGTAAGCCATTTTTACTTTTGAAATTGACTTTGCAAGTCTGTTTTGCGGTCTGGCAGGAGGAACCTGAAACCTTGTAGGCTGTGTTTGGGGTGTGGCATCCCCCAATAGTCATGGACTGTGTTTGGCCTGCTGCCAGCGGCCTGCCTAAGACTCTGTTGCTGGACTGCAGAGGGTTTTCCACCATATATCTTGGGTCCTGTGAAGAAACAGGCCCAAGAATCTCTCAAATAAATACTGAGTTTTGTGTTTCATCCGTTTGTCTGGCTGCATTATTTCACCAGTCACACCCAATGCCCTGCTTGGGGTGTCACAGCATGCTAAAAACACTAGCGCACCTTTGTAAAAGGCCCACTACATACTCTGCCAGCTGGATATAAATACCTGCAATATTCAGAAGTGGATAGCTGAATATCTAAGATAGTACCTAAATACCAGGTTATACAATCTGAAGAAATTCAATCAAGACACATCCATTGTCTGTGAATTAAATATATATCTGCTATAATATTCTATGAAGGAGTAAAAATTACCACTTACTGATGGAGTTTTTATGAGAAGTTTGCAGTGAATCTCTTATCGAATTAATGAGGAAGACTATCTAGCTTATTTTTGAAAGGGAAGGACGACCATCTTCCGACACAAATCGGGAGATGGGCATCCTTCTCCCCAGGTCGCCCAAATCGGCATAATCGAAAGCCGATTTTTTGCATCCTCAACTGCTTTCCATGGCGGGGACGGCCAAAGTTCACGGGGGCGTGTCAGCAGTGTACTGAAGGCGGGATGGAGCGTGGTTAAGAGATGGTCGTCCTCGGCCGATAATGGAAAAAAGAAGGGCGTCTCTAACGAGCATTTGGTTGACTTTACTTGGTCCCTTTTTTTCATGACCAAGCCTCGAAAAGGTGCCTGAACTGACCAGATGACCACCGGAGGGAATCGGGGATGATCTCCCCTTACTCCCCCAGTGGTCACCAACCCCCTCCCACCCTAAAAAAAAATTAAAAAAAACATTTTTTCCAGCCTCTATGCCTCAAATGTCATACCCAGCTCCATCACATCAGTATGCGGGTCCCTGGAGCAGTTTTTAGTGGGTGCAGTGCACTTCAGGCAGGCAGACCCAGGCCCATCCCCCCCCCCCCCCCCCCACCTGTTACACTTGTGTCCTGGAATGTGAGGAGGACCAGTGTACTATGAATGCTGGCTCCTCCCACGACCAAATGGCTTGGATTTGGTCATTTCTGAGATGGGCGTCCTCAGTTTCCATTATGGCCGAAAACTGTGGATGACCATCTCTAAGGTCGACCATCTCAACATTTAGGTCGACCTAAATGTTGAGATTTAGGCGTCCCCGACCGTATTATCGAAACAAAAGATGGACGTCCATCTTGTTTCGATAATACGGGTTTCCCCGCCCCTTCGCCGGAACGTCCTTAGAGATGAACGCCCTTAGAGATGGTCGTCCCCGTTCGATTATGCCCCTCCATGTGTCTCTCAATTTACCATCAAATGGTGTGTAGTACTACTACTACTACTACTTAACATTTCTAGAGCGCTACTAGGGTTACGCAGCGCTGTACAAATTAACAATTAAGGACGGTCCCTGCTCGGAAGAGCTTACAATCTAAAGAACGAAATGTCAAGTTGGGGTAGATAAGTGTATTGATAAAGGCAGATCATAAGAAAGAAGAGGCTGATATGAGTGGAATATTCTAGCATAGTGGTTCCCAAACCTGGTCCTAGAGGCATCCCAGTCAATCTGGTTTTCAGGGTATCCATTGCTTCTACTGCATGCAAATCTCTGTCATGAATATTCATTGTGGATATCCTGAAAACATGACTGACTGGGTTGCCTACAGGAGCAGGTTTGAGAACCATTGTTCTAACTAGTAAGAGTTCACCTAAAGTTTATGCTGAATCTGGGCCAAAGTTTACCTGTACTACAGAAGGGCACAGTCAGCTGCTATAGAAGGAGCAGAAGTACAACTCACTTCAGAAATGATTAAAGTAATATATCATTTATATTTTGCTAACTCCCTTAGATAGATCAAAGTGGATTACACAAAAATAACTGTTACGCTCTGCTACACTTCTCCAGGATGGGTTGGTTTCTGTTTCCTAACCTAGCAGCCGTCATCTGGGTTGGATCATGGACAGCAGCCATCTTGGCTAGCTCAGCAGGGGGCAGCCATCTTGGAGTAACGAGGTCAGGAAGGAAGCCCATATTTGGATGTAGGCACCTCGGCTGATGGGGGCAGCCATCTTGGAACAGCTGCTCATGGTTGAGCCTAATTCCTGCTCTATTTAAAGCCTTGTTTCCAGTCCTTCCTTGCTTCGGCTTCTAGTCACTTAGAGGTTGTGGTCTTCATCTGTTCCAGTGTTTTCCTGTGTTCCTGACCTTGGATTGTTTACTGACCACGCGTTGTGTTGCTGCCTGCCCAGACTTTTGGATTGCTCTCTGTTTTGCTGCTTCACTGACTCTTTGCTCCTGGACTGTATCTGCCTGCCTGCCAGCCTGGTCAGCGGTTGTGCAACCCCGCAGGGCAACACGGTCATTTGGGTGGTGATCGACCGGTTCTCCAAGATGGCCCACTTCATCCCTATGAAGGCTTTACCCACTGCTGCTACCCTGGCTGCAAACTTCATCACACACATCTTCCGGCTCCATGGACTGCCTCAGAGGATCATTAGTGACCGAGGCTCACAGTTTATCTCGCGCTTTTGGAAAGCTTTGTGTTCAGCTTTTGGGGTTACCACTTTATTCTCGTCTGCATATCACCCCCAGACCAATGGTATGGTGGAGTGGGTCAACCAGATGGTGAAGGCGTTCCTTCAGGCATACTCTAACCAGCGCCAGGATGACTGGTCTACGCTGCTACCCTGGGCTGAGTTTGCCTATAATAACAGTCTGCATTCGGCCTCCCGGACGACACCTTTCAGCACCATCTATGGATGCCACCCACGTCTACCTCCTCCAATTGCCCCTGCAGAAGTTCCACCTCAGGTGCAGTCCACCGTCTGTTCCTTTCAGGAAGCTTGGAGGAAGGTCCAGGAACATTACGACGAGCCGTGGTCAAGGCCAAGGAGACCTATGACCGTAGAAGACAAGCGGCTCCCACATTCCTGCCGGGAGAAAAGGTTTGGTTGAGCACCCGATACCTGAAACTGCGGCTCCCGTCTCTGAAGTTTGCTCCCCGGTTCATTGGACTTTATGCCGTACGATCCAGGATAGGAGCAGTGACTTACCGACTACACTTACCCGGTCAACTCCGGGTGCACAATGCTTTTCATGTGTCCCTCCTGAAACCTTTCCGCAGGTCAAAGTGGCATCCTGAACCCAAGAAGGTGGTTGTGCCTGAGAGTGATCCAGAGTATGAGGTGGATCGCATCCTGGATTCCAAGCGTCATGGAAGGAAGTTGTACTATCTCCTCGCCTGGAAGC
Source organism: Microcaecilia unicolor (assembly GCF_901765095.1). Lineage (NCBI taxonomy): Eukaryota > Metazoa > Chordata > Amphibia > Gymnophiona > Siphonopidae > Microcaecilia > Microcaecilia unicolor. The sequence continues at coordinate 376,680,580 of NC_044033.1, forward strand.
ATTTTGGACAAGAGGATAACTCCTGGGAGCCGGCGGACAATGTGCATGCTCCAGATCTGATCCGGGAGTTCCACGCTCATCATCCTGCTAAGCCCAGACCGAACCGGTGAGGGGGAGATCTTTCCAGAGGGGGTACTGTTACGCTCTGCTACACTTCTCCAGGATGGGTTGGTTTCTGTTTCCTAACCTAGCAGCCGTCATCCGGGTTGGATCATGGACAGCAGCCATCTTGGCTAGCTCAGGAGGGGGCAGCCATCTTGGAGTAACGAGGTCAGAAAGGAAGCCCATATTTGGATGTAGGTAGGGTTACCATATGGCTCCAGAAAAAAGAGGACGGATTGAGCCAGCCGGGTTTTACTTCCATTGCTTTCCATTGAAAGCAATGGAAGTAAAACCCGGCTGGCTCAATTACTTCCATTGAAAGCACTGGAAGTAAAACCCGGCTGGCTCAATCCGTCCTCCTTTTTCTGGAGCCATATGGTAACCCTAGATGTAGGCACCTCTGCTGATGGGGGCAGCCATCTTGGAACAGCTGCTCATGGTTGAGCCTAATTCCTGCTCTATTTAAAGCCCTGTTTCCAGTCCTTCCTTTCTTCGGCTTCTATTCACTTAGAGGTTGTGGTCTTCATCTGTTCCAGTGTTTTCCTGTGTTCCTGACCTTGGATTGTTTACTGACCACGCGTTGTGTTGCTGCCTGCCCAGACTTTCGGATTGCTCTCTGTTTTGCTGCTTCACTGACTCTTTGCTCCTGGACTGTATCTGCCTGCCTGCCAGCCTGGTCAGCGGTTGTGCAACCCCGCAGGGCAACACGGTCATTTGGGTGGTGATTGACCGGTTCTCCAAGATGGCCCACTTCATCCCTATGAAGGCTTTACCCACTGCTGCTACCCTGGCTGCAAACTTCATCACACACATCTTCCGGCTCCATGGACTGCCTCAGAGGATCATTAGTGACCGAGGCTCACAGTTTATCTCGCGCTTTTGGAAAGCTTTGTGTTCAGCTTTTGGGGTTACCACTTTATTCTCGTCTGCATATCACCCCCAGACCAATGGTATGGTGGAGTGGGTCAACCAGACGGTGAAGGCGTTCCTTCAGGCATACTCTAACCAGCGCCAGGATGACTGGTCTACGCTGCTACCCTGGGCTGAGTTTGCCTATAATAACAGTCTGCATTCGGCCTCCCGGACGACACCTTTCAGCACCATCTATGGATGCCACCCACGTCTACCTCCTCCAATTGCCCCTGCAGAAGTTCCACCTCAGGTGCAGTCCACCGTCTGTTCCTTTCAGGAAGCTTGGAGGAAGGTCCAGGAACATTACGACGAGCCGTGGTCAAGGCCAAGGAGACCTATGACCGTAGAAGACAAGCGGCTCCCACATTCCTGCCGGGAGAAAAGGTTTGGTTGAGCACCCGATACCTGAAACTGCGGCTCCCGTCTCTGAAGTTTGCTCCCCGGTTCATTGGACTTTATGCCGTACGATCCAGGATAGGAGCAGTGACTTACCGACTACACTTACCCGGTCAACTCCGGGTGCACAATGCTTTTCATGTGTCCCTCCTGAAACCTTTCCGCAGGTCAAAGTGGCATCCTGAACCCAAGAAGGTGGTCGTGCCTGAGAGTGATCCAGAGTATGAGGTGGATCGCATCCTGGATTCCAAGCGTCATGGAAGGAAGTTGTACTATCTCCTCGCCTGGAAGCATTTTGGACAAGAGGATAACTCCTGGGAGCCGGCGGACAATGTGCATGCTCCAGATCTGATCCGGGAGTTCCACGCTCATCATCCTGCTAAGCCCAGACCGAACCGGTGAGGGGGAGATCTTTCCAGAGGGGGTACTGTTACGCTCTGCTACACTTCTCCAGGATGGGTTGGTTTCTGTTTCCTAACCTAGCAGCCGTCATCCGGGTTGGATCATGGACAGCAGCCATCTTGGCTAGCTCAGGAGGGGGCAGCCATCTTGGAGTAACGAGGTCAGAAAGGAAGCCCATATTTGGATGTAGGTAGGGTTACCATATGGCTCCAGAAAAAAGAGGACGGATTGAGCCAGCCGGGTTTTACTTCCATTGCTTTCAAGCAATGGAAGTAAAACCCGGCTGGCTCAATTACTTCCATTGAAAGCACTGGAAGTAAAACCCGGCTGGCTCAATCCGTCCTCCTTTTTCTGGAGCCATATGGTAACCCTAGATGTAGGCACCTCTGCTGATGGGGGCAGCCATCTTGGAACAGCTGCTCATGGTTGAGCCTAATTCCTGCTCTATTTAAAGCCCTGTTTCCAGTCCTTCCTTTCTTCGGCTTCTATTCACTTAGAGGTTGTGGTCTTCATCTGTTCCAGTGTTTTCCTGTGTTCCTGACCTTGGATTGTTTACTGACCACGCGTTGTGTTGCTGTCTGCCCAGACATTTGGATTACTCTCTGTTTTGCTGCTTCACTGACTCTTTGCTCCTGGACTGTGTCTGCCTGCCTGCCAGCCTGGTCAGCGGTTGTGCAACCCCGCCGGTTCCAGAAGTCCTGGTGGCCGCCTGCACCTGGGGGCTCAACTCCCAGGGAACAGTGGTCGCTCCCCAGGTGAAGCTAGGGGTTGTCTGGCTTCCTGATCGAGTGCGGTGCCACTTCATCTTCGCCGTGCTCAGTCAGGGCACAAGGGCTCACATTCACCAGGTCATAACAATAACTTTCCACATAAAAAACAAAAAAGACTACATTGCATACTTTTTGAACAGAAATATCTTTAAATGTTTCTGAAGGGAGAAATAAGAGCTCAGAGTTCTCTCCAAACTTTGAATAGACCTGTGATTCCCAAACTTTTTTAGTTCATAGCGCTCTTAGTGTCCAAGTAATTTTTCAAAGCATACCCCACCCTCGGCCACATATTTCTTCTTCCCCCCCCCCCCCCCCCCCCCCCCCCCACCCCAGCCACACCTTTCCTCTCAGGCTTTCAGGTTTCCCCTCCTCTTGCCAGACATTTCCTCCTAGGCCCCCCTCCCCCAGCCACTTATTTCCTCACAGGTCTCTCTCCACCACTGAAGCAACATGGAGCCCTACCTTATCTAGGGACAGAGCATCTTCTCTTGCAGCTAAGCCTCCTCCTCTGTGTCAGGCCTTTAGCCTGTGCCGGGCCTTCAGCTCCTTGCACACCCTGCTCAAGTCCTCCCCAGGTGGGGAGCCGCAGCTGCTCCATATACAGCCTTCTGTACTCCTTACCCTCCAGCAGCAGCCCTAGACGCTTCAGCTTTTCTTCATATGGAAGTCATCCCATCCCCTTTATCATTTTCGTCGCCCTTCTCTGTACCTTTTCTAATTCCACTATATCTTTTTTGAGATGTGGTGACCAGAATTGAACACAATATTCGAGGTGTGGTCGCACCATGGATCGATACAAAGGCATTATAACCTCCTCACTTTTGTTTTCCATTCCTTTCCTAATAATACCTAATATTCTATTTGCTTTCTTAGCCGCCGCAGCACACTAAGCAGAGGGATTCAAAGTATCATCAACAACGATGACAAGATCCATTTCTTGGTCGGTGGCTCCTAACGTGGAACCTTGCATTACGTAGCTATAATTCAGGTTTCTCTTTCCCACATGCATCACTTTGCACTTGCTCGCATTAAACGTCATCTGCCGTTTAGACGCCCAGTCTCCCAGTCTCATAAGGTCCTCTTGTAATTTTTCACAATCCTCTTGCAATTTAACAACTTTGAATAATTTTGTGTTGTCAGCCCTTAATAACTATTCCCCTTCGCAATACAACCTCTGGTTCTAGGGACTACCTTAGACTTCATCTTCCAGATTGCAAGAGAGTGCGCTATAAATTGGTTCACTCCGCAGAGTTTAGATACCAAGGTGCTAAGTGATGGAACTCACTGCCAATGGCAATCAAGGGTCAGCCTGATTACTTGAAATTTCAGAAAAGACTGAAAACTTTTCTCTTTGAGAGGTTTCTACCCATTGATGGAGTGTGTTAGATTATTTATTTCTTATTTGTATCTTATTTGTGGTACTCTGCTTTTACTTGATATTTTGTTTATGGTATTGTAAACCTTACCTGTTGTTTTATTTATTGTTAGCCACATTGAACTCGAGTATGTTTGGGATAATGTGGGATATAAATGTCAAAATAAATAAATAAGAGAAAGCTTATAAAGAGAAGGATTGTAACAGGAAGAAGAATAAAACAGAAATAGAGATAGAAAAAGAAGCATTGTAACAAGATGAAAGCCCCAATACAAGTAGAAAAAAAATCGTAGTTCCAGATCACACTAAGAATATAGCTTTGGTACATTGTACAACAAGCTGTGACAGTTGGACATTGCACTGAGAGAGCTCCAGTTTATTGGGGGAGGGGCACAGCAGCTATTAAGAAAACACAGTAGATGGCAATTATTGCAGACTGCAAGCAATGCAACAATTCAGAATTATTTTTCATTAATAAAACATATATAATCCCAGGAAAACCAGTGTCTCTGTGGTATCTCCATATAGGAAGTAACCTTGCAAGACAGGAGGGTCTTCTTTTACAGAACTAGGGCCTTGAAAACCATTCTCCCTCCTCCCCTCAGGAATCCCGAGTGGAGGTGAGGGGAAGTCTCCCCCTCTTCCTTTCTATGGACTCTTAATGATGCACATCCCCATTCCCCCACCCCCAAGGGACCAGTTACAGCTGTTTAATGACATATGTTCCACTATGAACTCTTTGATCTGCAAATAATGCATGGTTGGTTTATTTATTTATTTATTTATTTATTTATTAGGTTTTATTTACCAACTTTTTGAATGAATTCAATCAAGGTGGTGTACAGCATGAATAAGTCAAACATAAGGAATAGACAATTACAGCAGTAAAAATATTCCAATAACAATACAAAGTATGGCATAGTACGCTACATTATAATGTCAACACAGTACAACATTTTAATAGACAGCATAGGGTATAAGCAAAGATGGAACATATAGACAGATACTTGTACTTGCATTACTTGTAGTTACCTCACTTAGTAGCAAAATTTGGCAGAGTAAAGGGAATATTTTTTCCTTTATAATTCTTACAAGCTACAGTTTGGAATGCCTTTTCCCAAAGGCAAGTATATTTTTCCTCCCTTGCTCTCACTTTCTGCTTCTACTTCCATCACTCTAATCGCTAATCCTTTTTCACTCTCTCCCATCTGCTCCTTCGACCTGGGTGATAAATGGAGAGTAGCATTCTTCTAGAATGATCCACTAATGATCCACTCTTCATTTCAGCAAGTTTTCTGCCTTCAAAAAGCTTTTTGTGTCCTCAACTAATGCATCTCTCACCCACCTTAGTCAATACACTGGAAATTTACCTTACATCTAATTGTTTTTTAGTTAGTAGGGGTGGGAAATGAGTAAGAATTTGAATTGCAATAAATTGTGTGATTAAAAATTTTAATCGCATGTTTCATCGTGCTTAATTATGTCGTATATTTTGGGCATTTCTCTCGCCGTTTCCTACTGGCTCTCTCCTATTGAACACAATCATCTCTCTGTCTTCCTTCTCACAGGGTTGCCCAAATCGGCATAATCGAAAGCCGGTTTTGGGCATCCTCAACAGCTTTCCATCGTGGGGACAACCAAAGTTCACGGGGGCGTGTCAGAAGCGTAGCGAAGGCGGGACTGGGGCATGCCTAACACATGGGCAACCTCGACCAATAAAGGAAAAAAGAAGAGCATGGACGTCCCTGACGAGCACTTGGGTGACTTTACTTGGTCCATTTTTTTTACGACCAAGCCTCAAAAAGGTGCCCGAACTGACCAGATGACCACCGGAGGGAATCGGGGATGACCTCCCCTTACTTCCCCCAGTGGTCACCAACCCCCTCCCACCCTCAAAAAAAGCTTTTTCAATATTTTTTGTCAGCCTCTAATGTCATATCCAGCTCCATGACAGCAGTATGCAGGTCCCTGGAGCAGTTTGAGTGAGTGCAGTGCACTTCAGGCAGGCGGACCCAGGCCCATCCCCCCCCCCACACCTGTTACACTCGTGGTGGTAAATGTGAGCCCTTCAAAACCCACCAGAAACCTCAGGAAAACTTGGGCGCCCCTTTTGATTATGCCCCTCTAAGAGACCTAACTCTAGAATGCTTAGTAGGGAGGATGTGGTCCAGCTGATATCCTGCAAGGTAGAAACCCACTGTACCCACATTGCTGCATTCGGCACCTAACTCTTACCGTTCAGTAAATCCAGACTGCCCCAATTTAACCTTTCACTTGTCTACTAGATTGTAAGCTCTTTGAGCAGGGACTGTCCCTCTATGTAAATTGTACAGCGCTGCATAACCCTAGTAGCGCTTTAGAAATGTTAAGTAGTAGTAGTCGTATGTAGGTGCCCCCCTTCACCCATAAGGGCTATGATAGTGGTGTACAGTTGTGGGGAGTGAGTTTGGGGGGGGGGGGTTTGGGGGGCTCAGCACACAAGGTAAGGGAGCTATGCACCTGGGAGCAATTTGTGAAGTCCACCGCAGTGTCCCCTAAGGTACCCAGCTGATGTCCTGGCATGTGAGGGGGACCAGTGCACTACGAATGCTGGCTCCTCCCATGACCAAATGGCTTGGATTTTGTTGTTTCTGAGATGGGCGTCCTCGGTTTCCATTATTGCCGAAAATCGGGGACGACCATCTCTAAGGATGACCATCTCTAAGGTCGACCTAAATTTCACGATTTGGGCGTCCCCGACCGTATTATCGAAACGAAAGATGGACGCCCATTTTGATAATATGGGTTTCCCCACCCCTTCGCCGGGACGTCCTGCAAGGACGTCCTCAGGAAAACTTGGGCGCCCCTTTTGATTATGCCCCTCTAAGAGACCTAACTCTAGAATGCTTAGTAGGGAGGATGTGGTCTAGCTGATATCCTGCAAGGTAGAAAGCTAAGCCTGTGCATTACCAGAAAAACATAGTAACATAGTAACATAGTAGATGACGGCAGAAAAAGACCTGCACAGTCCACCCAGTCTGCCCAACAAGACAACTCATGTGTGCTACTTTTTGTGTATTCCCTATTTTGATTTGTACCTATGCTCTTCAGGGCACAGACCATATAAGTCTACCCAGCACTATCCCCGCCTCCCAACCACCGGCTCTGGCACAAGTAGTTAGTTACTGTGGGAAATGGTACAAAAAGTTGATTGTTTTATATGGTTTTTCTCATACTGCATTTTAGAGCTCTAGTCTACCCTGTAACATTTGTAACACACTTGTGAATTTAGTAAAGGAAGGGTAAACCCTTGAGCCAGACTGAAAAGCTGTGGGCTACAGATTAAGTAACTCCAATACTCAACCATTCAGATGCCTCAGGAAAGTTTTAGAACAGCAGCCTTGAGAAGGGGAAGGAACATTAGATCTAAAAGGATCTAGTCAATGAAAAAGTGCAAAAGGTACACTAGCAAAACCCAACAGCACTATACGTTTTATTCTTGCCTTGACCATTTAAACAGAAAAGTAAGAAATAAATTTGACTTCTTGCTGGCTATACAAAGCAAAGCATGATGATGAAATGCTGCTCTGCCTCTTGTAGTTTTGACTCCCTAAATTAATTTTGACCCCTAGTTTAGACTTCTTAAATTAGTTTTGACTCCCTAAATTAGTTTTGACTCCCAGTTTTGACTCCTTAAATTAGTTTTGACTCCCTAAATTAGTTTTGACCCTTAGTTTTGACTCCCCAAATTAATTTTGACTCCCTAAATTAGTTTTTACTTCCTAAATTAGTTCTCACCCCTATTTTTGACTCCCTAAATTAGTTTTGATTTCTGTTTTCACTCCCTAAATTAGTTTTGACTCCCAGTTTTGACTCCTTAAATTAGTTTTGACCCTTAGTTTTGACTCCCTAATTTAGTTTTCACTCCCTAAATTAGTTTTGACTCCCAGTTTTGACTCCTTAAATTAGTTTTGACTCCCTAAATTACTTTTGACTCCCTAAATTAGTTTTGATTTCTGTTTTGACTCCCTAAATTAATTTAGACTCCCTAAATTAGTTTTGACCCTTAGTTTTGACTCCCTAAATTAGTTTTGACTCCCTACATTAGTTTTGACCCCTAGTTTTGATTCCTATTTTTGATTCCCTAAATTAGTTTTGACTCCCTAAATTAGTTTTGATTTCTGCATTGACTCCCTAAATTTGTTTTGACTCCCTAAATTAGTTTGGACTCCTAGTTTTGACTCCCTAAATTAGTTTGGACTCCGTAAATTAGTTTTGACTTCTAGTTTTGACTTCTTAAATTAGTTTTGACTCCCAGTTTTGACTCCCTAAAATAGTTTTGACTCCCTAAATTAGTTTTGACCCTTAGTTTTGACTCCCTAAATTAGTTTGGACTCCGTAAATTAGTTTTGACTTCTAGTTTTGACTTCTTAAATTAGTTTTGACTCCCAGTTTTGACTCCCTAAAATAGTTTTGACTCCCTAAATTAGTTTTGACCCTTAGTTTTGACTCCCTAAATTAGTTTTCATTTCTGTTTTGACTCCCTAAATTAGTTTTGACTCCCAGTTTTGACTCCCAGTTTTGACTCCCTAAAATAGTTTTGACTCCCTACATTAGTTTTGACCCCTAGTTTTGATTCCTATTTTTGATTCCCTAAATTAGTTTTGACTCCCTAAAATAGTTTTGACTCTGTAAATTAGTTCTGACTTCTAGTTTTGACTTCTTAAATTTGTTTTGACTCCCAGTTTTAACTCCCTAAATTAGTTTTGACTCCCTAAATTATTTTGGACCCCTAGTTTTGACTCCCTAAATTAGTTTTGACTCCTAGTTTTGACTTCCTAAATTAGTTTTGATTTCTGTTTTGACTCCATAAATTAGTTTTGACTCCCTAAATTAGTTTTCACCCCCATTTTGACTGCCTAAATTAGTTTTGACCCCTAGTTTTGACTCCCTAAATTAGTTTTGATTTCTGTTTTCACTCCCTAAATTAGTTTTCACTCCTTAAATTAGTTTTGACTCCTAGTTTTGAATCCATAAATTAGTTTTGACCCCTAGATTTGACTCCCTAAATTAGTTTTGATTTCTGTTTTGACTCCCTAAATTAGTTTTGGCTCCCAGTTTTGACTCCCTAAAATAGCTTTGACTCCCTAAATTAGTTTTGATTCCTAGTTTTGGCTCCCTAAATTAGTTGTGACTCCCTAAATTAGTTTTGACTCCCACTTTTGACTCCCTAAATTAGTTTTGATTCCCTAAATTAGTTTTGATTTCTGTTTTGACTCCCTAAATTAGTTTTGACCCCTGGTTTTGACTCTGTAAATTAGTTTTGACTCCCTGAATTAGTTTTGATTTCTGCTTTGACTCCCTAAATTAGTTTTGACCCCTAGTTTTGACTCCGAAAATTAGTTTTGACTCCCTAAATTAGTTTTGACTCCATAAATTAGTTTTGATTTCTGTTTTGACTCCCTAAATTTTTTTTGGCTCCCAGTTTTGACTCCCTTAATTAGTTTTGATTTCTGCTTTGACTCCCTAAATTAGTTTTGACTCCCTAAATTAGTTTTGACTCCTAGTTTTGACTCCCTAAATTATTTTGACTCCGTAAATTAGTTTTGACTTCTAGTTTTGACTCCCTAAATTAGTTTTGACTCCCTAAATTAGTTTTCACCCCCATTTTGACTCCCTAAATTTGTTTTCACTGCCTAAATTAGTTTTGACCCCTAGTTTTGACTCCCTAAATTAGTTTTGATTTCTGTTTTCACTCCCTAAATTAGTTTTCACTCCCTAAATTAGTTTTGACTCCTAGTTTTGAATCCATAAATTAGTTTTGACCCCTAGATTTGACTCCCTAAATTAGTTTTGACTCCCTAAATTAGTTATGGCTCCCAGTTTTGACTCCCTAAAATAGCTTTGACTCCCAAATTAGTTTTGATTCCTAGTTTTGGCTCCCTAAATTAGTTGTGACTCCCTAAATTAGTTTTGACTCCCACTTTTGACTCCCTAAATTAGTTTTGACTCCCTAAATTAGTTTTGATTTCTGCTTTGACTCCCTAAATTAGTTTTGACCCCTAGTTTTGACTCCGAAAATTAGTTTTGACTCCCTAAATTAGTTTTGACTCCTAGTTTTGACTCTAAAAATTAGTTTTGACTCCCAGTTTTGACTCACTAAATTAGTTTTTATTCCCTAAATTAGTTTTTATTCCTAGTTTTGATTCCCTAAATTAGTTTTGATTTTTGCATTGACTCCCTAAATTAGTTTTGACTCCCTAAATTAGTTTTGACTCCTAGTTTTGACTTCCTAAATTAGTTTTGATTTCTGTTTTGACTCCCTAAATTAGTTTTGACCCCTAGTTTTGACTCCGAAAATTAGTTTTGACTCCCTAAATTAGTTTTGGCTCCCTAAATTAGTTTTGATTTCTGCTTTCACTCCCTAAATTAGTTTTGACTCCCTAAATTAGTTTTCATTCCTTGTTTTGACTCCCTAAATTATTTTGGACCCCTAGTTTTGACTCCCTAAATTATTTTGGACCCCTAGTTTTGACTCCCTAAATTAGTTTTGATTTCTGTTTTTACTCCCTAAGTTATTTTTGACTCCCAGTTTTGACTCCCTAAATTAGTTTTGACCCCTAGTTTTGACTTCCTAAATTAGTTTTGATTTCTGTTTTGACTCCCTAAATTAGTTTTGACTCCCAGTTTTGTCTCCTTAAATTAGTTTTGACTCCCTAAATTAGTTTTGACTTCTAGTTTTGACTCCATAAATTAGTTTGACTCCCAGTTTTGACTTCCTAAACTAGTTTTGACTCCCTAAATTAGTTTTTATCCCTAGTTTTGACTCCGTAAATTAGTTTTGACTCTCTAAATTAGTTTTGATTCCTAGTTTTGACTTCCTAAAATAGGTTTGACTCCCTAAATTAGTTTTGACTCCCAGTTTTGACTCCCTAAATTAGTTTTGACCCTTAGTTTTGACTCCCTAAATCAGTTTTGGCTCCCTAAATTCGTTTTAACTCCTAGTTTTGACTCCATAAATTAGTTTTGATTTCTTCTTTGTCTCCCTAAATTAGTTTTGACTGCCTAAATTAGTTTTGACCCCTGGATTTGACTCGCTAAATTAGTTTTGACTCCCTAAATTAGTTTTGATTTCTGTTTTGACTCCCTAAATTAGTTTTGGCTCCCAGTTTTGACTCTCTAAAATAGTTTTGACTCCTTAAATTAGTTTTGACTCCCTAAATTAGTTTTGACTTCTAGTTTTGACTCCCTAAATTAGTTTTGACTGCCTAAATTAGTTTTGACCCCTAGATTTGACTCCCTAAATTAGTTTTGACTCCCTAAATTAGTTTTGATTTCTGTTTTGACTCCCTAAGTTAGTTTTGACTCCCAGTTTTGACTCCCTAAAATAGTTTTGACTCCCTAAATTATTTTTGACCCCTAGTTTTGACTCCCTAACATAGTAACATAATAGATGACGGCAGAAAAAAACCTGCATGGTCCATCCAGTCTGCCCAACAAGATAAACTCATATGTGCTACTTTTTGTGTATACCTTACCTTGATTTGTACCTGTCCTTTTCAGGGCACAGACCGTGTATGTCCGCCCAGCACTATCCCCGCCTCCCAACCACCGGCTCTGGGACAGACCGTATAAGTCTGCCCAGCACTCTCCCCGCCTCCCGCCTCTGCCACCCAATCTCGGCTAAGCTCCTGAGAATCCATTCCTTCTGAACAGGATTCCTTTATGTTTATCCCATGCGTGCTTGAATTCTGTTACCGTTTTCATTTCCACCACCTCCTTCAGGAGGGCATTCCAAGCATCCATTACTCTCTCCGTGAAAAAATACTTCCTGACATTTTTCTTGAGTCTGCCCCCCCTTCAATCTCATTTCATGTCCTCTCATTCTACCTCCTTCACATCTCCGGAAAAGGTTCGTTTGCAGATTAATACTTTTCAAATATTTGAACGTCTGTATCATATCACCCCTGTTTCTCCTTTCTTCCAGAGTATACATGTTCAGGTCATCAAGTCTCTCCTCATACGTCTTGTAACGCAAATCCCTTTCCATTCTCGTAGCTTTTCTTTGCACCGCTTCAATTCTTTTTACATCCTTCACAAGGTACGGCCTCCAAAACTGAACACAATATTCTAGGTGGGGCCTCACCAACGACTTATACAGGGGCATCAACACCCCCTTTCTTCTGCTGGTCACACCTCTCTCTATACAGCCTAACAACCTTCTAGCTACGGCCACCGCCTTGTCACACTGTTTCGTCACCTTCAGATCCTCAGATACTATCACCCCAAGATCCCTCTCCCCGTCCGTTCCTATCAGACTCTTCCCACCTAACACATACGTCTCCCGAGGATTTCTATTCCCTAAGTGCATCACTTTGCATTTCTTCGCATTGAATTTTAATTGCCAAACCTTAGACCATTCTTCAAGCTTCCTCAGATCCTTTTTCATGTTTTCCACTCCCTCCCGGGTGTCCACTCTGTTACAGATCTTAGTATCATCCGCAAATAGGCAAACTTTACCTTCTAACCCTTCGGCAATGTCACTCACAAATATATTGAACAGAATCGGTCCCAGCACCGATCCTTGAGGCACACCACTACTCACCTTTCCCTCCTCTGAGCGAATTCTATTCACCACCACCCTCTGGCTTCTGTCCGTCAACCAGTTCCTAATCCAGTTCACCACTTCGGGTCCTATCTTCAGCCCATCCAGTTTATTTAAGAGCCTCCTGTGGGGAAACTGTGAGGTCTGCTATGAAGCCGTCAGGGGCGGATTTCATTAGGTAGTTGGGACAGGTATCTAGTTTACAGTGAATGTTGGAGAACCTGCTGATCGCCTGTGCAACTGTATTGACGGTAAGGAGGGCAAAGTTTAACCAGGTTCGGTCAGCCGGGTATTCTCTTGTGGTTGGGTCCAATTCATTAAGGAAGTTTTCGATGTCAAGTGTTGTTCTGAGGTAGCGTGTTGCTTAGGTTTACAATTTTTTCATTGAAATACTTAGCAAGTATATCTGCAGATGGGATGTCTGTATTCGATGTAGTGACCAGGTTGGTGTCTAGGAGTTTGTTCACGAGTTCATATAATTTCTTCGTGTCTGTCCCTATTTTAGTTTTATAGAATGATCTTTTGGTCTATCTTATTGCGTATTTGTATTTTCTTTGAGATTGTTTCCATGTGTTGAGTGTGTGTTCATCTTTTGTTTTTCTCCATGCACGTTCGAGCTTCCTGGACTGTGTTTTTAGCTTTTTCAGTTCATCTTTGAACCATGGTATCGAGTTATGCTTACGTGAAGTTCTTGTTCGTAAGGGTGCTATTTCATCTAGTATGCATTTGCATCATTTATCCCATTCTATAAGGTAGTATATGGAGTCTGTTTGTGATGTCCATTAAATGTTGTATATCAGTTGCCAGAATGTTTTCATGTCTACTTGACCTCTTGTGCTGTAGGATGAGTGTTCTTGTATTTGATGTAATCCCTTCTTCCACCAGTGTAGGGATAAGTTTAGTTTGTAGTGATCAGTCCAGGGTGTTTCTGTTCATTTAATATCTGTTATTATTAAGTTCTGGTCTGTTGAAAGTTTGTGTGAGATGAGATCAAGTGTGTGCCCTTTGACATGGGTTGCTTGCATTTGTGGCCATTTGAGATCCCATAAGTGGAGGAATTCCTTACATTCTCATGCGTTGAGAGTTCATATAATTTCTTCGTGTCTGTCCCTATTTTAGTTTTATAGAATGATCTTTTGGTCTATCTTATTGCGTATTTGTATTTTCTTTGAGATTGTTTCCATGTGTTGAGTGTGTGTTCATCTTTTGTTTTTCTCCATGCACGTTCGAGCTTCCTGGACTGTGTTTTTAGCTTTTTCAGTTCATCTTTGAACCATGGTATCGAGTTATGCTTACGTGAAGTTCTTGTTCGTAAGGGTGCTATTTCATCTAGTATGCATTTGCATCATTTATCCCATTCTATAAGGTAGTATATGGAGTCTGTTTGTGATGTCCATTAAATGTTGTATATCAGTTGCCAGAATGTTTTCATGTCTACTTGACCTCTTGTGCTGTAGGATGAGTGTTCTTGTATTTGATGTAATCCCTTCTTCCACCAGTGTAGGGATAAGTTTAGTTTGTAGTGATCAGTCCAGGGTGTTTCTGTTCATTTAATATCTGTTATTATTAAGTTCTGGTCTGTTGAAAGTTTGTGTGAGATGAGATCAAGTGTGTGCCCTTTGACATGGGTTGCTTGCATTTGTGGCCATTTGAGATCCCATAAGTGGAGGAATTCCTTACATTCTCATGCGTTGAGTTTGGGTCTTTTAAGTGAAGGTTGATGTCTCCTAGTACTAGTACTTTGGAGTTGGTTACACATGTGTTTGAAATGAAGTCCATGAAGTCAGTCTGGCCTTCGTTCCAATTACCTAGAGGTCTGTAAAACAAGACACAGTTCAAATGATCGCGTAGGGTTTTTTTATGGATTCTGATTGAGGCAATTTCAAGTTGAGGTGTCATGGACTCGGCAGTGGTTTCAGTGGTAAAGTGGGATCTCTTTTCCCTCTGCCTCTCTTTTCCTTTCTGGTCCACTGTGTAATTTTGTATCTGGAGGGCACAGGTCTAGGATTATGGGGTCCTTTTGGTCATGGATCCAGGTTTCATTGATGAAGAGTAGGTCAAGGTCTTCTGCCATGATCCAGTCTGTTAGTATTGCAGTTTTGTTTACTGCGGATCTGGCGTTGATGTAGCCCACTTGGATTGTTTGGAATGGGTCTTCTGCGTTTGGTGTTGTGTGGACTTTTATTAGTTGTCGTTTCTTTGTTGAGGTGAGTTTGTTTGGACCCTTCTTTGCATTCTGTAGTGGTTGTCCACATGTTGGTGTTCTTCCTTTGTTTAAGTTGTTGTCAGTTTGATGAGGTGTGGTGTATCTGATCAATCTTTGATAACTGTATAGTATGCGTATAATGTTACTTTCTGCAAGAGGGGTGGATCAGTGTTAAGGAGTAGATTATTAGGAGTAGTTTGAAGGTATTCATTTTGGTTTCAATTCACTGTGGACAACTAATAAGGCCGTGTTCTGATGACTGGATGCGTGATGAGACTTTTGTTTATTGGTGTGGGGTCTGGTGTTCTGGTCTTGTGTGTTATTACAGCTTGCCTTTCAAGCTGTTGAAATCAGTACTGGATCAGGTTTCAGTGATAAGTTAATGAGCAGAGGAGATGGGAGGGAGGAGTGTAGCTCTGAGTCAGAGTCCTTCTTTTATCTGTCTCTTAGCAACTAATTACTTTCCACCCTCCTTGCCCAGAGAATCTTCAGGGCTCCTGTTTCTGGCTTTGGCTGGAGGCAGAGGGGAGGGGGGAACTTCAGAGCACCTTTAAGGTAATTAGCAGGCAGTTGTCACACATGCAACACAAAGAACTCAAGTTGGAAGAATCCAGCTTCAGAGCACCTTCAAGGTAATTAGCAGGGAGGTGTCATACATGCAACACAAAGAGCTCAGGGTAGAAGATTCCTTCTCACTCTGATATCCTGCTTCAAAGTTTCTGATCAATTCTGCAACAGACACTTAAACTAATCTCATTTCTTAATCTTTCTTATGCTTGCTTAAAATGTTAAAATGTTCATAGATTTGCTAAAACAAAAACAGTTTCTCCTTCTGACTTCTCTGGCTCTCTTTGATTACTGACAAGTCGACTCAGAGGGGAGGGGTTGCTCTTGATCAGGGAAAGGTACTTGAAAGACAATAGGAAGGTACTTGACTTAATTGCTCTTTGGAATGTGGTCAGTAAGGAATGCTAGCACTTAAAACACTGGTTTCAATCTTCTACAAAATTCTCCTGCACTTGTTTGACAGGTCTGGGCTGTCAAAAGCCCAAACCTGTAAAACACAGGTATAAAACCTGTAAAAAACGTGTTACGGGCCTGGAGAGTGAGACCTCAGACCATCGTTGGGTCCCTGACACGAAGTCCAAAAGGCCTGGAACAACCGCAGACAAGTTACAGAGGAGACTACAGTGAGCTGGACTGGAGCTGGACTGGAGACTGTGGTGAGCAGGACTGGGAATGGAAACTGTGGTGAGATGGACTGAAACTAGAGACTGCGGTGAGCTGGTCTAGAACTGGAGACTGCAACTACAAGTACTGAGGCAGAAACCAAGATTCCTGGACGACACACGGCTTGGTAGGTAGGACGTTGTGAGGATGATGAGGAGAAGGCTGACCAGTTTATGTAGTCCCCCTTGCTGACATTATCAGAGCGCGCCTGTCAGACTTACTGCAGAAAAGGGCATGTGTGGAGTGTTCTTCTAGTGATATAATGAAGAAAGTTCTGGCCTTCCCAAGGAGTGGAGCAGATGAATAACCGGGAATCAGGGGTCCTTTTACAAAGCCAAAGTAAAAAGTGACCTGCAGTAGTGTGGACACATCTTTTTGGCACGTGCTGGCCTATCTTTTACCATGGCTGGGTAAAAGGCCATTTTTTAATGGGCCTGGAAATGGTTGTGCACAAAACTTAAAACTAGCGTGCACCTATTTACAGTGCAATAACCATGCAGCGCACACCAACATGGCCACACTGCTGTTCACCAGGAACGCCCCCCCCCCCCCCCCCCCCCCCCACACACAGTAGAAAATAGAAAAATATTTTCTACCACAGGATTCGGCGTGCGCCAAACATGGAATTACTGCTGGGCACACGCGCTACCCCAGCAGTTATGCCAATTTGGCACATGCTAGTCGCACGTTAGCCCTCCCGCGGTTTTATAAAATGGTCCCTCACAGATGAAGCAGGTGAGGGGTAGCAGGAGGCTGTACTCTCTGGTTCTTCAAGGAGGGGAAGAACAGTGGTTCTTCTTCACCAGTAGGACATGGTATGGCTTTCCTCACACCAGTCAGAAGAGTTCTGAAGAAGGATTCATCTGAGCATTGGCAGGAACTTCGACAGCAACAAAAAAAAAAATTTAAATCCCATTGGGAACATCAGAAGGCTTCACTTTCTTTCTATGGTGCTCAAGAAGCGTGAAATGTAGATTACCTGTGGATTTAGGCTATTTTCTACTTAAGAACAGTGTATTCCCTGAAACAGTGAGACCATTGACTTCACAGAGTATTCTTCTGTATTTTTCTTGCTATTAAGTTGATTTGGACTGCACTATGCATATTTCTGGAAGAACCACAAAATCTGGATTGGATTTATCATTTATAAGTTCCTCTCTTCAAGTAAACTGTTTTTCTCTTTTGTTTTGGAAAATCAAGTTGGTCTGAATACTGTTTTTGCAAGTAAGTACATGTGATTCTCTCCCCATGAGAAAATCCTGATCCTGGACTGCATTCAGTGTTTACATGTTTTGCAGTACTTGACTGAGGTCCCTCCTTTACCTGGGAGAGGGGGCTTACAGTTTTAATGAGCAAGCTGGTTTGGAAAGGACACCTTTTATGAAATCTTGTTCTATTCTCTTTTTGAGCATTTAGAAATTGCTCATGTCCGACCGGTCCAAAGTGGTGTTCAATAAATTTACAAATTCACATACATCAATAATTTCAAATTAAAACTACATAAAGATAACACCAAATTTCAAGGTTGAACCAGATGCTTACTAAATAAATATATGTTCAAAAGTTTAGAAAACAAGAAGTAGGACTGTTGTTGTTGACAGATAACAGGAGGCTATTCCAAACTGAGACAGCCTGAAAAAGAAATGAACCCTCGAGAATTATTTTTAAGAAATCTACTCCTTTAAAAGTAGGAAAGCTCAGTAAGCATTGATCCAATGTATGAGAATTTCAACTGAAATAGGGAACCTTAATCAGTTTGGTTAAATAGAAAGGTACCTGGCTAAAAATTATTTTAAATGTAAGACAAGCCAATGTAAACGATCCATCCTAAATTTCAGTCAACGAAACCTATACCAGAACTGGACATAACCGAACTCTCTATACCTGATTGCCTCATCAACTTATCATGAATGAACTGTAACACTACACCACTCTATTTCTTATCCTGATAATGAATTCTCTATACTTGACTACTAATCTACTTGTTCACTTATGAACACTTAATGCAAGACCAAATT
Organism: Microcaecilia unicolor; assembly: GCF_901765095.1. NCBI lineage: Eukaryota > Metazoa > Chordata > Amphibia > Gymnophiona > Siphonopidae > Microcaecilia > Microcaecilia unicolor. Next base: position 376,698,575 of record NC_044033.1, read on the forward strand.
GTATTTCCTCATGCCGGAATGGCGATCGCCATTACAGAATATTGTAAGCCACATTGAGCCTGCAAATAGGTGGGAAAATGTGGGATACAAATGCAACAAATAAATAAATGTTATCCTAGCATCACATGGGAGCCAATGGACTCTAATCAATAGTCATCATCACACGATATGGTTTGATATAAGAGCTAAAGCAGAGCGTAGACATACAAAACTCAAAGTACTGGATTTCAAACATGCTGATTTTAGTAGAATGGGGGTAGATATAAGAGAAGTGGAAGGACAGTGGTCCAAGCCGAAAGCGGCTATAAATATGGCAAACAAAAGCAAGAGAAGCAGGAAACTGATATGGTTCTCCAAACAAGTGGCTGAAAAAAATAAAGGCAAAAGAGGTGGTGTTCACGAAATATAGAACAATACAACAAGAGGCATCCAAAATGATTACCGGGTGAAACTCAAAGAAATGAAGAGGGAAATATGGCTACCAAAAGACAGGCAGAAATAAAAATGGCTAAAGATATAAATTCAGGGGACAAGACTTTTTTTCAGATATGTTGGGGAAAGGAAGAAGGCGAGAAATTGAATTGTAAGATTGAAAGATGTTGACTCCCACTATGGGGAGAGTGACACGGAGAAAGGGGGTGTGCTAAACAAATACTTCTGTTCTCTGTTCATAGAGGAAAATCCTGGAGAAGGACAAAGGATATTTCAATTCAATTTAGGTCTTATATACTGCTAATATCCCCTGTTTAGGGTTCAGTGAAGTTTACATCATTAGTGGGACAGCATTTACAGATTTATAAGTAAGATATTAGGTGAATAGTTACATTCTTATTGATTACATAAGTGCATAAGTAATGCCACGCTGGGAAAAGACCAAGGGTCCGTCAAGCCCAGCATCCTGTCCATGACAGCGGCCAATCCAGGCCAAGGGCACCTGGCAAGCTTCCCAAACGTACAAACATCCTATATATGTTATTCCTGGAATTTGTGGATTTTTCCCAAGTCCATTTAGTAGCGGTTTATGGACTTGTCCTTTAGGAAACCGTCTAAGCCCTTTTTAAACTCTGCCAAGCCTTCACCACGTTCTCCGGCAACGAATTCCAGAGTTTAATTACGCGTTGGGTGAAGAAAATGTTTCTCCAATTTGTTTTAAATTTACTACACTGTAGTTTCATCGCATGCCCCCTAGACCTAGTATTTTTGGAAAGCGTGAACAGACGCTTCACATACACCTGTTCTACTCCACTCATTATTTTATATACCTCTATCATGTCTCCCCTCAGCCTTCTCTTCTCCAAGCTGAAAAGCCCTAGCCTCCTTAGTCTTTCCTCATAGGGAAGTTATAGTGTTATAAAGTGTTATACGATATGATTATAGTTTGAGTTAAATTAGATGTTTCTAAAGTTCGTAGGGGATCAATGTTCCATGAGTATTATATTCCAGTCTTTGGGAAGAAGTTGGTTTTTAGCTTCTTCTGGAAGCTGAGTAGTTGTTCCCTGCTGTGATAGTCAGAGGACTTGAGTTCCATAATGGGATCCCTGCCACTGAGAAGAGTGAGTTAAAGATCTACTGAGATTGGACTCCCTTGTGAAACGGCGGGGTTAGGATCAATTGTTCTTTTAGTCTGTTGGAGTGAACAGTACAAATAGATGAGATGATGACCAGGAGTGCAGAGGTAGCACCTTGAAGAATCTGAAAGATTAGGCAAGCAGCCTTGAACTTAATTCTTGCAGCTATTGGTAACCAGTGTAATATTGTGAGGTAAGGTGAAATGCTGGTATATCTATTCAGTTTGAAAATTAATCATTTGTCAAGAGTATATCTAGGAATGGAGTGCATATGTACCGTTCATGGAAAAAAAGTGTTTATGAGCAGCTTGAAAAACTGAAAATGGACAAAGCCATGGTGCTGGATGGAATATTGTAATAACAATACCCATTTGTATTATAAACACATGCTATTAAAAACAATACTCAAATATTGTGTATAATGTGCTCAGAAAAAAAAATGTTCTTTCTACCAGCAATGTGAGGTGATTATGAATCCATCACAGCACATCTTAAAAAAAAAGTCTTGAATAAAAAAAGCCATCTGAATTCACCATTCAATTTTTCATTATGTAATCCAATGTACTTATTTTATACTGTCCTGAGTGGTTTCAGGATGGCAAATGATATTTAAGCATGATTCAATAAACCGTTAAACTTGTTCTCATGCTGCAAACATTCTCATTGTGATATTAAAAACACTGTAACTCCCCAATGCAGATCTCCACTGGATTTCTTCAGGGGGAAACCAAACAAATTTTCTGAAACACAAACATTTCCCAAAATATGTCAAAAGTAACACTAAACATAAATCATTCAATAAAAAGAAAAACTTTTAATGCTATCAAAGTAGAAAATATAGAATACTAGAATCAATGGCTGCCTGCTAGATAAGCATTCTGTCTGAATACACTGAAAAGCTCTTAACTTTCAGGAAACATTTGTGTAGTACCACAAGGCTGTTGCGGAGATTGCGGCAGCCATTTTTTTAAAGACAGCCACAAGGGGCAGGAGTGAGTTTTGCTCCTGGCCCCATCACCACCATTGGACCACCAGGAAGCTAAGGTAGGCCCAAGGGGCCTACCGAGATGGGGAGTTGGGTGGTCGTTTCAGTGGGAGGGGGTACTTAAAGGAATGGGCTGGGGAGGGGGAAGGGAAGAAGGGGGCTTCTTCAGGGGTCATGAGGGGGCTCCCAGGGCTCATATATCTTTTAACTAGTTATGTGGGTCCTGGCCAATATTCAGTGTGTGCAGGGGTCATGCATAAATTTAGACGTGTCCATTTACACCAACAAAATGTGCTGCAAATGCCCCACCAAAATTTATGTGTGGAACCCCTTTATTCTATAATTACGCATGTAACTGGAATGCACACCCATGCTCTGCCCTGAAATGCCCATGACCCTCCCATTTCCATGCCCCCTTTTCTGGAACATGTGTAAAATTTAGGTGCGGATCACATGCCTAAACTTACAAGCCTTCTCCGGGGTGAATCCCAGGTCCACCTCGAACCACCCAGGGCCTCTGCTCCGTCTTTTCTCTCTGCAGGTTTTATTTGCTTTCTACTATTTCCAATAACTCCAGTACAATTTACACGCACAGTTATAGAATATAGCCAGGTGCACATAAATCGATGCGCATGAATTTAGGCCATGTTTTCATTTAGGCAGTAGGATTTCCACCTAAGCATACTCTATGTACTGTGCCTAAATCTAGGTGCCGCTTATAGAATATGCTTTGGTGGAAATCTTTACCATGTGGATGTTTAAGGCACCATATAAAGAATCTGGCTCAATATCTGCACCTATGTGAATTTCCTGCATACTGTAAGCACCCTGTTATACTTTGACCCTCCAACACATCTCTCTGCATCCTTTTGATCCTCCACGTTTCAGTGGCCAGTGGTGAAAGACACTTTGTCAGACAGCAGCACACATCTGAATCTTTCTGGTTTGAAAGAGTCTTGTATGGGTTCTCTCAATGTCGACTCCAAGATATTTTTTCCTCCCTATCCCAGAAGCTTGCCAGAACAAGAGATATGAGAGAAGTTTGCAGCGACAGAAGTAGAAAAAGAGGAGTTTAATTGTTGGGGTTATAAAATGCCATTTTACTATCCCAATGAGAAGTACAACTGAATTCTGCATGATCTCTCTTTCAGAACTTAACAAATGTGAGCCTTCTTGAACTGAGTCTCCAGCTCAGCAGTATAAAATGTCATATTAAATTAATTATTGCTGTCCTTCAGGGAAAAAGGTAAGCTGGATAGGTCTTGTGCTCTTTATATGCCATTAAGTTTGAGTTTTCTTTGTTTATTATTTCTGTCATATTTTTCTGGTAGATTTTTCCACAAAATATATGGAGAAAAGGAAATATGCTTTTTGCTAATCTACAGAGCAGTCCTGTTTTTTTGCTTCCCTAAGGCCTGGATGCACCATGCAGCAGACAAATGAAAATTGCAGATGTGTCCAGAGCTTAGCAGCAGTGACTACAGCTGCATAATGCTAAACCATTAAGTAATTGAATACCTCAGTGATTACTGCAACCTAAACCAGGGGAGAGGGGAGCAAAGTTACAAACAGCTCTGCCTGGATTTCTGATTCTTGACCTCAAGCAACCCTTATTATTCCAGAGCCAACAAACCTCACAAAGGTCCTGTATACAGAGCCATGTAGCAGCAGCAGTCTGGGGTCCTTCTCGGATGATGCAACTACACATTAGCTCCCACATTATTTAGAGGGCAATCCCCAATGCCTTTTCTCACATTTCAAACCTGACACACCAGAGGAAGCAGAGGAACTGCACAGCAGTGTTAGTACAAAAAAAAAAAAAAAAAAAGTTCCCACAGCTGTGAAGAGGTGAGCTGGTGAGGCAGGCTTTAACACACTTAGCCAGTGCCTCAGGGCTTATCCCTTCAGCTGGCCTCACCCTTTCCTCTTCTCAGTTCTACTACTACTACTTATCATTTCTATAGTGCTACTAGACGTAAGCAGCGCTGCACACTTGAACATGAAGAGACAGTCCCTGCTCAACAGAGCTTACAATCTAATTAGGACAGATAAACAGGACAAATTCAGTTCTTCCTCTTAGTTTTCTCCAGTGGCGTACCAAGAGGGGGGCAGTGAGGGCGGTCCGCCCCGGGTGCACGCCGCTGGGGTGGTGCTGCGCGCCGGTCAGCTTTGTTAGTTTCCATGCTCCCTCTGCCCCGGAACAGGAAGTAACCTGTTCCGGGGCAGAGGGAGCATGGAAAAGAGCGAAGCTGACCGGCGCGCAGCACCCCCCCAGCGGCGTGCACCCAGGGGGCGGGGTTCCTTCGCCGGGGTGGGGGGTGTCCTTTCGCTGGGGGGGGTCGCGCTGCACCCGGGGGGTGGGGTGCATTGGCAATCCGCCCCAGGTGTCAGCCCCCCTAGGAACGCCACTGGTTTTCTCTTTCTCTCTCCCATTGCATTTTTAGTGTATACTCTGGTGGATCCTCCTCTACTGCTACCCCACTGTCAGTCAGAGTTCCTCAGGGCTTTGTCTTGGGACCTCCTCTTTCTTCTCTCTCTGTACTTGTTCTCTTGCTGCTCTGATCTTCTCCGATGACTCTCAGATCTATCTCTATACACCAGGAATCCAAGCCCAAGTCTCAGCCTGCTTGTCTGATATTGCTGCCTGGATGTCCCACAGCTATCTGAAACTAAACCTGGCTAAAACTGACCTACTTATCTTTCCCCCAAGCCCACCTCTTCTCGTCCTACATTCTTTCTTTCTTTCTTTCTTTCTTTCTTTCTTTCTTTCTGTGGATAACATCTGGATTTTCAGAAAGCTTTGGACAAAGTTCCTCATGACAGACTCCTAAGAAAATTAAAAAGCCATGGACTAAGGGGTAATCTCCTTCTGTGGATTAGGAATTGGTTATTGGACAGAAAACAGAGGATTAAATGGCTATTTTTCTCAGTGGAGGATGGTGAATAGTGGAGTGCCACAGGGATCTGTACTGGGACCAGTGCTACTTGACATATTTATAAATGATGTGGAAATCAGAATGAAAAGTGAGGTGATTAAATTTGCAGATGACTCAAAACTATTCAAAGTTGTCGAAAAACAAGCACACTGTGAAAAATTGCAGGAAGACTGGGCATCCAAATGGCAGATAAAATTTAATGTGGACAAATGCTAAGTGATCCAAATCATAGTTACCTGATTCTAGGGTCTACCTTGGGGGTCAGCCCCCAAGAAAAATATTTAGATGTCATTGTAGACATTATGCTGAAATCTTCTGCCCAGTGTGTGGCAGTGGCCAAAAAAATAAGCTGGATGCTAGGAATTATTAGGAAAGGGATGTTAAATAAGACCAAGAATTTTATAATGCTTCTGTATCGCTCAATGGTGCGACCTGACCTTGAGTATTGCCTTCAATAAGTAGAAAGACCAGAGGACATTCAATAGAATTACATGGAAATACTTTTATGTTCAAATAGGAGAAAATATTTTTTTCACTCAAAGAATGGTTAAGTTCTGGAATGCTTTGCCAGAGGATGTGGTAACAGCAGTTAGCATATCTGGGTTTAAAAAAGGTTTGGACAAGTTCCTAGAGGAAAAAATCCGTGGAGGGGCATAATTGAACGAAAACGTCTATCTCCATGGGCATTTATCTCCGAGAACGGGTCCGTGAAGGGGCGCACCGAACCGTATTTTCGAAAAAAATAGACGTCCATGTTTTATTCGACAATTTGTGAGCTGGGCGTTTTTGTTTTACAGTGATAATGGAAAATGAAAGCGCCCAGCTCAAAAACGAATAAATCCAAGGCATTTGTTCGTGGGAGGGGCCAGGAGTCATAGTGCACTGGTCCCCCTCACATGCCAGGACACCAACCGGGCACCCTAGGGGGCACTTTTACAAAAACCAAAAACAAGGTAAAAGAGCTCCCAGGTGCATAGCACCCTTCCCTTGTGTGTTGAGCCCCCCCCAAATCCCCCTCAAAACCCACTGCCCACAAGTCTACACCATTACTATAGCCCTAAGGGGTGAAGGGGGGCACCTACATGTGGGTATAGTGGGTTTGGGAGGGTTGGACGACTAAGCATTAAGCAGCACAATTGTAACAGGTAGGGGGGGATGGGCCTGGGTCCACCTGCCTGAAGTCCACTGCACCCCCTAACAACTGCTCCAGGGACCTGCATACTGCTGCCAGGGAGGTGGGCATGACATTTGAGGGTGAAAAAAAAAGTTGTGAAACATCATTTTTTTTGTGGTGGGAGGGGGTTAGTGACCACTGGGGGAGTCAGGGGAGGTCATCCCCGATTCCCTCTGGTGGTAATCTGGTCATTTAGGGCACTTTTTGGGGCCTTATTCGTGAAAAAACAGGGTCCAGGAAAAGTGCCCTAAATTCTAGCTACAAACGTATACTTTTTTTCCATTATCGGCGAAAGGCGCCCATCTCTCGGCCGATAACCACGCCCCAGTTCCGCCTTCGCCACGCCTCCGACACGCCCCCGTCAACTTTGTACGCTTCCGAGATGGAGTGCAGTTGAAAACGTCCAAAATCGGCTTTTCATTATACCGATTTATTCGTTTTTGTGAGATAAACGTCTATCTCCCGATTTGGGTCGAAATCTAGGCGTTTTTCTCTTTCAATTATAAGGTGGATAGTCTGTTATTGAGATAGACATGGGGGAAGACACTGCTTGCCCCAGGATTGGTAGCATGGAATGTTGCTACTATTTGGGTTTCTGCCAGGTACTTGCGACCTGGATTGGCCACTGTTAGAAACAGGATACTGGGCTACAGTGGCATAGCAAGGGCGGGGCGGTGGGGGCGGTCCGCCCCGGGTGCACGCTGCTGGAGGGTGCAGAGAGCAGGCGTGTGCCTGTCAGCTCCGCTGGTTCCCTGCTCCCTCTGCCCCGAAACAGGTTATTTCCTACTGTTCAATGCTGGCGCTCATTCCTCCTTTTTCAGATGCGACTGGAGAGACAGAGGAGATTTGAGAGTTCTTTTGGTTGATTCTTGCCTTCAAAAGCACACAGCTATTTACTCATTGCATTATATCTGTATCAGTTTTTCTAAAGGGGATCCATGGGGTGGGGGGGGGGGGCTGAAAGGGTTGGGAGGGAATGGATGGACTGAGAGAGTGTTCTGTATCTCGTTAAAAACATACATAGTAACATAGTAGATGACGGCAGAAAAAGACCTGCACGGTCCATCCAGTCTGCCCAACAAGATAAACTCATATGTGCTACTTTTTGTGCATACCCTACTTTGATTTGTACCTGTGCTCTTCAGGGCACAGACCATATAAGTCTGCCCAGCACTAGCCCCGCCTCCCAACCACCGGTCAACCGTATAAGTCTGCCCAGCACTATCCCCGCCTTCCAACCACCAGTCCCGCCTCCCAACACCAGGCTCTGCGAATTGGCGAAAGCCTGGGATAAGCAGAGAGAATCCCTAGCTGAAAAGGCTAAAGGCAGAGAAGATCAAATAGGATGTATAACAGTACAACAGATTACAAAAAAATGGCCTGGTTGGATCAAGGGTCAGATTCTAGGTCTCTTGTTTGCTCTGAGCAAAGGCCTCCTGTGAAAGATCACCAGAAAAAAAGAATGAGCCCAGTGAGGGTCAGAGAAAAGTAATAACTTTAGTACCAAGGGTTCACCCTCCAAGCAAGAGACTTCCTTCAGTCACAAAATTATCTAGAGTGTTACTGCTCTTGTTGGTTTCATGCTTAATAAACATGATTTATTTATTTATTTGTAGCATTTGTATCCCACATTTTCCCACCTATTTGCAGGCTCAATGTGGCTTACATTATGCCGTAATGCCGATCGCCATTTCGGGATCGAGAATTACAGATGATGTTACCTTAAGTTGCATACATGGTAAAATATGATACAATTTGATATTGCAAAAAGGTTCCTGAGTGATAGAGTTAATTATAGCATAAATTGGATAGTCAGCTATAAAGAGTTCATTTCTGGCATAAGAAATAAAATGTTAGTGCGTGTTGTGTAATTTTCATTAGTAGTCATTTGGTTATCAGTCAGGTGTGGGGGTATGGTTTTAAACATAAAGCTAACTCAGTGGCTTTTGGTACTTTCAATTCACTAGATTTAGTTAAATCCTCCACATTAGTTAAAGAGTATAAAAGGTTAAATAAATCTTTACAATTTAATTTATCCCCTCCCACTAATTTAGAATAATAAAGATGAGCTGGTTGATATACTGTATCTAGATATTCAGAGAGCTGTTGACAAAATCCTGCATGAGAGACGCCTGAGAAAACTAAAAAGCCATGGGATAGGAGGCAATGTTCTGTTGTGGATTAGGAACTGGTTAAAAGCTAGAAAACAGAGAGTAGGGTTAAATGGTGAGCTCTGTAAGTGGATGAAGATTAATACTGCAGTGCCACAAGGCTCTGTACTGGGACCTGTGCTTTTTAAATTCTTTATAATTGATCTGGAAATGGGAAGATGAACGAGGTCATCAGATTTTCAGATGATATTAAACTAGTCAAAGTTGTTAAATTACATGTGGACTGCATGAAATTGCAGGAGGAACTTGGGAGGCTGAAGACTGGGCATCCAAATGGCAGATGAAATTTAAAGTGGGCAAGCGCAAAATGATGCACATTCTGAAGAATAACGCAAATTATAGCTACATGATGCTAGATGCCACATCAGGAGTCACCACTGAGAAAAAGATTAAGGGGTAATCATGGACAATATGTTGAAATCTTCTACTTTGTGCGTGGTGGCAGCCAAAAAAACAAACAGAATGTTAGGAATTATTATGAGAGGAACAGAGAGTAAAACAGAGAATATCATAATACCTCTGTATCACTCCATAGTGAGACCACATCTTGAGTACTGTGTGCAAATGTGATCACAAAAAAGCCAAAAAAAAAAACCACAAGGAGCCTTCATGAACAAGGGTCGTCAAATCAGTGCTTTATTAAACAAACCTGACACAGTTCGTGTTTTGGCAAAACTGCCTGCGTCAGGAGTCTTGTGCAGAGACAATCTTCAAATGAATCAGTCAATCAATGGAAAGATACAATTTTCCTATAAAAACAAACAGGTTTTTGAACAGCAAAGACACCTACAAATGTCATCGAGCACAGAGAAACAGCAGCGTTTTGCTGGTAGAAGGATGTCTAGACTGCACAGGAGCGCCTCCACTGTTTCTCTGAATATCGGCCAGGACCTGCATAACTTTTGTTTTACTCTCCCCCCCCCCCCCCCCCCCCCCGAAGCAGCCCCCTTCTTCCGGGCATCCGAGCACCCTCCTGAGCCTGCCATCATTCAGAATGCCCTCTCGGAATGTACCGCTCCTCCCGCAGTCTAGATAGGCCTCCCTGGGCCTACATTAGCTCCCTGGTGGTCCAGTGGGGTTAGTGGGGGCAGGAGCAAGGCTCGCTTGCTCCTGCTTCTTACGGCTGCATCCAGAAAATGACTTCTGTGACCTCTCATGGCAGCCTCATGGTACTACACAAGTACCCCAAGAACTGCCTTCACACATGGTTCTGTCCAGGGTCCCACAGACATTTTTAAAATTCCCCTTTTACCAATCTGAATAATGTCTCTTAAACCCCAATCAGGTTTTAGATCCAGTGAAAGTCTATCACTAGCCCTCCCCACTGCCTGCTATCCCATCAGTTCCTTCACTGCACTGTGTTTAATTCCTCCCTTGTCTGGCTGTGTAGTTCATTAATTCCATGCTGTGCTGATCACAGAGCAGTTCATGGGGATGTTTCCCTTGTAATTACTGCAGGAACAACTTTCTCATTAACTCCAGGCTGATCTGCAGTTTGATCACTCTTTCCAACTTCATAAGTACGTAAGTATTGCCACACTGGGATAGACCAAAGGTTCATCAAGCCCAGCATCCTGTTCCCAACAATGGCCAATCCAGGTCAAAAATACCTGGCAAGATCCAATACATTTTATGTTGCTTATCCCAGAAATAAGCAGTGGATTTTCCCAAGTCAATTTAATAATGGTCTATGGACTTTTCCTTTAGGAAGCCGTCTAGACCTTTAAACCCCGCTAAGCTAACTGCCTTTACCACATTCTCTGGCAACAAATTCCAGAGTTTAACTACATGTTGAGTGAAAAAAAATTATCTGATTCATTTTAAATTTACTACTTTGTAGATTCATGGCATGCCCCCTAGTCCTAGTATTTTTGAAAAGAGTAAACAAATCATTCACATCTACCCGTTCCACTCCATTCATTATTTTATAGACCTCTATCATATCTCCCCTCAGCCGTCTTTCCTCTAAGCTGAAGAGCCCTAGCCAGTTCAGCCTTTCCTCATACGGAAGTCATTCCATCCCCTTTATCATTTTCGTCGCTCTTCTCTGTACCTTTTCTAATTCCACTATATCTTTTTTGAGATGCGGTGACCAGAATTGAACACAATATTCGAGGTGTGGTCGTACCATGGACCGATACAAAGGCATTATAATGTCCTCACTTTTGTTTTCCATTCCTTTCCTAATAATACCTAACATTCTATTTGCTTTCTTAGCCGCCGCAGCATCACACTGAGCAGAGGGTTTCAATGTATCATCAATGACGCCGCCGAGATCCCTTTCTTGGTCGGTGACTCCTAACGTAGAACCTTGCATTACGTAGCTATAATTCGGGTTCCTCTTTCCCACATGCATCACATTGCACTTGCTCACATTAAACATTATCTGCCATTTAGACTCCCAGTCTCCCAGTCTCATAAGGTCCTCTTGTAATTTTTCACAATCCTCTTGCGATTTAACAACTTTGAATAACTTTGTGTCGTCAGCAATTTTAATTACCTCACTAGTTACTCCCACCTCTAGATCATTTATAAATATGTTTAAAAGCAGCGGTCCCAGCACAGACCCCTGAGGAACCCCACTATCTACCCTTCTCCATTGAGAATACTGACCATTTAACCATACTTTCTGTTTTCTATCCTTTAACCAGTTTTTAATCCACAATAGGACACTAGCTCCTATCCCATGACTCTCCAATTTCTTCTGGAGTCTTTCATGAGGTACTTTGTCAAACGCCTTTTGAAAATATACATAATATCAACCGGCTCACCTTTATCCACATGTATTTTCACCCCTTCAAAGAAATGTAATAGATTGGTAACACAAGATTTCCCGTCACTATATCCATGTTGGCTTTGTCTCATTAATCCATGCTTTTGAATATGCTCTGTAATTTTGTTCTTTATAATAGTCTCTACCATTTTCCCTGGCACCGACGTCAGGCTCACTGGTCTATAATTTCCCGGATCCCCTCTGGAACCTTTTTAAAATATCGGCATTACATTGGCCATCCTCCAATCTTCCAGTACCACGCTCTATTTTAAAGATAAATTACATATTACTAACAATAGTTCTGCAAGTTCATTTTTCAATTCTAGCAGTACTATGGGATGCATACCATCTGATCCAGGAGATTTGCTACTCTTCAATTTGTCAATTTGCCCCATTACATCCTCTAGGCTTATAGAGATTTTATTCAGTTTCTCCGAGTCGTCAGCTTTGAATACCATTTCTGGCACCGGTATCTCTCCCAAATCTTCCTCGGAGAAGACCAAAGCAAAGAATTCATTTAATCTCTCTGCTATGGCTTTGTCTTCCCCGATTGCCCCTTTTACCCCTCGGTCATCTAGCAGTCCAACCGATTCTTTTGCGGCTTCTTGCTTTTAATATACCTAAAATATTTTTTACTAAGTATGAGCAGAGAGCAAGTGGGAAGAGGTCAACAGGGGTAAAAATCTGTGTGTAGACTGTATAATGAGATGCGTGCATCTGTACTGAATTACAATATATATTCTTGCCTGACCTTCTTTCTCTTGCAATGTATATAATATGCAGTAACAATAATACAATAATTTGGATTTATATGCATTGCTGCTAACAATGGCGCTCCAGCAACCAATTGCTTTGCTTGATATCCAGATGAGGTAGGTTCTCAAAGGCTGCAGTATTGACAGATTTCCACCTTTCTATGTGGTCATATAAGGGTAAATTCTCAAAATGTTGCCAAAATTTAGGTGCTTTGATGATGTGCACATTGTATAATGGCGGTTATACTCACAACTGCTGTTACAGAATACTAGCGTGTCTGCATTTACTCACACATACACTTAGACCAGCTGAATGGCTGGATAAATACTCGCACCTTACTATAGGAAGTCAGCCACACAAATGCTAGTATTCTCTTACCCATGCGTAAAACTCCCTGACATGCTCATAACCTGGCCATGCCCCTCCCAGGTCCACGCCACTCTTGAAGTTGCACACTCTGGAATTTGACTACACAACTTATAGAATACCGACTAAGGGCATTCACATGCATAACTGCTAATTGGTGCCAATTAGCACCAATGAAGGCCAATGTATAGCCTATTTTGCTCATTAACACCAATTATCAGCTCATTATTACATTAAGCTACATGCACAACTGACCTTATTCTATAACTTGCTTGCACATTTGCACACTAGTTGCAAATCTTGGAGTGCACCTTTCTAGAATGTAAGAGATAAGGGATAATTCTATAACCATATGCACTATAGGTGCCTAGTGGATGCCTGATAGGAGCTATTTTATAAATGAAAGTAAGCACCTACTTTCCTTTTGTAGAATACTAGCCAGTGGCGGTCCTACCATTAGGTCAACTGAGACAGGGGCCTCAGGCGGCACTCTTCAGGAAGCGGCATATCCCCCCACACCAGTTGCAGTCTGGCATCTCCCCTCTTCCTTCTTCAATCCCCTTCCCTAAGCCTACCTTTCTTTATTAGAAGTCGATCACAGCAGTGATTCCCATTGGCTGCCCTGCCACTGGCACTGGCTTCTTCTCTCTACTGCAGCCCACCTCTCTGACATAACTTCCTGTTTCTTTAGAGGTGGGCCACAGTAGATAGGCTGTTGCCCCTGATGACGCTAATGAAGCAAAACACAGACTGTGTAGGGTGCAGGAAAATTGCGAGATGGAAAAGGTTTGACCTGTGAAGATTTGTGGAATGGGTCCAGACATTTCAACCTAATGTCTGCTGTGTCAGAGAGAAGCACATTGCTACCTAGCTGTTAAATTTGAGATTGAGAATACATCCCAGTAACAGCATCATCGGATTGATGGATATGGACTTTTGAGAAATGAATGGAAGGGAGCCTCTATGAAAGAACTTTTAAAATGGAGTAGGAGGCTAACAGTGAGGTAGTGGAGGAGGATTTGCTGGTATAAGTGTATCGCAGTAGGAAGTCATTGTCACTGTATTAGGTTATGATGAAATGTTTGGATGTGTGGGTGTTTATAGCTGATTTACCTTTGGTATTTGTTTTAAAAAAATTGATAATATTTTGTGATATAGTAAAGTGCAATTTAGTGATAGTTGTTAAATGATTTATAAGTATGATCTATAGATGGGAATTACTAGTGAGGTAATTAAATTACAAAGTGCAAAGTGATGCACGTAGGAAAGAGGAATCCAAACCATAGTTATGTGATGCACCGCCCACAAAAAAGATCTAGGTGTCATCGTTGATGATATGTTGAAACCTTTTGCTCAGTGTGCAGCAGTGGCTAAGAACGCAAATAGAATGTTAGGAATTATTAGGAAATGAATGGAAAACAAAACTCTAAGAATATTATAATGCCTTTGTATTACTCCATGGTGTGACCGTACCTTGAATACTGTGCAATTCTGGTCACTGCATCTCAAAAAAGATATAGCGGAAGTAGAAAAGGTACAGAGAAGGGCGACACAAATGATAAAGGGGATGGGACTTTCCTATGAGGAAGGGATAAAGAGGCTATGGTTCTTCAGCTTGGAGAAGAGATGGCTGAGAGGAGATATGATAGTGGTCTATAAAATATTGAGTGGATTGAAATGGATAGACATGAATCTCTTGTTTACCCTTTCCAAAAATACAAGGACTAGGGGGCACGCAATGAAGCTACTAAGTAGTAAATTTAAAACAAATCAGAGAAAATATTATCTTCACTCATCGTGTAATTATACTCTGGAATTCGTTGCCAGACAATGTGGTAAAAGCAGTTAGCTTAGCAGGCTTGAAAAAAGGTTTGGATAATTTCTTTTAAAAAAAAAAGTCCATAAGCCATTATTAAGATGGACTTGGGGAAAATTCACTCCTTATTTCTAGAGTAAGTAGCATTAAATCTGGTTTACTCTTTTGTGACATGGATTGACAACTGTAGAAACAGGATCCTGAGCTTGATGGACCTTTGGTCTGTCCCAGTATGGCAACACTTATGTTCTAGTGCATGACCTTTCAGAAGAGTGTGCACTATTAATGACATATGTAAAAACACAACCAAGGCACATCCCTAATTGTTACCCTCAGTCAGAACCTTCAGGAGCTCTGAACGATGTGGCAAAAATGTCACTTTTTGACTAGAAGAATGTTTGGCCCATGCTATATGCAACCATATCTCTACAGTAGTATGCAAAGAAACAAGTTTTAGTTAAGGAGCAGGGAAGTAGAGGTCATGTAGAAGAGCAAGCTGGAATGCTTTGACATCTACTGGGCTACCCTCAGAGTGGCATCATGGTCGCAAGGTCAGAGACATCCTTCTGATACCTCTTGTATCACCATTTGGATCTTTTCTTTTCCAGCTCTTACCCCAACCCATTGTCCACAGACCTGAACATTTGAGAATGGGGCTGGAGGGACATTCTGGACTTAGCAAATGGAAAATGATCACTTTCTGCTTTTTCCTATTTTATTTTTGTAGCCATTCTACTGACTGCCAGTATAACAAACGCTGAGAAATAACTTTTCCTCTCTCCTGCCTCAACTGCAGCAGGTACTGTCATAAATTAGTATGCTCTGAAGTTTTTCGTGTGCATATACTCAGCTGTTTTCTACAGAAGCACAGAAAGGCGGGAAATGCTCACTCTTAAGTAGGTGAAATATCTTAACACAGATCCATAAATCATGGAGAACAGAGCTGTTACCCAATACAATAACTTTCCAGGAAAATTTCATAACAAGTTCTCTGTAGCTGTAAAGTAGTATAGCATCTGTTAAATTACAGTTCCTTCTCTGTAGCTTCAAAGTATGCCCTCAAGTCTTTGCCTTATTGCCAAGTTTTCAACATCATGACTAAATGCTACACAGATGAGCTTTTCAAATAATTATAGACCTGTAATCCTGACAATCTCTTCATTTCCTTCTGCCCGGGAGCTATCGTTTAAATGCAGCATGTAGCATGACAAATTGTAGCAACAAAAATGTCCATGGACCCACAAGCTGTGGAAAGGCATCCAACTTAATCAGGATAGACCTATAGCAAATGAAAATCCGCATTGTAGTCTCTCAGCCAAGGAAAATTCAACATCAGGGCATGCAAAAGTCATACAAATGGCTGCTGGATTTTGCTCTAAGACCTTGGACTTCACTCCCAGTCTTCAAGGGCTGCCAATGGGTAAAGTTTTCAGGATAGCCCTAGTAAATATGCATGAGAGATTTATATGCCTACTATCTCCATTGTATGCAAATCTCTCTAATGCTTATTCATTAGGGATATCCTGAAAACCTGACCCGTTGGTGGCCCTTGAGGATAGGGAGTGATAACTAAAATTGTAAGGCGGGGAAGTCCTTAGGGCACATCCAGACAGTCAGGTTTTCAGGATATCCAATATGAATATGCAAGAGATGAATTTGCATGCAGTACCTCCACTGTTTGAAAATCTCTGTCATGCATATTCATTGTGGGTATCCTGAAACCTGACTGGCTAGGTATGCCCCGAGGACTCGGTTCAGAACCACTGCAAGGCATGGTTGAAAGCTCAGATCATCCTCCGTCTCCACTGCTTCCTGTGGTGAGCTGTGTATGGTCATGAGACTGCCATAGATAGTCTACAGCAAACAGCACTGTAGCCCTTTCATTTATATTGGATCCCAATGTATTTTATAACTGAATACTTCAAAAAGGAAGTGCTAGTATCACCACTAGGCCAGAAAATTAACTGCAGGCTTTGATTGCTTGATCTCTATGGCAACTGCCAATGGACAGAAGGGAAAAGGGGTAATTAAATCATTATTTTCACTGGGGCAGTTCATACCTGAGCAGTTAGTGCCATCAGTGTGCATAGCACTGTATATATATATAGGTAACATATACAAGTGAAATGAAAAGGCCAGGATTTACAATATAACAAAAAGTAGAGAGCTAAACAGGGAATGAAATCTGTATAGCATTATGTGGAGAGCTTAGCTTGTATCGTTTTCAAGATTTTACACAAACATTGTTCAAATTGTCAACTAGGACTTATTTTATACCCTATGAAGAGAAATTCTTCTCAGTTTATGTCTATTGGTCTTAAGTTGTCCCTCTATCAAGTATATTAGTTTTAAAAAATTGTGGAAGAGTTCTTTCTCATTTCAAGCAAGATCTGGCATGGCCTGCCTCCTTCATTAGCAACATTGGCTTCTTACTATACTTTTCAGAAATGTTTCAAAAATATCTTTTACAGTAGACTTTGACTGAATGTAACTTAGCTACAAATTGTGATGCTTTATCTTATGTTAGCAGCCGCGAACCCTAAAGAACTTGGTGAGTTATAAATCTATGGAAAAGAATTATAATCTTAGCAAAGACATTAAGGATGGAGAAAGGGCCTGCACATATCATCCCTGCACTATGACCCCTGGATGTAAGTATGCTTTAAATTGAGCAACTATGATTATAATCTGCTGTGTGCTGTACTTTTTGCTTTTGCCTTCAAATTGCTGGACTTGCGCTTAGAACTGCTCTCTTTCCCCTTCCATTACCCTGCATCCTGCTCTTTTTATATGGATTCTAATGAGGGTTGCAAATGTCTGATGCGCCACCTGCTCCGTTAGGCCCAGATGATCAAAACAAGCAAACGCAGGCACTAGAGGCCATTAGCACCAGACTAGCGCCCGCATTTGCTTGCTTCCCAGGATCAGAGCCAGCAAGCGAGCATAATAATGCGCTCGCCGGCTCTGAATGCTAACAGGATGCAAACAGGAACATTAGTATTCCTCCCCAATGCTCAGCGGGCAGTGCGCCAAACTAGTTCACTGCTACTGCTGTAAACCCTATGCCAGCTCGAAGCTGGCATTACGGTTTACAGAGCATTGGGGAGGAATAGGGAGCCCAATCCAGCATGCATCTGCATGCTAGCAGACCCCCCTCCCCCAAACATACACAAAATGTAATCACACACACACGACCGAAACCCAAGAGCCCCTCCTGTAGGATCCCTGACCCCCCCCCCCCCCCCCCCCACCCAAGCCAACGATATGGGCGTCTGGAGATCCGGTGGATCTTCAGCCCCCCTAACCCCTCCTCATACCTAAAAAAAAGCCATGGTTGCCCAGTAGGCCGCAAACCCAAACCCCCCACCTGGTGGTCTAGCAGCCCCCTCTCCCCCCATACCTCTGCGATGGAGGAGGGAGTTGCACACTCCTTCCTCTTCCAGCACCACCTTCAAAATGGCAGCAGCCTATGATGGGGTAGCCCTGCCCAGCACATCCCAGGATGCACTGGGCAGGGCAGGGCGCCATCATTTTGAGGGTGGCGCTGGAAGAGGAGAGAATGTGCTACTCTGTCCTCCATCGCGGAGGTACAGAGAGGGAAGAGGGGGGCCGCTAGACCACCAGGTGGTGGGGTTGGGATTTATAGCCCAAAGGGCTACCAGGGCTTTTTTGTCGGGGGGGGGAGTCAAGGTCCACTGGACCTCCAGTCCAGTGTCACTGTGGAGTCGAGCTTGGGGTGGCACTAGGCCACCAGAGCCAAAGAGATGGCAGAGGTCTAGGGGTCCCACAGACCTTCATCTCCTGCGTTTGACAGGTCCAGGCTTTTGTCAAACTAATGCGGAAAGATTGTGCCTGAGCGCATATTCAGGCACAATCCTCCCGCACTTTAACCCTATGATCAGAGCTAATAGCTTGCCTAAATTTGCATGCTATTAGCTCTGATCATAAGGGTGTTATAGCCTTGCACTGTCCCAGTGTCATTTTTAGAGCACTGATTACAGCGCAGGGCTTCTGATTATCGGCACCTTAGGGAGAAGAGGCCCTGCTATGCAGGCAGTGAATTTGGTTCTGTTGCATTATCTAGTGACCTTTCAAATCCATTTCCATAGCTAAAGGTGTTTTTGCCTGCAGAAAGGAACTGTCGCAGGAGGAATGTGAACGATTACAGGAGGACCTTGCGAGACTGGGAGAATGGGCGTGCAAGTGGCAGATGAAGTTCAATGTTGACAAGTGCAAAGTGATGCATGTGGGTAAGAGGAACCCGAATTATAGCTACGTCTTGCAAGGTTCCGCGTTAGGAGTTACGGATCAAGAAAGGGATCTGGGTGTCGTCGTCGATGATACGCTGAAACCTTCTGCTCAGTGTGCTGCTGCGGCTAGGAAAGCGAATAGAATGTTGGGTGTTATTAAGAAGGGTATGGAGTCCAGGTGTGCGGATGTTATAATGCCGTTGTATCGCTCCATGGTGCGACCGCACCTGGAGTATTGTGTTCAGTACTGGTCTCCGTATCTCAAAAAAGATATAGTAGAATTGGAAAAGGTACAGCGAAGGGCGACAAAAATGATAGTGGGGATGGGACGACTTTCCTATGAAGAGAGGCTGAGAAGGCTAGGGCTTTTCAGCTTGGAGAAGAGACGACTGAGGGGAGATATGATAGAAGTGTATAAAATAATGAGTGGAATGGATCGGGTGGATGTGAAGCGACTGTTCACGCTATCCAAAAATACTAGGACTAGAGGGCATGAGTTGAAGCTACAGTGTGGTAAATTTAAAACGAATCGGAGAAAATTTTCTTCACCCAACGTGTAATTAGACTCTGGAATTCATTGCCGGAGAACGTGGTACGGGCGGTTAGCTTGACGGAGTTTAAAAAGGGGTTAGATAGATTCCTAAAGGACAAGTCCATAGACCGCTATTAAATGGACTTGGAAAAATTCCGCATTTTTAGGTATAACTTGTCTGGAATGTTTTTACGTTTGGGGAGCGTGCCAGGTGCCCTTGACCTGGATTGGCCACTGTCGGTGACAGGATGCTGGGCTAGATGGACCTTTGGTCTTTCCCAGTATGGCACTACTTATGTACTTATGTACTTATGAAAATTGTTCACAGCTGAAAGTATTTGAGTAGTTCCTCAACATATGTGCTTGTACCTGCATTGAGTAAAGGCGTTCCTAGGAGGGGGGGGGGGGGGGGATTAGGGCAAGGAATGCAACACCACAAGTACATGTGTTATTATATTTATTTATTTATTTATTTGTTTATTTATTTATTAGGATTTATTTACCGTCATTTTGAAGGAATTCACTCAAGGCGGTGTTCAGTAAGAATAGATCAAATATGAGCAATAGACAATTACAGCAATAAAAATATTCAAAAACAATACAAAGTATGGCATGGAGGGGCATAATCGAACGTGAACGCCTATCTCCATGGGCGTCTATGTCCGAAAATGGGTACGTGAAGAGGCGGGACAGACCGTATTTTCGAAAAAATGGACGTTTTTCAGCTGGGCGTTTGGTTTTTTTAGCGATAATGGAAACTAAAAACGCCCAGCTCAAAAACGTCCTAATCCGAGCCTTTTGGTCGTGGGAGGGGCCAGGATTGGTAGTACACTCGCCCCCCTGATATGCCAGGACACCAACTGGGCACCCTAGAGGTCAGTGCGGTGGACTTCAGACAACGTTCCCACATGCATAGCTCCCTTACCACGGGTGCTGAGCACCCAACCCCCCTCCCCCAAAACCCACTACCCACAAATGTACAACACTACCATAGCTCTTAGGGGTGAAGGGGGCACCTACATGTGGGTACAGTGGGTTTTGGAGACCTCCCATTTACCAGCACAAGTATTACAGGTAAGGGGGATGGGCCTGGGTCCACCTGGCTGAAGTGCATTGCGGTACCCACTAAAAGTGATCCAGGGACCTGCATACACGCAGGCCTCTAGGACTTGTTGCTGCTATATAACATTGGCACACCAGTTGACACCTGAAGACTAATCTCTCCGAAAACGTCCTTTATTGGACTAAGCACGCTTACTCACAGTTAACTGCAGATCAGAGGTTGTGCCCCACTGGCAACGAGTCTCCCTGGTACTGAGATTAGCAGTAGGTTAGAGCTGGCAGAATGGTGTACAATGCCCTCTTTCAGCCATATTCAAGGTAAGAACTAAGTTCTGTAACGTGGCTAACACGTGAAAGGGATCTAAAACTGGCTTACAAAAATGGCCACTACCTCATGGACTACCGGAAACAAAACAGGGCACACTCTGACCCAGTAAGCAGGGGGAAAAGCACCATGGGAGTAGAGCCTACCAACTACCAACATCGTGAGCATTTGCCACAAGCTAGTGGAATCACGGAGCCCAATACCCTACACCCACCACAATGCATTGCTGATGTGACTCTGCAGTGCGCATAACAGAAAAGTTGTCACACTCACCCGAGAGCCACATCAGAACCAGGGAAAGGCTGTCAGAGGATAGAACACATTCTGCTGTCATAGAGGTGGGTACAGCATTTGAGGCTGGCATAGTGGCTGGAAAAAAAGTTTGTAAAGTAGGGTGTTTTTTGGTGGGACCGTTAGTGGCCACTGAGGGAGTCCGGGGAGGTCATCCCCGATTCCCTCCGGTGGTCATCTGGGCAGTTGGGGCACTTTTTTGGGACTTGTTCGTGAAAAAAAAGGGTCCAAAAAAAGTGACCCAAAATCGAGGTAAAAACGCTTTTTTTTTTCGATTATCAGCTAAAGACGCCCATCTCTCCTTGGCCGATAACCACGCCCCAGTTCCACCTTCACCACGCCTCCGACATGCCCACGTCAACTTTACCCGTTTCCGCGATGGATTGCAGTTGGAAACGCCCAAAATCAGCTTTCGATTATACCGATTTGGGCGCCCATGGGAGAAAGACGTCCATCTCCCGATTTGAGTCGCAATATAGGCGTTTTTCTCTTTCGATTATAAGCAGGATAGTATACTATTTATAATGTCAACACAATACGTAATAGAACATTATAATTGACAGCGAAGGGTAAAGCAAAGATGTAACATATAGAAGGGTAAGAAAGTAGGAAGAGTTAGAAAGTAAGGTGACTGATTTAAAGAAAGTTGCACATGAGGTCAGAAATGGTTAAATATTATCTCAGCTAGGGTAGGAGTGGATAAACATGTCCTGCTGCAGTATATGCAGCCTGTGTCACTCCTTGTGTGTGTGAGTGAGACTAACGAGTTAGTTACTTCTTCCAGTAAAGGCCTGGTTGAAGAGCCAAGCTTTCACCTGCTTCCTGAAGTACAGATAGTCTTGTGTTAAGCGCAGCCTTTCAGGCAGTGCATTCCAGAGTGTGGGGGCTACTCCGGAGAAGGCTCGTTGCGGGTATCACATTGTGTAATGTCTTTTGGAGAGGGTGTGGTTAGTGACAGTCCTTGGGAGGACCTTAGTGTCCTTGGCAGTGTGTGGAGGATCATCCTATTTTTCAGGTATAGAATGAAAAAGTATCTGCATAAAAAAAGGAGGTACAAGTATACTTTTCCCTTTGGCAATTTTCAAAGTACTTTCTCTTTGAGATCTGGTGTAAAATCCACAGATAAAAAGCAGCAGCGTACTTTGCGGCACTCCAGGCAGAATGAAAGTTACCCTATTAGGGACTAAGTGTATTTCATTTTTTAATGTATTGTTTACCATAACTTTATAAGAGATATACAGGACTAACCTTGTTGAAAGAAATACAGTGGGCATCAGTCACGAACAATACAATATCAACACAAAGCAAAAATCAATCAATTACAAAGGTAACACACTAACTAACCCTTGGATTCTATACATGGTGCTGACATTTGCGGATCCAAGCTGCACATACAAAACTCAATTAGTGAATGAGCTATCAAGGATGAATTCATGGGCCTTAACAATCAATAATTGCACTTTATTGGCACTAGTTTGGATTTGCGTGTGCATCTGCTTGCATGCTATTCTATAATCCCAAGTGCCTAAGAGTCCTGTTTACAAAGGCGCACTAGTGTTTTTAGCATATACTAAAAATTAGCGTGCGCTAAACATGTAGACGCCAATAGGAATATTATAGGCATCTACACAGTTAGCGTGCACTAATTTTTAACACGCACTAAAAATGCTAGCACACCTTTGTAAAGAGGGCCCTAAGTTTCATAGCATGCAACTCAAAAGGGGGTGGGCCATGGGAGGGGCATGGGCAGGTCTGGGGCATTCCAAAAGTTGGCAAACAGTTTTATAGAATAGCACCATTTACATGCTGAAATGCCAGGCCTTGTGCTGGGGGGGGGGGGGCTTAGATTTCACAGATCCTAGAGAAAGTCCAGGATCTGTCAGACCTCTTCAATGGGTCTCCCCCATTCCTCCCTTGCTGGCAAACCCTGATGCCAGCTCCGAGCTGGCGTAGTGTTTGCAGCGGGAGCAGCGCCTTTGTTTGGTATGCTGCCCATCATTAGGGAAGAATGCGGGAGACGCTTATTTGCATGCATTTGCATGCAATTAGTGATCAGAGTTGGCGAGCGCATTGTTTCACATGCTGGCCAGCTCTGATCATCAGGCAGAAGCAAGCATGGGTGCTAGTAGGGCACTATCGACCTGTAGCACCCACATCTGCTTTTGATCATCTGGCTGTCAAAATCCATTCACCACATAGGTGAGGGCTTGGCTAGGCTTGCACAGTTCACTTGATGGTATAATTAAGCAGATGTAAATTCAATTAGTTGGTAAACACTTACAGGTGCCTGGGTATCCAGGTAACAGACACTGTGACTCAGCAGTAGTAATGTTATCAGATGCTAAGACTGTTTTTCTTTCTACTCCTGCCTACTAAGGTTGTAATTTACAGGATTTGCCTGGATGACATAGGATTTATTCAGGGTTCTTGCTATCTCCTCTTCCTGAATTAAACAAGGATGGGAAGTTTCCCCATACCTCCCCATTATAACAAGCCAGCAACCGGGTTTCGGCTATGTTACTTGTCCCTTAGGGCCTGATACCATTCCAGCAGGTTCAACATAAGAACAGTGGCCAATCCAAGTTATAAGTACCTGGCAGAAACCCAAATAGTAATGTAACCAGAGGAAACAAAATAATTTTAATTTAGATTTATCTGGCCCCTGGAGAGTGGGGGAGCTCTGGAGGTGGTCCTGAGATGGTCCCATAATGGAGGGCAGACCCAGCAAAGGAGTCATGATGCAGACATGACCTGTGGGGTTCTGGGCTGCCCTGAAGCAAGAGAAAACTGGGAGAGGACATTAGGAGAGGCCCTGGTTCTACAAAAGCCTGTACTAGGCAGAAGACATTGCTACGTGCACGCACAGCATCACAGATGTGTGGTGATGTCATTATGTCATCACTCCTGCATGCACAAAAGATGGGGAGAGACTGACTCCAGGAAGTTCCTGGAGCTTAGAAGAAGTCTGTACCACCAATGAATTTAATAAAAATATTAAAATAAGAGTCGGGCCAAGTTTAAAAATAAGCCCTAATTTGTTGGGCAATGGGTCATTGTGATTGTGCAATTGTGCATGCTTGGGAAAAGCCCGTGTTTTCCACAATATTGACCCTGGGAGTTGCTGGGAGTAGAGGTGGGGTTACTGAAAGCCTGAAGTTTGCAGATGCTCAATGAGGTCACTGGAGATCTGTACTGGCACCTGATAAATAAATAATTTAAAATGTATTTCAAGTGAAAGCAAAGTTAGAAATGCAAATAAAGAGGTGTTTAGGGTTGGCAAATGTGTGTTATGACTCTCTTTAAGTCTGTTTTATGTGTTAAACGGTGGAAATTGTTTGATACTGTAAGGAGGTTGGAGGCCAGACTACATTCCCCACAAGGCCCTGAGAGAAGGGATCGGGGGGGTAGGTCCCAAAACCAGGTATGGCCCCCACGTGGAAGGGCGGGGAAAAAGGACTGGAAAGAGCAGCCGCTATGGCAGACGAGGGCCAGAAGGGGGAGCAGGGATGACAAAGCTCAATTCCCTTGGGTTAGAAATCAGTACAAGATTCCTTCCACCTGGGAGGGGGAGGAGGTCTCCAACCAACAGCCTAGCAGAGAAGCAGAGTTAATGGAGTGCTTGGAGGAAAGAGAGTCTGGAGGGACCAGCACACCAGGTTTGGAGGAGCCGGTTGACATGGACTGTAATTGTACTTTGGGGCAGAGTTGCAGGGACTGAAGGCAGTGGGTGGTCACAGGAGTCAATTAGCTGTGTTGTGGGCGGTGTACTGCCATTCTGCAACCACTCAAGTGGAAAGACTTTTAAAACTGCAACCCAGGCTGTTGAACTGGGGGAGAACTTGGATTTAAAGGGAAGTTTTTTTCTTGTTGCTTTGTTTTGGAAACTGAATGGGACTTTAACCTCCTTGAACTGAGATTTGTGGAGGAGGGGAAATAAACTGTTTGGAACTAAAAGCTGTGTTGTCTGGAAGGACTTTGTTTGTGGACTGCTGAAGGGAGCCTACCACCCCCTGAAGGTTTGCTACCGGGATACAGTTATTACAATACCTATTTTGGGTGATGTGGGGTTATATCAGTTAAACCTTTACATAATTCACATAAATGAAAGTCTGTGAACTGATTTATGTGGTTTAAATTCAAAAATGAGGGTTTAAATATTATTTTTAATTTAAAATAGAGTATGGAACGTATATGAGTTCAAAGCTGAATGAAGCTGAATGCTGATTGGTTGTACAAATGCAGAAAAAGGAACCTGACCAAAACAGATGGAGGAGAGCAACAGAAGCCACAGAAGAGAGAGGAGGTGCTGCACAGACTATGTGAGAGAATGGTTTCTGTGTAAAAATTTGGGTGAAATTGGAACGAATAATAAAGAAATTGAACACATGCGGAATGTGTGGAAAATAGAAAGTAGAAACAGTAAATTTTAGAGGTTACAAAAGAAAAAAAATAAGTATTCTAACACTGAGTGATAGGATTTAAAAGAATTCTCTTAAGTGAGTAATTTGAATTATTTGCTGGGTCAGCAAAGGTTGGACTGAAGGAGTAAATATTTGGAGGAAAAAATTAAACTAGCATTTTTGCAATCTGTTTTGGCTAATTCCTTATTAAAAGGGATTTTTTTATATTTAATTCTTCAAAGAAAAGATTTAAAGTGAAGAACCTCTAAAGGATATCTGAGTGAATGATTAAGAATTTTGGAATTGTATGTGTGAAAGAACAGCAAAAGTACTACAGCACTGAAGAGAATCACAATTCTCCTAACAGATTAATTTACGGGAAAGTAAATAAGTATAGACAGGAATTTCAGTCAGGAATATTGTACTTATTATTACACTTTTATTTAGTAATCCACAGTTGTCAAGTATCCTGTTAATAGGAACACATATTCGAAGTGCACTCAATTAGGGAGGCAGACTTTCTCCTTTTATTTTATTTTAAAGATAGTAACAGGAAGAAGACAGATGAAGTTTACAAGACAGATGAAGCAGAGAACTCAAGAGAGCTAGAAAAACAGATAAAGAAAGAAAGAACTTGAAAGACATTTAAACATTACAGAGACTGAGATATTTACACGCATATAACACATACTTACCTGACAGGGACTTTGGTTTTAATTTAGACCTGTAAGAAAAACAGAGAACTTTACTTAAAGAAAACAGTTCCATTACTGTTTAAGTTTAAACGTTTTTATTGAGACAATAATACACAACTACACAAAGGAACTTCAAATCAATATACAAAAGTAGCAGAAAGCTTGGATTCTTATAGCTCTCCGCCAAGAATATTGAGAAATGTAACTATCTACCCAATAGAACCTCTGCCCCCCTTCCCATCCCAGAACCCGTAACCATAATGGTACAAAAGTAAAGAAAAGAATGATGCCTCAAAACAAGTTCTTAACATCTACTAGAAGAATACAAATGATTCAGTATCAAACTTCGTACAGCAGGTGATATAGATTGCAAACAAGAATCTTAAGCAGAGAGGTATTTTGTTACTCTTTTTGCATATGTGGTTGCATCTCTAGCCTCCCACAGTGCTAAACTGTGGACCTGGGCATGCCAGGAGCAAAATGATGGATGCTCCAGACTCACCTATGCACATAGTATTCACTTTTTCCCCACTATAATAAAAAGGAGAGCCTTCCCGTCTCTACCCACCTCATAAAAAGCAAATAGATGTTAAGAATTATTATTAAGGGGCCCTTTTACTAAAGCGTGAGTACGCTAACAGAATTAGCACACACTACATGCTAAGAAGCCCATGCTTTAGAAAAAGGGCCCCTAAGAAAGGAATGACAAAATAAAACAGAGAATATCATAATGTTTCTGCATTGATCCATGATTCAACCATACCTTGAGTATTGTGTATAGGTCTGATTGCCCCATTTAAAAAAAAAGATATGGTGGAACTGGAAAAGAACAAAACACAAAAGGATAGTAAAAATACAACCTATAATATCAAAAAATCTATATTTGCTATAACATGTCAATGGATGTTAGTACCACGTAAAAAACGAACAAATTTAAATAAACAAAACCTCAACTGCCCCAGGAGACACTAAACAGTAATCAACCTGAAATGGGCTACTCTCACAGGTTCCCGTTGGCGTTTATTAGAAAGAAGGAACACAGAAAAACAACTCTCTACAACAAGAGAGAAAAAAAACTGTGTTCCCCCCAAAAAAACAAAACAGCCAACTGAGCATTAGTACAGATAAACTAACATACCAAAAGGCACTACCTACATAAAATGCAAAAATCAAAACTCCATGTGCACAAAATACTTATCTTCGCAGCTGCAAGACCATTGAAAAACAGCCAGAGCACCACAGACAATTCATTATGTAGTCATCATTCAGCACGGCATATCAGCAGACTGGATAGCAATCCTTGACAGGGATTGGGCACCCCCCCCCCCCCCCCCCCCCCCGTTTCGTATTCTTCGTCACATACATGGAAAGGCAGGGGAAGCCAAAATGATAAAGGGAATTGAAGAGCTCTCCTAAGAAGAAAAGCTAAACAGACTAAGGCTCTACAGCTTGGACATGAAGGGGGTAATTTTATAATATGCTATTTAGGTGCTGATTATAAAATACACTTAGATGATATTTCAGCACTTAAATCTATGCACATCCATTTACACCAAGGAAAATGTGGTGTAAATCCTGGTGTGTAGATTTAGGTGCACTGGGCCATACTCTATAACTAGGCATGGAAATTTCAGAACGCCCATGAAACACCCATCATGCCCCTTTTTGCCTGTACGTTAGAAGTTTGGCATACATTGTTATAGAATATGCTTAGTGAGCTATTATTATTAATACTACTAATAATACTATTAATACCAAATTATTAATACTACTAATCATTTCTATAGTGCTACTAGATGTACACAGCACTGTACAAATTATATGCAGGTACTTTCTCTGTCCCTAGAGGGCTCACAATCTAAGTTTCTTTTTTTTTTTGTTTGTTTGTTTCTGGGGCAATGGAGAGTTAAGCGACTTGCCCAAGGTCACAAGGAGCTGCAGTGGGAATTGAACCCAGGTTTCCAGGATCAAAGCCTGCTTCACTAACCATTAGGCTACTCCTCCACTCCAATTATAATCAGTGCCAATTAGTACTCGTTAATGCTTGTTAAGTGCTATTACCAGCGCTCAATAGCTTAAGCTTGTTAAATTGCACGCATTATTATAGAAACCGGCATGGATCTTTAGGTGCAGTACATAGAATCCGGGAGTAAGGGGGTTATTTTATAATATAGAATTACACATTATGGACTAGATTCAGTAAATGATGTCCACATTTGGGTGCTGAAAAAAATCCATGCAGAGAATTATTCTACAAACGGTGTTCAAAATTGCACATCATTTATAGAATAGTGCTTACAGACGATTTCTGCACCAGCTTTGAGCATGAGGTTTTACACCAACTGAAACCTGGTATAAATCCTGGAAGTAACTTGTGCGGATCCCTGGTATTCTATAATACTGTGCGCATCTTTAATGAACGCCCCTGATCCACTCATGCCCCTATGGCCACGCCCCTTTTGAGTTGCACACTAAAAGATTTGTGCGAGGATGTTTGCAGAATAGTGCATAGCAAGATGTGCACGCAAATGTTGCGAATTAGCGCCAAATAACTGTCAGCACTCAATTATTGGCACTAATTGGCTCATTAACCAAGTTAGTTGTGCGTGCATCTCAGGATCGCATGCAAATTTGCATGCGTAAATGTGGGTGCCATTTGTAGAATTGCTTTTCACATGTGTAAATGTTTAGAATATAGCATAGTCAGCATATAAATATAGAAACACAGTTATAGGTAAGCATCAACAAATTCCAAAAAGTTATTCTTAAAGGAGGAAAATGCCTCAAGAAGCACCTCTAGCTTGTAACAACAGGCAGAGGGCTAGGGCTTCTTCATCACGGGCTAAAAAACCTCCTTCTTCGTTTCTCTTCTTAGCACATAGAGAAGCATAACCTTAATGCACTAGATAATTACTTAACTTAGTAATTATCTAGTGGGCAGATGGGTGGGCAGATGAACCCCTCCCTAGGTGATTTGGAGGCTCATTTTCAAAGCACTTAGCCTCCCAAAGTTCCATAGAAACCTATGGAACATAGCCTCCCAAAGTGCTTTGAAAATATGCCTCTTGGTCTCTCCTTGTCTCACCTGCATGCCATCTGCTATTTACAAGGTATGTAGGAGGGACAGTTGTTGGGAGTTTTCAGCTGGTGGGGCTTGGGAATCCCTGCCAGCCACACGATAGGTGTGCTGCTTCTGGGTGGGCCTGAGCCCAAAGTGGGTGGGCCTGGGCCCACCCATGCCCACCCTTGGCTACGCCACTGGCTTCTTAAGGCATTTTCCTCCTTTAAGAATAACCTTTTGGAATTTGTTGATGCTTACCTATAACTGTGTTTCTATATTTATATGCTAACTTTGATAAGAAGGAACCAGTTTCCCTATTATATTTTTAAAATATAGCATATACATGGGTATGTGAGCACATACATGCATATATGTCAATCTTTGCCTAAGCACTTTTCTATAAATTCACACATATATTGCATAGCACTTTAAGCATACACAGGGGCAGGGCAGATCATGAGTGGGCAGTAGCATATTTATACAAGGTGCATGTGTTGCATGCACATCCCCTGTCAGACCCGGCCCTCCGTCCTTCTCCCATACCTTAAAATCAACTCCGCTGCAGCCTTCATCCAGGCAGCGGCACTCATAGGCTGCCTGTGGCCTGCACTGGGACTTCCTCTCTGAACCATCCTGCCCTTCACAAAACAGGAAGTTGCATCAGAAGGGGCAGGGTGGTTCAGAGATGAAGTCCTGGTGGAGGCCGCAGGCAGCATACGAATGTCGTTGCTGCTGCCTGAGCAAAGACTTCAGCACAGATGATTTTAAGGTACTGGGGGAGCACAAGGGAGACAGGGAGCATGTGGAAGACATACCCCCTGTAAAAAAATTCTTGGCTACACCACTGTGTGTGGGGCTCACACTTAGGCACATACCTTAAAGACTACTATGTTATGAACATATTTCCAGCATTTAGACGCCTGCAGTTACACCAGCTCTTTAGCTAATGTACGTGCTCATGCCTAACTTCTAGACGCATATATACCCGGTTAGGCTAGCATTCTATAACCAAAAGTAGGTGTCTACATCTAATATAATAATTTGCTCCTCCAACATTCCAATGTGTCTCACTGGGATCGTAACCACCTGCTGACATCACTCCTCCAATGTTCTCCTCCAACGTTCTCCTCCAATGTTCCAATGTGTGTCACTGGGATTGTAACCACCTGCTGACGTCACTCCTCCAACTTTCTCCGTCCCCCCTCCCTCCCAGTTCCATGGGACCCTGGAACTGGGAGGGAGGGACGGAGGGACAGAGGGAGGGGGGACCCTGGAAATGGGAGGGATGGAGGGGAACACTGGAACTTGGAGGGGGGGAGGGGGCCTGGAACTCGGAGGGAGGTACAGGGGGCAGGGGAGAGATGCTGCACATGGATGGATGGAGGGGGCAGGGCACAGAGGACGTTGCCTGCATATGGATGAATGCAGGGGAGAGAGCATCATGCAGGGGAGGAAGGGGACCCTGAAATTCGGAGGGAGGCAGGGAAGGGATGACCCTGGAACTTGGAGGCAGGGAGAGGATGACCCTGGAACTCGGAGGGAGAGAGGGGGACAACAACCCTGGAACTCGGAGGGAGAGACGACCCTGGAACTTAGAGGGCGGGAGGGAAGGTGGACCCTGGAACTGGGAGGGAGGGGGCCCTGGCACACACTCTCAAGCTCACACACACACTCTTTCTCTCTCTCACAGACACACTTGCACCCAGTCTCACTCTCTCTCTGTCACACACACACACTCGCACATTCACTCTCTCCCTCTCTCACAGTCACTCTCACACACTCTCTCTCAAACATACACACTCTAAGGAAAACCTTGCTAGTGCTCATTTCATTTGTGTCAGAAACGAGCCTTTTTTACTAGTTCCTTTATAGAATAGACTCCTGCCAGATGCGCCCTGGGTGTCTAATTGTGGGTGCCCTGCTATACAATTTCCCTTATAATCCCAATGAATCACATGCAGAAAAAAGAAAGCAAATTTAGCATGTTCTTTCATACAAAAACCCTAAAATAATGTACACTTCAAAATGGGAACAGAAAAGGGAACTAGTAAGTTAGCCAAACCATCTGAGTCAAGAATGACACAACAGTTGGTTTTTCAGATTTACATAGTGGTATTACATGCAAACAATTGTAGAAGGTTATGAAAAGGACTGGAAAGCAAAACAGGAAAAGAAATTAGACTTCTTTTGTGTAATCATTGGAAAGATCAAAAGATGACCAAACTGCTTTCAGAAGGGGAAATTATATTGCCTTCCCTGCTTCTGAGCTGAACTGAGAATGTGTGGGAGCTACTGGGAAGAAAATGGACTCGTTGCGTAAATGCTTGGTAATACTGAAACTAGCCGAATGTGACAGGAAGTTATTGGGATAAGAAAATGACTGTTAATGATCTAACAGGAGGGGTTTTTTTATGGTGACTCAGGGGAGTATGCAGTGTCAGAGATTGCTTGTCAACAGGATATCCTAATCCATCAGCTGTGTGCTAAGTGAGAAACAGAAACGCTTTTCTTCTACCACCTATTTAGTTTCTGAGAAGTAAATGATACAAAGGATTTCCACGGGGATATGAAACCTTTTACATCCCAGACTGGATGACTCTGCTGGTGATTGGCACAGGGATGCTTAGCTTTCCATTTCTAAAACTGCCACCATGTATTATGGGGGAATTCTACAGAATCCCTAGGAAATGGTCACTTTCCTAGAAGACACTCTCCGCTGAGTTTCCAAAGGAATTCCCCCTCATAACCTCCATCCATAACACTATAAATCAGCTATGGATTGTCTGGGTGTACCCTATGTCTATCCTCTTCTCATTGGACAATTGCTGCGATTGGAACTGCTGTTCCTTTCTGGCACTATATGACTCTCAGGGAGCTTGTGCTATGCAGTGTCCCAACTCTCAAGCTGTTCTCTTGAAAGCACCACACAGTGCAAATTACTGAGAGCTGTAGGGCATCAGAAGGGAACAGCTGCTCTGGGGGTGGTACTAGCTGCCATTATCCAAACAAGATAAGGGTGTGGTTCCAGCAGTGCTGCATAGAAACATAGAAAAATGAAGACAGGTAAAGACCATTTGGCCTATCCAGTCTGCCCAACCAAGCCATCTACTCTCCCTTTAGAGATCCTATGTACTTGCCCAAACTTTCATGAATTCAGATACTGTTTTCATCTCAACCACCTCCACCTGGACCCAGTTCTATGAATTCACTACCCTTTCTCTGAAGAAGTATCCCCTTTCACCTTCATCCAGAACTTCCTTTTAATAGAAAGAGACTCATCTCCTGTGCATTTATGTCAAGTAAGTATTTAAACATCTCTATCATATCTCCCCTCTCCTGCCATTCTTCCAAAGTATACCTATTGAGATCTTTAAGTGTGTCCCCATACACTTTATGATGAAGACCACTGACCATCCAAGCATCCTTTCACTGTTGCTATTTTTATTTGGCCACCTGAGATCATCACATATGGTCACACCCAAGTCAGGCTCCTCTTTCATATTCAAAAGTTCTTCACCCCCTAAACTATACCATTCCCTCAGGTTTTAGCAAACCAAATGCATGACCCTGCATTTTTTAGCGTTAAATCTTAGCTGCCAAATTCTGGACCATTCTTCAAGCTTCGCTAGGTCCTTCCTCATGTTATCCATACCATCAGGAGATTTGCAGATTTTGGTTTCATCCGCAAAGAGGCAAACCTTACCAGACAGCCTTTCAGCAACATTTTTACAAAAATGTAAAAAGAATTGGCCCAAGAACCAAACCTCACGGCATACCTCTGATAACATCGTTTTCCTCAGAGTGAGCTCCATTTACCACTACCCTCTGTCACCTTCCACTCAACCAGTTCCTATTCCAGTAGGTCACTTTAGGGCCCATACTGAGAGCACTCAGGTTATTTATTAGTTGTCTATGTGGAACCATGTCAAAGGCTTTGTTAAAATCCAAATACACCACATTTAGTGCTCTTCCTTGATCCAACTTTCTGGTTACCCATCAAAGAAATTAATCAGATTTATCTAACAAGATCTGCCACTAGTGAAACCATGTTGCCTTAGGTCCTATAATCCATTGGATTCCAAAAACTTTACTATTCTCTGTTTTAAAAGCATTTCCGTTAATTTGCTTACCACAGAATTTAGACTTACCCATTATTATAGTGTTGCCCAATTTGCCAGCTTTCCTAATTTCTGTGAACATTTCCTTCATCTGTCTTTGCCTTTATTAAATAGGCTCTTAGAATAATCCTTAGTAGCAAAAATATTCTTGCACAAAGTTATACCTTCTCTGAAGCAGATACAACTTTTTGGATGCATTCTGTGTGGGTATGCATATATTTCATAAGATACACACGTACGTCATAACTCTGCCACAGCTCCATTCAAACTCTATCCTACGAATGCCTGTGTGCAGTCTATGTAAAAGTATGCATACTCCTGTCGACATGAGTACTTGTATACCCATGCATGTGCAAGTTTTGTAACAGCCATTTCTTACGTGTGACACATGCTTTACATATGGAGAAGGCTTTAGAAATTACTCCCAAATTAGACACCTAACGGAAAACCTACACAGAATGAGGCAATTTTCAAAGACAACATACACTCCATATATTGAGTTTGAAAATGAGGTTGCACTGCACCTACATGTACATGTTTCTTCACCTGCAGGGAGTTTTCCCTTCTATTTTAAATCCCCCTCCAATTTACTTTAGTCAGGTTGTTGCAGTGATAATCCCTTATTGGGGGCCATGCACCAGGCTACCTCTAAAAACCCTGCAATCATGAGCCCTAATTCCAACCACTAGATGTCATCATAGAGTGCTGACTACAGCTCCCTTCCCTTGCGGAGTGCTTCATCCATAGCTCTCTTAGCCCAGCAGAGCCAGGGAATGAAAGATTTGTTCTGCAATCAAATCCAGTAAGCAGAATGCTATTTATCATGCAGGCTAAACAGGTTTAATATGAATGCTGTTAGTAACTATTAGTCTAGGGCAGCCTTTGAGGGATGTGGCCGAATGCAGGGTCATGTGTATAGACTCAGGAGGTGGTGGAGATGAAAATGGTTATGGGATAAACACAAAGGAATCCTGTTTAGAAGGAATGGATCCACAGAATCTTAGTGGAGATTGGGTAGCAACACTGGTAATTGGGGAGCAAAATCAGTGCTGGGCAGACTTCTACGGTCTGTGCCCTGATCGTGACTGAATAGATATGGATGGGCTGGAGTGTAAATTTTAAGGGGCTTTGACGTTAGCTTTAGGACTTTTAGTAAAAGAACAGTGCTGGGTAGACTTCTACGGTCTGTGCCCTGAGAATGGCAAGGACAAATCAAACTTGGGGATACATATAAAGTATCACATACCATGTAAAATGAGTTTATCTTGTTGGGCAGACTGGATGGATCGTACAGGTCTTTATCTGCCGTCATTTACTATGTAACTATCCTGCTTATTTTTGAAGGAGAAGGGTGGCCATCTTCCGACACAAATCGGGAGATGGCCAGCCTTCTCCTAAGGCCGGCCAAATCGGTATAATCGAAAGCCGATTTTTGGCTGGCTTCAACTGCTTTCCGTCGCAGGGCCAGCCAAAGTTCAGGGGGCGTGTCGGCAGTGTACCGAAGGCGAGGCAGGGGCATGGTTAACAGATGGCCATCCTCGGCCGATAATGGAAAAAAGAAGGGCGGCCCTGACGAGCATTTGGCCGACTTTACTTGGTCCCTTTTTGTTCATGACCAAGCCTTGAAAAGGTGCCCGAACTGACCAGATGACCACCAAAGGGAATCAGGGATCACCTCCCCTTACTCCCCCAGTGGTCACCAACCCCCTCCCACCCAAAAAAAAAATTACAAAACATTGTTTTGCCAGCCTCTATGCCAGCCTCAAATGGCATACCCAGCTCCATCACAGTACTATGCAGGTCCCAGGAGCAGTTTTTACTGGGTACTGCAGTGCACTTCAGGCAGGCGGACCCAGGCCTATCCCCCCCTACCTGTTACACTTGTGGTGGAAAATGGGAGCCCTCCAAAACCCACCCGAAACCCACTATACCCACATGTAGGTGCCCCCCGTTACCCTTTAAGGGCTATGGTAGTGTTGTACAGTTGTGGGTAGTGGGTTTTGGGGGGGGTTGGGGGGGCTCAGCACATAAGGTAAGGGAGCTATGCAGCTGGGAGCAATTTTTGAAGTCCACTGCAGTGCCCCCTAGGGTGCCCAGTTGGTGTCCTGGCATGTGAGTGGGACCAGTGCACTACAAATGCTGGCTCGTCCCATGACCAAAGGGCTTGGATTTGGCCAGTTTTGAGATGGCCACCATTAGTTTCCATTATCGGCGAAAACCAATGTCGGCCATCTCTAAGGGCGGCCCAAATGTTGAGATTTGGCCGGCGCCGACCATATTATCGAAACAAAAGATGGCCGCCCATCTTGTTTCGATAATACGGTCGGGTACACCGCTTTACGGGGCCGTCGTTAGAGATGGGCGCCCTTATAGATGGCCGCCCCCATTCGATTATGCCCTTCTATGTTACTATGTCATTGCAGGGCCTCCTTTGCATAAGTACATAGGGGTTAAAAAGGCCATTAGTGATTCAGCCTGTAGTGACAGACTTGATGGGCTAAATGGTCCTTCTCTACTGGATGACGTTATTCTATAATTATACAATGTGTGCAAAATAAGATAGCATGGGCATTCAGTCAGTCCAGAATATGATTGACTGACAACCCCAGTTGCTTCCTCATGTTTTTAAAAAGATTTCATCTAGTGGTTTAACAGAAGCAACTCGAGAACCTCAATGAAGGGACTTAACAGATTGGCACAATCACATCCCATATGGAACTTATTAGCTGGTTCCTTTATCACAAAAGCTATGCTATATTTAAGAAAGAGAAAGAAACAATAAATTTAAATCAACAAAGGCAAAAATCTATGAAAAGAGAAAGCATGTTGCAAC
Organism: Microcaecilia unicolor; assembly: GCF_901765095.1. Classification (NCBI taxonomy): domain Eukaryota; kingdom Metazoa; phylum Chordata; class Amphibia; order Gymnophiona; family Siphonopidae; genus Microcaecilia; species Microcaecilia unicolor. The sequence continues at coordinate 376,734,687 of NC_044033.1, forward strand.
ATCTGCATTGAAAGAGACCCTCTTTCCAATCTCTGTGGCAATAAATTTAATTAGAGGACAGAAATGTGCTCAGTCATTTCCTCACAACAAAGGCAAAAAATTATTCCCAGAATGAGTAGGATCAAAACAGGACAGAGCTCTGAGAAGAAAGAGGAAGAGAAGCAAAAGTGGAGGGAGAAAGGCAGGAAAGGAAAGAGAGGTAGGAAAGAAAACTAATAATGAGAGAACAAGAAGAAACAAAAGAAGTAAAGATAATAAGGGAGGAAAATAATGAGTGAGACTAAAGGCAAGAAAAAAAGATAAGATAGAGTGAAAGGAAATGAATGGAAAAGATTAACAGACAGAATGAAAACTATGAAGGAGGGAAGAAAAGAGAAAAGACTAGACTAAGATTAACAAGTGAGAAAAGTATGTGAAGCATGGCTCATGGAATTCTTTCCAACCTTGCTGCACACATGTGAGTGTGCATGTTCTTCTGTTGTCTCTGTATGGATCTCTGACCTAAAGGGGAACCAGAGAGGTGGCACTTTAAATGATGTGATAGCCAAACATTAGATGCCACTGTCAACAGATTTCAAAGGATGTACCACACCTTGAATATTTTGGTCACCCCATCTCTAAAAGGATATAATGGAATTAGAAAATATTCATTGAAAGCAACAAAAATGAAAATGAGGATGAGGTGGAAGGGGGAGAGGCCAATATGGCGACATGTTAGTTTGGAGCTCTACACCTCAGTGATGTATCCAGACAGCCGATTTTGGATGGGCCTGAGCCCAAAGTAGGTGGGCACAATATTTTCTCTGCCCTGCCCTACCCCAACCACGAAATATAAGTACATTAGCTAATAAGGATCCTCAAGCTGTCAGCTGAAGGCTTTCTCTGAAGATAGCCAGAACTCCCTTTTACCAAGCTTGGCAGGCATCAGCAACGTCCCTAAACCACTGATGCCAGCAGCCTATGCATGCTTAGCTGTCAGTGACTCAAGGATGCTGTCACCGACTGCAGAGCTTGGTAAAAGGAAGTTCTGGCCATCTTTGGAGGAGGTCCTCAGCTTGGGAGGCTTGGGATCCCTACCAACTATACAACAAGGGTCAGAACTGGTGTTAGATCCCCTCTCCTCCCTGCCTTCCGTCCGATTTCCCCACCTGCCATTACTGTCACACTGACAGACTCTCACCAAATACAGAACAAGGGATCACAAATCAGAAACAAAAATAGTTAGCCAAAAATTGAACTGGGAACCCCAAAAAGTTAAACTTAGCATGTACTGCAACACTGGAGAAATAAAAACAGAAATGGATTTCCTTTCTACTGAACACAATACATACACATTTGCTATGCATTTTTCCCAAAGCCAACATATATACATTTAAAATATTCAAAATAAATTGTTTTTTTCTACCTTTGTATGATGAGCCCTCCCAAACCCACCAAAACCCTACTGTACCTGACTGTCCACCACTACAATTGCCCTTATTCTTGCAAGTGTCACGTATATGTAGGTACAATAGGTTTTTGGTGGGTTTTAGAGGGCTCATACTTTTAACCACAAGTGTAACAGAGTGGGTTATGGGCCTGGGTCCCCTTCTCTACAGTCCACTGCACTGACCACTAGGCTACTCCAGGGACCTGCTTTCTTCTCTAATAGAACTGGCCATAACATCTGAAGCTGTCATAGAGCCTGGTATGTACTGTTTCTTTTACATCTTTAGGGGGTGGGAAGGGGTCAGTGACCACTGGGGGAGTAAGGGGGTCATGCCTTAATCCCTCTAGTGATCATTTAGGGCACCTTTTTGTGACTCGGTCATTATTAAAACAGGTGAAGCCCAAAACATCTAGGTTTTAGCTCTGAATGTTTTTGCTTTGTTCCATTATGGAAGAGAAACATCTAGTGATAGAAACACTCAAATCCCATCTCCAACAAGCCTCCAACACGCCCCCTTGTGATCTGGTTGCACTGCAGATGAACTACATAGAAAAATACCTTTAAAAATGTGTTTCAAAAATATCAATTTGGTCATTTGAGCAAATAAAATGTCCACATACTTCTTTGTGCTGCTTTTTGGATGTTTTTCTTTTTCGAAAATGAGCCCCATAATGTAATGAACTATTCCTCTCAATTTGTTTATGATATATAGCTTTCTGGAAAGCCCCATCAGATTTTAAAATCACAACATCCAAGAAAAAAAATCAAACAAAGCTACATGTGGAGTAAATCAAAGAGCCATATCACATGAATTGAAGAGCTATTTTAAAGGCAACAAACATTTTTGTAAGGAAAGTAAATAAAAGTAATAGAAAAATTAGTAGCTGAAAAGATAAGGAAAAAGGGGTTAGCCTTTATAAACTACAAGAGATTGCAGAAAGAGGACAGGCAAAACTTTGCAGGGGCGTAGCCACGGGCAGGCCCGGGTGGGCCTGGGCCCACCCAATTTGGGGTCAGGCCCGCCCAGCAGCAGTGTTCCTTCCTGCACAGCGATTCCGGTCACAGGCTCGGCTCACAGCGATTCCCACACGCTGCCTGCCAGCTGCCGCTCAACAATCTCCTTGCAGCTACTAAGCACTAACTCGGAAGCCTTTCCTCTGCAGAGAGATGTTGGACCCAGAACACAAAGGAGAGGGAGAGAGAGATGGTGGACAGTGGGAATGAGAGGGGGAGATAGACATGGGGGTGGATGAGAGGGAGGGAGAGGTAAACAGTAGGTCGTGAAGGGGGGAAATGCTGGGCCATGGGGGAGAGGACAGGAATGAAGAGAGAAGGGGCAGGAAAATATAAGGCTACCAGGGTGGGGTGGGGAGGGGAGGGGATCAGATACTGGTTAGAAGGGTGGAGGGAGGAAGATGATGGGAATGGTGGAACCCTGTGGGAGAGGCCAAGAGGGGGTGGCAAGGAAATGAATGAGAGATAGTGATTAGAGGGTAGAAATATGGTAATAGGAAGTAGATTAAAGATAAAAGAGAAAGTAGAGATGGGGAGGAGTAAGATGGGGAATGAGAGAGCTAGTGGGTGAAAGAAGAAGATGGAAATTTGATAGGTAGTTGAAAAGTAAAAAGGAGACGAAGAAGGGTGAGAGAGAGGCAGAAAAGAGCTACAAAGGAATGACCAATATGTCAGAGGCAGGAATAGTGAGGAAACAGACAGGAGAGAGGAGAAAAGACAAATGGACTGCAGCTGCTTGAAGAAGAATTAGCAGACGACAGAGTGGAAAGCAGAAAAGAGAAATTGGAACCAGCAAGATGGAAAAATAAAATATCCAGACAACAAAGGTAGAAACAAAGCATTTTATTTTGAATGTTTTAAATAGAATATGTTAGCTTTTGGAAATGTGCATAGCAAATGTATTTGTATTGTGTTCTGTAGAAAATGAAATGCATCTCTGTTTTATGTCTCCAGTGTTGCAGTAGTGCTATGTTTAACTTCTTGGGGTTCCTTTTCAATTATTGTCTAAATATTTTTATTTCTAATTTGTGATCCCTTTTTCTGTATTTGGTGAGGATCTGTTGGTTTGATAGTAATGGCAGGTGGGAAATTGGAGGGGAGGCAAAGAGAAGAGAGAATCAGGGAGGGGAGCCCTCCTTTATTTTCTGACCTGGGCCCAAGCAGGTTTAACACCAGTCCTAACCCTTGCTGTATAGCTGGTGAGGATTCCCAGACATCCCCAGCTAAGGACCTCCTCCAAAGGCGGCCAGAACTCCCTTCTACCAAGCTCTGATACAGCATCCTTGAGCCATTGACAGCTAAGCATGTGTGGGGTGCTGGCATCAGTGGCTTAGGGTCATTGCTGCTGCCTGCCAAGCTTGGTAAAAGAGAGTTCTGGCCACCTTCAGAGAAAATCTTCAGCTGACTGAGCTTGAGGATCCTCATTAGCTAAAGTATTTATATTTTGAGGTGGAGGTAGGGCGGAGCAGAGAAAACTTTGTGCCCACCCACTTTGGGCTCAGGCCCACCCAAAACTGGCTGTCTGGCTATGCCACTGGGCGAAAGTATCTGGAAAACTAAGATAAGCTGGTAAGGAAGACAGCAATGCAAAGATGCAGATGGAACGAAAAATAGCCAATACAGTAAAATGGAAAGGGCAAGACATTTGTTTAGATATGTTGCTGATAAGAGGAAGTGCAAAATGGCATTGTGAGACTCAAAGGTGAAGGGGGGGAATATGTAGAAGCTAATAAGGAAAAACGGAATTACTAAACAGGTATTTCCGTTCTGTGTTCACAGATGAAGGGCTGGGAGTAGGACAGCAGAAGACAAACACATATAGGAATGGAAGTGTGATACACCCTGAATAATTTTCAGAGGACTCTATGAGGAACTAGCTAAATTAAAGGTGAACAAAACAAAGGGACTGGGTGGCATACATCTGAGGGTACTGAAGAAATTTCAGGAAGTTCTGGTGGCTTATCTTTTCAGTGCTTCTCTAGAGTTGGAAGAGGTCCTGGAGGAGTGGAGAAGGATGGATGTGGTTCCTCTCCACATGAAGAGGAAGTTAGGGACTACAGGACTGTAGGTTTCTGAAATCCAATGGATTACAGGACCCAAGGCAGCATGGTTTCACTAGAGGCAGGTCTTATCAGACAAATCTGATTAATTTCTTTGGCTGGGTGACCAGAGAGTTGGATCAAGGAAGAGTGTTAGATAGGGTATACTGTTATGACCCAGTAGTAGTGAGCCCCTGTGCCCCGACTGAGCACGGCTGAGATGGAGTGATGCCGCACTCAGTCAGACAGCCAGACAACCACTAGCTTCACCTGGGAAGTGACCACTGTTCACCGAGAGTTGAGCTCCCAGCTGCAGGTGGCCACCAGGACTTCTGGAACCGGCGGGGTTGCACAACCGCTGACCAGGATGGCAGAGAACAGACACAGTCCAGAACCAGTACTCCGATAGGTAAGAATAGTCAAAAGCAGTCCAGGGTCAAGGCAGGCAGTAAACAAGCGAAATCCAAGAAAACTAGCCAAGGTCCGGTACACAGGAAACCAGGAACAGAAGCTATTCGGTGAACAACAACAACTCCTCAGAACCATTGAGGCTGAAGCAATGAAGGACTGAAGGCAGGGCTTTAAATAGTGTTGGAATCAATCTCAAACATGTGCAGCTGATTCAAGATGGCTGCCCCCATCAGCAGAGATGCCTACGTCCAAATATGGGCTTCCTTCCTGAAGCTAATCAACACCAAGATGGCTTCCTAGGATAAGATCTATCCAAGATGGCTGACTCTTGAGCTATCCAAGATGGCTGCAGACATTGATCCAACCAATATGATGGCTGCCAGAAATGGGAAACAGAAACAGACCCATCCTGGAGAAACCACATCCAAAATAGCCGGCTATCTCGGCCGGACTGCACCTTGCTGGCGAATCGGCCGCGCAGGGCTGGAACCAGGTGAGGAACGTAACATATACTTAGATGTTAGCAAAAGCTTTGACACAGTTCCTCATAGATAATGTATAAATAAATTGAGTGTCCTTGATATAAGCCCTAAAGTGGCTGACTTGATTAGGAACTGGTTGAGTGGAAGGTAACAGAAGGTCACGTGGTAAATGGAGCTCACTCTAAGGAAAGGGATGTTACCAGTGGTGTGCCACAAGGTTCAGTTCTTGGACTGTTCTTTGTAACATTTTTTTTTAATTTCTCAATTTTAACTGTAAAACAAGGATACATTAACAATGTAAAGGCACATAATATGCATGGATAGTGTTCATCACACAAGTACATTATAATGGCAACAGAACCCTCTCCCTCCCTAAACAGCACCTTGGTGGGTTCAGCAAAGTTCCATGGAGTAGATCCAGAGATCAGAAACATAAGCCATCAATCCAGTTGGTCAGTGAGAGCTACCTCCCTTCAAGCTTCATACTGACTCCAAGTCTTAGCAAAATCATTCATCATTTCATTTTTGGTTTAATATTGATAGGTGAGGAGAGGGTTCATTCAAAAGTGAAGGTTCTAGACTAAAAAAACAACTTTATTCAAATGAGGGATTACCTCAAGGAATTGCTGTCTGGATTGGAACATCTAGAAGAAGTTGGAAAGCAATGGGTAAAACTGAAAGGAGCTATTGTAAGGGCAACAAACCTTTTTGTAAGGAAAGTAAATAAAAGTAAGAGGAAAAGGAGGCTGCTTTGGTACTCAAAAGCAGTAGTTGAAAAGATAAGAAAAAATAGGTTAGCCTTTATAAGCAAGAGATTGCAGAAAGAGGAAGGCAGGCGACAATATCTGGAAAAGCTAAGAGAAGCTGGTAGATTAGTCAGGAAAGCAAAGATGCAAATGGATGAAAAAAAAAATAACCAATACGGTAAAACGTGGGGGACAAGACATTTTATAGATATTTTAGTGATAGGATGAAGTATGGAAGAGGCATTGTGAGACTTCTTACTGCAGCTAGATCTGAATTCAGCTCTTGGAACCAATGGCAGTTCTCATCTCGCAATGATGTGTGTTCCGGAGAATTCCTTTCAGTCCCTGCACTGTTCTTAAGCTCCATTTTGCTCTCATGGTGTGCTATTACCACCTCTCCTCCACTCGAATAAGATTGAATGTCAGTTTGATGCTTCTTAGTCACAATTATTCCCCTGAACAAGCAGCCTGAATACATTTATGAAGCAGCCCGGTGGATGCAGATAAATGCTTTATTACGGCTGGTGGCTCCGGATCTCTTCTGCTAAGCCACTATCATCCTCGGCTCTTCTCTGTAACATTTTATAAGCAATATTGGTGAAGGGCTGTCTGATAAGGTTTGCTTCTATGTGTATGATATCAAGATCTGCAATAAGGTAGACACCCCTAATTGTGTGACTAACTTGAGGAGGGACCTAGTGAAGCTTAAAGAATGGTCATAAGTACATAAGTACATAAGTAGTGCCATACTGGGAAAGACCAAAGGTCCATCTAGCCCAGCATCCTGTCACCGACAGTGGCCAATCCAGGTCAAGGGCACCTGGCACGCTCCCCAAACGTAAAAACATTCCAGACAAGTTATACCTAAAAATGCGGAATTTTTCCAAGTCCATTTAATAGCGGTCTATGGACTTGTCCTTTAGGAATCTATCTAACCCCTTTTTAAACTCCGTCAAGCTAACCGCCCGTACCACGTTCTCCGGCAACGAATTCCAGAGTCTAATTACACGTTGGGTCCAGGATTTAGCAGCTAAGATTTAATGCTAAAAACTACAGGGCCATGCATTTGGGCTGCAAAATCCTGAGAGAGCGGTACATTTTAGGAGGCAATGTACTTTTGTAAATGAAAGAGAAGAGGGACTTCAGTGTGATCATATGTGATAATCTTATAGTGATCAAACAAGTAAAAAAAAAGTGACAACGAAAGCTAGAAGGCTGCTTGAGTGCATAGGAAGAGAAATGGCCAGCAGGAAAGGCAGGCAGCACAAGGGCAAATAATATATATATATTTAATTTTGAAAAATACCTCACAAGCAACCTACACTTGTTACAGAAAAACAAAGATATAAAATAGAAGAGAAACAGAGGAAACTTAATAAAGACAATAGCAAATCTCTTTCTTAGACCTTCTATTGAAATTTTCTAGTTGTTCAAATTTGCGTTGAATCAAAATTCTCTCATTAATTATTGTAGCAAAAGCATCCTTAAACGCTTTAATTTCAGATTGGGTTTGTTGAAAAAAACCCAAGCCATCTTGTTTAACTTTTTCTACGGTTTGCAATAGCAAGTCTCAGTGGCGTAGCTACGGGAGGCCTTGGTGTCCCAGGCCCCCCCATTCCAGCCTCAGCCCCCCCCCCCCAAACCCTGGTGGCCAGTCAAGTGCTTGTTTTGGGCACTACTGGCTGCCCTCCTACTCCCTGCACTAATGTCCTTCAATTTTATGGGCCATCAACAGCGTCAGTGAAATAAACACACTGCTTTCAGCAGCCTGGAAGTCTTCCCTCTGCTACAATTTCTTGTCCCACATAGGCGGGATGCTGCAACAGAGGGAGAGCTTCCGGGGCCACTGAAGGCAGTGTGCTTACCTCACTGACTCTGCCGGCGGCCTGGAAAATTGAAGAAGGGCAGTGGTGCAGGGAGCTGGAAGGGAGCGAGTATTAGAGAGCTGACCAAGGATTGTCCTTTAGATTGTAAGCTCCTTTGAGCAGGGACTGTCCTTCTATGTTGAAATTGTACAGCGCTGCGTAACCCTAGTAGCGCTTTAGAAATGTCAAGTAGTAGTAGTAGTAGTAGGTTAGATTGAGAACAGAGGACGGCATGATGGCTGAAACGCATGAGGTCAATCTTCCTTTCCATCTCCTCTGCTCAGCCGTCATTCCCATTCACTGTAAATAAAGCAAGCAAACTTATTAATTGCTCTGTCCACGTTGTTGTTCTTTATTGTTGGTAGCATTTTTATTTGATCTCACTTATATTTTCAAACATGCCAGCTTGTGCAGCATATGGATGTACACAGAGGAAATACTGGTTTCATCCGTTAGAGTAGTAATTAGTTCTAAATTGTAAATCTGTGACATTTGGAGGGGCTGGTTATAGGGACTCCCTGTATTCGTGCAGAGTTGTTTTCACCTAGTAAAGGGACACCAAAACAGACATCTTGTTATATCAGGTGATTAACAATCAGACTTACTAAACTGGGAGCATTTAACATCTTTTTTTTTTTCTGTGCCTACATCAAAAGAAAAAGATGGCATGTGGGAACTTGCTCCGTTTGTGGAATGCAGTGGTATATTATAAAAATGCACTTGACTTTTTTATTACTATTTCACAGATATGTATTCAATAATGAGGTAGGGGCTTCCTTCATGCAGAAGTTCTGTCCAGAGTCAGTCTAAACATGGCAACATTGTCCAGTTGAGTACACTATTAGCTGTCAAGTTCATACAAAGTTAATTAAATTCAATGGAAAATAAATCTGTTGGCACAGGCTGTTTGCTATGTGAATATTCCATCACTGTTTCATTATTGCTAGCAAGTATTACATATTAAAGGAATTTGCATTAAACTTTGTTAATTAATTTATTCAGTCCTTACATGCACATGGTTTTGCTTTTTAAACCGAAAGGTGGATGGACATTTAGGTGTAAACTGTGTTGTTTCTGACTTTACTTGGTTTGGACTGCTTTGGGTTCTACTGATCTATACAACTGCCTAGAATTTTGGAAGATGGAAATGAGAAAATAAAAATTAAGTTTTCGATGTACTCTATAGAAGCTGTTGATTACTTTTGAAATGTGTGTATGGATGCCTGTTCTGGTGTGTGCATGTCTATACATATGGCTATGATTTCTGAATATGCACCATCATTAAAGGACAGACTTTTAAATGCCCAGTTAGGTATATATGCTAATCTCAGCATTGTTAAATGTTTCATACATATGTATCTACTTGCTCCCTTGATATAATTAAATTCTATTATTCTGTCTCACTGTATTTTCAAATGTAAGAAGCTGGCAAAAGAATCAGTTGGACCGCTAAATGACCAAGGGGCAAAAGGGGCACTCAAGGAAGACAAAGCCATAGCAGAGAGATTAAAAGAATTCATATTCAGTTACCTGTTATTGTTTGCTGATTGCACTATTTTCTTCTACTGTTCGATTTTTTTATAAGACAATAAACAATATTTAGTTTATTGCCTCTCTGTAGAGCATAAGCGGCAGGTGCAGGCGGACTTGAACTGTGCTGGGGATAGATCCTCTAAGTGGCCGCGGGGTAACCCCAGGTGGTTGGCTAGGCATTTCGTGATAGGGGTCATCATTTCTGATAATGTCAAAGTAGCAAGTCAGTGTGGCAAAGCATTTGGAAAAGCAAATGGTATGCTTAGGTACAGAAGAGAGGGATCAATAGCAGAAAGAGTGAAGCAATATTACAAATAATAACTGTATTCAGTTCTAGGCACTACAGGGGCTATTCTTTAAAATAAACTCTAACATACACACATGGAACCACAGGGGGGCCTTGGGGGTCTACCCCCCCCCCCCCCAGTTTGGGTTCAGGCCCCCCAAATTTCAAGTACTATCTGCTGCTTTAGCTAGCGGAGGTCCCCAAACCCTGCTAGCAGAAGCCCTACTCTGTGCAAAGCCTTTCCTGGACCAGTGCCATGCCACTTCCCCCATACATGTTTAGCTTTTGTAAAACTGAGCATGCGTGAGGTCTCCCCTTGCACTTGTGCAAAAACTGAGCATGCATGGGGGAGGACACCCTTGCACAAGCTCAATTTCACAAAGCATGCTCAATTTCCGAGCATGTAGCGGGGGAGCAGCCAGTATGTCAGCAGCCCAAGAAAAGCGCTGCTAACTGCTAGGCTTGAGATGGAGGAGGGCTTCTGCTGGTGAGGCTTGGAAACCCCTGCCAGCTCAAGTGTGTGGGGTCATGGGGGGGCAGAGAATGGCAGGGGGCAGGGCAAAATTTTGTGCCCCTCCCCTGAAATCCAAGGTCTGGCTACACACCTGCATGTAATATGCATAAATGTTTACAATACTAGCAATACATGCATTTGTGTGCACATATGCCCATATATGCCAATATTTTGCCTAATCAATATTCTGTAAATATCCCCTGGATTCTATACAGGTCACCCAAAGTTGGGCACCAGAATTTGTGTGTGGATCTGAGATCTACATGCAACTTAATGAGGAAATGGACAGCAATTGACCATTTAATTCGTGCTAACTGATGTTTGTTTGAAATTGCACCCTATTCTATGACTTGGTGCCTATCTTTTCCCATGCACAACCCAAAAAGGGACATGGCCATGGGAAAGGCATAGGCGAGTCAAGAGTCAAATTATAGGCCAGGTTTTTTTTTGTTACATTTGTACCCCGCGCTTTCCCACTCATGACAGGCTCAATGCGGCAATGGAGGGTTAAGTGACTTGCCCAGAGTCACAAGGAGCTGCCTGTGCCTGAAGTGGGAATTGAACTCAGTTCCTCAGGACCAAAGTCCACCACCCTAACCACTAGGCCACTCCTCCACTCAGTTAGCTGCCAAATTATAGAACAGTGCCAGTCCACACCTAACTTTGGGCAGTGCCGGTCTTAGCAAGTGCGGGGCCCCAGGCAGACCAATTTGGTGGGGCCCTATCCTAGCCCGACCCCACCATAGCCTCCACCCTAGCCCCCCACCCTAGCTCCCGCCCTAGCCCCGCCCCCACCCTAGCTCTACCCCATTGATAAGCAAAAATAATATAGATATATGCACCTTGATCACACATGAAAAACACATGACACAACAGATATGACACAAGGAACTAGAAATAAAGAAATATGAAGGCAAAATACTGAACTGGAAAGTTACCTCAAGAAGTCAGACTCAGCATGCAGCAATACTAGAAAAATTGAAACTTACATGCAAAATATCACAGATGCACATTTCCAAAAGCTGGCATATTCCAATTAATAAATTCTGAATAAAATACTTTTTTCTACCTTTGTTGTCTGATCATTTAGTTTTTCTATTCACTTTGTTCCCAGTGTCTTCTGTTTTATGCAGTCTTCTTTCCATTTGATATTTTTTCTCTCACCATGTCCACCATCCTTCCTGTGTCCTTATGTGTCCTGTCTACCATCTGTAGCCCTGTCCCTATCCTTCCTCCAGTTTCAGCATCTGCCCTCAAAGTGTTTCACCTCCATCCATATCCACCATTTCTCCTCACTTCCCTCCATCCATATCCACCATTTCGCCTCACTCCCCTCCATCCATGTGCATCTACGTCCTCTGTCTTCCCTCCCCTCCAACCATGTCCAGCATTTCTCCTCTCCCCTTTCCCCTCCATCCATGTGTATCTCCTTCCTTTGTCTTTCCTTCCCTCCATCCTTGTCCAAAATTTCTCCTCTCTTCCCTGCCCTCCACTCCATCCATGTCCAGCATTTCTCCTCTCTTCCCTCCCCTCCATCCATGTGCATCTCCTTCCTGACTTCTGTCCCCTCCATCCATCCATCCAGCACCTCTCCAGTCTCCCCTGCCCTCTCCTCCATCCACCCATATCCAGCAAATGTCCTCTGTCCCCTGCCCCCTCCGTTCATCCATCCATGTTCAGCAATTCTCCTCTCTCCCCTGCCCTCTTCTCCATCCATCCATATCCAGCAAATTTCCTCTCTCCCCTTCCCCTCCACACATCCATGTCCAGCAATTCTCCTCCTTCCCCTGCCCTCTGCTCTATGTCCAGCGATTTCTATTCTCTCCCCTGCCCTCCTCTCCATCCATCTGTGTCCAGCAACTCTCCATTCTCCCCTGCCTTCTCCTCCATCCATCTCCAGCAAATGTCCTCTCTCCTCTGTCCCCTCCATCAATCCCTGTTGTCCAGCAATTCTCCTCTCTCCCCTGCCCATCCTGTTTCTTTCCATCCCCTTCCCCATTCTATCCAGCGTCTCCCCCTCCCCCTTCGCAGCATCTTCCATCTCTCTCTCTCTTTCTCTCTCCAATAAAGAACGACAACGTGGATGCAGCAGCTCACAGGTTTGCTTTGCTTGCTGTGTTTTGAGTGAACGGCGACGGCTGCGCGGGGGAGTGGAAACAGAGATTTACCAAATGGCTTCCTTCCTTACAGTGGACTAGATAGTCTGGCTCACTTCCACTCCACTCTCATCAAAGTTGCAGCGGCGAACTGGCGAGCGGGGCGCCACTGAGTAGTAAAAGCAGCAAGCAGGCAGGCTCGACTCCATCCTTCACTTCCCTGCCCTCTCTGCCCACCCAAAAGGAAATGACATCAGAGGAAGGCGGGATGCAGAGAGGGCAGGGAAGCGAAGGATGGAGTCGAGCCTGCCTGCTTGCTGCTTTTACTACTGGCGCCCCGCCCACCAGTTCGCCGCTGCAACTTCGAGACAGAAGACTAAGTCGTTCGTTTGTGCCCATGAGCAGAGGAGGCAGAGTTGAGGCGCGCCGCCCCCTTAAGTGCGAGGCCCTATGCGGCCGCCTCGGTTGCCTCGGCCTAAGACTGGCCTTGACTTTGGGTGCCAGACTTACACCTGCTATCAAGCATAAGCCTGGCTTCCAAAGTTAGGCGTGACCTGTACACTATGCCAGTATTCTAGAAAGGTCAGGAGCTCTTTAGAGAATAGAGACTCAGCACAGATCTTTTGATCGACTAGCTTTCAGTGCTCAACATAGAATTCCCCCTATCCCCCTAATTCTGTAAAAGTCACCAAAAATTGCATGAGCAAATTTGGGTGTGTGCTCAATTTGTGTGTGCAATGTAATTGAACAACGAGCTACTTAGCACCAATAATTGGCTTTTTAACAAGCAATTATTGGCACTAATTATACTTAATTGCCATAAGCATGCGTAAATTTAGGTGCAATCTGAAAAAGGGGGCACGGAAATGGGAGGGTCATAGACGTAATGGGGGTGTTCTTAAAAGTTTTATAGAATAACGGGGATACACACCTAATGTAGGTGCATATATTTGCACCATGTTTCAGTTGGCACAAATGGCCATGCCTAAAGTTAGGCATGATTCCCAGGCATAAGCTCTATTCTATAAACTGCATCTAACTTTAAGCACGGCTTATAGAATAGCGCTTTTTTCGGTGCCAATTTTTTGGGGCACCATATATAGAATCTAACCCTATGTGCCTTATCTAGCATAGTGTGTATTTGCAAGAGGGTATACAGAGAGGCAGAGAATGTGCAGGGTGTTCTATTACACACGTACTTTACAGAATACTGTAAGTGCACATGTATCATTGGCATTTAGGTATCTGTATCTGTACAAGCTCGATGGTTGGTGTAACTGTTTGCCCCTAAATATTGCACATGTATCTACCTTGTTATGCTAATATTCAATAAAGGAAAGTGGAAGCCTTGTTGTAGAACTGCCTTTAAAATCTTAAAAAAAAATATATATAGAAGCAATTCAAAGTGGTTTGTGGACTGAAAATAATCTACATCCAGGAAACCACTCCTGTATCATGCCAAGAAAATCACAAGATAGGCTTCTTTACTGTGTGGTTGCCAGGAGTCAGTTTGACTCAAGGGGTATCTGGTTCTGGAGTCCACTCAGAATGGTGAATGGTAGAGGAAATAAATATTCTAAATTAGTTTCTTAATTGAGTAGGAAGTTCAAGGGCACGTAAGTCAGTACATGATGCTGAAAGGAGGGAAGAAAAAAACTTTATTTCCATAAGAGGATGATGGATAACTGGAATAGGCTTCCAGCAGAAGTTTTAGAAGGCAAAATAGTGTATACTAAACAGATACCAACCAGCTAAAACTGGCGAGAATAATATGACACTGATATTATGTGTTGAATGCTAAGGGATTATTTTGGGAACCGGCTTTAAAGATTTTCCCACCTACCAAGGGAGAAGCTCTTTAGTTTGCTGAGCCTTGTTCTCTATATGTTACTAAAGCTACAAAGAACATAAGAATGTAAGACCAAAGGTCCAGCAAGCCCAGTATATTGTTTCAGCAGGGGTCAATCCAGGTCACAAGTACCTGGCAGGATCCCACAAGTAGATAGATTTATTGCTGCTTGCTCCCATGTCCATCTTGTTAATAATAATGGTTTAAGGACTTTTCCTCCAGGAAATTGTCCAAACCTTTTTTAAACCCTGCTATGCTAACTGCTTTCACCACATACTCCAGCAAAATATTCCAGAGCTTAATTGTGCATTGAATTTTTAAAACTTCTTTGATTTGTTTTAAATGTACTACCCTGAAACTTCATCGCATGTTCCCTACTCTTTCTACTATGTGAAAAAGTAAACAACCGATTCATATTTACCCCTTCCATTATCTCTAGCAAGTCTGCTTGGCAGGAATAGGAGCGTTATGCAATTTAGACAATTCTTTTTGGAAAAAAAATAAACAAACTAAAGCCAACTGTGTGAGAGATAGAAAAAGAAAGGAAGTCAAGATGCTAACTGATCTGAGAAAATGAGAGCTGGAGAGAAGAAAACACAAGAGGGATAGAAAAGAGACAAAGTGAAAAGAAAAAAGGAAAGAGACAAAAAGTTATAAATGCTAAAAAAAAGAGAGACAAAGGAATAGTCAACAATGTAATGAATAGATTGTGAAATAAAACATGGATATAGGAAAAACATTCCATACAACTAAGGGAAAAAATTATTGAAAAAAAAAAAAAAAAGATGGTTAAACAGGAAGAGAGAGAGAGTATCAAACCTAAAATGAACAGTAGAGACAGAGTGGGAGATAGGAAAGAAAATACAAAGAAAATATGTGGAGTTGGCTACATGAACATTCATGAAAGATTGTTAACCAGGCAAAGAAAGCAGTGGCGTTCCTAGCCTGGATGGCACCCGGGGCAGATCGCCAATGCGCCCCTCCCCCCGGGTGCAGCGCCTCCCCTGGTGAAATGACACCTCCCCCCCCCCCCCCCGGCGAAATGACACCCCCCCCCCGGGTGCACACCGCTGGGGGGGGTGCCACGGCGCGCGCCTGTCGGCTCCGAAAAGTTTGCTAACTTCGCTCGTTCGCTGCAGCTCCCTCTGCCCCGAAACAGGAAGTAACCTAATGTGTCTGTAACACATGAACCTTATCCTACCATAACATTGTATTTGTTCTCTACCGGAGTTGGCAAACGCCTTTACGGTACTATGTAAGCCACATTGAGCCTGCAAATAGGTGGGGAAATGTGGGATAAAAATGTAACAAATAAATAAATAAATGAAAATCTTGTTGCAATAATCCCTGCCTGTGGAAGAGTTTACTGACATTCTCTGTTGTGCTTTATATCACAGTATACAGCTTTTGTAATAAATGAAGTACATTATTCTGAATGATGTCATTATCCAAGAGTGGCAGACCTCTGGTTTGTTGGAGCTGAGGGTCACCCTGAGGTGGGTACATAACAAACTCATACCTCCTGATACTCAGCCAGTGGCAGGCAGTGCGCTGCCGGTGCTGACCCCGTATTCAATGCAGGGCTGTTTCCAGAGACTGGCATTGAGACTCCGGGGGGGGGGGGGGGGGGAGTTGGCCAGCTGTAACTTAACTGGTTATGTGAATATTCATCACTGGCCGGTTAAGTTAGTAGCGGGCAAAGATAGGACTATTTGCATTTCAGACGCTCAGTTAAAACTTGGTTATTCCAGAAACACTTTGCCTCAACCTCAGGAAAACTAGCCCCACATCTACACAAGACACGGAAGATGAAACACAAAACCACCTGCTAAACCTAGCAGAACACTCACACGGACCCTAAACTTGTCCCAATAAAAATGGCGAAAGGTCTACATTAAAGACTATGAGATCCAAAGACTATCAAGTTTCATATTAAATATGATCTTACATAAACAATTATGCTCAACCATGTCTAGCTAGTTAAAAAGATGTAATGTAATATTGTTTTCTGTATACTGAACAGTTCCAGTGTAAATTATTACCAATTAATGTTAGCTAATCATTTGATAACATACTGTTAAATATAAACCGCTTAGAACTTGTCAGTAATGCGGGTTATAAATGCCAAATTTAATTTAATTTATGTGGTCTGATTTGCCCGCTAAACTTAGCCAGCCAGCATAAGTGGTAATATTCAGAAGAGAAAGCCGGCTAAGGGGCCCTTTTACTAAGCCGCGTAAGCACCTGTGCGCACCCAACACACACCAATTCCGAGTTACCACCAGGCTACCATGTGGCCCGGGCAGTAATTTAATTTTTGACACATGTCCCATGTGCGCGCCAGAAAATAATTTTTATTTTCTGGCGCACAGTGCTATTGAGCGGTAAAAAGCATTTGATGTGCGTAGACCATTACCGCCCCGTTAATGTGTGAGACCTTACCACTAAGTCAATGGGTGGCGGTAAAGTCTCAGACCCAAAATGGATGCGCATCAATTTTCATTTTGCTACACATTCATTTTCAGTCAAAACTTTTTAAAAAAGGCATTTTTACAGGTGCGCTGAAAAATGGATCTGCACACGTCCAAAATACGCGCTTATACTACTGCAGGCCATTTTTCAGTGCACCTTAGTAAAAGAACCCTAAGTGCTATTTAACTAGCCAGAGCCGTTCCTGGCAAGTTAAATATTTATTTGGATTTTGCTCACAACATTTTTAGTAGTAGCTCATGGTGAGTTACATTCAGGTACACTGGATATTTCTCTGATGTAGGAGGGCTCACAATCTAAGTTTGTACTGGAGGTAATGGAGGGTTAAGTGACTTGCCCAAGATCACAAGAAGCAGCAGTGGGATTTGAACTGACCACCTCTGGATTTCAAGACTGGTGCGCTAACCACTAGGCCACTCCTGCTGAATACTGGGCTCATAGTGTCTATGGCCACAAATACTCTCCCTCCTCCTTTTCTCTTAGACTGGGACACACAAACTGTAAAGGGTTTCCTACTAGTTTATGAGCTTAACGATGTAGTGATCCAGTAGACAGAGAAATATTTCAAATGCAAAAATAGTACTGGTATAAGAGGCTTACCCTTGACTGTGACCCCCTCCTTCCCGCTTCCACTGATGCAGGGCCTGTTGTCTTCTCGGGTCATAAGTTAGTACATAAGTATTGCCATACTGGGAAAGACCAAAGGTCCATCAAGCCCAGTGGCCAATCCAGGTCACAAATACCTGGCAAGATTCCAAAAAAGTACAAAACATTTTATACTGCTTATCCCAGAAATAGTGGATTTTCCCCATAGTCCATTTAATAATGGTCTATGGACTTTTCCTTTAGGAAGCAGTCCAAACCTTTTTTAAACTCCGCTAAGCTAAGTTCCTTGTGGTTCATTTGTAATAAACAGTCAGAAGTTAAGAACACTAGATTTCTCTAGTGGTCGATGGCAACAGCAAAAGCAATGTGAGAACATATGGGACTAGTTTCCTGCGCATGCCGCCACCAGCTCTGCCAGTCATTCCCCCTCTGATGTAAACTTCCTGAGTTGGAGTGGCCTGCCTGGCAGAGTTAGCAATGGCATGCGCAGGGAAGGCTTAGTAAGAGGGAAGGGGGGAAGACAGAGAAACAATGAGACAGAGAGAGAGAGAATGGAGAAGAGAAAGCAGGGTAATGCTGGATAGGGAAGAAGAGCACGGAGAGAGAGGGACGGGAAAATGCTGGATGAAGGAGAAGAGAGACAGAGATGGGGTAATGCCTGATGGGGAAAGAGAGAGAGAGAGAGAGAGAGATTAATACTAGATGGGGGAGAAGAGAGAGATAGATGGGGTAGTGCCGGATGGGGGCAAAGACACACAGAGTGAGAACTGGGTAATGCTGGATGGGGAGAAGAAACAAATATCACCTCTGTGGCAATCAAAGCACAGGAGATGAACACAAGCCAGCAGCATGAGGTCATAGCAATACTGCGATCCCAGCCTTTCCAGCTGCTTCTATTCCACTTGCCCCCACTTCCAACAGGAATGAAGAATTTCTTTCTTAACAGAATAAACAATGCGTGTGAATAAATGATCTGCCACTGGGCTCTTAGAACAGAGGATTCATCTCTCCATACGAGTATAATAGAAAATAAAGCGATGGTGACGAAAGGACAAAAACCTGCTGAGATCAGTTCATCTGAACTGTAAGCACGAACAGAAGAGGAAGGAGCTGAGTTAGCTCACTGTAAAATTAGAGCACAAATCTTTGATTTTGTAGGTGATGAAGGACAGCTCAATGAAGTGACAGAGGGGGAGGAAAAGCACCTGGTGTACCACTCCTTTAAAACACTGTGGGGGGAACCAAGAGAGAGAGACAGATTTAGGCAAGGGAATGGAGGACAGGCAATCTCTTCAACCAGGACGCTCCAAAGCTATTCTCTGCCTGGAAATTAGTAAGCAAAATAGCAACAACAACAACAAAAAAACAACATTGAAATGATCAGAGGTCCAGAAGAATAATGGACATCCTGGAGAGAGCACAGAGCCAGCTGTACAGGAAACATAGCACTTCCTCAGAGGAAAGAAGGCCAATGAGGTATCCAAACAAGGCATACCAGCGTCTGTCACTAAACACCAATGACAGTTCTCAGGACTCAGCAGAAACATTTGTTTGTGTTTCACTGCTGAGTGAAATATAAAAGGCACTGGAAGTTCAATTCGGTAACCGGTCTGCTCTCTTGTCAAGGGTTCATTTCACAAAGACCTTCATGGTCCTCCAACACAGGGTCTGATGTAGTAAAAGTTTTTTCCCATCATGTATCAGTTGCTTCTCTGATGCATGATGTGTCCATACTTTAATGCGCATATATGTACATGAGAAAGTGCCCAAGTAGTCTCTTTATCAAAACTGCCTATCAGGTGCATGTGTACAAAAGACCTGGGCATTTTGCATCAGCTATTCTGTGGGCAGAGGAAGAGTGCTTGAAGAAGCGTGCAAGTCCTCTACTCCCCAAACCTAAATTGTCCCCTGGGAAAGCCTTGAAGCTATGAAAGCCTTGGAGAGGCTAAGTCGGACTCTGGACATACAGGGGCCCTTTTACTAAGCCTACGCATGCCCAACGTACATCAGAGTTACCTCCCAGCTACCGAGTGGCACAGGTGGTTATTTTGTTTTTTACACGAATCTGCTACGCGCGCCGGAAAATTTTTTTTTATTTTCTGCTGTGCGGCGGAAACCGGGCGGTAATCGTCATTCTACGTGCGTAGACAATTACCACACAATTACCATGTGAGACATTACTGCTAAGTCAATGGGTGGCGGTAAGGTCTCAGAACCAAAATGGACACGCGCCAATTTTTATTTTGCCGCACGTCCGTTTTCGGCAAAAATTTTAAACGGCATTTTTACAGGCACGCTGAAAAATGGTTCTGCATATGCCCAAAACACGCGCCTATACTAGCACAGCCCATTTTTCAGTGCACCTTAGTAAAAGGACCCTTTAGTGCTGAACGTTCAAATCCGAATTGGAAATATATCCACTTTTAAAAAAAAGAAAAGTCTCTCTCTCTTTTTTTTTTTTTTTAAATACCATTTTGAACAAGGTTTTATGTGTTTATAGGCCAGTTTTGGAAGAAAAAAAATGCCTTCTGAAAAAAACGCACAAGATCAAGTTATTGGGATGTAGGAGGGGCCAGCATTTTTAGTAGACTGGTCTCCCAGACTTCCCAGGAGAGCAATGGGGCACCCTAGGGGCACTGCTGTGGACTTCATATAAATGCTCCCAGGTACACATCTCACTGTTGCTCCCTTATCTTATCTGCTGATCCCTCCAAACTCCACCCAAATCCCACTACCCCCAACTGTACACCACTACAATAGCCCTTATGGTTGAAGGGGTCACCTATATGTGGGCAGCGTGGGTTTCTGGTGAGTTTTGGGGGGGCTCATAGTTTCCACCACAAGTGTAACAGGTAGGAGGAGGTATGGGCCTGGGTCCACCTGTCTACAGTCCACTGCACCCACCACTACACTACTCCAGGGACCTGCATGCTGCTCTAATAGACCTGGCTATAACATCTGAGACTGGTGAGTACTATTTTTATCCACATTTTTGGGGGGTGGGAAGGGGTCAATGACCACTGGGTGAGTAAGGGAGGTAATCCCTGAATCCCTCCAGTGGTCATCTGCTCATTTAGGGCACTTTTTTTTGTCTTATTCATTAGAAAAACAGGTCTAGACCCCTTTGCCCTAGACATTTTGGTTTTGTTCCATTATGACTGTAAAATGTCCAAGTGATAGGCACGCCCTAATCCCACCTTCGAAACACCCCCGACATGCCTCCTTGTAATTTGGGCGCATTGCAGACAAAATGCATAGATAAACGTCTGCAAAGCAGGTTTCAAAAATACCGATTTGGATGTTATGAGATGAAATCCATCCAAATGTTGCATTATGACACTTTATGGATGTTTTTCTCTTTCAAACATGAGCCCTTAGGCATCCTTTAGAAGCCTTGAGGAACTCAATTTTCTGCCAAGGGAAGAGCGGTGTGGTAGCCGTGTTAGTCCACTCTTAAAGGTTATCAATAGAAATCAAACAAAATAAAACATGGAAAAGAAAATAAGATAATACCTTTTTTATCGGACATAACTTAATACATTTCTTGATTAGCTTTCGAAGGTTGACGAAGAAGGGCAACCTTCGAAAGCTAATCAAGAAATGTATTAAGTTATGTCCAATAAAAAAGGTATCATCTTATTTTCTTTTCCATGTTTTATTTTGTTTGATTTCTATTAACTGCCAAGGGAATAAAGCCAGGTAACACTCTAGTTACTCAGTTAAATCCCTTTGCAACTTGTCCTCTTTGTAACGGGAAAATTGTTGATGCTACTGGCCTTAGTGCACAAAAAGGAAATTCAGCCATCAATCCACATGTTTAATCCTTCAACAGGGAGTTCTGGGTCTTGCTTCAGCTACACTTAATCATTGGATTGGATTTATTATTTTTAACCCACCCTTGTCCAGGGTGGCTAACAAAGTACATACTTATGTAATTGCTGGATGTGTTTAATGACATTCTAAGGCACTGTGGTATGATAAGATTTGTTTTGTTACATTTGTACCCCATGCTTTCCCACTCATGGCAGGCTCAATGTGGCTTACATGGGGTAATGGAGGGTTAAGTGACTTGCCCAGAGTCACAAGGAGCTGCTTGTGTCTGAAGTGGGAATTGAGCTCAGTTCCTCAGGACCAAAGTCCACCACCCTAACCACTAGGCCACTCCTCCACCCTGTCCAGGTACTGTACATTGGTCTAGGTATTTCTCTTTCTCATCTATGGGTTTTATATACTATTGTTTTAATTGCAAATAAAATATTTGAACTGGAAATGTCTCATGCATTCTGAGTGAAAATGGAAGATGGATTCAACTGAAGATAATAGGAAACAGCGTAAGTAATGGAGAGTCAAATGCAAAGATCTGATAAGGAAGGCAAAGAGAGACTTTGAAAAGAAACTTGCCTTGGAGGCAAAAACACATAATAATAAACTTTTTTTGGTATATTAGAAATAGGAAGCCAGTAAAGGAATCAGTTGGACCACTAGATGGCCAAGGGGGGAAAAGGGACACTCAGGGAAGACAAGGCCATTGCAGACAGACTAGAACAATATAATACAATAGGAGAACTTCTATCTGGAGTTGTGGATTTGGCCCTAAAGAAGGCTAAGAGTTCTAGGGAACATGCTTCGGCGCCCCCGGGCAAGGACGCTAGAACCTTAGATCCTTTGGGAGGAAGGCCTACCATTCCTCTATGCTCGTGTCCAAGATCCAGTCTTACCAGCTCTACACGAGCATACACATGCGGAATAATGTGCGGCAGTTGGCGGGCTTGGTTGATGCTCTTCCCCCTGAGCAAGCCAAGCCTTTTCAGGAGGTGGTCAGGCAGCTGAAGGCGTGCAGAAAATTCCTGGCCAGAGGAGTTTATGACACTTTTGATGTTGCGTCCAGGGCCGCTGCTCAAGGTGTGGTGATGCGCAGGCTCTCATGGCTGCGTGCCGCCGACCTGGAGAATAGAATCCAGCAGCGGATTACGGACTTGCCTTGCCGTGCGGATAACATTTTTGGCGAAAAAGTCGAGCAGGTGGTAGAGTCTCTCCACCAGCGGGACACCGCATTCGACAAGTTCGCCCGCCGGCAGCCTTCAGCTTCTACCTCTACAGGTAGACGATTTTTCGGGGGAAGGAAGACTGTTCCCTATACTTCTGGCAAGCGTAGGTACAATCCTCCTTCCCGACAGCCTGCGGCCCAGGCTAAGCCCCAGCGCGCTCGCTCTCGTCAGCAGCGTGCGAATCAGCAAGGCCCCGCGGCTCCCCAGCAAAAGCAAGGGGCGAGCTTTTGACTGGCTCCAGCAGAGCATAGCCGACATCCAAGTGTCAGTGCCGGGCGACCTGCCTGTCGGAGGGAGGTTGAAAGCTTTTCACCAAAGGTGGCCTCTTATAACCTCCGATCAGTGGGTTCTCCAAATAGTCCGGCAAGGATACACCCTCAATTTGGCCTCTCAACCTCCAAATTGTCCACCGGGAGCTCAGTCCTACAGCTTCCAGCACAAGCAGGTACTTGCAGAGGAACTCTCCGCCCTTCTCAGCGCCAATGCGGTCGAGCCCGTGCCATCCGGGCAAGAAGGGCTGGGGTTCTATTCCAGGTACTTCCTTGTGGAAAAGAAAACAGGGGGGATGCGTCCCATCCTAGACCTAAGGGCCCTGAACAAATATCTCGTAAAAGAAAAGTTCAGGATGCTTTCCCTGGGCACCCTTCTCCCCATGATTCAGCAAAACGATTGGCTATGCTCTCTGGACTTGAAGGATGCCTACACACACATCCCGATACTGCCAGCTCACAGACAGTATCTGCGATTTCAGCTGGGCGCACGCCACTTCCAGTACTGTGTGCTACCCTTTGGGCTCGCCTCTGCGCCCAGGGTGTTCACAAAGTGCCTAGCTGTGGTAGCAGCGGCGCTTCGCAGGCTGGGGGTGCACGTGTTCCCATATCTCGACGATTGGCTGGTGAAGAACACATCCGAGGCAGGAGCCCTGCAGTCCATGCAGATGACTATTCGCCTCCTGGAGCTACTGGGGTTTGTGATAAATTACCCAAAGTCCCATCTTCTCCCAGTGCAGAAACTCGAATTCATCGGAGCCCTGCTGGATTCTCGGACGGCTCGCGCCTATCTCCCAGAGGCGAGGGCCAACAACTTGTTGTCCCTCGTCTCGCGGGTGCGAGCGTCCCAGCAGATCACAGCTCGGCAGATGTTGAGATTGCTGGGCCACATGGCTTCCACAGTTCATGTGACTCCCATGGCCCGCCTTCACATGAGATCTGCTCAATGGACCCTAGCCTCCCAGTGGTATCAGGCCGCCGGGGGTCTAGAGGACGTGATCCACCTGTCCACGAGTTTTCTCGAATCCCTGTATTGGTGGACGATTTGCTCCAATTTGACTCTGGGACGTCCCTTCCAAAGTCCTCAGCCTCAAAAAGTGCTGACCACGGATGCGTCTCTCCTGGGATGGGGAGCTCATGTCGATGGGCTTCACACCCAAGGAAGGTGGTCCCTCCAAGAAAGCGATCTACAGATCAATCTTCTGGAGTTGCGAGCGATCTGGAACGCTCTGAAGGCTTTCAGAGATCGGCTGTCCCACCAAATTATCCAAATTCAGACAGACAATCAGGTTGCCATGTACTATGTCAACAAGCAGGGGGGCACCGGATTTCGCCCCCTGTGTCAGGAAGCCGTCAGCATGTGGCTCTGGGCTCGCCGTCAAGGCATGGTGCTCCAAGCCACATATCTGGCAGGCGTAAACAACAGTCTGGCCGACAGGTTGAGCAGGATTATGCAACCTCACGAGTGGTCGCTCAATTCCCGTGTGGTGCGACAGATCTTCCAGGCGTGGGGCACCCCCCTGGTGGATCTCTTCGCATCTCAAGTGAACCACAAGGTCCCTCAGTTCTGTTCCAGGCTTCAGGCCCACGGCAGACTGGCGTCGGATGCCTTCCTCCTGGATTGGGGGGAAGGTCTGCTGTATGCTTATCCTCCCATTCCTCTGGTGGGGAAGACTTTGTTGAAACTCAAGCAAGACCGAGGCACCATGATTCTGATTGCTCCCTTTTGGCCGCGTCAGATCTGGTTCCCTCTTCTTCTGGAGTTATCCTCCGAAGAACCGTGGAGATTGGAGTGTTTTCCGACCCTCATCACGCAGGACGAAGGGGCTCTGCTGCATCCCAACCTCCAGTCCCTGGCTCTCACGGCCTGGATGTTGAGGGCGTAGACTTTGCCTCTTTGGGTCTGCCAGAGGGTGTCTCCCGCATCTTGCTTGCTTCCAGGAAAGACTCCACTAAGAGAAGTTACTTCTTTCATTGGAGGAGGTTTGCCGTCTGGTGTGACAGCAAGGCCCTAGATCCTCGCTCTTGTCCTACACAGACCCTGCTTGAATACCTTCTCCACTTGTCTGAGTCTGGTCTGAAGACCAACTCCGTAAGGGTTCACCTTAGTGCAATCAGTGCATACCATTACCAAGTGGAAGGTAAGCCGATCTCAGGACAGCCTTTAGTTGTTCGCTTCATGAGAGGTTTGCTTTTGTCAAAGCCCCCTGTCAAGCCTCCTACAGTGTCATGGGATCTCAATGTCGTTCTCACCCAGCTGATGAAACCTCCTTTCGAGCCACTGAATTCCTGCCATCCGAAGTACTTGACCTGGAAGGTCATTTTCTTGGTGGCAGTTACCTCGGCTCGTAGAGTCAGTGAGCTTCAGGCCCTGGTAGCCCAGGCCCCTTACACCAAATTTCATCACAACAGAGTAGTCCTCCGCACTCACCCTAAGTTTCTGCCAAAGGTTGTGTCGGAGTTCCATCTGAACCAGTCAATTGTCTTGCCAACATTCTTTCCCCGTCCTCATTCCTGCCCTGCTGAACGTCAGCTGCACACATTGGACTGCAAGAGAGCATTGGCCTTCTATCTGGAGCGGACACAG
Organism: Microcaecilia unicolor; assembly: GCF_901765095.1. Classification (NCBI taxonomy): domain Eukaryota; kingdom Metazoa; phylum Chordata; class Amphibia; order Gymnophiona; family Siphonopidae; genus Microcaecilia; species Microcaecilia unicolor. The sequence continues at coordinate 376,759,951 of NC_044033.1, forward strand.
CCCCACAGACAGTCCGCCCAATTGTTTGTTTCTTTTGATCCCAACAAGAGGGGAGTGGCTGTAGGGAAACGCACCATATCCAATTGGCTAGCAGATTGCATTTCCTTCACTTACGCCCAGGCTGGGCTGGCTCTTGAGGGTCATGTCACGGCTCATAATGTTAGAGCCATGGCAGCGTCGGTAGCCCACTTGAAGTCAGCCACCATGGAGGAAATTTGCAAAGCTGCGACGTGGTCATCTGTCCACACATTCACATCTCATTACTGCCTGCAGCAGGATACCCGACGTGACAGTCGGTTCGGGCAGTCAGTTCTTCAGAACCTGTTTGGGCTTTAGGATCCAACTCCACCCCCCGAGGGCCCTGTTTGTTCTGTTCCAGGCTACACTCTCAGTTAGTTGGTAAATTTTTTAGGTCAATCTCAGTTATGTCCTCGCCGTTGCGAGGCCCAATTGACCAATGTTGTTGTTTTGAGTGAGCCTGGGGGCTAGGGATACCCCATCAGTGAGAACAAGCAGCCTGCTTGTCCTCGGAGAAAGCGAATGCTACATACCTGTAGAAGGTATTCTCCGAGGACAGCAGGCTGATTGTTCTCACAAACCCGCCCGCCTCCCCTTTGGAGTTGTGTCTTCCCTTGAAGTGTATTGTCTTGCTACATACTGGACTGGCCGGCTCGAGCCGGTTTCGGGCGGGAAGACGGCCGCGCATGCGCGGTGCGCGCGGGCGCGCGAGGGCTAGCAAAGGACTTTGCTAGTGAAGTTTCCGATTGGAGGGGCTGCCGTGGACGTCACCCATCAGTGAGAACAATCAGCCTGCTGTCCTCGGAGAATACCTTCTACAGGTATGTAGCATTCGCTTTCCGCTACTTGCTAATAGGCTTAGTATAAATTACAAAAGAGTTTTAAAAGTATGGAACGTAACATCCCAGATTACAAATTTAAACTTAATACTACTTACAGAAAATTCTAGAAATAAAGAACATATCATCTCTGATTACTCAATAATAAAACCAAATGTACCCATTTCAAGCCAGACATTTAATATATTTTCTAAAAAGATAGGGTTTCAAAAGTTTCCTAAATCTGAGATAAGAATTCTTTGATTTTCACTGAGGAAGATGGAGGGGGGGGGGGGGGGGGAGGAAACTCATGCCTGAAATGGTATTTAATGGTTATGAATCAGAGGAAATGAAACAAATCTCTGTAAACCTGGAAGATGTAATAGGCCAATTTGACAAACTAATGAGCAGCAAATCATAGGGACCAGATGGTATACATCCCATAGTACTGAAAGAACTAAAAAAAATGAACGTGCGGAGCTATTATTAGTAATATGTCATTTTACTTTAAAAATTAAGCATGGTACTGGAAGATTGGAGGGTGGCCAATGTCATGCCAATTTTTAGGAAGGATTCCAGAGATTACCTGATGCTGTCAAAATTGTACAGACTATTATAAAGACAAAAATTACAGAGCATGTACTTAGTCAAGGATTAATGGGGCAAAGCCAACATGGATTTAGCCAAGGGAAATCCTGCCTCACCAATCTGCTACATTTCTTTAAAGGGTGAATAAACATGTGGGTAAAGGTGTGCCAGTTGATTTTGTGTATCTGGATTTTCAGAAGGCATTTGATAAATTACCTCATGAATGGCTCCTGAGTAAATTAGGAAGTTATGGGATAGAAAGCAGTATCCCATTGTGGATTAAAAACTGGTTGAAAGAGAGAAAACAGAGAGAAGGGTTTAAATGATCAATATTCTCAATAGAGAAGGGTAAATAAAGGAGTTCCCCAGGGTCTGTGCTGAGACACGTGCTTTTAACATATTTATAAATGAGCTGGAAATGGGAATAATGAGTAAGGTAATTAAATTTGCTGATGACACAAAAGTATTCAACGTTGTTAAATTGCAAGGGGACCTTAAGAGACTGGGAGACTGGGCATCCAAATGGCAGAAGACGTTTAATGTGAGCAAGTGCAAAATGATACACAGAGGAAAGAGGAACCTGAACTATAACTACATGATTGATGCAAGATTCCACATAAGAAGTCAGCAACCAGGAATAGGATTTAGGTGTCATTGTTCATATGTTGAAACCCTCGGCTCAGTGTGCAGCAGCAGCTAAGAAAGCAAACAGGGTTGATCCAAGATGGCTGCTCTATGTACCTGACATGTGAGAGTACTCTCTGTGATCCTTGCTGTTTGCCACGATGCCAAAGAGAAGGGGACGAGCCACTGCGGTTGCCTCTCAATGGCAGAGTCTTCCTTCTACTGCTGGCCAGATTGATTCATATCTGCAGAGGACCGGGATTCCTGTTGTGTCAGAGGGCAGCCTGCAGGAACAGCTTGGGGCGAATGAAGGTCCTGCATTGCACCATGGGCTAGAGGTTTCACTCAGCCCCGACATGAGAGACCCTCCCCCTCAACCACGAGGCAGCAGCTCCCCGATGTTAGTGTCTTCTACCCAGCATATGGAATGTTCTGCAGGGGTTGAATGACGAGAGGAACTGAGTCAACCCGAGGGAGCTCTGGAGAGATGCCGGTTTCACCATCAGGGGCTGCCGCGGTTTTATCCATCTCTAAGGGGGAGTTGAAAGCAGTGAGTAAGGAGAGTGATAATACTTTCGGAATGGAACCTAAGGTACTGTCTACACCATTTACTTTATCATTTACCAAACCAGTTGAGGTTACTCTGGATAGTTTGTGGTCCTTAATAGTAGACGTGGGTAGAGCTTTATGCCCCCAGGTCCAAAAATTGACTCAAGACCTGACTGCCTTGGAAGGGAAGTTGAAAGAAACTGATGTAGGATTAGAAGTTTTAACTCAGCAAAATAAAATACAACACAGAGATTTACAGAATATACATGTTCTTCAGACTAATATAGTGAAAGATTTTTCTAACTTGAAGAGGAAAACTGAATCACTTGAAATTGTTTTTGGAGTAATAATCTCCAGTTTCTTAACTTTCCTAAATAATTTGCAGTTACCCCTTGAGATATGCTTAAAAAATATATTAAGGAAATATTGGAGGTTGCTGAAGAAAGTGTTCCACCTTTTTCACAAGTGTATTATTTGCCTAATAAACCAGTAATTAATCAGCAAGCTCAAGAAATCCAATCATTGGATGTTTCGGCTCTCTTAGCGTCCTCAGATACTGATTTAGTTACTGCGTCAGCCTCGGTGGCTACTGTGGTGTTGGCACTTGATAAAAATTGGTTAATGAGAATGTTCTTTAAAAATAAAGAGAAGACTTTTTTTGGGACTGAAAATTACAATTTTTCCGGATGTTTCTAGACGTACCCAGAAGAGATGCCAGCAATTCCTATTAATGAAGCTGGGGCTACTTTCTTTTTACGTTATCATTGTAAATGTGTAATCAGACACCAATCGGTTAAATATGTTTTTTATGAACCATCCCATCTTACTGCTTTTTTGTCAGCTAAACAGATCACTGGGGGGTAAATTGTACCTGGTGCCTAGTGATTGGCTCTCTTTCTCTTTGCTGATATAGGAATTCAGTGACATGTTAGGTCATCTGCCTTTATTATTTTTCTTTAAATTAGAATTTCCATTGGTTGTAATCTTGGCTCTAAATATGTGGACTTGAGTATGGTTGGCATATGATTTTTCCTTTATTTATTTATTTATTTTATTTTTGTTACATTTGTACCCCGCGCTTTCCCACTCATGGCAGGCTCAATGCGGCAGGCAATGGAGGGTTAAGTGACTTGTTTTATTCAGTATTGAAATAATGTAAAATGTGAAATCACACTTTTCTGTACAAGTATTTTTTGCTTGATAAAGTTGAAATTGTTTTGATAAATAAATAATTTAAAAAAAAGAAAGCAAACAGAATGTTAGGAATTATTAAGAATGGAATGGAGAACAAAACTGAGAATATTATAATACCTTTGTATCACTCCATGGTGTGACCACACCTCAAATATTGTGTGCAATTCTGATACCCGCAACTCAAAAAAACATCTAGTGGAATTAGAAAAGGTACAGAGAAGGACAATGAAAATGAAAAGGGGATGGGACAACTTCCCTATGAGGAAAGGCTAAAGAGGCTAGGGTTATTCAGCTTGAAGAAGAGACAGCTGAGGAGAGATATGATAGAGGTCTATAAAATACTGAGCAGAGTGGAAGGGGTAGATGTGAATTGTTTGTTTACTCTTTCCAAAAATACAAGGAGTAGGGGGCACACAACCAAGCTACTAAGTAGTGCATTTAAAACAAATTGGAGAAAATATTTCTTCGGTCAATGTGTAATTACTCTCTGGAATTCGTTGCCAGAGATTGTGGTAACAGAAGTTAGCTTAGCAATCTTTTAAAAAAAAGGTTTGGACAAGTTCTTAATAGAAAAGTCCATAAGCCATTATTAAGATGGACTTGAGAAAATCCACTGTTTAGTCAAGGGATAAGCAGCATAAAATCTGTTTTACTCTTTTGGAATCTTTCCCAGGTTCTTGTGGCCTAGATTGGTCACTGTTGGTCTGTCCCAGTAAGGCGATGCTTATGTTCTTATGTTGGGAGCTTGGGAATGGATAATCTCATTTCTCCTCCCCCTCAATTGTTTTCAATTTAGGTTTTTGTGCTTCTCATAAAGTCCCTGGAACGGATGGGGTCTTTTCTTCACAATGTGACCAGTTTTCCTTCCCATGGTTTGTACAAATACCTCTGAAGTTAAGCTGCATAGTCTTCAATGACATGATCCCCATGCTATGCTATAGTGAAAAAGTTTAAGCATATTATTTTATGATTGATTGATGGGGAGCATCTCTTCATATAAATATAGACCCAGAAAAAATGCATTTTCCTTCATTGATTTATAAAGTTTATTACAATTAAAAGCTAGTACTAATTAATACAGTAAATATCAGGGGGGTTCTTATGTTCTTAATTCTTGGCAATACCCTTCCATTTACCCATCCTCCAAAGGGAAAATTCTGTAAAAAGGTTCAAAAACACAAAGTTGTCCAGAACACTGCCACTCAAGTATCTCCTCAGACCGCCATCTTGGCCCTCAGATTTTTATTTAATTAGGAGCCTTTTCCTTCATTCTTCATGTGAATGACTGCAAAAAGCAAAGATAAAAATTGGTTCCAGCTTCCAGGCACTGCTCTTATATTGAAATTGCTTTCGTTTGATCTTTACTTTCATTCTTGTCTTTTTCTTGTGTCATTCCCCAAGCCTGAGAAACCTGTGGGTGGTTAAACATCTTCAAAGTGCCTTTACCACCCTAACCAATCACTGTAGTGAGTTTACTCTGCATGATTCACTAGGATTCCACATTCCCTTCGGTCAAAAAGGGACTTTCAAGATGTGGAGATTTGGGAAATGTATACTTTTTTTTATTGTAAGGTCTCTTTGGGATTTTTGAACCATATGTAGTTGATGAGCTGCTATTATGTTGAGCATAGAGCTATGAAACATTTTCTTCCCTATATGTCATCTTATGACCTTTTCCAAGAGGTTGCTACAATGACTGTGTCTAAAATGTATAAAAACTAAGGGGCTCCTTACTAAGCTGCAGTAGTGCACACCAAATCGACCTTACCACGGGAAAGAATAATCCGAATTACAGTTACCTGATGCTAGGGTCAGCGCTGAAGAAAAAGATCTGGGTGTCGTTGTAGATAATACGCTGAAATCTTCTAATCAGTGTGCGGCGGCGGCCAAAAAACAAACAGGATGATAGGAATTATTAGGAAAGGGATGGTGAAAAAGACCAAAAATAATAAAATGCTTTTCTATCGCTTGATGGTGCGTCCTTGAGTATTGCGTTCAGTTCTGGTCACTGTATCTCAAAAAAGATATAATGGAATTAGAAAAGGTTCAAAGAAGAGCGAATAAAATAATAAAGGGGATGGAACTCTTCTCATATGAGGAAAGGCTAAAGAGGTTAGGGCTTTTCAGATTGGAAAAGAGATGGATGAGGGGAGATATGATTAAGGTCTACAAAATCCTGAGTGGTGTAGAATGAGTAGAAGTAAATCAAGGGGACACTTGAGGAAGTTAAATGGAAATACTTTTAAAACAAATAGGAGGAAATATTTTTTCACTCAACGAATAGTTAAGTTCTGGAACTCTTTGCGGAGGAGATGGTAACAGCGGTTAGCGTATCTGGATTTAAAAAAGGTTTGGACAAATTCCTGGCGGAAAAGTCTATAGTCTGCTATTGAGATGGACATGGGGAAGCTGCTGCTTGCCCTGAGATTTGTAGTATGGAGTGTTGCCACGATTTGGGTTTTTACCAGGTACTTGTGATCTGGCTTGGCCACTGTTCGGAAAACAGGAAACTGGGCTAGATGGACCTTTGCTCTGACCCAGTATGGCTACTCTTATGTTCTTATAATGCATGGCAGTAATTCTGAAGTTGGTGCACACAGTTTCCCATGGTAGAAAATAATTTTCTGTTTTCTTCCACGGGGGCATTCCTGGCGGTAATCGGCGCGGCCACATTGCCATGTGCTGCCTGATTACCGCATGAGTAGTGCTTGAGCCCTTATTGCCTTCTAAGTAGGTGGCAGTAAGGGCCCAAGCACTAAATAGCCGCATGCTAATTTTAATATTAGTTCATGGTCATTTACTGCCACACTTTTAAAAAGGCCTTTTTCCTGGTAAAAAAAAATGGCCCAGCAAATGCCAATTTCGCGTGCCAAAACTAGCACAGGCCACCTTTTACAGCGGTTTAGTAAAAGGGCCCCTAAATTCAATCAAGTGCAGTGGTCTTTGCTAATTTTTAAGACTAGGCCACTTTGAGTCCAAAAGAGCTGAAGGAAAGCTGACATATCTTCTGATGAGGGGCAACAACAGAGAATAATGTGTGCCAACATCCATCCTCACCAGAACACCTGGCCTCAGACACACACAGATAGCCCATCTTCAAATACGGAAGAGATCACAAATTAAAAAACAAAAAGGGCTGCAAATACTACACGCTAGAATACTGCGCCTTGATCACACATGAAAAATACATGACAACAGATATGACACAAGGAACTAGAAATAAAAAAAAATATGAAGGCAAAATATTGAACTGGAAAGTTACCTCAAGAAGTCAGACTCAGCATGCAACAATACTAGAAAAATTGAAACTTACATGCAAAATATCACAGATGCGCATTTCCAAAAGCTGACATATTCCAATTACTAAATTCTGAATAAAATACTTTTTTCTACCTTTGTTGTCTGATCATTTAGTTTTTCTATTCACTTTGGTCCCAGTGTCTTCTGTTTTATGCAGAGTCTTCTTTCCATTTGATATTTTTTTCTCTCACCATGTCCACCATCCTTCCTGTGTCCTTATGCATCCTGTCTACCATTTGTAGCCCTGTCCCTATCCTTCCTCCAGTCTCTGCATCTGCTCTTAAAGTGTTTTCCCTCCATCCATATCCACCATTTCTCCTCACTTCCCTCCATCCATGTGCATCTACTTCCTCTGTCTTCCCTCCCCTTCATCCATGTCCAAAATTTCTCTTCTCTTCCCTGCCCTCCACTCCATCCATGTCCAGCATTTCTCCTCTCTTCCCTCCCCTCCATCCATGTGCATCTCTTTCCTGACTTCTCTCCCCACCATCCATCCATGTCCAGCAACTCTCCATTCTCCCCTGCCCTCTCCTCCATCCACCCATATCCAGCAAATTTCCTCTCTCCCCTGCCCCCTCCATCCATCCATGTTCAGCAATTCTCCTCACTCCTCTGCCCCTCCCCTCCATGTCCAGTGATTTCACCTCTCTCCCCTGCCCTCCCCTCCTATCTATGTCCAGCGATTCTCCTCTGTCCTCCCCCCCCCATCCACATCCAACGATTCTCCTTTGACTCCCCTCCCCTCTCATCCATGTCCAGTGACTTCCCCAGCTCCCCTTTTTAGTCTCCTTCAGGTCCAACCCAGCCCCACCTGCCCACCCTCAGCTCCCCAACAGCCTTCCTCTCTGTTCCTTCCTGCCCCCCCCCCCCCCCCCCCCCCCCATATTTAAACATTTTATTTTCAGTTGCAGCGACAGCAAAATCCCTTGGGGAAATATTTTCCCATATACATGTATTCCCATTGTAAAATGGGAAATAAACATGCAGATTTTTGGTATGTTCGAGCCATGCTGCCAACCATACCTCCTTGAAGTCACTGCATGGTGTGGATCTCCACGTGTAAAATAGTGGCTTTTTGAAATTGCTGTTTGTATGCAAATGTGAGTTACACATGTAAATGCCACTATTTACAATAACCTCCAATGTGTCATAATAAAGAATAGGTTTACCCCAGAAAACTGTGCATTTTGAATCTCTCTTACTTTTGTGCTATTTTTTTAAAGTTATGTGTCTTTTTCATGTAAATAAGTCAGTTAGGGCCCTGTTTACTAAGCTGCACTATAGGCACGCTAGCGTTTTAAACGTGCCTTAGTAAACAGTAGCCTATGAACAGCTGTACATGGTCTACCTCTCCCCCTTCCAAAAATATATTGAGATATTCACTTTCAGAGGGGCAAACTGGAAGAAGAGATAGACCCTGCTGACTTGGGACAGACTGGCTTAGCTGGATGGGTTTTATTTATGGATATATTCATGCATTTCCCTTTATAGAGCACTCTGGGTTTTTTTTTTTTTTTTTTGTGTCCTGTTACATTTCATTTTTGCTCCTGAGGAAACAAGGTTTCCAGTTTCAAGTATGCTCCAGAGTCAGCTTTAAAGTCCACAACTGATTCCAGTGACCTCAAGGGATGTGGCGAGCCTAGGGAGTAAAGTAAAAAGCTGACCAAACCATGAAGACTGTCCGCTGTGAAAGAGGCTTGCATGCAGACAGTACAGTACACCATGGCAGAGAAGTGTTTCTCATAATAAAAAGCTCTTATTTCACGCACTAATGCTGATTCTGACTGGAGCTCTGTGCCCAGCTAATATCCTGATTACTAGAACATGGGGGGTGACTCGAGCAGTGACTATGCAAAGCAACAAAGAGTGCCAGTCTCTAGCACTGCAAAGCTTCAAACACATTCTTTGGTCAACTCAGAATCAAAAACACACACGCACACATCTGTTCAAGCTTTAAAGCAGCCAAGCAGCAGAGCTCAAGCATTAATGTGTTTAGACAGTTACACATCTCACAGCCAGAATGCTGGGAAAGGGAAGCCAAGGTCAATGTGCTGCTAATCCCCGGGCAGGAGGGAGTCTGGCAAGTTCCTTGGTGGGCAACCAGGCCCACAGACTACTACTGTTACTATCTGTGCCCAGGACCAGTGCAAGCATATTAGGTGCCCGAGGTGAACTTTGAGCCTTGCACCCCATCAATTAATTTGTAGGCCCCTAGGCTCCTCTCCCCTGAGATTTTCACAATTAAATTCAATAGTCATGATCACCCCAAACACCATCCCTCCCAGAATGATAAATGTAAAAGCATGCAATGATGGTTCTTTGAGATGTTTGACTGTCAGGGTCTATTGTTTTGCTTCGACCGCAGCTGCCCTGTGCTGCCCCCTCAGAAGCTGCTTCCCTAGGCATCTGATTAGTTAAGGGTCCTTTTACTGAAGTGTGCTGAAAAATGGCCTGTGGTAGTGTAGGCATGGGTTTTGGGCGTGCACAGATCTATTTTTCAGTGCACCTGTAAAAAATGCCTTTTTATTTTTGCCAAAAATGAACATTCATTTATTTATTTGGGGAAAGAGAAATGGGACTTGATATACTACCTTTCTGAGGTTTTGTTTTGCAACTACATTCAAAGTGGTTTACATATATTCAGGTACTTATTTTGTACCAGGGGCAATGGAGGGTTAAGTGGCTTGCCCAGAGTCACAAGGAGCTGCAGTAGGAATTAAACTCAGTTCCCGAGGATCAAAATCCACTGCACTAATCACTAGGCTACTCCTCCACTCCACAGGATTTATTTACCGCCTTTTTGAAGGAATTCACTCAAGGCGGTGTACAGTAAGAATAGATCAGACATGAGCAGTAGGCAATTACAGCAGTAAAAATATTCGAAAAACAATACAAAGTATGGCATGGTATACTACTTGCAATGACAACACTATCAGCCTTATTTTCGAAAGTGATGGGCGCCCAGATTTTCACCCAAATCGGGAGATAGGCGCCCATCTCTCAAAGGTGTCCAAATCGGTATAATCAAAAGCCGATTTTGGGCATCTTCAAATGCAATCTGTCGCGGGGGCGTGTCAGAGGCGTGGTGAAGGCGGGACTGGGGGCGTGTTTATCGGCCGAGGAGAGATGGGCGCCTTCAGCCAATAATCGAAAAAAGAAAGGCCTTTTTAGCGCAAATTTGGGTCATTTTTATTGAACCCTTTTTTTCACGAACAAGTCCCAAAAAAGTGCCCTAAATGACCACATGACCACCGGAGGGAATCGATGATGATCACCCCTGACTCCCCCAGTGGTCACTAACCCCCTCCCAGCATTAAAAAAAACAACTTTAACAACATTTTTCCACCCTCTATGCCCGCGTCAAATGCCATACCCAGCTCCATCACAGCAGTATGTAGGTCCCTGGAGCAGTTGTTAGTGGGTGCAGTGGACTTCACCCAGGTGGACCCAGGCCCTTCTGCCTCCCTACCTGTTACACTTGTGGTGGTAAATGGGAGCCCTCAAAACCGCCCCCAAAACCCACTATACCCACATGTAGGTGCCCCCCTTCAGCCATAAGTGCTATGGTAATGGTGTAGAGTTGTGGGCAGTGGGTTTTGGGGGGGATTTGAGGGGCTCAGCACCCAAGGGATGGGCGCTATGGACTTGGGAGGTATTTAATTTTTTTTAATTGTTACAAGTGCCCCCTAGGGTGCCCAGTTGGTGTCCTGGCATGTGAGGGGGACCAGTGCACTATGAATCCTGGCCCCTCCGATGACCCAATACCTTGGATTTGTTCGTTTTTGAGCTGGGCGCCTTCGATTTCCATTATCACTGAAAAACGAAACAATCCGCACAAATCCGATGCATTTGCCGGGCACAAACCGTATTATCGAAAAAAAAGATGGGCGCCCATTTTTTTTGAAAATACGGTCTGTCCCGCCCCTTCACGTACCCGTTCTCGGACATAGACGCCCATGGAGATGGGCGTTTGCTTTCGATTATCATATCTCCCCTATCCCGCCTTTCTCCAAAGTATACATATTGAGATCTTTAAGTCTGCAGAATCACTGCAAATGCTCAATCAGCAAACAGATGCAGCCGACCGCAGATAGCAGAGATAAGAAATTTTATTAATCAAAGTGCCCGATGTGATCACGTTTGCCTTCACACAGGCCGCATCGGGGGCAAGCTGCCAATTGAGACATATATGTAAGTTAAAACCAATACAATTAATAACACACAAAACTATCCTCCCTGTTTACTAAGTCGCGCTAGCGTCTGCCATGCGCTAATGCTGACATAGCTTTGAATGGGCTGTGTCGGCATTGCCGTGCGGCTTAGTAAACAGGGGGGATATTTAAATCAATAAATAATGATAAAGAGTAAAATCAATAAATAATACACATTAAAAGCTTTCCACATGCAAGTTGGCGATGGCTAAATTATCAAAAGTGAATAGACTGCATACACGAATTAAAATTAAACCCATACATCTATGCTGATGACATTACGATATATATCCCATTTAAAAATGACTTATCAGAAATCACAAATAAAATTAATCACAGCTTCCAAATAATAAACTCATGGGTGGATGCATTCCAACTAAAGCTTAATGCTGAAAAGACATCCTTTCATTGCAATATAATAAAACCAATTATACTAATATCAATACACCAAACCACATTCTCCTTGTTGCGGACACCCTGAAACTCCTGGGAGTCACAATTGACCGAAACCTTACTTTAGATAGTCACGTGAAAAATGTAACAAAGAAGATGTTCCATGCAATGTGGAAGCTTAAAAGAGTGAAACCTTTCTTCCCAAGGGAGGTATTCCGCAATTTGGCGCAATCACTGGTATTAAGCCATTTGGACTATTGCAATTCCATCTATGTCAGATGTAAAGCCCAAATTATTAAACTCCAGACAGCCCAAAACACTGCAGCCAGACTCATATTTGGAAAAGCGAAATATGAAAGCGCCAAACCCCTCAGAGAAAAATTACACTGGCTCCCACTAAAAGATCGAATTACATTCAAAATCTGCACCCTGGTTCATAAAGTCATTCATGGAGACGCCCCGACATATATGTCAGACCTCATAGACCTACCAGTAAGAAATATAAAAAGTTTATCACGCACTTTCTTAAACCTCCATTACCCCAACTGTAGAGGACTTAAATACAAATCAATATATGCATCCAGCTTCGCCTACATCTGCACACAACTATGGAACGCACTACCAAATGCCATAAAACAACGCACGATCTGACAACCTTCTGGAAGTTACTGAAAACTAACCCGTTCAAAGAGACTTATAAAAAGAATCCTTCATAAAAGACAACTTCAAAACTGCACCAGAACAAGCCAACATTGAACTCTTTTAATTTGGTTACTTTAATCACATTGTTATTATCGAACGTTATATCTTGTCCTTGATCTCATATACCTGATATGAATTATTTATTTATTTACTTCTAATTTACTTGATATTTTTATGTATCTTAACTGTAACACTACTCTGTACTTTTCATTCCGTTAATGACGATCGCCATTGCGGCATAATGTAAGCAACATTGAGCCTGCAAATAGGTGGGAAAATGTGGGATACAAATGCAGCAAATAAATAAATAAATAAATAAAACAAATGCCCTTAAAATGTAATAATACTGGACTGGTCTGGCAAGCAATAATGAAACAGTGATGGAATATTCATTCACATAACAAGCAATAATGAGCACTAATTTTTCTAATCATTCTACAACTCCAAACACATTTCATTCTTTTCTCACTGTACAAAACAGGGAACCACAGAAAAACTGAAATAGAGATCTCCCTCAAGAAAGCCAGGTAAACACTGGTAAAAGAGAAACAGAAATGTATTTTCTCCTACACTCTGCAAAATACAAAAATAGAAAAGACGTACATTTCACAAAGCAGGCACATCTCAGTCCTTAAAAAGTATTAAATAAAAATATTTATTTTCTACCTTTGTTGTCCGAGCACTTTATTTTTCTAATTGGGCTGGTCCCAGTCTCTTTTCCACTTTCCACGTGTCAGTCTTCTCTAAATTCTATTCCACGATGGCGTTTCTATTTCTTCTCTCTCCTCTTGGCTTTGTCCTTTCTAAGTCTGTCTGGCAGTGACCTTTCATTTCATGTCCCCCCCCCCCTTATTTGTGTTTATCCCCCTTTCTCTCACCTTAGTGTCTGGTTCACTTCTCATCTACCTACTAGCTTTTACCATTGTTCCTTCTCTCTCACTTAATATCTCCTAAACCCCTATCTTTTTTCACCCACTTCCTTAGCCCTCATTCCCATCCTATTAGCCCTCATCTACCCTCCACTGGATCTCATCACCCTATCAGTCCCCAGCTCTCTCTCTCTTTCATTCCCTTGCTTCCAAGGCCCTATACCCCATGCCCTTCCTTCCTCTTCCCTCTTGCAAGGTCGTGTCACTCTCCCTCCCTCCCTCCCTTCTTCCTTCCCTCCAAGGTCCGGTGTCACTTTCCCTCCTTCTCCCCCTCCACAAAGTCTGGTGTTGCTTTCCTTCCCTCAATCCTTGTCCAACATTTCTCCTCTCTTCCCTCCCCTCCATCCATGTGCATCTCCTTCCTGACTTCCCTCCCCTCTGTCCATGCACGTCAACAACTCTCCATTCTCCCCTGCCCTCTCCATTCATCCATCCATGCCCCGCCCTTGCGGAAACAGGAAATACATCATTGCAAGAAGGCGGGACACTGAGTGAGGGAAGGGAAAGGCTGGAGGCGACCCCGCTGTGCTGCGTGCTTCACTGCCGTCACTGCGAGCAAAATAAAAGGTTTAAACATGGGCGGGGGATGGGGGCAGGAAGGAATGAAGAGGAAGCCTGTCCGGGAGCTGAGGGCGGGAAGAGGTGCCTGCAGCGTTGCGCCAGCCCTGCGTTTGGGGGGCAATGCCCCCCCTCGCCCCCCCAAAACTACGCCCATGGGTAGGCATCTGTTGTACTTCGGGTGACGGGGTTATTACTGCTCCTGCAGGGTGGGGAAATAACCTCTTTTTGCACCCGCGGTAAAACTTTGAAAATTTTCTCCATTCCTGCAGTTTTACTGCAGATTACTGCAGTTTACCGCAATTACCCGCTACCATGTCATTCTCTAATCCAAACCTCTTCATAATCAATTTTAAAGCTTCTGGGACCAATGAGATCAAATAGCTTCAGATCCTCAGTCTGTTGCAGTAGTTTTTCTCCCATGTGCCCTATATTCATGGTATAATATAATAGCCAGTGCTGACCATGCTCACTGCCAGCAGTTAATAAAATTAGTTCAAAGAAAAAAGAATACTTATCCAGAGATGGAAGACTCACACGGAGCCCCTTTTCAACTTTCAACATGTACTAATTTCCTGTCACCTAACAGATAATGACAATTAGTGTTGTCTAGACAAGCAGAAGCTCTGCCTAGTTGGTTAATGATATTTCTTTTCCTGAAATCCCCAAAGAAGAAATATGCATTCCAAACAGATGAATTTATGAGACAGGACATTACTACACAACTAATGCCATATGTTAAAAGTTACCCCCCAGACTCCTTGATCTCAAAATGAACACTGAATTGAATTTGTAAGTTGCAGTAACCCCCTAATTAAGTGACAGTTATAAGGAAAAAATTAAGTACATGGCAAACACTTGTGTAGTCATATTTATCCAGGTCCAACTTAAACAGAGGGGTGAATATATAGAAATGAAATATATCCCAATGCTTATCTAATTATTTTTCCAAACCGTTTTATAGCAGGCCTTAATCAAACACCCAGTATACTGATCTTCTGAAACCTCAGCTGGTGACTCGTTTCACACAAGGAATCACAGCTTCGTGTCTCACCAAAATCGTCATTGGTTTCAGTACAAACTTATATTACCAAAACATCTTATTTTTCTTTGTTTCTTCTTTCTTAAAGGACTCTCATCCAATTACAACTATACCAACTATTGTACTTAGCTCAAAAGGACCTGTTGCCAACTTGGGCCATGTTTTGTTCCAATAGTTGCTGCTTCGGGCGTGGTCCTACAATAATAAAATCTATACATCAATATTCTCCCCATTCTTACACATATCCTCTCATACATTTTTAATCAAAATTAATAACATTTTACCTTCAAACTGCATGCCCTGCTACTCATTCAAAACTTCTTCTTGTTCAAAATGGTGCACCTCAACTTCCAGATGCCCTATTCAAGAAATCACGTGGTTTCATCCTCCAGCATCTTGAACCAATTAGAAGGCTAGAAAGTTAATTAAGCCATCTCTATCAACCAGTAATTAGTTCTTAGAAATAGTCTATAGAGGGGAACCTTCAAAAAACAATAAAAAATAATAAAATACCTAAATATTAGCATAGCATAGAGTATAACTTACAATTGTAGGAGACTTAAGTCTACAAATTCCTATTCCTTTAGCAACTTAAGAAATTATCAATAATAAGATGCAGACAGCAGTCCAGCAGTGAGATGGGGGCTATCCAGTCTTTTGCACTGAGTGTCACATGTTTGATTGTCTCCCAGTTGGTGAGAGGTCATATGTGTGTACTTGATGCAAAGAGCTCCTAGCACTCCAAGAACGGCTCAGATCCCTGGAGCCTAGAGTAGCAGACTTGGAGGAGCTGAGGCAGACAGAGGTATATAGAAGAGGCCTACAGGGACATAGTTGAGAAGTCCCACCTCCAGTCTGACAACCTCTGTGCTGCTATGGAGGAGAAAGGTCACTTGAATGGAGAACATCACCTTGGAGAAGCAGGAAGTAATCCTGTAGCCAGGACCTGCCCCCCAGGGGATGCAATATTCTCTCATACTAAGGATGTGTCTCCAGGGGCTTCTTCCCATGAGGGAAAGATTGGGACGGCCATATTAGTTGGAGATTCAATCATTAGGCAAGTAGATAACTGGGTGGCTTGTGGGGACAAACCACATTTACAAGGCCTTGTGAAAGGCCTGGTAAATAATGAGAAGTAAGAACACACAAATAATGGAAAAATTAGCACTCTGGTTAAACCCACCCACACTTCTCACTGACAATCCTAATCCAGAATAGTCCTAAAATAGAAATACTGAGTGAATACGGAAAGTAACGGACACAAGGCTCAGATGTTATTATAAAAATAGAGAGCTATTTATTAGCCAGTACTTGCAGCAATGGCTGTTGTATTCAGAGACAGTAGATTATGCAAAATCACCCAAAAATGATGGTACAGGATATCAGTACCTGTCAAGGGAACTAAGATAGCACACACTAGCCTAATCCTGAAGTTAATAAGATACCTAACACCCCAAGCACTACCAGACACAAAGGAGGTCAACAGTTGATAACTCAGGAACACTGGATTCCCAATAGTCAAGAACTGATGATGACACACAATCAGGAACTCAGGCAGCAGGTAGCTCTTCCCATCCAGGCAAGAGTAGGAGGGAAGTGATACCACAGATTAACAAGCCTTCATCATGTGCCAGCTTTGGAGTCAGCCAAGGGCAGTTATTTCAGTCCAATCAGATAACAGATAGCTGATAACAGCTTCAAGGAAGGGGTTCTTATACCTCTCAATGCCAAGTTGACAGGAACATGACATCAGGATGTTCCCCAGTGTTGTCCCAAATACAGTAAGCAAAAGTAGCTGTTGCAAACAGTTGTTTTGCGTTTGTCAGACTTGATGTCTCTGCATTGTCCTAGAGGCCTTTCACAGTACCTGGCCTCTGCATGACAGCTGACAATGTCCAAGTCTATAAAAGTCAGGTTCGCAATGTAGAATATTGCTTCATGGTAGTGCTTTATGTTGGGTTTTGTTCCTACAGGCTGGTGAATGTAAGGGTTGCTTGGTTACTTGCCTGTCTGGTGTAAAGGTGGTGGACCTCAGGCATCACCTAGATAAGATTTTAGACAGTGCTGGGGAGGAGCCTGCTGTCTTGGTACATGTGGGTACCAACGACATAAGAAAACGTGGGAGGGAGGTTCTGGAAGCCAAATTTAGGCTCTTAAGTAGAATACTAAAATCCAGAACCTCCAAGGTAGCATTTCCAGAAGTGTTTCCTTTGCACATGCAAGACTCAAGAGGCAGGCAGAGCTCCAAAGTCACAAAGCTTATATGAGATGATGGAGCAGGAATGAGGGATTTAGATTTGTTAGGAACTGGGCAACATTCTGGGAAAGGGGAAGTCTGTTACAAAAGGATGGACTCCGCCTTAACCAGGATAGAACCAGGCTGCTGGCACTAACATTTAAAATGGAAATAAAGCAGCTTTAAATTGGAATGGGGAGGTGATAAGCCGACAGTAACTCAGGAATGCATGGTTTGGAGTGAGGTATCCTTGAAGGATACTAATAATAAACAAGACATATAGGGAATCCCAATAGAGAGGTTTACAGTGCTGCGTACATCTAGTAGCACTATAGAAATGATAAGTAGTAGTAGTAGGTTTCAACAAAGGTGAAAGACAGCCAGGAGTGTTTAAGGGTAGAACAGAGCAAAAGTTGCAAATTATCCCTGTCAACTTCTAAGCAGCTTGTGGATGCAAGGAAAAACACACTTTGAAGTGTCTGTATACAAATGCTAGAAGCCTAAAAAATAAGATAGGAGAGTTAGAGTATATAGCACTAAATAAAGAGGTATATAGTAGCTATCTCAGAGACCTGGTGGAAGGAGGACAATCAATGGGACACTGTGTTGTCAAGGTATAAATTATATCACAATGATTGGGTGGATCAAATTAGAGGGGGGCTTGCGCTATACGATACAGAGGGAATTGAGTCAAACAAAATAAAAATTCTGCAAGGCAGACAGCAACGTGGAATCCTTATGGATATAAATTTTGTGTTTGATGGGAAAGAATATACAGTGGGGGAAATAAGTATTTGATCCCTTGCTGATTTTGTAAGTTTGCCCACTGACAAAGACATGAGCAGCCCATAATTGAAGGGTAGGTTATTGGTAACAGTGAGAGATAGCACATCACAAATTAAATCCGGAAAATCACATTGTGGAAAGTATATGAATTTATTTGCATTCTGCAGAGGGAAATAAGTATTTGATCCCCCACCAACCAGTAAGAGATCTGGCCCCTACAGACCAGGTAGATGCTCCAAATCAACTCGTTACCTGCATGACAGACAGCTGTCGGCAATGGTCACCTGTATGAAAGACACCTGTCCACAGACTCAGTGAATCAGTCAGACTCTAACCTCTACAAAATGGCCAAGAGCAAGGAGCTGTCTAAGGATGTCAGGGACAAGATCATACACCTGCACAAGGCTGGAATGGGCTACAAAACCATCAGTAAGACGCTGGGCGAGAAGGAGACAACTGTTGGTGCCATAGTAAGAAAATGGAAGAAGTACAAAATGACTGTCAATCGACAAAGATCTGGGGCTCCACGCAAAATCTCACCTCGTGGGGTATCCTTGATCATGAGGAAGGTTAGAAATCAGCCTACAACTACAAGGGGGGAACTTGTCAATGATCTCAAGGCAGCTGGGACCACTGTCACCACGAAAACCATTGGTAACACATTACGACATAACGGATTGCAATCCTGCAGTGCCCGCAAGGTCCCCCTGCTCCGGAAGGCACATGTGACGGCCCGTCTGAAGTTTGCCAGTGAACACCTGGATGATGCCGAGAGTGATTGGGAGAAGGTGCTGTGGTCAGATGAGACAAAAATTGAGCTCTTTGGCATGAACTCAACTCGCCGTGTTTGGAGGAAGAGAAATGCTGCCTATGACCCAAAGAACACCGTCCCCACTGTCAAGCATGGAGGTGGAAATGTTATGTTTTGGGGGTGTTTCTCTGCTAAGGGCACAGGACTACTTCACCGCATCAATGGGAGAATGGATGGGGCCATGTACCGTACAATTCTGAGTGACAACCTCCTTCCCTCCGCCAGGGCCTTAAAAATGGGTCGTGGCTGGGTCTTCCAGCACGACAATGACCCAAAACATACAGCCAAGGCAACAAAGGAGTGGCTCAGGAAGAAGCACATTAGGGTCATGGAGTGGCCTAGCCAGTCACCAGACCTTAATCCCATTGAAAACTTATGGAGGGAGCTGAAGCTGCGAGTTGCCAAGCGACAGCCCAGAACTCTTAATGATTTAGAGATGATCTGCAAAGAGGAGTGGACCAAAATTCCTCCTGACATGTGTGCAAACCTCATCATCAACTACAGAAGACGTCTGACCGCTGTGCTTGCCAACAAGGGTTTTGCCACCAAGTATTAGGTCTTGTTTGCCAGAGGGATTAAATACTTATTTCCCTCTGCAGAATGCAAATAAATTCATATACTTTCCACAATGTGATTTTCCGGATTTAATTTGTGATGTGCTATCTCTCACTGTTACCAATAACCTACCCTTCAATTATGGGCTGCTCATGTCTTTGTCAGTGGGCAAACTTACAAAATCAGCAAGGGATCAAATACTTATTTCCCCCACTGTACATGTAAGGCTTGTTCTCCTTTGCAACGTCATTTTATTTGATTTGCTGTTTTTTAATTTATTTTATTTGATTGGCTTGTTTGATTTTAGAACTTTTTAGCCCTCAGTTTAATATTTAATATTTAAGTTTTTATTCTTTTTTTGATACATATTCAATTTGCTTACATATGTTTTGTTTATGCTTTTATTTGTATTTGTGTAGACTCCAGAAGAAGGCACTTTTAGTGCCGAAACATGGTACCGTGTTGAGTCAACTTTTATTAACTTTGTGATCCATATTCACCTCCTTGGTCTGTTTTTGAAGAGCCCGATTCTGTTCCCACTCTTTGATTCTCACTTGAACTCCCCGTGGGACATTTGTGTTCATTCCGCTTTCGTGGTGTTTCTGCACTATACTACCATCCACCAGGCCAGAACAAACAGAGCGATGAAGATATGTTAACAGAAAATAGAAAACAGAGCGATGAAGATATGTTAACAGAAAATAGAAAAGCTAGCAAACTTGGCAACAGTATAAAAATGTTAGGGTGATTTAATTTACCCCAACATTAACTGGTTAAGGGGTCCGTTTACAAAGGCATGCTAGTGTTCTTAGCACGCGCTGAAAATAAGTGTGCATTAAACACTAGACGTGCCCATATATTCCTATGAGTGTCTCTAACATTTAGTGTACGCTAATCATTAGCACATGCTAAAAACGTTACTGCACCTTTGTAAAAGACCCCCTAAATTCCTAGACATAATGAATGACTTCTTCTTGGAGGGCTCTTCAATTTTCTCAGGAGTCTCTTGTGAGTTACTTTGTTGAACGCTTTCTGAAACTTTAAGTACACTACAAGAACCAACTTACCTTTATCAACATGTTTATCCACACATTCAAAGAAATGAAGCAAATTTGTGAGGCAAGACTTCCTTTGGCTAAATCCATGTTCACTCTGTCCTATTAAACCATGTTTGTCTATGTGTTCAGTAATTTTATTCTTTATAATAGTTTCCACAATTTTGCCCAGCACTGACATCAGGCTTACTGGTCTGTAATTTCCCGGATCACCCCTGGATCCCTTTTTAAAAATAGGAATTATATTGGCCACCCTCCAATCTTCAGGTACTATGGGCATTTTTAATTACAAGTTACAGGATACTAACAGCAGATCTGCAATTTCATATTTAAGTTCTAGGGTGTATATCATCTGGTCCAGGTGATTTACTACTCTTTAATTTGTCAATTTGGCTCAGTAAATTTTCCAGGTTTACCAAGTTTTCAATTTCCCTGCATTGTCACCCCTGAAAACCATCTCTGATCTCTGATAGAGGTAGATCACTTACATCTTCTTCAGTTAAGAGTGAGACAGAGAATTCATTTAGCCTCTCTGCTATGGCCATGTCCTCCATGAGTGCCCTTTTTACTCCTTGATGATTTAACAGTCCCACAGATTCCCTCACAGGCTTTCTGTTTCTGATATACCTGAAAAAGTTATTACTATAAGTTTTTGTCTCCGTGGCAAGTTTCACTTCTCTTTTGGCCTTCTTTATCAATGCTTTGCATATAACTTGCCAGTGCTTATGTTGCTTCTTGCTTTCCTCATTCAGATTGTTTTTCCACATTCTGAAAGATGTTCTTTTGGCTCTAATAGCATCTTTCACTTCTCCCTTTAATCATGCTGGCTGTCGTTTGCTCTTCTTTCCACCTTTATTAATACGTAGAATACACCTGGTCTGGTCTTCCAAAATAGTGTTTTTAAATAACATCCATGTCCAATTTAAAGTCCTAGCCTTTGCAGCTGAGCCTTTCAGCTTTTTTTAACCATTTTCCTCATTTTATCCCAGTTACCCTTTTTAAAAATTAAATGCTGCTACAGCAGATTTCCTTAGTTACTGCATTCCAGTCAAATTTGATCATATTATAGAGGTTAGTAAGTACTATTTTTATTCACATCTTTGGGGGTGGGAAGGGTCAGTGACCACTGGGGGAGTAAGGGGAGGTCATCCCTGATTTCCTCCAGTGGACATCTGGTCATTTAAGGCACTTGTGTGAAGTTTTAGCCCTAGACATTTTTGTTTTGTTCCATTATGGAAGTAAAATGTCCAAGTGTTAGGAGCACCTTAAGCCTGCCCTAATCCTGCCCCTGAAATGTCCTCAACATGCACCTTTGTGATTTGGATACACTGCAGACAAATTGCAAAATAGGTTTCAAAAAACCTGATTTGGACGTTCTGAGATGAAATTCATCCAGATGCTGCTTTATGACACTTTTTGGATGATTTTTTTTTTTCAAAAATCAGACAGATGAAGATATGTTAAAAGAAATTAGAAAATTTAGCAAATTTGGAAACAGGATAATAATGGGTTATTTCAATTATCCCGACATTGACTGGTTAAATGCCACAACAGGGAGTGCTAGGGAGGTAAAATTCCTAGATGTAATAAATGACTACATTTTGAAGCAAGTGGTACAGGAACTGACAAGAGGGGGAGCTATTTTAGATTTGGTCCTTAATAGACTGCAGGACCAACATTATTACCTCTTGTATTAAGTCCTGCATTCCACTAAGGACTAGATCTAAAATAGCTCCCCCTCTTGTCGGTTCCTGTACCAGTTGCTGAAACAGTCATTTATTACATCTAGGAATTTTACCTCCCTAGCTCCCCCTGATGTGGCATCTAACCAGTCAATATCAGGATAATTGAAATCACCCATCACCCAAAGATGTGAATAAAAATGACAGCTTCAGATATCTTAGCCAGTTCTATCACTGGCTTCCGATCAGATACCGCATTCAATTCAAGCTTCTCCTTCTTACCTACAAATGCACTCAGTCTGCTGCCCCTCACTACCTCTCTACCCTCATCTCCCCTTACGTTCCCACCCGTAACCTCCGTTCACAGGATAAATCCCTCCTCTCAGTACCCTTCTCCACCACCGCCAACTCCAGGCTCTGCTCATTCTGCCTCACCTCACCCTATGCTTGGAACAACCTTCCTGAACCCTTACGCCAAGCCCCCTCCCTGCCCGTCTTCAAGTCTTTGCTTAAAGCCCACCTCTTCAATGCTGCGTTCGGCACCTAACCCTTACCGTTCAGTGAATCCAGACTGCCCCAATTTGACTGCCCCTATCGGACCGACCGTTCACTTGTCTATTAGATTGTAAGCTCTTTGAGCAGGGACTGTCTCTCTTTGTTAAATTGTACAGCGCTGCGTAACCCTAGTAGCGCTCTAGAAATGTTAAGTAGTAGTAGTAGTAGTATTAGAGCAGCAGGCAGGTCCCTGTAGTGTTCTGTGCAGGGACCTGCTTGCTGCTAAAATAGGTCCCTTTTTACTGCAGTGGTTAAAAGGAGGGTTTGGTTTTGTTTTGTTTTTTAAAGGAAATGGTCATGCGGTAACTTGCGCAGTCATTTCCTGGGGGAGTGCTTACACCTCCTATTTAGGAGGCGGTATGGGCTTCCATGGTAATTTTCAAGCGCCAGAAATGGCAGTAGCCTGATGGTAGGGTCGATTTGTAACACACTCCTCTCACTATTTTTTTCCCCTTTACACATGGAATTTCTAGCCATAGGGATTCCAAAGTGTGTTTTGTGTCCTGCAGAATTTTTAGTCTATTCGATTCGAGGCCCTCTTTAAATATAACGTTACCTTTCCACCAATTCGGTTTACCTTTGCACTGCAATATAATTTGTACCCTGGTATGACAGTATCCCATTGGTTATCTTCCTTCCACACAGGCCTCATCTACTCAAAATGGAAAAGCAAAAACATGAAGAAGATGAGTAAAGCTGTGATATCCCACAAGTGGTCACATCTTGTGGCTGGCACCTGGGTAGATACTAAGTAGTGTGGTTAGCTATCACTGGACAGATGAAATTGGCTCGTTTTGTCTATTTCTACCATCATCATTCTATTCTGTAAGAAACAGGCTCAGACCACAATGGGAACCAATTCTAACTTTTGAGAACAATCAACACAAGAAGTCCAGAGGAGATAAATTAAAAAATGGCACAGGAACCAGGCTTGGAGCATGTGTGATTACCACTCCTAAAATTCTCTAGTACTGACCCCTCCCACCATAACTCTCCCCACTAACATCCATTATCCTTCATGGCACCATCCCTCTCCTCTGCTACCATGATTTTCTACTCTAACATCCACCCCTGAATATTTCAGTCATGGTAGCGATCTTATCACCACAACTCCTTCCTGCTGTCATGGTCACCAGTGTGTGCAGAGACCTCCAGATCACACCTGTTTTATAACCATTTGGCACCACTTCAGACTTCCCCCAGTTTCAAAATTGCCGACAAAGCCCTTTATGGCTCAATCAGTGAGTACAACCAGATAGTCCTCCACTCATTGAAAAGAGAGAAAACCCCAGATTCATTTGTACGTAGAGGCAGACACCTTCTGCTGATGTCGTTTTACTTAGAAATGCATAGTCTGTACTAGAGCCCAGGCTGAGGTGCCTGTATATGGGAATATTTCCACTATTGCATGAACAGAAGTCTAAAAACAGCCTGGAACAGACTAATCCAAATATACTGTGTACTGAGTCACCATGAGTCATTGTTTCATGCTTTCTCTGGATAATTAGTGTAAAGGCAGCATCTGACTGATGTTTTTGACCTCACACAGTTCTTGTGGTGTTGGGTAGCTGTTTTATTTCCGAGCAGACGTCTCTGCAGTCAGCTAAGTGAAACAATTTTGATTTAAACAAAAAAAGATCTCTTCCATCATACTGTACATTCCTGAGGAATGAGTCCCATTCTGAAGTAGGACAGAAGTGTAGGTGGCTTCTGGTTGAGACATGTTTGAAAAAAGCCCTTCATACTGCCCAAATTAAAAAAAAAAAAAAAAACAACAATCCACCATGCTATGTAAGTAGTCCAATGTATGTGTAAGTATCACTCCTAACTCAAGAGGGCAGTAGTGAGTGACATATGGCTTTTCCAGACAGTGAAGCTTCTGGCCCCACATAGCAGTGATGTCGTAAAGCTTGTGCAGTGGTTCCTATGTCAGTGTCCTCACTTACTCCTATATTTACTAAGCGGCGCTATAGGCTCATTAGTGTTTTCAACGTGCGTAAATGGTTTACGTATGTTAAACACTAATGCGCCCATAGAAATGTATAGGCACGTTAGCGTTTAATGCGCCTTAAATTTACAGGCGTGTTAAAAACGCTAACGCACCTTAGTAAATATACCCCTTACTATGTCATATTGTTTGATAAAATTCATGCAGATATCGTCAGGTTGTTGATGGATGCATACAGATCTTCCAGTCTTTGGTCACAGGAGCTACTCCAGAAATGTTAAAATATTAGAAGCCCCACTTTGTTCTTAAACAGTAGGATGGAATTTGCAGTGCAGGGCGAAGTTTTAGTTCTCCTAGGTCCCCCAAGCTTTGGTTTCTGAAAAAGATCCTAGCTAAGGTGAATGGAAGTTATGACGAATGAATTTTGAAAATTTTATGTCTCTGCCACATATAGTGCCGCTGAAAATGCCCGGATAGCACCCAAGCCGAAACTGCCTATTTGGGGAGAGCTCCATAGCAGAGTTGGCACTTAGGTGGTTGTGCCGATATTCGGCTAAGATAACCACATAACTAGGACCATGTAAAAAGAAATCCTATCTGGTTAAGTGCTGAATATTGCACTTAACTAGCTATGTTTTCGCTGGCTTTCTATACCTAGAAATTCAATGCCAATGCCTGGACTTGGCCTGGCATTGAATTTCTAGGTGTACAGCTGGCAGCAGCCAGCAAAATGCTGATCACTGGCAGCTGAATACCGAGCCCCCAGTGTTATAACTGTTCATCACCTTGAGACTTTGGGCCCTTTCATGCCCTTTACTAAAGTGTGTGAAGCACCCATCTAAAATTTCGAAAAGACCTCAAGACTCACCTCTTCCGGAAAGCCTACCCAGCAGACCTGAACTAATTTATGAACAATGCATCACATCTATCGAACTAAGAAATGAACAATACCCCTTCCACATAATCCTATTACTTCAAACTGTACGAATTTTACCACTCCAGTTATAATTAAGTGTACTTCTACCCTTATCCTACTCTGTATTGCTCACTAGAAGCTGTAGTCCCATCCCCGGAGACTTAGCCTCATTGGGATTACTTTTCTCTATATGCTACTATATATTTGTCCCAGAGTTGTATTCTCTTTTCCGGAACCTTATCAGCTTCCTTGCACCTGATGTTACTCTATTTTCCACTCTGTATATATATTGCCGGAGTTGGTACTCTCCTCTCCGGAACCTGTAAGCCACATTGAGCCTACTGTTATGCGGGAAAATGTGGGATACAAATGTAATAAATAAATAAATGTAGGAATTAACACTTGCTATCCAAGGCTGGTGTTAGACATTCAGGGGCCCAATGCAGAAACCGGGGAGGAGATCCAAAATCTGGCCTTCAGCCTGTGGCTCCTTTAGCTTGAGGCAGGTTTGAGACAGGTCTGGGACCCCCTATGGTATGGGGGCTCAGGGCAATTGCCCTGTTTGCCACCCCCTATCACGAGCCCTGATGCTACCAGCGTATTGCTTAATTCCCTCAGTAACTGATAGATGTGGAATGGGATGAGGAATGGGCCAGGACTGGGTGCAGATAGTACTTTACACATACTCTCTAATTCTACAATCATACCAGCCGATATTCAGCCTGTGGGAGGTAGGACGGCTAAATCTCTGTCACGGTTGTGGCCATACCTTTATGCCCAGACCTACTATTTTTCTGTATCTAGCTCTGTGACCTCTCCAGTCTGCCTTTTTTTTCTGTTGTTGTTCTTCCTGTTAGCCAAGCCTCGCTTTGGTGTCCCTGAAGACAAGCCTCGCTTTGGTCTCCCTGCCTCTGCTTCATTTCCTACTTGAAACATCATCAGCCTACTCCTTTATAAGGAGCCAGTGAGCTTTCCTGCATTGCCTTTGCAACAGGTCTATTTTTCCCTTTTCTTGTTTAATACTGAGGAAACTGGTCTTCTTGTTAAGCTGTGCCTCGTGTGTGTGGTTTTGGTTTGAATCTGTATGGATTACTTTCCTGTTAGGTTTGCTCTCAAGCAAAGCTCTCTTCTGTTTCCCTGTGTGTGTGTGGTTTTAGTTTGAACCTGTAAGGATTATTTGCCTGTTATTTTTGCTTCCAAGCAAAGCCCTGTTCTGTTTCTTTTTGTGTGTTGCTCTGGATTGAATCTGTATGGATTACTTGCCTGTTAAATTTGCTCCCAAGCAAAGCCCTGTTCTGTTTTTCTGTGTGTGTGGTTCTGGTTTGAACCTGAATGGATTACTTCTTTGTTAAGTAGGCTCTCTAGCATAGCCTGTTCTGTTTCCCTGAGTGGTTTCCCTTGTTATCTTTCACTGTTCAGAGAGTCAGTTGTTGCCAGCCCAGCTGATTTCCTTGATTGCTTTGCTTCAGTGCAGCTATATGTGCTCTGTCTGCTCTGTCTCTGCCTGCCTTCCCGTTCTCTACCTGGCTGTGAGTGCTGGCTGAATTCTGGTAAGAACATTGTTTGTTTTTCCCTTTGTTTGCTTTAAACCCTTGACTGCAGTGTAAGCCCTGCTTCTTTCTGACTTGTGTATTAGAAGCAGCCCTTCCCTTTAGCCTTCTTTAACTTTGTCTGCTGTGTTTGTCTCCTGATTCTTGTGAGCATTGCTCCTTATCTGATTTGTGTATGTAAAGGCAGCTTTCCCTGTTTGCTTGCTTTTCCCTTTGAGGCAGATGCATCAAGCAAACGTTAAAAAATCTAAATCGTTAAAGTCCCTAACGATTTTAAAAAAACGAAGAATGCACCAAAACAACAAGTCACACATGCTCGGATCGGTATTGAAAAGTACAATGTATCAAAGAATCACAATACACGTTGGTAATTGGCCCCTAAAGCATGCGCAGAGCAGCCAATCGTTATGTTAGCTGCTCTGGTCATGCCACAAACAGCCAAAACACAAGCACATGGCTCCCAAACCAAAACAAAAATAAAAAAAAGGGTGGGGGGGGCAAAGGCGCTTGTGAGGAGCATCCTGTATGGCCGTCCTTGCCCCCCCCCCGCCCGAGGTCGCCGTTTCCCCCCCCCCCACCCCCCCCGCACGAAAAAACTCAAATTTTAGCAGCCCCAGCCCCGGGCCGGCCCTCCTCCCTTCCTGTGTCTTCTCCCACACTTGCTCCGCCTCCCGCCATGCTCCGGTCCCGTGCCCCACCCCCGCCACCCCCCCTTTGGTCGTGGCTGCCGCTTCCCCCTCCAACGACCCCCCCCCCTTTGCTTTACCGGCCCGTGCAGCGCCTCTCGCCTCTGCTGCACGGGCAAGAACAGCTGATCGGCGAGTCAGAAGGCCTCCTCAGACGTCCCTTCTTTCTTCCTGGGCCCGCCCTCCTCTGACGTAGGTAAACTACGTAGTTTACCTACAGTGGTGGAAATAAGTATTTGATCCCTTGCTGATTTTGTAAGTTTGCCCACTGACAAAGACATGAGCAGCCCATAATTGAAGGGTAGGTTATTGGTAACAGTGAGAGATAGCACATCACAAATTAAATCCGGAAAATCACATTGTGGAAAGTATATGAATTTATTTGCATTCTGCAGAGGGAAATAAGTATTTGATCCCCCACCAACCAGTAAGAGATCTGGCCCCTACAGACCAGGTAGATGCTCCAAATCAACTCGTTACCTGCATGACAGACAGCTGTCGGCAATGGTCACCTATATGAAAGACACCTGTCCACAGACTCAGTGAATCAGTCAGACTCTAACCTCTACAAAATGGCCAAGAGCAAGGAGCTGTCTAAGGATGTCAGGGACAAGATCATACACCTGCACAAGGCTGGAATGGGCTACAAAACCATCAGTAAGACGCTGGGCGAGAAGGAGACAACTGTTGGTGCCATAGTAAGAAAATGGAAGAAGTACAAAATGACTGTCAATCGACAAAGATCTGGGGCTCCACGCAAAATCTCACCTCGTGGGGTATCCTTGATCATGAGGAAGGTTAGAAATCAGCCTACAACTACAAGGGGGGAACTTGTCAATGATCTCAAGGCAGCTGGGACCACTGTCACCACGAAAACCATTGGTAACACATTACGACATAACGGATTGCAATCCTGCAGTGCCCGCAAGGTCCCCCTGCTCCGGAAGGCACATGTGACGGCCCGTCTGAAGTTTGCCAGTGAACACCTGGATGATGCTGAGAGTGATTGGGAGAAGGTGCTGTGGTCAGATGAGACAAAAATTGAGCTCTTTGGCATGAACTCAACTCGCCGTGTTTGGAGGAAGAGAAATGCTGCCTATGACCCAAAGAACACCGTCCCCACTGTCAAGCATGGAGGTGGAAATGTTATGTTTTGGGGGTGTTTCTCTGCTAAGGGCACAGGACTATTTCACCGCATCAATGGGAGAATGGATGGGGCCATGTACCGTACAATTCTGAGTGACAACCTCCTTCCCTCCGCCAGGGCCTTAAAAATGGGTCGTGGCTGGGTCTTCCAGCACGACAATGACCCAAAACATACAGCCAAGGCAACAAAGGAGTGGCTCAGGAAGAAGCACATTAGGGTCATGGAGTGGCCTAGCCAGTCACCAGACCTTAATCCCATTGAAAACTTATGGAGGGAGCTGAAGCTGCGAGTTACCAAGCGACAGCCCAGAACTCTTAATGATTTAGAAATGATCTGCAAAGAGGAGTGGACCAAAATTCCTCCTGACATGTGTGCAAACCTCATCATCAACTACAGAAGACGTCTGACCGCTGTGCTTGCCAACAAGGGTTTTGCCACCAAGTATTAGGTCTTGTTTGCCAGAGGGATTAAATACTTATTTCCCTCTGCAGAATGCAAATAAATTCATATACTTTCCACAATGTGATTTTCCGGATTTAATTTGTGATGTGCTATCTCTCACTGTTACCAATAACCTACCCTTCAATTATGGGCTGCTCATGTCTTTGTCAGTGGGCAAACTTACAAAATCAGCAAGGGATCAAATACTTATTTCCACCACTGTACGTCAGAGGAGGGCGGGCCCAGGAAGAAAGAAGGGATGTCTTAGGAGGCCTTCTGACTCGCCGATCAGCTGTTCTTGCCCGTACAGCAGAGGTGAGAGGCGCTGCACGGGCCGGTAAGGCAAAGGAGGGGGGGTCGTTGGAGGGGGGGAGCGGCGGGGGCGGGGCACGGGACCGGAGCATGGCGGGAGGCGGAGCTAGTGTGGGAGAAGATACAGGAAGGGAGGGGGGCCGGCCCGGGGCTGGGGCTGCTAAAATTTGAGTTTTTTCGTGCAGGGGGGGTGGGAAACGGCGACCTCGGGCGGGGGGGGGGGCAAGGACGGCCATACAGGACGCTCCTCACAAGCGCCTTTGCCCCCCCCCCACCCTTTTTTTATTTTTTTCTTTTGGTGCTGAGGGAGAGGGGAGCAGCAGCGACCTGGGGCGTCAATAAAGGACACCCCTGACGCGCGTTTTCGCCCCCTAGTTATTTTTTTAATACATTTCACTTTTAAACTTGTAGCTGACAGCCCTAACGAGAGGTACAGACCTCTCGTTAGATGTCCTGCCTTTTTCCTGCGTAAAGGCAATCGGAAAAGGTTAGTGCATCTCGTTTCAATGGGGTTTTTTACACTAATTGCTCATCTCCATTCCGTTTTCGTTAGCTGCTAGCTTCCTCGGTAAAAGCCCTTTGATGCATGCAACGGATCAAAATTTCCTCGTTGGAGGGTCATTAAAGGCTCATTAAGCTTTAGTGCATCTGCCTCTTTGTCTCTAGTGTCTGTTATTTGACTCTGTGGCACAGCCTTGTGTATTCTTATGAGTGGCTTCTCTTTACCCTTGAGTGCTGTGTGGCACAGCCTTGTGTATTCTTATGAATGGCTTCCCTTTTTCCTTGAGTGCCTTGTGGCACAGCCTTGTGTATTCTTATGAGTGGCTTCCCTTTTTCCTTGAGTGCCTGGTGGCACACCCTTAGGGTTACCATATGGCTCCAGAAAAAGGAGGACAGATTGAGCCAGTCTGGGTTTTACTTCCATTGCTTTCAAATGAAAGCAAAACCCGGACTGGATCAATGTGTCCTCCTTTTTCTGGAGCCATATGGTAACCCTACGACACCCTTGAGTATTCCTTTGAGTGGCTTCCCTTTTCCCTGAGTGCTGTATGGCCAGCCTTATGTAGTCTTATGAATGGATTCCCTTTACCCTTGAGTACTGTGTGGCCAGCCTTGTGTATTCCTATGAGTGGCTTCCCTTTTTCCTTGAGTGCCTGGTGGCACACCCTTGAGTATTCATTTGAGTGGCTTCCCTTTTCCCTGAGTGCTGTATGGTACAGCTTAGAATGTTCTTATCAATAGTTTCCTTTTTCCTTGAGTGCTGTGTGGCACAGCCATGAGTGTTCCTTTACTATGGCTGTGTGGCCTTGTCTTGAGTTTTCCCTGTGTACTTTCTGTTTGAGTGTCCTCTCTGTTTGATTCTGTTTGTGTTTGAGTGGGTGGTTCTTCTGTTAGCTGTGTCTACTAGCACAGCCCTGAGCATCCTTTGTGTTTGGATCTGTTTGAGTGAGTGGTTCTTCTGTTTAGCTGTGACTACTAGCTCAGCCTTGAGCTGCCTCTCTGTGTGGCACAAGTGGATAGCTCTTCCATTTAGCTGGGACTACTAGCTCAGCCCTGAGCTACCTCTCTGTGTGATTTCTGTTTGACTTGGTTAAGACTATTAGTTTATAGCTGTGGTTCTAAGCA
Source organism: Microcaecilia unicolor (assembly GCF_901765095.1). Taxonomy (NCBI): domain Eukaryota; kingdom Metazoa; phylum Chordata; class Amphibia; order Gymnophiona; family Siphonopidae; genus Microcaecilia; species Microcaecilia unicolor. Next base: position 376,791,183 of record NC_044033.1, read on the forward strand.
CAGTCCTGAACATCCTCCCTGTTTGATTCTGTGTTTGAGTGGGTAGTTCTGTTAGCTGTGACTACTAGCTCAGCCTTGGGCTGCCTCTCTGTGTGGCACGAGTGGTCAGCTCTTTCATTTAGCTGGGACTACTAGCTCAGCCCTGAGCTACCTCTCTGTGTGATGTCTGTTTGTCTTGGTTAAGACTATTAGTTTATAGCTGTGGTTCTAAGCACAGTCCTGTGCTGCCTCCCTGTGTGGTTTTCTTATCTTTTACTTATGGTTTCTACCATGTGAATCTAAGTGGGATTGTCCTTTCCCCTTCAGTTTCTTGTTGTCTGTGTCTTATCTTTTACTTATGGTTTCTACCATGTGCATCTAAGTGGGATTGTCCTTTCCCCTTCAGTTTCTTGGTGCCTGTGTGTAGGGTCTTTTGACCCCTTGTTTGTGGCTCTGTTTAGTGCAGTATGTGTGCACTGCTTGAGTAGTACTTGCTCAAGACATTCCGTTCTGTTTCTTTTCCCTTCCCTCTGGTATGAGTGGGTTCCAGTTCGGCCTTGTAGCCCCTATGCTTGGACTCTGTTACGGGTGGGTTCCAGATCGGCCTTGTGGCCCATATGAGTGTCCTTCCTTTGTTCCTGGTTCCTGCTTTTGTTAAGTTCTGTTCCTGGTTTTCGCTTTAGCCAGGCTCTGGTTTCACCTTGTCTTGAGTGTGCTTTGTCTATTTGCCATGTCTGGTATCTTGTTTGTATTTAGTGCCTGGTTCGCCTCTGCTCTGCACCTCCCCAGAGGACTTGTCTTCTACAGCATGGCTGCAGCCCAAGGGCTCACCATCCCGGGTTCCGTGACAATCTCGCAATCGGTGCTGAGCCCAGAAATTCAATACCAGGCTGTTTCCAGTGACTAGCTTTGAATATCCGGGGGGGAGGGGGGGTTGGTCAGCTTAAACCTAAGATGCCAATTTAATTTTCAGCGCTGGCTGGTTAAGTTTTTATAGCAGCCAAAGATAGGACAGCTATTTAGGCGATCTGCTTTGACCGCTAAACTTAGCCAGCGAAGCGCAGAATATTCGTGATGAACCAGTTAGCCACTATGTGCTAAGCACCAATATTCAGCTGAGATAACTGGCTACCTTGCGCTGAATATTAGCATTTAGCTGGTTAAGTGTTATTTAACCAGCCAGGAGCTGTTAACTGAATTTGACTAAGAATGTATTTTCATATTCTGGAAGCATCAGGTTAAAGAAGGTTGTTAACAATTCACAGCTCATATGTAGTTCTCCCTCAGAAGAAACTGTGCTTTTAAGATAATGATCCCAAGCTGATCGAGAGCACAAATTTAGAAGCCTGACCCTAGCATAGCAGCGGGATATACTACAGCACATAATTAGGATTGATTTGGAATGGTTTTCCTTGATCTCTTATTCAATCACTCTTTAAGCTGCTGACTTCGTAATCTCAATGTCTGCGTCCTTCATTCTTGGCATCCTGTAAATGTGAGGTCAATTTAATTGATAGGTCACTAGTCCATAACTTATTGAAGTGGGAAAGTTTAGTGGTCTCTCACCAACAGCCCACAAATATGACCTTTTCCCCTCTATCTACTCCTCAGAGGTACTACCCTGCTGCTGTTCAGTCCTTCCATTTCTTTAACCATCCATCTTCTTCAGGGTTTGGGTCAGACTGAATCAAATCCAGAGCTTCTGGCTCCGTAGGATCACACAACTGGGGCACATTTCCTAGTAAACCAGCTGATAATGGAGACTGTTCAGCTCAGGGGAATTGTCAGTTCTCTTCATGGTTCTTCCCAGAGCTTTTTTTGAGGGGGTACTTGGGGGTACTGAGTACCGGCACCTTTTCCATTGTCTGCTAAAATTGACCCATGGTCCCCAGGTTTTAGTGAAAGAGCTCAGGCCCTACAAATCAGTTCTGCCTTGTCATAGATTCTGTGACTGGTTGCAGGGGGCCTGCCATTGTGGGGTGGGTCCCTCAGTGATTACCGCACCCCTGAAGGGTGGCCTGGCATTTCAGTACACACTGGTATTTTCCCATGCAATGGAACAGAATATTTATGGTATTTTTAATTCAAGGGAGTCTTTTACAAAAGGTTAGCTCGAGTTATCTGGTAACTCAAGCTAATCTTTAGTAAAAGACCCTCTTCAATTTGCTGAATGTCGAACACAGAAACTAAGAGAAACCTTCTAAGACATCTGGCTCCGTCATACCATTCAGGAAGCATAACAACAGCAATTTACTTTCGTATTTTCTCCATGCTCTTTCCAAGGATATGACCTTTCAACTTTTTTCCTTGTAGAGCCCGAGATGTGGTTGCATTTATGACTCTGCAACAGTAGGTGTAAAGCTATTTGGATGGAGGAGAGGTGCTATGCAAATGGCCCAGACCATAATGTTTCTTTTCATTATCACATTCTGAATATTCTGGCACACATCTAGATGTATCTCAGGATGTTGGCAAAACTATCTACTCTTGTTGAACCTGGAAAATGTCTTGGGGAAGTTTAGTAATTCTTGGCAGATTGTCTCGCAAGCTGCTGTTTAAGTGTTTCATTTTTCTGGAACAGGAACACACAAATTAGAATATTATTATGGAAGCAAACTTTTTGATGAACTAACCCTGAAACTTCAAATATTCCCGAACACTCAAACGTGCCAAAAATTGATATTTGTTTATTGTTTCATATCACTTTTTCCTTTCTTTTTATCACACAAATGAATCCTCATGTAGAGCTTCCCCTCTCATGCTATATCCTTAAAACGGAGCGGATCTCACTATAGGGTGCTTGGAGGTCTGCTCCAAGCGGATGAGAAGATAAACTTTAAAGCCTTAGAGGTAAAACAGCTGGTCCTGAGATCACTTTTCAGATATTCACATGGCCTTCCAGAAATAAATATTGATATAATATTCAGTGTCTTCAGTGATAATCTGACACAAAGTCCATAGGAATGAGTCTTTTCCCTCCATTTGCAGTCCCAAGCCACATTATCTCAGGATTATCTTGCCTCTCCTTGTAGGATCTCAGGTCTAGGACTCCTGACTTCCACTGACGGCTCTACTGTACTGCAGGATAGTCTCCTCACTTGAATCTCTGTTGGGCTAAGCACTGGATAATTTCTTCTTTGATGTAGCCATCAGATAGGCACATGTGGCAAGCAATTTGGTAGAAAGCACATTTCTTTGTTTATATTTTCCACAGGTAGAACATTGTTTTATCCAGCAAAATGGCTTTACAAATCATGAGGCCCCCTTTACTAAGCTGTGATAGGTGCTAATGTGCACCTAACACAGCTTAAAATGGCGTACCACAGGACACACTCGGGCATCCTGCAGGACGTGCCAAATGTACATGCATTAACCATGCTCTAAAAAATGTATTTATTTTTATTTATTCATACTTGTATCCCACAATTATCCAAAAACAAGTTTCGGTTCAATGTGGCGTACATTTGGCCGACTTTACTTGATCCATTTTTTTCACGACCAAGCCTCGAAAAGGTGCCCGAACTGACCAGATGACCAACGGAGGGAATCGGGGATGACCTCCCCTTACTCCCCGGTGGTCACCAACCCCCTCCCACCCCCCCAAAAAAATTGAAAAACATTTTTTCCAGCCTCTATGCCAGCCTCAAATGTCATACCCAGCTCCATCACAGCAGTATGCAGGTCCCTGGAGCAGTTTTTAGTGGGTGCAGTGCACTTCAGGCAGGCGGACCCAGGCCCATCCCCCCTACCTGTTACACTAGTGGTGGTAAATGTGAGCCCTCCAAAGCCCACCCAAAACCCACTGTACCCACATGTAGGTGCCCCCCTTCATCCCTAAGGGCTATGGGTAGTGGTGTACAGTTGTGGAGAGTGGGTTTTGGGGGGCTCAGCACACAAGGTAAGGGAGCTATGCACCTGGGAGCAATTTCTTAAGACCACTGCAGTGCCCCCTAGGGTGCCCGGTTGGTGTCCTGGCATGTGAGGGGGACCAGTGCACTACGAATGCTGGCTCTTCCCATGACCAAATGGCTTGGATTTGGTCGTTTTTCAGATAGGCGTCCTCGGTTTTCATTATCGGTGAAAACCGAGGTCGCCCATCTCTAAGGTTGACCATCTCAACATTTAGGTCGACCATCTCTTAGGTCGACCTAAATGTTGAGATTTGGGCATCCCCGATCATATTATCAAAACAAAAGATGGACGCCCATCTTGTTTCGATAATACGGGATACCCTGCCCCTTCGCGGGGACGTCCTCAGAGATGGTCGCCCTTAGAGATGGTCGTCCCCGTTCAATTACCCCCTCCATGTTTCAGTTGGTGAAAGTCCTCATGCCCAAAGTTGGGCGCAGAATTCAACATCTAACACCATTCTATGAAGAGTGCTCATCCCAGACTACCATTTACTGAATTCAGCCCTAACTGTCATTATTCATAGAGGGATCAATTTAATTAGTGTCATATTTATTTATTTGGGCTCTTCAAAGAGAGGACAGATGATGGTGTGGAGTACTTACCCCAGGATTCTATATAGCACGACTTAAGTTGCGCACAAATCTGGTCATATTCTGGATTTTTATGCACAACTTAATTAGCTAACAAGTCAATCAGCGCTGATAATTACCAATTAGCGAGCAATTATTGATACTAATTGGCATTAATTAGAAATGTACACAACTGTCTAAGCGTATTCTGTAAAGTGAAGCATGTAAATTCTAAGGCACATAGCTGAAAAGGGGGCATGGCCATGGGCATGGAATGGGTGGAATGGGTGGATCGTGGGGGTGGAGTGTTCTAAAATCTACGCGTGTTATTATAGAATATACCTGGTCTGTGCCTAATTTAGGTGTCAGTATTTAGGCAAAGTTTTACTTGGCATAATTGCCCGTGACTAAATTTAGTCCCGCAGATGGACGCTTGGCATATTCTATAAACCACACCAAAATTTAAAGTACGCCTAAATTTAAGCATATATTTTTTCAGTGCCGATTTTTTAGGCATGATATATAGAATCTAGCCCTTAATGTGTAGCCAACTTTGTTGGCACAGTCATAAATGTTTGCTCCGGAGGCTGCTACAAAAGTGGAGGCAGTCCCTTTAACTGAAAGCTCTCTCTCCTTCACAAAAATTTAGAATTTATTACGGCACAGGTTGATCCCCCTATGGTTTACAGTCTTACAAGAAGGGTGAGTTCTTGGATGTTTGTTATTAACCCCAACCACTACCACCCCATAGCTTTTTTGGTGGGGGGGGGGGGGGGAGTTATGTATTGAACATATTCAAGGTCCTGCCATCAGTAATAGAAAGTCTGTGTAAAAGAAGAGGCAAAATATGGCAAGATCTTGAGAGTGCCATAGGCTCAGAAGCCCTGTGCATATTCTGTTTTATGTGTGCAGGTCCATGTTCTTGGTTTAGGGGTAGAAAGAGAGAAGAGTAGATGCTGGGGAGAGAGATGGGAAGATGTGGGGAAGAGAAAGGAGATGGAGAGATGTTGTGGGAGGTTTCATTGCCAGAGAAAGCGGAGATCTGTTGAATGGGAGAGCAGGAGCAGAGCACTGCTAGAGGAAAGGGCACTGCTGGAGAGATACTGGGAAAAAGTAGAAAGATGCTGGAGGAGGAGCGGGGAGATGATAGGAGGAGAAAGAGAAATAGGAGATGTGGTGATGAAAATGAAGGAAAATGTGAGTGGGAAGTGGGCCAAGGCAATACCAGGAACAAATCAAAGAAAACTCTAGATGCTCAATGAATGATGTTTATTGATGATAAAAGACTCAACACAGCACTGTGTTTCAGGAGTCTGGATTAACATAAAATACATAAAATATAAATGACTGAAAACCATCAATGCAAATGATCTAAAATTAAAGATATATAAACAAACAATATTGCAAGATGAATATTAAAATATTAAAAAGAACCATAAGCTTAATAAAATACAAAATGTTGCAGTACAATATTTCTTATATAAAAATAACACAAAGAACAAGACAATGAACCCACAGTCAAACACATGTGCATGTATATGTAAGAAAAAGTAAATACTAATGTGTAGCGAAGCAAAAACCTAACCTTTATATTTTCTTTAGAGAATAAAACCATCCAATGGGCATTTAGAAAGCAAGTGGTCGAGAAAAACATATATAACGAGTAATATTATCAGCAAATGTGGACACCAGACACCAAAGTAAAATGTCTGTATATGTATACATTTATATATGTGTGTATCCTATAATGTTCAAAAAGTCGATAGGGCCATAAGACACGGACATTTCTGCTAATGAATCTCTTGCCAAACATCCCAACAAGTGCATCTGAAAGATCAAGTGACTAATGATGTAAAATGGTGAGACAAAACAGGAAACCATGATAAAGAAGTGTTCAAAATGTAATACATCCTATATAACAAAACGCACCTTCAACATTCTGAAGCTGACTGCATGGCTGAGGCATTCCTGCTCCCTGTTAGGCTCCAATGGACGTCACGTACTTCCAGGTGAGTCACCAGCAGCAGCGCCCAATCACACCATAGCAGCACAAGCCACCTCCTATGGATTACAAAACACTGCCGCTAACCCCCTCTGTAGTTTCAGGACCCCTTCCCCCCCCCTGTGTTGTTCAGGACCCCCTTCCCCCCCTGTTGTTTCAGGACCCCCTCCCCCCCTGTCGTTACAGGACCCCCTCCCCCCCTCTATGGCCCTCCCCTTCGTAAGAGCCAGCTGTTTAAAAGTGTTTACCTCCTGCACGCAGGGACGCCGCTTCACACAGCCTTTTCTTTTGCTTCTGTTTCAGCTGTTCCTGTGGTCCCACCGTTCCGCAAACAGGAAATGAGGGTGGGACCACAGGAACAGCTGAAACAGAAGCGAAAGAAAAGGCTGTGTGAAGCAGCGTCCTGGAACTGGAAGGGGAGGGGGGGTCCTGGATCAGGGGGGAGCGAGAGGGGGGTGGGAAGAAGGGGGAGGGGAGTCCTGGAACTCGGATAGGGGGGAGAGGTGGGGGGAAGAGGGGGAGGGGTTCTGCAAACTCTCCATCTCATACACTCTCTCGGTCTCACAAACAGTCTGTGTATCACACACATACTCTCACACTCGCTCTCTCTCACACACACTCACACACACTGTATCTGTGTGAAACACAGTGTGTGTGAGAGAGTGTATCTGTGTGAAACTCTCTCACAGACACACTCGCACCCAGTCTCACTATCTCTCTGTCACATACACACACACTCGCACAGTCACTCTCTCTCTCTCGCACAGTCACTCTCAAACACACACACTGTCAAACATACACACTCTGAGGAAAACCTTGCTAGCTCCCGTTTCATTTGTGTCAGAAACGGGCCTTTTTTACTAGTGTAGAAATAAAAGGAGAAAACAATATTCTATGAATGATGTGTATGAATGATAGTGAAAACAAACTGAAGATAAAGCTAAGCGCTAAACAAGGAGAAGATTAAATGTGAACATGCAAGAAGATAGTGGTGTTATATTAAAAAGCGAACCAAAAATGGGGGAAACTTACATCGAAAGTGGATCATCAAGCAGTGGGAATGGTGTATAAATGTGCAATATGATAGCAATAATATATTAAATATCAAAATGATTGCATATATGACACGAGTGTGATAGAAATTTCTGGGTATGCAGTGATAATAGCTGAGGAAATAGCAATAGCATACCTTTAAAAAGACTTTTAAAAACAGTAGCAGAACGCTGTTGTGCTCTCAATGTGTGTGGCAGAATGTTGTCTGACACAGAACGAGTACTGGCGCAAAAACTTAAAAGACACCAAAAAGTTGCCAAAAGTACACGTATACGTGTCAAAATGAGGAATAAGAAACATAAGGGTCCTTTTACTAAGGTGCGCTGAAAAATGACCTAGGTAGTGTAGACGTGTGTTTGGGCGTGCGCAGAATTATTTTTTAGCGCACCTACAAAAAAATGCCTTTTGTTTTTGCCGAAATTGGACTTGCTGCAAAATGAAAATTGCCACACGTCCATTTAGGGTCTGAGACCTTACCGCCAGCCATTGACCTAGCGGTAAAGAATCCGGGCAGTAATGAGCTATGTGCGCCAAATGCCACTTGGCGTGTGTCCATTAAGTGTGCCCAAAAATAAAAAATATTTTTCAAACGTGCATACCAGACGTGCACCAAGAATGAAATTACCACAAGAGCCACACAGTAGTCGGGCAGTAACTCCATTTTGGCGCACGTTGGGCATGCATAGACGCTTACGCGGCTTAGTAAAAGGGCCCTATAAAAAAGTGTGTGCTAAGTGACTACACATTGAGTGGTGAATGTTACAAATTATACCCAAATTATACTATTCACTGCTGAACCTTTCCCTATTTTATGTTCAGCAGTGTATAGTTTAACTTTCAGCATTTGCTGCTGTTTTTAAAGGTCTTTTTAAAGGTATGTTATCGGTATTTCCTCAGCTAGTATCACTGCATACCAGGGCCGCAGAGAGGGGGGGCAGGGGGTGCAAAATTCCCCGGGCCTCCAAGGGGGGCCTGGCGCTGGGGTCAGGCTGCCGGCGCTGCTGTCCCCGGTCTCACCTGCCTGCCTCCACAGCTCTGGGCCCCCTTCATTCAAAGCAGCAGTCGCAGATCACGTCTCTTCTGGCCTTCCCTCCCTGTGTCCCGCCCTCACAGAAACCGGAAGTTAAATCAGAGGAGGGCAGGACACAGGGAGGGAAGGCCAGAAGAGACGCGATCTGCAACTGCCGCTTTGAATGAAGGGGGCCCGGAGCCGTGGAGGCAGGCAGGTGAGACCGCGGACTGCAGCGGCGGAGGGAGAGACAGGTGGCGGCAGCGGCAGGGGGCGGAGCCGGGGCAGCGAGGGGGGTGGAGGCAGGGAGGCCTTGCCCTGGGCCCGGCCTAGTCTCTCGGCAGCCCTGCTGCATACTGTGCCTTTTTTAGTTTAGAATTGACAGATCTTTACTGGCTAGCGTTCACTTTCACCTTTGGTCCCATTATTGAGCGCTTGAATGATTTGTCTCACTTCAATTTTAAAGAGATGACAGTTGCATTTTGAGCTTACAACTTTTTTTACCTATATGGTATCTGTTTTTCTCTACCCAGAAATTTCTATCACATTTCCATTCAATTTATCTGTTATTGTATTCATCTTACTGTCTGGTTTATACATGGTGCCCCCATCATGGCTTGTTTACGTGTAGCGTGTCATCTTATTAGCAATACTGTCTCTTTGGTTTTTCTCCGTTTGATATTTTTTTTATTTCTTATGACATATCGTGATTTTTGGTTAAACTTATGGTTCTTTTTAACCTTTTAATGATAAGTTTGTTTATATATCTTTTTTGTTGTTGATGGTTTTTAGTAATTTATGTTTTATGCATGTTGTATGTTAATCCAGTTTCCTGAGGCAGGCCTTTGGTCGAAACACAGTGCAGTGTCAAGTCTTTTATCATCAAAAAACAATGATTCATTGAGCATCTAGAGTTTTCTTTGATTTGTTCCTGGTACTGCCTTGGTCTACTTCCCACTGTTCTTTTCTTTTTGTGTTCTTCGTAGGATTTTCGTGTTCTTCCACTCTAGTGGTTTTCCTCAGAAAAGGAAAATGTGCCATTGTATCACACTGTCACTTTTCAGCTTATTTTATTAAAACGTATTTAACAGCCTTACAACTCAGATTCCCAATTTTATCCTTTTTTCCTGGCACAGGCATGTATGTCTCCCTACATGTCAATTTAATTTGCAGCAGAATGCTAGGATATTTACTGTAAAACAAACTCAGCAGCAAGGTAAGCATAGATGTACACATGTGCAAACCAGAACCTTCATTTTACAAAGTGGTTAATCACAGCCCTGCATCTCAGCTGCTTATTTCCTTATGAATGGCAGCAATTACTGGGTTTGATATGCATCTGGTAATGATAATATTTTTTAAAAAGTATTCACACGTTGCAAATAAGACAGAAATATTGTTTGCAGATTTTCCCCTAATCACGGTATACACAAGTGCTCCGTTTCTTCACAAGCAAACAGAGTGGCACCAGTTAGCCAGCCAAACCTAATTTCACAGACAGAACTGCACCTCCTGTCTAAACAAAGGTGCAGGGCCATTTTAACTAGCCTCTGGTTAGGACATCCCTTCAAGCATTTGGGAGCCATGATGAGGCAAAAAAAAAAAAGAGAGCCCATGTTGATTATTCCCATGTATAGAACTCAATAAACGTCTCATTTTCAAAACAGAAAAACATCCAAAAAGCGGCAGATGGACTTTTTTTTTGCCAAAACGTCCAAATTGCTATTTTCAAAACCTGTTTTTAAGATGGTTTTCTATGCAGTTCAAATGCAATGCATCCAAATCACAAGGGGACTGGGGAGGAATTTGGGCATACTCAAAACTTGGACATTTTCCTGCCATAATGGAACAAAGTAAAAACGTTCAGGGCTAAAAGTTAGAAATTTTAGTCTAGACCAGGGGCGTAGCCAGACCTCGGCGGGAGGGGGGTCCAGAGCCCAAAGTGTGAGGGGCACATTTTGGCCCACCTCCCCCCCCCCCCCCCCCCCCCCCCGCTGCAGCCACAAGGTACCTTTGCTGGAGGAGGTCCCCAACCCCCGCCAACTGAAGCGTTTATCTGTCCCATGCTGATCTAGCACTTACTTCCTCTCCTGTTTTCAGCATGCCGTGCACTCCACACTCATTTTAATGAAACTGAGCATGAGCGAGCATGCTCATTTTCATTAAAATAAGAGCATGTACAGCGCAACTGGAAACAGGAGTGGAGGCAAGTGCGAGACCAGCGCGGGACACATAAACGCTTCAGCTGACGGGGGTTGGGGACCCCCACCAGCCAAACCTGTGGCCCCAGAGCCAATTTGGGGGGGCCCAGGTCCCCATGGCCCCCATAGATACGCCACTGGTCTAGACCTGTTTCAATCCCGACTAAGTCATAAGAAGGTGTCCTAAATGACCATTGAAGGGATTAAGGCTTGAACCTATCCTTACTCCCCCAGTGATCACTGACCCCCCTCCCACCCCAAAGATGTGAAAGAAACAGTACATACCAACCTCTGTGACAGCTTCAGATGTAGAGCAGCAAGCAGGTCCCTAGAGTAGTCTAGTGGTCGGTGCACTGCACTGTAGAGAAGGAGATCCAGGCCCATAGCCCCCTCTGTTACATTTGTGGTGGAAAGTGTAAGCCCACCAAAACCCACGAATAATGTACTGTACTCACATATAGGTGATACCTGCAGACATAAGGGCTACTCTAATGGTGTACAGTTGGGTACAGTAGGTTTTTAGTGGGTCTTGGAGGGCTCAACATACAATATAAGGGGGGGAACAGTAAGATGTGTACCTGGGACCATTTATGTGAAGTCCACTGCAGTGCCCCCTAGGGGGCCCCCACTGCTCTGCTGAGATGTCTGTGTGGCCAGTATACTAAGAATGCTGCCCCCCCCCCCCCCCCAATACGTCCCAACGGCTTATTTTTGTGTGTTTTTCCCTTGGACTTTTTTTTTTTTTTCGATAATGGTCATTAAAGATAGACACACTGAGCACAAAAACATCTAGCAAATGGCCATTTCAAAAAAAAAAAGTTGGACATTTTTCTGGTTTGAAAATGGCCATGTTAACTACTGGATTCTTGGACGTTTTCAGCAAAACATTCAAAATCAGATTTAGACATCATATTGAAAATACCACTCCACACATCTTAAGAGCTCAAATAAGAAAATCGGATTTTATTTTAAAGTTGGTATATCAATTTGAGTCAGGGGCAGCGGAATGCCTTTTTGTTTGGGGGGCCATTTCCAACCTCACCCATGCTCTGCTCCCAGCTCCAGAATCTCCCCTTACCTAATCCTCCTATTCTATATAATAATTCTCACCTCCAACGTTCTATGCGTCTTGCTGCCTGTGTCCGTGGCTTCTTCGGAGTTGGTCTGCTAGGCTCCGTAGCCTAGGCTGACGTCACGTAGAATGCCAGAGCAAAGGGGCAGGGCACAGGGGCGGAGGCGGAGCTTGAAAGAGAAACAGAAGCATTGAGGGACGGAGTAGCCAAGAGCGTCGCGACCAATGGCAGGGAAAGAAAGGTCGTCCTCCTTGGGCGTGAGCGGAGGGGGCAGAGCCACGGAGAGCATGCTGCTGTGCCGAGCTGGCATGCGGGTGTGCTTGTGCGTTCCTGCGCTGGGCGCGGAGGAGGGGGGACCTCAGGAGTCAGAGCAGCGCTGCAAAGGAGGAAAGCAGGCGACGGCCGCAGCTGCCCCTCCGGGCCCCATGGGAGGGTGTGTGGGCAGCCGCCACGACTTCTCAGTAGGGAGGGAGGGACCCTGAAACTCGGAGGGAGGGAGGGACCCTGAAACTCGGAGGGAGGGAGGGGGGACCCTGAAAGTCGGAGGGAGGGAGGGACAGACCAAAGGTCCATCAAGCCCAGCATCCTGTTCCCAACAGTGGCCAATCCAGGTCACAAATACCTGGCAAGATCCTGAAAAAGTTCAGTACATTTTATGCTGCTTATCCCAGAAATAAGCAGTGGATTTTCCCCAAGTCAATTTAATAATGGTCTATGAACTTTTCCTTTAGGAAGCCATCCAGGCCTTTTTTAAACCCTGCTAAGCTAACCACATTACCACATTCTCTGGCAACGAATTCCAGAGTTTAGTTACACGTTGAGTGAAGAAATATTTTCTCCGATTCGTATTAAATTTACTACTTTGTAGCTTCATTGCATGCCCCCTAGTCCTAGTATTTTGGAAAGAGTAAACAAATGATCCACATCTACCCATTCCACTCCATTCATTATTTTATAGACCTCTATCATATCTCCCCTCAGCCGTCTTTTCTCCAAGAGTGTATCACCTGCAACTAGGCGCAGGCATTTATCTCAGTTCTATGGCTGGTGCTTACTGCGCTCACCTAAGCGCATACGCGAATATATACTCAGTTGCACTAGTATTCTGTAAAGGGAAGTAGAAAGTAAGCACCTACATTCCTTTATAGAACAGACTAGCCTCCCCCCCCCCCCCCCGTCCACCAACCCTGCTCTCTCCCCTGCCCTCCCCCCCAGCGTCTGTTTCCCTCAGTTCCGCCCCCTCCTTCCCTCCCTGCTCCCTCCTCCTCCAATTTCCATGCCCATGTCCAAGCCCTCCTCCCTATTGGGCTGTACTGCTGGTGAAGGCGGGGCTTGGACTTCTACACTCTCAGCGTTCCGACTCTACTACGCATTTGTAGGTGAGTCGGTCACTTGCCGTTTATATGTTTGATGCTTAAATCTACACTCTTTCAGAATTGCTCTCTGTGTGGCTTGTTTCCATACCCATACATTTGGCAAAAAAAAAAAAAGCAGCTTGTTGTAAGTGCAGTCAGCATCAGGAATGATCCAATCTCCCACAAGATGTTAGCACTGGTAAATGCTCTTGTGCAGAGTTCTGGTAGCTGCATTGGTTCTGAACTCTTTACAGGCTCTGATTGCTTCCAGTTACCAGTTCTATTCTGGCTCAACTCCAAATGCTCTTTCTCATAAAGCTTGCGCCCTCTTTTTGGCTAAAATCCAATTGCAAGGTGTGAGCTGCAAGATGAGGAGAGTTTCAGCTGACCTTGAGGTTCTATACAATTCAGTGAATTATCGTCTCACCAGCTGACCCTATGAGGGAGATAATGAAACGACCATCGCCAGAGGAGGATTACACCTAAATAGAAACAAAAATTGATTTTGTTGGGCCAGTGAAAGATTTATCCAAAGATTATGCTGTACTTTAACTGCTGAGACCATCTGGTTTTCTTCTGAAGACAAGTCACATGTTTGGATGGTTCGTCCTCTTCCACTAAAAAGTACCACAGCAAATCTTTGCAAAGGTAATGAATAATATGGAAATCAAAATACTTTTATCACAATAGTTAATGCAGCACTGCTCTCTAGTGGACTCCAGAGGCACTGCAACACAGGCTATGATTAGATAACTTACATTGGCATGCTGAAAAATGGCCTGCTGTAGTGTAGACGCGTGTTTTGGGTGCACGCAGAATCATTTTTCACCGCAACTGTAAAAAATGCCTTTTAAAAATTTTTCCGAAAATGTACGTGTGGCAAAATGAAAATTGCCACGCGTCCATTTTGGATCTGAGACCTTACCGCCAGCCATTGACCTAGTGGTAAGGTCTCACACAGTAACCCGGCAGTAATGGTCTATGTACGTAAAATGCCGATTACTGCCCGATTACCACTCGAGCACCAGAAAATAAAAGTATTTTCCGGCGTGCCGAGCGGACGCGTGTCAAAAATTAAATTACCGCAAGGGCCACGCAGTAGCTGGGCGGTAACTCGAAACTGACTTGCTTTGGGCGCACATAGGCACCTACGCGGCTTAGTAAAAGGGCCCCCTAGACTAGTTTAGGGGAAACATACTCATGCATGCACACATCACGCATATATGTGGATCCTCATTAAATTACCACTGTCCTGATCCTCTTGGACATTAGACTATTCCTGAAAATTTGATGTAGACAGCACATCAAACACAAAGGTTATTGGGGGGGGGGGGGGAAGGACGGGAGGAGGAGAAATTTCTACTCACACAAATAGAGGAGTCCTTTTACAAAGCTGTGTTAGGTGCTTACGCAAATTAAAATGGTGCTAACTTGTTAGCCTCACTCTCACAAACAAGGAGTGACTCGGGCTGCACATACTGCAGCGGGACATGTTTATCCACTCCTCCATGTGCAACTTTCTTCAAATCAGTCACCTTACTTTCTAATTCTTCCTACTTTCTTACCCATCTATATGTTACAACTTCGCCTTACCCTTCACTACCAATTGTAATGTTCTATTACGTATTGTGTTGACATTGCAAGTAGTATACCATGCCATACTTTGTATTGTTAGTTGAATATTTTTACTGCTGTAATTGCCTATTGCTCATGTTTGATCTATTCTTACTGTACACCGCCTTGAGTGAACTCCTTCGAAAAGGCGGTAAATAAATCCTAATAAATAAATTAAATAAATAAATACTGAACGACATGCTCAGACGTCCTACTGTAAGTGCCAAATCAGCACCTGCTGTGTGCCAAAAAATATTTTTTGATGGGGCATATCAGGGGACAGAGTGGGCATTCCTGTGCTAATCAGCAGAGCTACATTACCATGCGCTGATCAGTGCAGGATTACAACATGCGCTCTTACCGCCTACAAAATGGGGTCAGTAAGGACTCACATTATTTTTTTAATGGCAACGTAGCATTAGCACATGACCATTAATAGAGTAAATAGAAAATTGGCCATTTTACAGCTGCTGCAGTAATAATGTTCTTAATGCATAAGAAACACCTTTGCAAGGGTGCACTAAGGCCACTTTTTGCCACAGCTTAGTAAAAGGAGCCCGTAGTGAGTTCAGTAGCCTACCTTTTTCCTTTGGAGAATATGCCTAAAATATGTATTTCTTTCTCCTATTTCTTTAGTGTGATTTGAGTTTCCTTTGCAGATAGAGAGCAAGATGGATCTTTGTACATGAGAAAATGTTAACTTGCTTCTTTTTCTTACATGTACTTATTGCTTGCAGAGGTGGAATGTAAATTGATTTTCATCTTCTTTCTCCCTCTTCCAAGTTATTTGTTACTATGAGGATAACTTTTAAAGAGTGCAAGTATATATAAAGTCTGTGGATACTTGTTGACTGCCCTTTACACCTGGAATTTTTGTGGGTACTTTTTCAGTGAAAATTTACACGCAAACTTTACACACACCCCTCCTCTGGCAGAATCACACAAGCTGGGTGTAGGTTGAGGTCAGACTTACTCCACTAGGCCGAGGGTACTCTTCCTCTGGGCACACTCTCTCCAAGAATTAGTCAGCAGTCTCAGCTGCAGAAAACCTTAACTTGCTTTACTAACAAAATTGGAAAAACAGTTCATAAATGTCAGCTTGGTCTATACAATTCAGGACATTTTTTTTCTCCTTCAGGTGGTCAGCACAGCACAAAACATAGTCAATGATATCAGGACATTTAAGGTTCTCAGTTCAAATCTTAACTCTTCTATTTATGAAAGCCAGAAACAATACTTGGTGATTTTTCCCTCTTGATTAAACTAAGTCCGCATTCATCTCCACTCACAACTGTTACAGTTTCTTCAATATTCACTCAGTTCCTTTATACACTCCTCTGATCATGACTCAGGAAGATGGACCATGTCCTCTTTAGTCCTTGACCCTTGTCTTTCCTGTTTTCTTTTCTTACATAGCCTCTTGGACTTACAAGCAGTGAAAATACCATATGGGTGAGTCACGCTAGTCTCTTTCAGCTTATATTCCATTTACATGAGTTCCATTGTCCTCTGTCCCATCCTGGAACAGGGTCCATTCACTAATGCAATGCAAGTTCTGCCAGAAGTTCTGTCACCTAAGGAGGTTATCCTCAAGCACTCCTCCTCTGTTCCCAAGTCAGGAACACTACAGCAGGTATCTTCTGCCTTGTGCAGAGGCTTCCAAACACCACACTTGCAAACTTCTCCTGCTTTGGTACCCAAGACTTCCCCCTCAGTGCTACAGGTCTCGGTGTGTGTGTGGAGGGGGGGGGGGGGGGGAGGGAATGGGGTACAAAAGACCAGAATTTTCTCCAAACAACCTCTTTTGTAATTTCTCATGTCCTGTCCCCTGGGGCTTTGCCTTTATTTTGATTTCCTTAGCAAGCTGTCATTAGCAGCTCTGTCTCCTTAGTGACCACCCTGAAAATCATTCCTCCCACCCTCTAAGCATGGGGGCCGTAGCCAGATGGTCAAATTTGGGTAGACCTGAGCCCAAGGTGGGTGGGCATGGAATTCACATCCCCCCAATCCCCCTCTGGTTTGCTCCTCTCTCCACCCTTCCCTGCCCACAGACCCCAAATATGAAATACTTGAGCAGGCGGGGATCCCCAAACCCTGCTTCCTGAAGATTTCCTCATCCTCCTCGAGCAACCAGCACTCTTCCAAATGGCAGCCGGCAGCACTTGCCTCAAACTGATGCTGCTACCAGCTTGTCGTGCATGCTCAGTGCTTATGCATGTGTGAAAATTGAGCATGTGCAGAAGGGCCAGTCTCTTGGCAAGTGCCGCTGGCTGACATTTGGAAGAGCGCTGGGGTCCAAGGAGAGAAAATCTTCAGCTGGCAAGGTTTGGGGATTCCCACCAGTCACAGCAAGAGTGTCACAATTTTGGGTGGGCCTCAGTCCAAAGTGGGTGGGCCCTGGCCCACCTGTGGCTACACCACTGTTTCGGGGGGGCCCCCACACATACATTTGTGCACGTATTGTCTACACAAACATGCAGCTACAGTTACTCACACACATTATCTTGTAAGCACATGCCAGTGCCATTATTCATAACTAAGTCCCATCACATAAAATGAAAGCTGCAGTAAGGGGTCCTTTTACTAAGATGCGCTGAAAAATGGCTTGCGGTAGTATAGGTGTGGGTTTTGGGCGCGTGACAATCCATTTTTCAGTGCGCCTGTAAAAAAGGCCTTTTTTTGCCAAAAATGGATGTGCGGCAAAATCAAAATTGCCGCGTGTCCATTTTGGGTCTGAGACCTTACCACCAGCCATTGACCTAGCGGTAAAGACTCACATGGTAACCGGGCGGTAATGACCTACGTGTGCCAAATGCCACTTTGCATGCGTCCGTTACGCACGGCTGAAAATAAAAAATATTTTCCAGATGCGCGTATCGAACGCACGCCAAAAATGAAATTACCGCAAGAGCCACGCAGTAGTCGGGCGGTAAGCGCGTTAGGCGCGCATAGACGCTTACTCGGCTTGGTAAAATGACCCCTAAATTAATAACACACTAAGAGGATAATTCATTAACAGGTTGCCTAGGTTTGGACAGTAAGGAGATGCCTACTTTAAGCCTATTTTATAAAGATACATAGATGCATAGGTGTCTTTATAAATCAGCCCCACAAAAGCAGCCAAAACCAGGGTTAAAATAAATCCATATACATTTACACTGGCTTGAATATATACACATTCAGTACATTTTTCATAAAGAACTTCTTAAAGTGGTCAAAAATCCTTATCATTTAAGGGAATCATCAGCAAACCCACAGAATGTCCCAGCACAAATATTCTTTAAATGCCTTTAGCTGCATTAACTACCTAAATTTTGTTGTTTAGGACCATCAGAGGTGAATTATTTCACATGAGCAATAAAACTTTATCAGCTCATGACTCATGTCATTTGTCATCAGTCCAAACTAACTTTAAACATTTTCTTGGCATATAAAAACACTACTTCCAGCAGTATCAAAATTTTAACTGCAACAATTTGTCTTAACTTAATCGGAGCAGCCGACATGGTAAATGTTTTGCTTACCTGCATCAGGGGTAATGGTCCACTTCAAAAAGAGAAGCTCAGCTGTAAAGCAACAAAACAATCGCCTGGTTACAATTTTGTGTGGTGATTGCCCTATTTGAGGCACTTTCTGGAATTTCACTCAAGTTATAGTTCAAAGGCTAACCCCTGACGCAGGCATTACACCAAAACAAAGCCCATGACATGTTCTTCAATAAAGATTTGATATTTGTCCACTCTTGGAGGTCCTTGGTGGTTGGGGGGGTTCTGACCTAACTGGCTGTTATATCAGGAATCTTGTTCTAGAAGGTAGTGAGAAATGAATATGTAAATTGAAGCCCATTTTGCAGCCCTGCAAATATCCTTTCTGGAAGCTGACCTCAAGTGGGCTACTGATGCAGTCATGGCTGTGATACTGTGAGCCATGACATGACTGTCCAAGGCTGGGCCAACCTGGACATAGGTGAAGGAAATGTGGAAGGGCATTTTTGATATGATGCCCCCCCCCCCCCCCCCCAAAAAAAAAAAAACCTACTTATCTCAAATTGCACAGAAAAGCAGAGGTATAATGAGTCATCAAGAAAGACATTTTCCAAATGTTCTAAAATATACCCAAAAACTGTACACAATTAACACGCCCCGCAGACTGACAAAGATGCAATCAGATAGTCATGTCTGTCAATGGAAAATCACCCTTGGGAAAATGTCTACATGCGGAAGTGGTCCTGAAGTTAAAAAGTGTTGTCTGCCAACATCAAGATATCAAGGAATAGCCTAGTGGTCATTGCAGTGGACTTTGATCCTAAGGAACTGGGTTTGAATCCCACTGTAGCTTCTTGTAACTCTGGGCAAGTCACTTAACTCTCCATTGCCCCAGGTGCAAATAAGTACTTGTATATACTATGTAAACTGCTTTGAATATAGTTGCAAAAACCACAGAAAGGTGATATATCAAGTCCCTTTCCCCTCCACTGTTTTTCATTCTGCCTCAACATGTCTCTAAGATTTTTTTTTAATTATTTGCCAGCTTTTTGATTTATTTGAAAGCTTCCCATATGTAGCTGTAAATATTATGAAATAAAAACTGAGTATCACTAAAACAGCTTAAAAATTATTGTAGCTGGTATTTTGATCTCCTTTTTCTACACTGTTCTATACAAATCTCAGTGAGAATATCCGGTTTCCTGATAGGTTCTTCTAAACTGTTGTTGTAATCTGCCTTGGGAAGCCTTGTGTTATAAAAACGGAATATATTGAAATTAAATGGAAGTAAAATTAACCTCTCCTTTCATTGGGACCCATGGAATGACATCTTCACTTCATCTATTTGTGGAAGTTTACATTTTAGATATGCAAATAGATTATTCTGTTTTGAGCATGTTTCAGGGGCGTGATTTTATGTCAAAATAAAAATACATATTTTGTTTAATGCAGATCTCTTTTGTTTAAACATAACTAAATTTATTTATTTATTTATTGTTCACTTATATCCCACATTTTCCCACTCATGCAGGCACAATGTGGCTTACAAACATTAAATAAAATACAGAATAGGAAAACTTAGAAGAGTATACAAGGAGTATGCAGGGAGAGAAGCATCTAACAGGGTGAACTAGCAGGGTAGGACCCAGGGAGGGTGCATCAAGCAGCGGTATATAGTGAGGTGTAGGTCTTGGCAAAGAAGTAGGTCTTCAACAACTTCTTGAAGAGGGCGTGGTCTGCTTGAGTTTTAAGGTGTTGCGGGAGAGCATTCCAGTGCTTAGGACTCCAATAGCGGAAAGACGAGGCGAAGATCCTCTTGTACTTGACACCCTTACAGTTTGGGAAGTGACGGTGGAGGAAGGAACGAGCAGCAGGGTTGGCATTCCTGGGCAGGAGGTCGATCAAGGGGTGCATATACTCCGGGGCAAACCCATAGATAATTTTATGGGTCAAGGAGCAGAGTTTAAAGGCAATGCGCTCCTGAACAGGCAGCCAGTGTAATTTGAACCGTAAGGGTTCAGCATGTGCAAAGCGTCGCTCTCTCCGGATGAGTCTCGCAGCAGTGTTCTGAACTGTCTATAAGCCCCTAATTCAGTCCATTGGTTTTCTTATATTTTGTTCTTGTGCTGACATACTGTGCCAAAACTGAAAACTCTTATCTCTTCTCTCTGGTCGATAATAAAAGGAGCTCATTATGAACACTATCCATCCTAAAAGGTTGTTTTGTGGCTGTACATGAGGAACTGTGATATTGAATAAATGAGTATATGTTTTTGTTCCTAGTCATGCATCCAAATGTTGTATAATCCTTTCAAGAAAGCCCAGTTAATTGTTCAGGTGATTAGTGGAACATAACCACAGAGGCAACGAATCAGCACTGCAGCGTTACTTCCTTGAAGCACATGGCCACGGAGGAAGACGAAATATGGAGATTGCGGGTCGGACCTCGGCTGGCGGGGGTTGGGGCCCCCCGCCAGCAAAAGTAAGCAGCGGGGGAGGGTTGACGGCGGGGAGGGGGGCCAGGGCGAAATCTGCGGGGGCCCAGGCCCCTGTGGCCCCACGCAGATACGCCCCTGTTTTCCGCTGAACATAATTAACTTTGTATGAACTTGGAGGCTAATACTGTGCTGAACTGGACAATGCTGGCACATTTAGACTAACTCTGAGCAGAACTTCTGCATTAAGGAAGCCCTTCCCTAATTATTCAATACCTCTTTGTGAAATAGTAGTAATAAAAAAAAGGCAAGTGCATTTTTATAATATACCACTGCAATTCAAAAAAGAAAAGCAGCAAGTTCCCACATGCCATCTTTCTCTTTTGATGTAGGCACAGGAAAAAAAATTTTGTTTTAAATGCTCCCAGGTTTGCATACACCTAGTAGCGCTATAGAAATGCTAAGCAGTAGTAGTAATAGGTTTCAACCTAAAATTCATGTTTAATGTGTGATATAAATGTCATAAATGAGTATATAAATAAATAGAAACTCTGATTGCTGAGCTCCTGATTCTCATAATATGATGTCTGTTTTAGCGGCCCTTTACCAGGAGAAAAAAATCTCTGCAGTGCTAAGGTGTCCCTATAATCAGCCTCTCCAAATGACCCACTGATTGTGATTTGTGACAAATTTCTTCTCTACTTATGAAAAGTTATTTCGTTATTATACTTCCTCTGTGTACATCCATCCATATGCTGCACAAGCTGGCATATTTGAACATATAAGTGAGATTAAATAAAAATGCTAGCAACAACAATAAAGAACATGGATGCTGCAGCTCATAGGTTTGCTTGCTTTGGTTTAGAGTGTACGGCGATGACGGGAGCGGGGAACCAGAGATTAACCTACTTGGCTTCAACTTTTTGACGTCGCACTGTGTTATCTAACCTCCTTGTCCCACCCTCTTCTAACGCAATCATCTGTTTCCGGGACACCTCAGAGCCAGGGTTGGGAAAGAACTGAAGTTGTTTGAAAGGGGTCTACGGGGCACCAGAGGAGGAAAGCTGCGTTATTGTTGTTGGTGGAGAATCTCAGGTATGAGGTTGGCGTGGAGGGATGGCGATTGGAAGACATGCTAGACCAATGGGAATGGGAGAGACCACGGAATACATGTGAGGAGGGGTGTGAGGTTTGCTGTGGCGGGGGGTGGTGGAGAGATGGTGCACCGCCGCAGGAGGAAGGGGAGGAGAATGGACGGTGAGATGCCAGTCAGACCGTGGACAGGGAGTGGGAGTCAGAGATGCCGGATGAGAGACGTGGTGGAATCCCTATGAACAGAAGTGTTTCGTGTGTGAGAAGGGCAGCTGAATAGTGTGACTTGGTATTTTTGCATTCATAATCACGTAGCTTGCACTAGCATGCTTTATTTAAAAAATTCTCCTCAAACCATATGGTATGATGGGAAGGAAGAGGGTGGTTAAGAATGTAAGCATAGCCATTCATGGTCAGACCAGTGGTTAATGATCAAGCACTACCACCTTAAACCTTATGTCAAACAGGGTCTCTCTATAGTCGAAGACCTAATGTATGTTATAAACCGATTTATTACTCAGGAACCTTCATGCAATACCATAATGTATTCTTCTTTACCATGTATGTATACACATGATATATATATATATATATATATATATAATACCATGATCTGGTCCATATATGTTATTTTCCATGTATGTTACTAAGTATGTATGCACCTTAACGTAATACCTTTTGTAATGCTGCTTCCCGGAAATGGCAACCGCCATTACTGCAAATGTAAGCCACATTGAGCCTGCAAATTGGTGGGAAAATGTGGGATACAAATGCTACAAATAAATAAATAAAACAGTGGCCAATCCAGGTCAGAAAGTGCCTGGCAGAACCCAAATAGTGGTAACATTTCATGCAACTGATCGCTTAGCAAGCAAGCAGTGTTTTTCCCATGTCTTTCTTAATAGCAGACTGTGGACTTTTTCTCCTTGAGCTTGTCCGAACCTTTTCTCAACTCAGCTATGCTAACCACTGTTACTACATCCTCTAGCAAAGAGTTCCAGAGCTGAACTATTCTTTGAGTGAAAAAATATTTCCTCCTATTTGTTTTAAAAGTATTTCTATGTAACTTAATTTGAGTGTCCCTTAGTCTTTGTACTTTTTGAAAGAGTAAAACATCAATTCACTTCTACTCATTCTACACCACTCAGGATTTTGTAGACCTCAATCATATTCTCCCCTCAACCATCTCTTTTCCAAACTGAAGAGCCCTAATTTAGCCTGTCCACATATAAGAGTTCTGTTCCCTGTATCATTTTGGTTGCTCTTTTTTGAACTTTTTCTAATTCCACTATATCTTTTTTGAGATACTGCGACCAGAACTGAATGCAATTCTCAAGGTGAGAAGATGAGGTTGCACCATGGAGTGATACAGAGACATTATAGTATTCTCAGTCTTATTTACCATCCCTTTCCTAATAATTCCTAGTATCCTGTCAATGAAAGCTCAGATTGATAAATGTCCTCAGAAGTAGTGGAAACTGCAGACATTCCCCATCCAAAGAATTTCATGGCCACAATGTGCAGAACTACCTTAAATGGTGCAGAATAAGACCTATCTATTTTGAAAATGTCATGACCCAGTTTCCTTTAGTACGTAAGTGTTGCCTTACTGGGACAAACCGAAGATCCATTAAGCCTAGTATCCTGTTATGCTGCTTATCCTAGGAATAAGCAGTTTATTTTCCCAACTCCATCTTAATAATGGTTTATGGGCTTTTCTTTTTGGAAATTATCCAAACCTTTTTTAAACCCTACTAAACAAACTGCTTTTACCACATTTTCTGGCAACAAATTCCAGAGTTTAATTACTTGTTCAGTTAGCCATTATGAGGATGACTTTATATAAAGTTGCTTAGATTGAGAGTAACAAGGCTCCTCTTTTCAGCCCATTTTATACACATATAGGTTCTCAAACACCTGCTACAGGTAAGTCACATGCTTTCTCTGAGGACAAGCAGGCCAGTTGATTCTCACACGTGGGTGACATCCACGGCACCTGATGCGGAACATTGTCCAGCATAATATGTCTTTTAAGAGCTCCCACCACGGGAGCACAGGCCAGTCAGTCTCTTCTCATCCGTGGTGAGGAGAGAACACATTTATCGTGGCTCCTAGTGGCATCTACGTACAAAGAGCTTTTTGTGCCTTCCCTTGGGGGGTTTTGTACCTCAAATTGCCCTGGTCCCTCTTCGGGATAATTTTTTATTCCTTCCCTTATAGTTTTAGTTCTTTTGCCCAACTTTTACATTTTCTTTATTTTTCTCATACTCACAAGGCCCTCTTAAGCCTGAGCACCGGCCAGGAGATTTCCCCCTTTTTTTCCCAGTGATTTTGCCCCTATTTTGTATCACCATAGAGTCATTTGATTTGGCCACAGCTGTTTTCCCTTCCATGTCATTGAAGGTTCCCAGTGGCTTCAAGTGCTGTGCGTAGTGTAGTAGGATAGGACCATCTCTGGAGCTGACACCCATTCCTAGTCTATCCATTGTTTGAGGCCAGACTGTGTGTTCTGTGTTTGCATATGCAAAAAAGGACACAGAAGTTCAGAGAGGCTCAAAAGGAGAAAAATTTTGAAGCCCCTTCGATGGATTTCTTTGCCACTCTTCACAATCACAAAGTCCCTCCATACTGTTCGAGGCTCAGAGCACAAGATAGACTAGCGTCGGATGCCTTTCTCCCATTCCTCTTGTGGGGAAGACTTTGCTGAAACTCAAGCAACACCGGGGAACCATGATCCTGATCGCCCCATAATGGCCCTGCAGATCTGGTTCCTGCTTTTTCTGGAGTTATCCTCCAAAGAACCCTGGAGATTGGAGTATTTCCAACCCTCATAACGCAGAACAAGGGATCTCTTCTGCATCCCAGTCTCTGGTCCTCACAGCCTGGATGTTGAGAGCTTAGAATTAGCTTCCTTGCATCTTTCAGAGGGTGTCTCCAGGGTTTTGCTGGCTTCCAGGAAAGATTCCACTAAGGTGTTATTCTTTCAAATGGAGGAGGTTTGCCGTCTGGTGTGAGGGTAAGGCCCTAGATCCTATTTCTTGCCCTACACAGACCTTGCTTGAATACCTTCTGCACTTCTCTGAGTCTGGTCTTAAGACCAACTCTGTAAGGGTTCACTTAAGTGCAATTAGTGCTTACCATCACCGTGTGGAATGTAAGTCTATTTCTGGACAGCCTCTAGTTGTTTGCTTCACAAGAAGTTTGCTTTTGACAAAGCCCCGTGTCAAATCTCTGCATGTGTCATGGGGCCTCAACGTCGTCCTCACCCAGCTGATGAAAGCTCCTATTGAGCCACCATTGAAGTACTTGACCTGGAAGGTCTTCTTCTTGATGGCTGTTACTTCAGCTCACAGAGAGGCATATTTTCAAAGCACTTAGCCTTCCAAAGTTCCATAGGTTTCTATGGAACTTTGGAAGGCTAAGTGCTTTGAAAATATGCCTCAGAGTCATTGAGCTACAGGCCTTAGTAGTGGATCTGCCTTATACCAAATTTTATCATTAGTTCTCTGCACGTGCTCTAAGTTCCTGCCTAAGGTAATGTCGGAGTTCCATCTGAATCAGTTTATCATCCTTCCATCATTTTTTTCCAAACCTCATGCCCATCCTGGCAAAAGCGCACTGCATACCTTGGACTGCAAGCGAGCATTGGCCTTTTACCTGGCGCAGACTGGGCCCTACAGACAGTCCACCCAGGTTTTTGTTTCTTTTGATTCTAACAAGATAGGGCTCGCCATCGGGGAGTGCACAATCTCCAGTTGGCTGGTGGATTACATTTCTTTCACTTATGCCCAAGCTGAGCTGATTCTTGAGTGTCATGTCATTGCTCATAATGTCAAAGCCATGGCGGCGTCGGTGGCTCACCTCTATAGAAGAGATTTGCAAGGCTGCAACGTGGTCTTCAGTCCACTATTTCCTTGAGCAAGATACCCGATGCTACAGTCGGTTTGGACAAACAATTCTGCAGAATTTGTTTGGTGTCTAGAATCCAACTCCACTTTACTAGGCCTGTATTGTTCTGTTCCAGGCAGCAGTCTCACACAGTATGTATATAGTTTCAGTTAAGTGAATTTTTGACCTCGCCGTTGCGAATTCCTATTCTCCTACTACTGTTGTTTGTTTTCGGTGAGCCAGGTAGCTAGGGATTCCCACATGTGAGAATCAACTGGCCTGCTTGTTCATGGTACCGTACAGATGGTTCCGCGCTCACGCGGCGAGCGGAAAGGCATTTGAGCATGCACGGTGAGAGCGCTGCCAAGAGCTCTTAAAGACATATTATGCTAGATATTGGTCTGCACCGGGTGCCTTGGATGACATTACCCACATGTGAGAATTAATGGCCTGCTGTTCTCTGAGAATACCTGCTACAGGTAAGTATCTTCACTATAGAGTAGGGTATAATGTGTGTGTGTGGGGGGGGGGGGGGTTTGCTGATTATATTGGTAATGTTATTTATGTAATTGTGTGGGATTTTTAAAACTTTATTGAACATTTTTAAAATTTTGTCTTAAGAGTAATATACATTTATACAGAAAAGATAACATTCCATTGAAACTCTGCTTAACACAAGACTACCTCTACTTCAGGAAGCAGGTGAAAGCTTGCCTCTTCAACCAAGCCTTTAATGGAAGATGTAACTAACTTGTTAGTCTCACTCACACACACAAGGATTGACTCGGACTGCACATACTGCAGCGGGACATGTTTATCCACTCCTACCCATCTGAGATAATATTTAACCATCTCTCTGACCTCACGTGCAACTTTCTTCAAATCAATCACCTTTCTAATTCTTCCTACTTTCTTACTCATCTATATGTTACAACTTTGCCGTACCCCTCACTACCAGTTATAATGTTCTAGTACATATTGTGTTGTCATTGCAAGTAGTATACCATGCCATATTGTTGTTCGAATATTTTTGCTGCTCTAATTGCCTACTGCTCATGTTTGATCTATTCTTACTGTACACTGCCTTGAGTGAATTCCTTCAAAAAGGCGGTAAATAAATCCTAATAAATAAATAATATGGTCATTGTCACAAGTCCTCAATTATAGAAGGGGGTCAAGAGATAACTATACAAACAAAACAAAAAAACTAGAACTAGAAATACAGTTCTTAAACGGGAACACTTTTCCTTACGGCAGAGCTAAGCTACAGCATGCAGGGATGCCTGACCTATTGGCTACAGTCTTATTACTCAAAAACATTGTCAGCTGAGAAGGATCAAAGAAAATTTAAGTTTAAGTTTGATATTTGATCACACATTTGCACAGAGATTTGAGAAAGAATAACCCACCCAAGGCCAATACCCTGGGTCACATCTAAAGAAACTGTTTACGCCACTTTTGTGTGGTTTTTGCAACATCCGGAAATACTTGAACTTTTAAGGAACAAAAGACAATGCAACAATATTTAAAATATAAACTCAGAATCCAGTCTCTGTCATAATCCAAAATAAGTCACCAATAATGTTGCTGGTATTGCTGCTGTTTCCATGGAGGATTCCAACAAGGCTGTTAGATCTATTCACTTGTTCAGTACCCATGTCTGTTTATAATTTCCACCTTATCCCTGCTGATTAGATTGTAAGCTCTGTCAGGCATGGATTGTCTCTTACATGTTCAGTGTACTGCGCTGTGTACATCTAATAGTGCTATAGGAATTATAAGTAGTAGTAGTAAATTGTCCATGGAAATAATAAAAGAATATATACTCCAATTTCTTTTTAGATGTTGGCAAACAAAAAAACCCTGGAGACAGGTAGTAAAGACTGAGCAGGGACTTGAGAAAGTTTGGTAAATACTGTTTGAAGAAGGCACTTTTGCTTGATTAATTTTCCTAGCATTCCTACTATATCAGCACATGAGGTATTTAAACACTATCTACTGGAGGGATAGTATTTAAATATCTCATGTGCTGATATAATTGGAATTCTAGGAAAATTAATCAAGCAAAATTGCCTTCTTCAAACAGTATTTCCCAAACTTTCTCATTTTATTGCTAGACTATTAGTGCCTTTCATTAAAGATGCTGACATTGATTCCAAGGATTTATGCCCTGTCTCTAGGGCCGTTACAGCTATTTGTTACTTTTGCTCATTCAACAGTTTTTAAAAATTGGCACACCTTTTACGATCTGAGGCCATTTGGGAAGACAGCAATTGCCCAAGAGCAACTGTTACCTTCCATCTTTCTTCCAAGGTAAAAACAACAGGTCTTACAGGTAATTGAGTGTCTTGTATGCTTTTAAATGTGTGTATTTTGGTAAATTTTTGTTTGTTTGTTTTAATATAAAATAAATAAAATAGTATAGGCACACACAACACTCCCTGAGACGACTTAAAAATATGTTGCAAAACATGCCTACCCAGTTTATGCTAAGAACCAGGATTTTAAACTTAAAACAGGCCTGAATAGAGGATCTGTTACCTCCTTAAGATTGTGAAAAAGAGTCTAGCTTTTCATATGAATAGCCATACTGGGTCAGACCAATGGTCCATCTAGCCCAGTATCCTGCTTCCAGCAGTGGCCAATCCAGGTCACAAGTACTTGGCAGAAACCCAATTAGTAGCAACATTCCATGCTACCAATCCCAGGGCAAGCAGTGGCTTCCCCCATGTCCATCTCAATAACAGACTATGGACTTTTCCTTTAGGAATTTGTCCAAACCGTTTTAAATTCCAGATATGGTAACTGCTGTTACCACATCCTCCAGCAATGAGTTCCGGGGCTTAACTATTCTTTGAGTGAAAAAATATTTCCTCCTGTTTGTTTTAAAAGTATTTCCATGCAATTTCATTGAGTGTCCTATGGCCTTTGTATTTTTTGAATGAGTACCCATTCTATACTACTCAGGATTTTGTAAACCTCAATCATATCCCCCCGCAGCTATCTCTTCCTAGCTGAAGAGCCCTAACCTCTTTAGCCTTTCTTCATATGGGAGGAGTTCCATATCCTTTATCATTTTGGTTGCTCTTCTTTTAACCTTTTCTAATTCTGCTATCACTTATCACAAATAATGTGAATACTTCCATACATAGTTGCACTGCTTGACCTGTTCTGCAATTTTGTAAAACAAAATGACGTGCCCCTTTTTATGTACAACTGTTTCTTAAAAAGTATTGAAAGTGGACCAGTCTGGTGAATCAAAGACAGTATTGCACAGAAGATCCAGTTTTGATTCCTGGACTGAGCCTCTGCTCCCCTGCCCAGCAGAGGATGTTGCAGAAGTCAGTGTTCACAGTCTCTCATGGGGAGGCAATCTCAGCCACTGTACACAGTGACATCTGCTGACTGGTTTCAGGGTATATGCTTATTGGGCTATGAAAGGAGCCACAATTCATGGCTCCTGACCAAGGACTATTAAAGCAATGTGTGTGCTAGGTGGAGGAGGGGAAATATCCAAGAATGAAAGCTGATGGCACCATAGTACAGTAGAGGCAACTTTGGAATTGACGTCCAGGGGAGTAGGAAGATACTATTTAAAAAAAAAAAAGTGTTGAAAATTTAGTTACTACCACCATTATGACTATATACATAAATTTGGTTATTTCAGTGATCACATTAGAATCCCGTGCAGTATTAAATACAATAGCTGTTGACAGGACTCAGCATTCTTAAAACCATGATCTGTGGTTACAATCAAAGATTACAAAAGTTTCAGTAGTACAGCAAAATACATTAGTAAAGAAATTAAATAGATAATAAGAACAAGAGAAGAAGATGCAGAACCAAGAAATGTGCAAGCTAGTGCTTTGAAGAATCTAGCTAGTACTTCTGTCTTAAAGAGTGAGGCTAGGAGCCCTGTATTAACATATAAGTCGCCTTGAGCTGGCAATGATAAAGGCTGACAGCCTATAAAAAGAACAAAGTAATATAGGAAAAGTTTCATTTCCTTTTTCATGTGATATACTCTGAAACTAGTTTCTGGTCTTTGCTTGTCAGCCAGTGAGATCCATTCTGGCAGATCTGAAATACCTAGGAATGTTAGCTGACTGACTAACTGAGGGATGGAAATTAATGATCTATGGCAATACAACACGAACAAATTCACCACTATAAATACACCAAACCTGTCTCTTCCAGTCTCGAACACCCTAAAAATCCTTGGAGTCACCATCGATCGACATCTAACACTTGAAAGCCATGCGACAAACACTACCAAGAAGATGTTCCATTCAATGTGGAAATTAAAAAGAGTAAAACCATTCTTCCCAAGGACCATCTTCCGCAACCTGGTACAGTCAATGGTGTAACGCACTTTACCCTGGTTGTAAAGAGCAAATAATCAAGAAACTTCAGACAGCCCAGAACACCGCAGCCAGACTTATTTTCAGAAAAACAAAATGTGAAAGTGCTAAACCCCTACGTGAAAAGTTACACTGGCTTCCACTCAAAGAACGCATCACGTTCAAGATATGTTCCCTAGTTCATAAAATCATCCATGGAAATGCCCCAGCCTACATGTCAGGTCTGATAGACTTACCACCCAGGAACGCTAAAAGATCATCCCGCACATTCCTTAATCTGCACTTCCCCAGTTGCAGAGATCTAAAATACAAGCTAATGTGTGCGTCAAACTTTTCCTACTTGAGCGCACAGTTATGGAACACGTAACCTAAAAACGATTTATGAACTAACAAATTTTCGCAAATTTCTGAAGACCCACCTCTTTAATAAAGCATACCACAAAGACCAACAAATGTAAATGTAACACATCTCCTCCTACCTATATTCAGAAATGTTTTCATATCTGCCTGTTTAAATTTTCTACTATGCTACTCTAGATCTTTATGTAACAGTAATTGTCTATTTTCCCATTTATTTCCATCAAGATCGATACATTGTAAGCCACATTGAGCCTGCAAAGGATGGGAAAATGTGGGATACAAATGCAATAAATGAATAAATAAATAAATATATCACTATTATCTGAGACTCTTACAGTTTCAGGTGGAAATTTTAGAGGACTTGGTAGTCCTACAAACATTTGTTTGATATACTTGGAAAAGAGATGGCTGAGGGGAGTTATGATTGAGGTCTACGTAGAACGAGTAGAAGTGAATTGATTTTTTTTTTTTTTTTTACTCTTTTCAAAAGTACGAAGACTTGGGGACACTCAATGAAATTACATGAAAACACTTTTAAAACAAATAGGAGGAAATATTTTTTCACTCAACGAATAGTTAAGCTCTGGAACTCTTTGCCGGAGGATGTAGTAACAGTAGTTAGTGTATTAAAGCTGAACCTTTTTTACCCAGTTATGCTTGACTTGTTTTTGTTTTCCTGCAGAATGATTACAGACGTGCAGCTAGCAATTTTTGCCAACATGTTGGGAGTTTCTCTCTTCCTTCTGGTTGTTTTGTATCACTATGTGGCTGTCAACAATCCCAAGAAGCAGGATTAAAGGATGTATAAGAGCCCAGAAGGCTAAAAGGTAACCACTGTGAGGTTTGTTTGTTTTTTTAAATCAAATTATTTATAGTTATTTGCAAGGGAAAATAGCTCAACCTTCTTCCACATCTATCCTAAAACAACTGCTGCAGGTGCCCTGGCAGTTTTATGCTACCTGGCACTATAGGGTGTTAGGTGAGAAGAGAACATGTGGACATTAGTAAATCATGATGTTTTTAACCTTTGAATTAGTATCACCCTATGTATATTTTAATTGGATTTTTTGTTTGGCAGGGTCTTAGTATATTTGTGCATGTGCTATCCTGTCCTTTAGGGCTGCATTTTGATTAAAATTTTAATCGTGATTAAAGGTATGTTGTTTAGTTTTTTTTCCCCCACTGCAGCTCCTTGTGACTGTGAGCAAGACACTTAACCCTCTATTGCCCAGAGTCACAAGGAGCTGGGGAAGGGGAGGGGAAACCTTTTATAAATTGTTATCGGAATGCAGCCGTAAAAAAATTAAAGAATAAAATGTAATGAAAAGATAAGATATACAAATTGAAAAATTACTAAAGAATCTAAAACAGCAGAATAGCTATAAACAGCCTTACAATTTTTATAGCCTACTTCAGAAAAGAAAAGGGAACAGAAGAGTAAAACAAGAAATAAAAATCATACACAGCGTAATTAGATTACTTTGGCATTTGAAGTTTGGGATAATGAAAGCTGAGTCAATTTGCAACCTATTACTGAGCTTTCTGTGCAGATTACAACTCTTCTTTGGCAAGATTGTTTTGGCTAAGTAGCAATGCAAGAGGAATCTTATTTTACTATTGTTTCTTTTCCAGCTGTCCAGCCAGAGTCAGATTTCTATGAAGAATGTGAATGGAGACCAAGCAAGAGCAAATTTCTGGCTGTTTGCCGACAACCATGGAATACTCACATTTCATGTCCTCCCTCATCTTTCTCCTGCATATTACTTAGGATGGAGCTTTCTATCGAGGAATTTCTGTACTGAAATAAAGATGTTTTCCAGGGTTCTTGTAAACATTGTGTTTTGGTTTATTTATAAGTGGAAAAAGTATAAATTAAGTAGAGGGAAATAGATGTACACAATTTTGCTGTTTTTGGCACTTTTTACCAAATGTGATAGTTTGTGTTGAGCAGGGTGCACCTGTCTGTCCATTCTTTCGTACACATATTTTTGTACATGTGTAAATATTAGCATACAAAGCACAGGGGTGACACAAGGATCCTGACATGCTATTGTGCTAGAGCTAGTGGCAGCTGGATGAAGAAGCAACACAGGTGGAGGTCCCCTACAACAAAGATCTAAGCAGAAGTGCAGTGGTGCAACAGCAAGTGCCGGGAAAGGGTCCTAGCCCTGTTGGCAAAAAGATGGCCCGGATGGAGAGGAGGGAAGGGAATGAGCTGGCTGACAACACTGCCCCTTTGCACGTGCACATTTCTCCCCAGTCTCCTCACACCCTGCCCTGATATTCTTGACATACCTCCCATGAACTCATAACCATATTTTACCGCACAGTTACACCCTCCATCTTCACAGAAACTATATTTCTGTATACGCTTGCCATTCTCCCAGTCCCATACACACACACTCTAGTTACCCACTCGGTTAAGTGTACCTTTGTGTAATGCTTAGTGCATGCATTTTTCAGTGTATTTATTTTGTGTGTGTAAACATAAATGCCTGGCTGAGGGGGAGATACACTGACTTGCTGGCCAGCAACATGCTTTCTTGACCGGTTCCAGACGGTTTAGCAAGCACATATTCAACGGGGAAATGCACAAAAGGGCTGTGCAGGCTTTTTAACATCTGTGACAGCAGTCAACGGTAATAGCATGCTAATTTATTTAAATAGGCTTATCTGTCAAATGTGCATTCTGATGGATGCACAGCCGTTTCCAAGCAATGCACTTAAAGGAATGCCTACCTTTAGTGATAGAAAATTTACAGAGGTCTGAAGCAGCTGTAATTCTCTTGAGCAGCCTGTGCAGTTGCTGTAGATCTGGGCTATGGTGGGTTCAGGTGTTGCTGTATGCTTGCAGGCTTGCCAGGACATTATTATAGGATGTCAGAGCTGGTTTCTGCTGGGGCTGCGACACTTCAAGCTTCCATTTGCAACTACCCAGGCTGCTTTTACCATTTTAACCCCTCTCCTACTGCAGTAACAGTTCTTGGCTGGAGTCATGGAAAGCAGTTCTCTGGGGTTATTGGGATTGGGAGTCAGACCCCATGGACAAAGTCGATGAAAGGAAGTCAGAGCTCCGAGATGTGGGCAATTGTGAAACAGTCATAAGATCCTTTTTTGCCTTTCCACTCCCTCCTATGTGGTGGCTTTAAAGTTTGAAAAAACAAAGAGCTCAGATCTGTGGGGGATCATGGAAAATTCGAAGATCCTTTTTTTTGCCCCCCCCCCCCCCCCCCTGCTGTGGCGGCTTGGAAGCTTAAAAAGAAAAAAACTACACGGCTTTCAAACATGCAGCTTCTATGTGTGTATGAAAGCTGTGGAGCATAGAACACTGCAGGGCTGTTGGGCATGCGCATAGCAGCTATGCTTGGCGATTGGCCACCCTATGCATGCACTGGCTTGAGCAGCACAGTAAAAGTCCATGTAGCTCATTTGCATGTGATTTGTCTCCATATAGCCTTTAAAAAATTTTTTTAAATTTCTTTTCACTTGCAGAGGTGCTGGCCTCTAAGCTACTATCTTTGGCTTCATCCTGACTATAGTCCCACCCTCTCCTGTCCACCCCTAGGTTAACTCTCCCTAGGAACATCCAGAGACAATTATCCTATATAATAAAAAGCACCTCCAACGTTCTGAAGCTGACTCCATGGCAGTGAAGCCTTGAAGCATTCATGCTCTCTGTAAGGCTGTATCCATCTCCTGAATTGACGTCACGTACTTCCGGGTACATCACACGCAGCAGTGACCAATCACTGGAAGGGAACGCTGCAGAGTTCCCAGGCAATGGAACGTGACATCACACGCATGAGGGTGTCGACATCCCTCCCTTCCATTTCCAGGCCCCCTCCCTCCAAATTTTAAAAGTCATCTTCACTTACCAAGTCGGGTTTACGGCGGCCGGCAGCAGCGGTAAAAGGTGTGCAGGCTCCGCCCTTCTCTCTCTCTCAGCTCTGGTCCTGCCCTTGCGAAAACAGGAAATGAGGGTGGGAGGAGGACAACCCTGGAACTTGGAGGGAGGGGATGACCCTGGAACTCGGAGGGAGGGAGGGGACGGACGACCCTGGAACTCGGAGGGAGGGAGGGGGATGACCCTGGAACTGGGAGGAAGGGAGGGGGGGGCCATGGCACACACTCTCATTCTCACACACACACTCTCTCTTACAGACACACTTGCACTCAGTCTCACTCTCTCTGTCACACACACACACTCGCACATTCACTTTCTCTCACACAGTCACTCTCACACACACTCTCTGAAACATACACACTCCGAGGAAAACCTTGCTAGTGCCCATTTCATTGGTTTCAGAAACGGGCCTTTTTTCCTAGTCTTCAATAAAGCCTACATTGGTCAATCATCGTCATTCATATATCAGTTCACGTTTTCACACTTGTGAATCACATCAACATGACCTTCAATACAATACATGTTTGGCTTTAGTCCTAAGGCAAACAATCTGGAACGTTAGAGCTTGCCCCATCTGTCTTCAGATATCTGCTATGAAAGATGAAATCAACAACCTCAAGAAGGAATTGGCTATAATTAAGGAAGCATCTGGAATTACTCAATTCCCAGTCAATTTACCACCACCACTGCCACAGAGACTATAACAGCAGAGGAATAGATGGGTCACAGTAGTCACTGGTAGATTACAACCTGTAACACGGAGGCATTCACCCTTCCAACCTCTGCCCTTACATAATTCCTTTGTTGCATTGGAGTATTATGATGCTCAGAAAAGTGCTGATGTGGAACCAGAAGCAAAGAATGTAACACAATCCAAGAGACATCCCCAAAACAATGACAGATAGGAGCAAAGCAGAAAATTCTAACTGCTAGGAGACTCCATTATCAGAGGCATTAACTTAGGAACACAGGTCAAAGGACCCAACCTAGTGAAGTGCCTTCCAGGATCTTCAGCTACCATGCACCCATACCCAGCGACCCTTCTCTCCCCTCCATCCACAAATGCCCAGCAACTCCCTTCTCTCCCCTGCCACCCCCTCCTGAGTTGTTCTGCGAATTCTCCTCCCTCCCTCCCTCCGGGTCCTGTCCCTCACGTCACCGACCCAACCTGACTCTTGCCTGCCCGCTGCCAGCGCTGACTCTCCCCCGCTGGCGCTGCCGGTTCACGCTTTAAAAATGGCTGCCGAGACTTCCAGAGGCGGCCTCGCGATCGGCGGCCATTTTGAAGCCCATGCAGGGCAGGGCAGGGGAGAGGAGGGTCACTGGACGGGTGGATGGAGGGCAGGGGAGAAGAGGGTCACTGGGTATGGGTGCATGGAGGGCAGGGGAGAGGAGGGTCGCTGGGTATGGGTGAATGCAGGGCAGGGGGAGAGAAGGGTCACTGGACATGGGTGCATGCAGGGCAGGGGGAGAGAAGGGTCGCTGGACATGGGTGGATGGAGGGCAGGGGAGAAGAGGGGAGAGAGAAGAAATGCTGGCCATGGATGGAGGGGAGGGAAGAGTGAGGAAGGAGATGAGATGAAGAGAGGAGAAAAACTGCACATGGATGAAGAAAATAGGCAGAAGCTGAGGACCAGAAATGAAGAAGAAAGGAGGAAAGGAAAGAAATAAATGGAAAGGAAGCCCTGGAAACGGAGTTAAGAGGACAGATAACAGCAGAATCGGATACTGGGCCAGCATGATCAGAAAAACAGTCACCAGACAACAAAGGTAGAAAAAAAATCATTTTATTTTCATTATAGTGTTTGGAATATGTTCACTTTGAGAATCAGGTGCTCAACATTAAAAGTTTATATTTATTTACTTATGTATGGCATTTTATTGCACATTAAACATGAATTAGATTGGAACCTGGGATTTTAATTTTTTTTCCTGGAGTAATGCATTGCCACCCCCCCCCCCCCCCAGGCTCTCTCCCCGGCTATAGCCAGCTCTGCAATTTGGGGGGGGGGCGCACAGGGGGATGGGGGGCGCACAGGGGGACGGGGGCGCACAGGGGGACCGGGGAGAGAGCTTGTTCTTAAACATTTACCAGCACACCACCGAGTATGGCAATACTTATGAACTTATGTATGTACTTATGAGTATATGAGTTCAACATATAATTTACAGAGGAAGGATTTTTTTTTTTCTATCTGCAGTGTATGCATGAGTGGAACCTTTAGAAATGCTCATTGTAAAGAGCGGAGTCATCTGGAGCAGCTATGGGAACAGCACATCACGGTTAAATGCCTCATATCGGCCTTATAGAAAACTAGTTAAAAAAGGCCCGTTTCTGTTACAAATGAAATGGGTGCTAGCAAGGTTCCCCCCCCCCCTTTGCCCATCACCCGACCCCCCTACCCTGGCGCATCACCAAGCCCCTCCCCCCACGCCTTCATGGACCCCCTCGCCACCAGCAACCACGAATCCTAACGGTG
Source organism: Microcaecilia unicolor (assembly GCF_901765095.1). Taxonomy (NCBI): domain Eukaryota; kingdom Metazoa; phylum Chordata; class Amphibia; order Gymnophiona; family Siphonopidae; genus Microcaecilia; species Microcaecilia unicolor. The sequence continues at coordinate 376,827,955 of NC_044033.1, forward strand.
GCCGGCCCCTGCTGCTTCTCCTTTTGAGCAGCAGGAGCCGGTAGATCAAGAGAAGAAAAAAAACTCTGTCGCAAAACGCACCTCCATAGAGAACCATCTCTGGCAGACATCTCTGCAGGCGCTCCTCTCCCCTCTGTGCATTCCTCCGGGGTCTCCCTACAGGGGCAGTGACGTTGAGGGTAGAGGAGGAGCGGCTGCAGAGACGTCTGCCAATCTGAGATGGTTCTCTACGGAGGTGCGTTGTACAGTGGGGGAAATAAGTATTTGATCCCTTGCTGATTTTGTAAGTTTGCCCACTGACAAAGACATGAGCAGCCCATAATTGAAGGGTAGGTTATTGGTAACAGTGAGAGATAGCACATCACAAATTAAATCCGGAAAATCACATTGTGGAAAGTATATGAATTTATTTGCATTCTGCAGAGGGAAATAAGTATTTGATCCCCCACCAACCAGTAAGAGATCTGGCCCCTACAGACCAGGTAGATGCTCCAAATCAACTCGTTACCTGCATGACAGACAGCTGTCGGCAATGGTCACCTGTATGAAAGACACCTGTCCACAGACTCAGTGAATCAGTCAGACTCTAACCTCTACAAAATGGCCAAGAGCAAGGAGCTGTCTAAGGATGTCAGGGACAAGATCATACACCTGCACAAGGCTGGAATGGGCTACAAAACCATCAGTAAGACGCTGGGCGAGAAGGAGACAACTGTTGGTGCCATAGTAAGAAAATGGAAGAAGTACAAAATGACTGTCAATCGACAAAGATCTGGGGCTCCACGCAAAATCTCACCTCGTGGGGTATCCTTGATCATGAGGAAGGTTAGAAATCAGCCTACAACTACAAGGGGGGAACTTGTCAATGATCTCAAGGCAGCTGGGACCACTGTCACCACGAAAACCATTGGTAACACATTACGACATAACGGATTGCAATCCTGCAGTGCCCGCAAGGTCCCCCTGCTCCGGAAGGCACATGTGACGGCCCGTCTGAAGTTTGCCAGTGAACACCTGGATGATGCCGAGAGTGATTGGGAGAAGGTGCTGTGGTCAGATGAGACAAAAATTGAGCTCTTTGGCATGAACTCAACTCGCCGTGTTTGGAGGAAGAGAAATGCTGCCTATGACCCAAAGAACACCGTCCCCACTGTCAAGCATGGAGGTGGAAATGTTATGTTTTGGGGGTGTTTCTCTGCTAAGGGCACAGGACTACTTCACCACATCAATGGGAGAATGGATGGGGCCATGTACCGTACAATTCTGAGTGACAACCTCCTTCCCTCCGCCAGGGCCTTAAAAATGGGTCGTGGCTGGGTCTTCCAGCACGACAATGACCCAAAACATACAGCCAAGGCAACAAAGGAGTGGCTCAGGAAGAAGCACATTAGGGTCATGGAGTGGCCTAGCCAGTCACCAGACCTTAATCCCATTGAAAACTTATGGAGGGAGCTGAAGCTGCGAGTTGCCAAGCGACAGCCCAGAACTCTTAATGATTTAGAGATGATCTGCAAAGAGGAGTGGACCAAAATTCCTCCTGACATGTGTGCAAACCTCATCATCAACTACAGAAGACGTCTGACCGCTGTGCTTGCCAACAAGGGTTTTGCCACCAAGTATTAGGTCTTGTTTGCCAGAGGGATTAAATACTTATTTCCCTCTGCAGAATGCAAATAAATTCATATACTTTCCACAATGTGATTTTCCGGATTTAATTTGTGATGTGCTATCTCTCACTGTTACCAATAACCTACCCTTCAATTATGGGCTGCTCATGTCTTTGTCAGTGGGCAAACTTACAAAATCAGCAAGGGATCAAATACTTATTTCCCCCACTGTAGGAGATTTTTTTTGTTGTTGTCTTTATGTACTGGCTGCTGCTGCTGCTGAATAGGAGAAGCAGCAGCGGCAAGACAGAGTTTCTATTAGCGGTTGCGGGTGGCGAGGCGGTCGATTGGGGGGGAGGGGCTTGGTGATGCGGCGGGGGAGGGGTCGGGTGATGTGGCGAGGAGGGAAGGGGTAGTGGCGGGGCTTCGTGATGTTGCGTCGCGCGGGGGTTGTTCAGGTGAAGGGGGGCAGTTAGAGGTCTCTCGCAGGCACCCCCCCTGCCCTTCATTATGGAAGGGTTTTTTTTAATTTTTGTTACACTTGTACCCCACGGTGTCCCACTCATGGCAGGCTGGTACTTATTTTTACCTGGGGCAATGGAGGGTGTGTAGCGATTCCTAGTCAGGGGGAGGAGTAGGGAAACACGCTGCACTGCGCGTGTTTCCCTACTCCTCCCCCTGCCTGGTTCGTTGTTTGTTGGAGAGGGTTGCAGTCCCTTCACTCTCTGTGTTCCGCCCTCGACGTCATGCATTTGATGCGAGGGCGGGGCATAGAGACGGTGATTTGGAAGGCTTCACCACCATGAACTAACGAACTGTTTAGGGATGACTTCAGCAGGTTGTCTTCAGAACGTTGAGGTAGCGTTTTATGTCCAGATGGGGCGTGGCTTGGGGCGGGTCTATGAGTTAGGGTGAGTGGTCCTGATAGCCTAGCCTAAGACTACAGGAGTTGAAGACTACAGGAGTTCAGTGCTTCACTGCCTTGCAGTTAGCTTCAGAATGTTCGAGGTGGGATTTATTTATATAGACTAGTAAAAAAGGCCCGTTTCTGACACAAATGAAACGGGCGCTAGCAAGGTTTTCCTTGGAGTGTGTATGTTTGGGAGAGTGTATGTGAGAGTGACTGTTTGAGAGTCAGAGTGAAAGTGTGAGTGTGTGAGAGAGAGTGAGTCTGGGTGTGAGTGTGTTTGTGAGAGAGTGTGTGTGAGAATGAGAGTGTGTGCAAGTCTGTATGTGAGACACAGTGTGAGAGAGTGTGTGTGTGTGGGCAAGAGAGAGAGTGTGTGTGTGAGACACAGATTCTCTGTGAGAGTGAGTGTATGACACCAAGCGAGTGTGTGTGTGAGCCGTGCCCTCCCAATCCATGGCCATCTGTCCCCTGCCCCCTCCATTCATCCTTTTCCAGCAATTCCCCTCTGTCCCTGAGTCGTGCCCTCCCAATCCATGGCCATCCATGTTTGTCTGTCACCTGCCCCCTCCATTCATCCCTATCCAGCATTTCCCCTCTCTGCCTGAGGCCTGCCCTGCAATCCATATCCATCCATGCCCATCTGTGCCCTCCATTCATCCCTATGCAGCAATTCCCCTCTCCCTGAGTCCTGCCCTTCCAATCCATGCCCATCCATGCTCCTCTGTCACTTGGCCCCTCCATTTTTCCCTATCCAGCATTTCCCCTCTCTGCCTGAGGCCTGCTCTGCAATCCATATCCATCCATGCCCATCTGTCCCCTCCATTCATCCCTATCCAGCAATTCCCCTCTCCCTGAGTCCTGCCCTTCCAATCCATGCCCATCCATGCTCATCTGTCACCTGGCCCCTCCATTTTTTCCTATCCAGCATTTCCCCTCTCTGCCTGAGGCCTGCTGTGCAATCCATATCCATCCATGCCCATCTGTCCCCTCCATTCATCCCTATCCAGCAATTCCCCTCTCCCTGAGTCCTGCCCTTCCAATCCATGCCCATCCATGCTCCTCTGTCACCTGGCCCCTCCATTTTTCCCTATCCTGCATTTCCCCTCTATGCCTGAGGCCTGCTGTGCAATCCATATCCATCCATGCCCATCTGTCCCATCCATTCATCCCTATCCAGCAATTCCCCTCTCCCTGTGTCCTGCCCCTTCCAATCCATGCCCATCCATGCTCATCTGTCACCTGGCCCCTCCATTTTTCCCTATCCAGCAATTTCCCTCTCTCCCTGAGTCCTGCCCTCCCAATCCATGCCCCTCTTTCCCCTGCCCCCTCCATTCATCCATTTCTAGTAATTCCCCTCTCTCCCTGTGCCCTGCCCTCCTAATCCATACCCATCCATGCTCCTCTGTCCCCTGCCGCCTCCATTCATCCTTTTCCAGCAATTCCCCTCTGTCCCTGAGTCGTGCCCTCCCAATCCATGCCCATCCATGCTCCTCTGTCCCCTGCCGCCTCCATTCATCCTTTTCCAGCAAGTCCCCTCTTGCCCTTCCATGACCCCCCCCTCGCATCCATGCTACTCTCTCTCCCATGTCCCAGCCTGGCCCGCCCTCTTCTCCCCCCCCCCCCACTTCGCATCCATGCCTCGCATCCATGCCCCCCCGTTCGCATCCATGCTTCCTTTTTTTTTTTTTCTTCTTCGTTTTAACTTTACCTCCGTGGCGGACGGTTCGTGCAGCGAAGCGTCAGGGAAGGAGGCGGCGCTCCCGACGTCTAGCTTTACGTCGGGAGCGCCGCCTCCTTCCCTGACGCTTCGCTTCCCGATTTGTTTGGTTTGAGGCGAGGGCGGGGCAGAGACGGCTGGCTGGCTTGAAGGCTTCACTGGGAGTGACGTCAGATGGCTTCAAGGCTTCAAGGCTTCAAGGCTTCAGCTTGAAGCTTCCGGCTTCAAACTTCCGGCTTCACAGAACGTTGTCTTCAGAACGTTCACGGTGCGTTTTATTATATTAGATATGGCTCAGTCACTTCTGTCTTCTACTCTAAATCTCAGGAAGTCACAGGAGACCACTCTGCTGTCATATTCTGCTCCCAGTCTCATTCACACAGAGCACTAGCATAAAGCAAGATGAATCCAGGAGACTTGTATTAAAAGAACAGGGCTAAACAACTTTATTCCTTCATTAAACTACAAAACACACAACACTAAATTATAAAAATAGCTGGAAAAATAATCTTTGCATAGCTATTTACATTTAAGTGAAAACATTGTGGCTTTAATCCTTGAAACTTCAAAATCAGCAAATCATATACTAACAAAAATGAAATATATGCATATTCTCTGAGTAACACTGCCTGTGAATGGAGAAGGTGGCAGAGTAGCTTCACTTTGAAACTTTCACAATGACCTCACATTGAATGAGCTATTGGGCTCCTGGTACAGGCATGTAAATACTCTTAATGACATAAACAAATATTCTTCAGTGTCTGTAATAGGTGTCTTCATTAAAATAAACAAAAAACAAATCTTAATATTACAATATAAAGTGTTACACAATACTGTGCAAGCTGTCAGCAGAAGCTCTGCACCTCTTTGGCACAGCTGTAGCCTATAGGGTAGGACAGTGCCCCTGTTGTACTGTCATTGCATGGAATACAGTATGGACAGGCACTGGACTTGCAAAGTTCAGCTTTATTACTACAGGTAGTGATACAGAACCAAAAAGTATTCTGAATGGTTCAGTGACCAGGAAAAGTAAATGGTTTGCTCACTGCCTATTTTTATTATGTTTGACATTCTTCTGCTTTACCTGTGTCTAGGCAAAATGGCCTGGATTTACTGGGGTTTTGTTTTGTTTTAATAGCAAGTATAAGGAAAAGTCCACAGAAAATTTGCAACCAGAACCTATACAGAGGCCATAATGTGGCAACTACTCTGTAGTGTAAAACTTAGAAAGCCATTAAATAAGGCAGTTTTGCGGATTCCCACTTTATGTTCCTTCCTACTGTGTCTGTGGTAAAGAACAAATCAGAAAGGGTAGCTGAGTGCACTTTTAACAGTAAGACATTTTTAAATGTGCATTTCCTGGTGAGAAACATCTTTAAAAGCACCAAGTTTGCAAAAGTTACTCTGCCCTTCGATTTTTTTTTTTTTTAAATAAATGCAGCCTTTCCTCAAAGAGGATGAGAAACCCCTGTGCTCTCTGCTGTCATTTAGGAGCAATGAAATGCCTAAAGGTCAGGTGCAGAGATGGTACATGAGGGGCATATGGAAAGAGTAGAAAGAAGGAAGCTGTTTCTTTTGATGTGTTTAAGATTGATATTGCCTGGAATGTCTACACCTACAAACCTTTTAGTTGCCAAGTGGCACATATGAAATTTTTATCCTGGGTTTAAATACAGCCCTGGAGTATTAACAAATGCACTTCATTAGTCACTTTAATCCCCTTGCGTTTGGTCAGTGCAACCCTAAACAGCAATATGACTGAGTGCCACTGCTGTCCTTCTGCATTCTTTTAGACTTTCACAGACAAGTGGATGCTTGATAATTTCATCAAGAAGGCAGCAACAAAAATCCACAGTTTTAGAAGAAAAAAAACAAACACTCGAACATGTGTCTAAGCTGGCTCGTAGAAGAAAACTCTTTCTGCTAAAAGAAATTATGTCCAAAACAACAAGAGAGTACATCACTTCCAAACTCTGCATTCTGCCAAGATAATTCCTGACAGAGTAATGCACATTCTTGAAACCTTGGTATTTCAGATCAACAAGACAGAGTTGAATCAGGAAATCTGAGAAAGGAGACCATTTCAGTTTTGATTTGATGCTGATGATTAGCTCACTGTCAGGATTCAGTGCAAAAAGATAGGATTGTCTGGTAAGGAGAAATCTGGGAGGGCTTCACAGACACTTCTGAGAAATTCTGGGGAGAAAAAAATAAAGATTTTATTTGCAATGTTTACAGCATATAGCATCTGTATATTTATGTACATATAGCTACACTAACTTATCAAATATTTTCTTTACCCTCGTTGGGTCTGATTCATCCATGTCTTTTCCCACAGAATTAGAATGGGAGAAAATCTTAGTGAATCAGACCCATAGATCAATGCTTCTCAACGCTCTCCTGGAAGCACACCATGCCAGTCAGATTTTCAGGATTAACACAATTAATATGCATGAGACAAATTTGCATATTGTAGAGACCTATTATATGCAAATCTATCTCATGTATATTCATTGTGGTGAGCCTAAAATCCAGACTAGCATGGCATGCCTTCAGGAAAGGGTTGGGAAGCAGTGTCATAGATGATTGTATTGGGAAAAATAAATTGTGCTGGGCTGGCTTTTGTAGGATGCAAACAGAGCAATTGCCCTTGCCCCTGTGCCACAGGTAAAGAGATTTATTCTATACCACGGGTGTCCAACCTCGGCAGGTTGGGCTTTCAGGATTTCCCCAATGAATTTGCATGAGATCTATTTGCATACAATTGAGGCAGTGAATGCAAATAGATCTCATGCATATTTATTGGCATAATCCAGAAAACTCGACTGGATTGCAACCCTCGAGGACCAAGGTGGGACAACCCTGTTCTATACTGTCTCAATAACACAAAAATACTCTATAACAGTGTTCTTAAACCTCTCCTTGGGGTTCATCAATCAGTCAGGTTTTCAGGATATCCCTAATATGCATGAGACAGATTTGCATGCCTGTCACTCCCATTATATGCAGATTTCTCTCATGCATATTCATTAGGAATATCCTGAAATCCTGACTGACTGAAGGCTGGAGAACCACTGCTCTAGACCAATATTTCTCAACCCATTCCTCAAGACACACCCAGCCGTTCAGATTTTCAGGATATTCACAATGAGTATGCATGACATAAATCAGCATGTACAGTCTCCATTGTATGCTAATCTTTTCATGCATATTCACTGTGGATTAAAAAAAACTACAACAAAACACAGATCCAAAATCTGGGGGGGGGGGGGGGGGGGGGGGGGGGAGGGGAGCAAAAAGATACACATTTGACATCCAGCCACCAGTATCATTACCCAATATTTAAAAGCACAACCAATAGGAATTTGAGCATCTCACTTTGCCAGAGCCCCCAACTTCTCATTTTACACAAATGAGAAGATATACTTGAATCCAAGTCCCAGGGAGAGAGAAATCTGTAAACATATAGAGGGTAATTTTATAGTAGGTTGCCTAGATTTGGAGGCCAAGAAAGTGCCTATTTTATACACAGGTACATATCAAACATATAAACGGCAAGTGACCGACTCACCTGCAAATGCGCAGTAGAGACTTCCCTCTCTGTCCCGCCCTCGCGTCAAGACGTGATGATGTCAGAGGCCAGAACAGAGAGGGAAACAGAGTCGGAGTCACTGTCGGACACTGCTGCCTGGAAACGAACATCGCATGCACCAACCTCCACCCTCCCCCCCCATCCCCACCGCCACTCCCGCCCTCCTCCGCATCGGGCCCCCTGCACTGACCTGACAGCGCCTCTCACCTCCGTGTGGAACAGCGATCTGCTGCTGCCTGCAGCGCTTTCACACGGTGAGAGGCGCTATCAGGACAGTGCAGGGGGCCCGGCACAGAGGGGGGAGGGAGCGGCGGTGAGGAGGGTAGCTGGAAATCTCGCCCGTTTTTACGGGCTTAACGGCTAGTGCATCTTTATAAAACATGAGGGGTAGACCAGCAGAAATTGAGGCTAGATTGAAGACATGGACATTTATGCCTGGCATAAATGTTAGTTTACAACCTGCGTACTTTATGCACTATGTGCAAAATCACAACTGCCCAGTTCCACCCCAGAACATGCCTACACACACGTCATGTAAAAGTACACACCTTCTTAACACCACAAATACTTTTAAATATGTACTGGGCAATTCTACAAGTGGGCACCACCTGTTAGGTGTTTCAATGCCATGCAGTGAAAGCTTATCCTATTATGCAATCTGGGTGCCCAGAATTCATTATAGAATACTAGCATACCGTAACCTGGCATCAGTACATCTAAAATGTAGATATCTAGTATTACACCAGCCACAGACCTGGCATAACTGTAGATGCCTAAATGTGGCAAGGGCCGGCATAGTTTACAGTATTCAGGGCCCAATGCTTATAACCTACCGGACTTGTAACGCTTTGTTTAGACCATTTTTAGCCGTTTTGCATGTACATTTTTGTGCGATTAATACACAAAGGGTTTTGGCACTGCTTTTACCGTTCGCAGAAGCAGTGACTCAAAACATTATGCAAATGTATTAAAACAAGCTCATTAGTATTAAAATGAGCATTCCATGCAATGCACAGACATCTCCATGCAATGCAAATGTTCAAAATTTTCTGGCAGGTCTGAAGTGGTGTTGGATGTGAAAGGGCAGCTTTTTGGTAGAGTGCTCTGCTTGCAATTTTTAATACTATCTGCACTTTTCATGTGTGTGTATCATATGTGTGTGCTCCAGATGGAACAATAATGTAAAAACAAAAAGTATAATGAAACAATAAAAAAAGAAACAAAAAAAGAGACAAGAAAGGTAATCAATCCTCCATGAATGTATATGACGTCCGTCTATGAGGTACAGGTTTGCTTTACGGCAGGATCTCTTGCAAGGTTTTTCTCACTTTAACTTTGCTATATTAGAAGCCTATGATGTATTTGTTGCCATTTCTGCTTTTTTTCCTGGACATGTGCAGAACATCAACACTTACCATGAGACCATTTCTGGGCATGTGCTAGGTGCTTTCCCTACCGAACTGCAAGTAGACTTTCCGTGTATCCCATTTGCATGTAATTTCAAACTTAAACCGGCCTTGAATAATGGCTTGGCCGGTTAAGTTGGACCTGGACAAAAATAAACCAGATATTCAGTGCCGGTCACCGTAAATGGCCCGACATTGAATATCCAGGCTCAGCACTGACTGTGGGAGGCAGCACAGCTACCTTCCACAGTCTGAATAATGGCCCCAGTATTTTTTTTTAATGAGGTCAGCAACTTCTTCCACCTTGTTTGTCTCCTCGGCAAAGTACATCCACCAGCCTTTCCTGAACCGCTGGTTCAAGGTTAGAGACACGCAGCCATAAGAGTCTGCACATCCCCACACCCACGGCGGAGACTCTGGATGCAACATCATAAGTGCCCCTAGCCAGATGCTTACTGGCCAGCTGGCGAAGCTCTGTGGCCTGCTCCTGAGGGAGAGAATCTGTAAGACTTAATGTACTGTGGACCAAAGACTGAAAGTAATGGCTCGTGTAGAGCTTGTAGGGCTGGATGCGGGTAATGAGCATTGAGGCCTGAAAAGCTTTCCTTCCAAACAAGTCTAGTGTCTGAGCCTCTCTACCTAGGGGCGCTGAGGTGTACGTCCTGGAGCTCCTAGCTCATTTGAGAGCGGATTCAACCACCAAAGAGTGGTGCAGCAATTGAGCCCTCTCGAATCTGGGAGACTTTTGGATACAGTATTGAATATCCACCTTCCTAGGTTGGCCTGCACTGAGAGGGGAGATTTCCAGTTCTTCATCGGTGTATCCTTAAGGAAAGGGTGCAACGGTACTGTGACCCCTTACTTGGGAGGTGACTCATAATCCAGAACAGTTAACATCTCTGCCCTGGTGAAAGAGGAACCTTCAGGGGAAATTTTATGTCTCTCTTGTAGTGAGGAGGGATCAGAAGGTATTCCATAAGACTCCACCTGCTTCTGAAACCCATGAGCGGTCCCAATCAGACTCTTCAGCATACTTAGATCTGACTGTGCCTCAGCTCAGTGGAACTACGTCCATGTTCCGAAGAGCCCTGAGGTACAGTCCTACCCTCAGACTCCAGGGAAGCTTCCTCCCATGACATTGACAATGGTACTGTGTGCATCAATGTCGATACCCTTCGAGGTGCCGGTGTTCTAAATCTCTGAGTTGGCACCAATGGAGGCTCAGGGAGAGGCTGGGGCTGATCCACTTGTGGCACAAGCGCGCTCGATGCCTGAGTGGTTTGCACCTGCAGCAGCTCCTCCCTGAGCATGGCCCAGAACCGCTCATCGAACATGAGAATCAGTAAAGGCGAGGGAGCTGAAAGGCAGCCTGAGAAGGCATCGGTGCCGAACCGGTAGCGGGGACCTGGCTGCCTGGAGACTTGCACACTAGCACCTCTTCCAAATAGGGGGGGGCACTCCTCCCATTGCTGATACCATAGTGCTCCTGGCACTGTGCATTGATGAGAACTGATTCTTATGTTTCTTGGGCTTCCCCCAATGCACAGCATTGAGGTCTTGTAGTGCCAAGGACAATGTCGAACCTGTATGTGCTCTCAGTGTCAGGTACAATGCTGACTGGTCCCTAGGCCAGCTTTCAGCACTCGATGTCAAGAGAGGTGGAGACCTTCTTGATGCCAGTGCACTCCCAGAGGATATAGAAGTCTTGGGAGCCGATATATTGGCCTTCAAGGAGCCAAAATGTTTCTTCTGTTGAATCTGCTGCACCCACAGTGTCCTCAACTGCATTTTTAAACAGAAAGAGCAGGAGTTAGACTGATGGTCAGGTCCAAGGCACCAGATGCAACAAGAGTGCAGGTCCGTTACTGAAATTACCCAATTGCATTGGGTGCACTTTTTGAAGCCACTAGGGGTCTTCTGGGACATTGAGAAAAGAATCGCTGCCAAATTAAACTCCTCAATTTTGAACCAAGAAAAAGGAGCAGTGTTCAAATTAAGGTCAGGGCTCCAGCCTAACCAGATCTAGCAAACTTGCGAAAAATAAAGGAAACTTTAAGAGCTGGAAACAATGGTAAAATTAAAGGGACAAAGAAAATGAGGAAAAATGAAGTAAATTGAAAAAGTAATGATAAAGGAAGAAAAATATCCACACGGGAAGGCACTTGCAAAAAGCGAAGTGTGCACTTAGAAAAGGAGAACATGCATATGCATCCTCCTTGCTCTGCGGAAAAATGAAGACTGAAGGACTCACACTCGCACATTGGGCAGGAAGGCACTAGGGCATGTGTGGTGGGACACTACTAGAAAATTCTAAGCAAAAATCATTAGCGTCTGCACCGGGTCCGTCAGATGACATCACCTATCTGTGAGAATACAATGGCCTGCTTTTCCTCAGAGAATTTACAGTTTAGTCCAATAAAAATAGTATCATATTTTCCTTTTTAGTTCTTTTTTGTTTTAAGTGGACAAACACAGCAATCACACTAAATATATGTATGATTTGGAAAAGTCTGTCAGGTATTTCAAATTGTATTATCTTGACTGTGCAGCTGAATATTGGCCTGACAGAGAGACATATAATAGAGAAGCACAATCCTGTTTCATTTTGTCTATTGTAATGTTGGTAGGCTTGCCAAAATATGCCCTTTGTTCACTACAAAACGCTGCAGCTCGAGTTCTTCTAGGGTTGAGGCATTTTGATCACATTACTCCAGTACTGGTTCATTTACACTGGTTTCTAGTTGATTTTAGAATACAGTATTAGCTTGGTAACTGAAGTAGAAAGTGAGCCTGGCGTAGGCGGTCGGTGGCCCAACTGTTTGGGGAGGCTAAAGGGGGGTGGGGTTAGGAATGGGGCTTACATCCATAATTGTCTGACAACACACAGAAAAAAAATAAGTAAAAATAAAAGTCACAATTAACACCTTTTATTAAATGTAGATATTAGATATGTATCATATGTCAAAAAAGTGGTTGCTCAAAGCATATACTAACCACAATCACTCAACTGCAAAACACTATGCACAAATTTGTGCAAAAACACACTCAGAACCTTATTGTACCATAAATATTACACTGGGTAGACCCTAATACACCAATATACCACCAATATGGACAACATCACAGACCGTCAACAATATGAAACAAGGGATCATATTACAATTCTCATGTACAGCCACAAAACATCCTTTTAGGGTGGACAGTATTCACAATGAGTTCCTTTTATTAACGACCAGATAGAGATAAGAGTTTTCAAATTTCAATTTTGGTACAGTATAAGTCTTCACAAACAAAATGTAAGAAAACCAATAGACTGCATTAGGGGCTTATAGCCCATTTAGATATGTTTAAACAAAAGAGATCTGCATGAAATAAAATATTTTTTTTTATTTTGACTTATAATATAAAATCTGCCTCAGAGTCAGCACAGCACCTCTCCTGAAATCCAAGTGCAGTGTGCCACAATTTAGGTCTTGGTACACTAGTATTCAAGCTCAGACAGCCACACTGGGTGGATAGTATTCACAACAATGAACTCCTTTTATTAACGACCAGATAGAGATAGATAGATTGATATTGGTAAGTTTTCATATTTCAATTTTGGCACAGTATACTGTAAGTTATTATCACAAACAAAATAAAAGAAAACCAATGGACTGCATTAGGGGCTTATAGCCCATTTAGTTATGTTTAAACAAGAGACTCTTTTGTCTAAACATAACTAAATGGGCTGAGATCTGCATGAAACAAAATATTCATTTTTTATTTTGACTTAAAACCTGCCTCAGAGTCAGCAGTGCACCTACCTCTCCTAAACGTTGCATGCCACAATTTCCATTTGAATTTATTATGGTCTTCTACCATAGAAGGAAGTGGGAACTCTTCACCAGCCTTGCCTTCCCTACTCAGTGACGGCCCCGCCCGCGCGTTCTCGACTTTGCGGAACAGGAAGTTGCATCATGACAGGAGCCCTCGTAGGGAAGGCTGATTGGCTGCGGCGCTAAAGGCAGCAGATGATGAGAATACAGTCAGCACGAATCGACGATCGCTATTCGCTACTGTAGCGATTAAGGCGGGACTCGGGAACACTCAGCAGGACTCGATCATGCCGGCAGCAGCCCAGCCCTGAAGGCTGAAGTGACTGAGGCGTGCAGGAGAGGGAAAGAGGAGAAACGGGGCGCAGGCAGCACTGCAAAGAAGAGAGAGGAGTCGGGACTGGTTGGAGGAGGAGAACAGAGAAGAATAAAGACGGAGAAACTGCTGATCCATCCTGCTGCTGTTTTGTTGAGAACTTTGGCTGCCGGTTGGAGGCTTAGCCTCTCCAAGCCTCTTATACCGGGCGCCTATGGAGCCTGGTGGGAAAAAAAAGGGCTGGATATCAGAGTTGATATTCAAGTAGTGAAAAGATTCTGCAGGACTTCTTGTCCAAACCAGCTATTCTTCCTGGAATGCTGCTGTAGACAGTAGTGAGCAGTAAAGTGTGGATAGAAGACCACATTGCCACCTTGCAAATTTCATCAATGGAAGATGAGTGGAAATGGGGTACGGAAGCTGCCATAGCTCTTACATTCTGAATGGCGACACGGCAATGAAGGGTCAGCCCAGCCTGAGCAAACATGTAGGAGACACAGGGGCTCATTTTCAAACACTTAGACTTACAAAGTTCCATAGGTTACCATTGGGCTCATTTTCAAAAGAGAAAAGCGTCCAAAAAGTGACATAAATTTGCATTTTGACGTTTTTCTCACAAAAACGTCCAATTTGGTATTTTCAAAACCAATTTTTAGACGTTTTTCTATGAAATCCATCAGAAGTGTGTTCAAATCACAAGGAGGCATGTCAGGGGCGTGTGAAGGGTGGGATTTGGGCATTCCTAACACTTAGACATTTTTCAGCCATAATGGAACAGAGCAAAACCTTCCAAGACTAACACTAAGACATTTTGAGCTAGACCTGTTTTTATAACGAATAAGGCACAAAAAGGTGCCTTAAATGACCAGATGACCACTGGAAGGAATCAGGGGTGACTTCCCTTTACTCTCACCCAGTGGTCACTAACTCCTTCCTATCCCCCCCCCCAAACGTGACTAAAAACATTACTTGCCAGCCTCTATGCCAACCTCAGATGTTATACTCAGGTCCATTAGAACAGCATGCAGGTCCCTGAATACTCTAGTGATGGGTGCAGTGCATTGCAGACAGGTGGACCCAGGCCCATATCTCCCTACCTGTTACACTTGTGGAGGAAATTGTGAGCCCTCCAAAACTCACCAGAAACTCACTGTACCCACATATAGGTGCCCCCTTCACCCATAAGGGCTATTGTAGTGGTGTACAGTTGGGGGTAGTGGGTTTTGGGGGGCTCAGCAGACAAGATAAGGAACAATGGTGAGATGTGTACCTGGGTGCATTTTATGAAGTCCACTGTAGTGCCCCCTAGGGTGCCCTATTGCTTTCCTGGGATGTCAGGGGGACCAGTCTACTAAAAATGCTGGCTCCTCCTATATCCCAATGGCTTGATTTTGTGCGTTTTGCACTAGGACGTATTTCTTTGAAAATGGACCAAAAAACGAAATATCCAAATCACAAAACCATGGGCGTAGATTGGGGGGGGGCGAGGGGGGGCATTGCCCCCCAAATGAGTCGCACCGGCGAACTGGCGGGGCTTAATTGTGTCTTCCCCGCCGGCGCTGCCTCGGTCTCTGACTCCCTGCAGCATTTCTGTCCGTCGCCGTCAGCGCTGCCATTCATTCTCACAGGCAGCCTCGTTCCCGCTCCCCTTTGCCGCGTCCACTCCTCCGACCGGCTCTCTCTGATGCACTTCCTGTTTAACAGGAAGTGCATCAGAGAGAGCCGGAGGACGCGGCAAAGGGGAGCGGGAACGAGGCTGCCTGTGAGAATGAATGGCAGCGCTGACGGCGATGGACAGAAATGCTGCAGGGAGTCAGAGACCGAGGCAGCGCCGGCGGGGAAGAGCGAGGCAGCATGCTGGCTGGTGGCAGGGAGACAGGGAGAGACAGTCACAGGAGCACTGTTGAGGTGATGGGGTAATGCTAGGTAGAGGTGAGCGAGAGAGGTGGGGAATGTTGGTGGGGGGAGATGCATGGGGGAGAGAGAGGGAGAAATAATACTGGATGTGGAGGAGGAGGGAGGGACAGCAAGAGAAAAGGGGAAATGTTGGAACATGGAAGTGGGAGGGAGGGAGACAGAGAGAGATGCTGTATGGGGATGGGAGAGATGCTAAAAGGGGAAGGAAGAGAAGGAAAGAGATAGATGTTGGGCCCAGGGTGCAAGGAAGGGAGATACTGAGAGTGATGTGGGCAGTGAGAGAGAAGACGGAGGGAAGAGAGGTTGTACATGGGGATGGATGAGAGGGAGGGATAGATATACACTAGAGGGGAAAGAGAAAAAGAGGGAGATTGTGGATCCAGGGACAGAAGGGAGTGAGGGAGAAATGCTGGACAATTGGAGGGAGGGAAGAGAGAGAGGAAGAAATGCTGGACCACAGGGAAGTGGGGGCTGGAAGATGCTGGGGTGTGGGTGGGTGTGTGTGTGTGGAAGGGACAGGGAGATATTAGGCTACAATGGGAGAAAGGGAGCAGGCGTGCTGGGCTAGAAGGTTGGAGGGAGGAAGTTGCTGCAAATGGTGGAACTATTTGGGAGAGGCCAAAGGGGAGGTGGGAAGGAAACAAATGAGAGGATGATAGTGATGGGGGGGGGGCAGAAATGTGGTAAGGGAGAGTTGATTAAAGATGAAAGGAAATGAAAGGTTGGAGGAAGGACTGAGAAGAGGAATGGGGCAGCTAGTGGGTGAGAGAAAGAAATGGAATTTGATAGCTGAAAACTAAAAAGGAGAAGGATGAGGACGAGGGTGAAATTTAAGTGATCAGAGAGAAAAGAGCTAAAAAAGAAATAATGTGTCAAAGGTAGGTGTAGTGAAGGAATGGAATAAGACAGGAGAGAAGAGAAAAGACAAATGGACAGCAAGCAGTTGAAGGAGAATTAGCAGAAAGACAGGAAAAGAGGAAACTGGAACCAGCATGATTGAACAGTAAAATGTCCAGACAACAAAGGTACAAAAAAGTATTTTATTTTGAATCTATTAAATGGAATATCAAATGGAAAGAAGACACTGCATAAAACAGAAGACACTGGGACCAAAGCGAATAGAAAAACTAAATGATCAGACAACAAAGGTAGAAAAAAGTATTTTATTCAGAATTTATTAATTGGAATATGTCAGCTTTCTGTGAAATTTTGCATGTAAGTTTCAATTTTTCTGGTATTGCTGCATGCTGAGTCTGACTTCTTGAGTTAACTTTCCAGTTCAGTATTTTGCCTTCATATTTTCTGCTTTCTAGTTCCTTGTGTCATGTCTGTTGTGTCATGTGTTTTTCACGAGGTAGTGTATTGGTGTTTTAGAGCCTGGTGTAATTACAGTTCTGCCTTTTCACGCATAAGGTTGCAGCTCGTCCTGTCCTTGGAATTAGTGCTGTTATGGTTTAGTAAGGTTATGAGTGTGTTTTTGCACAAGTTTGTGTATAGTGTGTTGCAGTGGAGAGATTGTGTGTTGGCTTTACTGAGGTGGCACCAAAACATCAGAAAGGGTGTAGAGCGTAAATCATGACACACTACCTCTTGAAGGATCTACATATAGAGCTTATGCATTTCTAAGGTCAACACTGGCATGGTATGGGAAAAGGGGTGGGGAAATACTACTGGAGTGGAAGAAGGAAAGAAGGAAGGGAGAAAGAGCTGTCTTGATATCTCATACATATTCAATATGGTTATTCCCAAAAAAAGCCAGCTTTTTTTCCCTTCCTTCCTTCCTCCGTATTAGCATATTCATTTGCATATGTATATATGCAAATGAATATGCTAATATGCTCCGCCCCATCCTTTGCCCCCCCCAAATGAAACAGTCAAACTACGCCTATGCACAAAACCTTGTTCGAAAACTAAAGATAGACATTTTTCTTTTTTGAAAATGACTTTCTTTCCTATTCAGATTTTGAATGTTTTTTGCAAAACGTCCAAAGTCAGACTTAGACGTCATATCGAAAATGCCCCTCTATGTAACTTTGTATGTCTAAGTGCTTTGAAAATATGCCTTACAGTCAGCCAGCCAAGTTCAGATAGTGCCTTTGGTGATGGGAATCCCCAGTCTGTTAGGGTTGAAGAATACGAAAAGCTGGGAGGACCTCCTATGAGGTTTAGTACGCGCCAGATAATACGCTAAAGCATGCTTGCAGTCCAAAGTATGCAGTGTTATTTCTCCAGGATGAGAGTGTAGCTTTGGGAAGAAAACAGGAAATACTTAAAAGCATGTGTAAAATGATTTTCTTTCCCTTTTTTAAAAAATAAAATGTCTGCTTGATATTCAAAAGGGTTTAACTGGGCAGGAGAGGCTCGTGCCCAGTTAAACCCCACTGAGTGCTTACAGTGGTCTAGATAGGCTCACTCCCACTCCAGTCTATTAACCTCTTCAAAATTCGCCAGCTCATAGGTTATTTGCTGGGCTCTGAGTGAACGCCAATGATGGCTGCGTGGGGCACAGGAAACAGAGACTAACCAAATGGCTTCATTGCTGGGCTCTGAGTGAATGGCAACTGTAGTACAGGCCTGCAGCCCTTGCAACGAACACGTGCGCTGGGGTCGCAGCCACTGCCGGATCATTGTCGGACGAGCAGAGACTGCCCCGACCTCCGCCGCACACTGGGAGGGAGCCGACTGTCTACAAGAGAGGACCTCACCACAGGAGAAGGGCCAGACACCGCTTCAGCAGACGGTACGGAAGGCGCAAGCACCCCCGACACCAAAGCTGACTGGTGTAGCAGTCCCTCCAGAAGTTCTGGAAACAAGGCCCGGGTGCGCTCGTCGAGAGCCGCCATCGGAGAAGGCTGCGGGGTCGGTGGAACAGGCAGTGTCAGAATACATGGAGGCTCGGGAGCAGGTACTGGGCTGCTAGGAGACCAACGCATCGGCACCTCCTGTATAGAGGGGGAGTGATCCTCTTGATGCTGACGCTTCTTAGGTGCCGACTCTCTCGATGCCCCGGAACTCCCAGCACCGTGAGTTGAAGGAGAACTATGACTGTGCTTCTTCGCCTTCACTCGACGCCTGTCATCGAGACTCTTCAGTACCGATGAGGAGGACGTGGAATCCTCACTTCTCCTTGGGGCCGGGTCCGACGAAGGTCGGTCCCGGGAGGCCTGCATAACAGGAGGCTTCGAGGCAGGTGGAGACCCACTCGACACCTCACTGCTCCCAGCGCAAGTCAGTCTCTCCGCAGCCATTACCTCTACTCCCAATGTTGATGTTGATGCTCCTCTCGATATCTACGCCAATGCCGCCAACCTAAGTAATGATGTCGATGTCGATGTTGAAGGACCAGACCGAGCCCCAAAAACCTTTTCTCGTTGGGCTTCTCGAGACGCTTGGGTCCGTTTCTTCATACGAAGACACAGACTACAAGCGGGTGGGCTATGGTCGGGCCCAAGGCACTGGATACACCAGGCGTGGGTATCGGTACCTGAGATGGTCCGGTTGCACCGAGTACAACGTTTGAAGCCGCTGGGTGTCTTCAATGACATGGAAGGAAAAACGGCTTTGGCGATATCAAAAGATGCGATTGTGCCTTTGAAAAGAAAAATGGGCACAAAAGAAAGGGAAGAACCCGATCGCGCGGCCGTCGAAAAAGAAAACTTTAAAAAGGGACTAAACTAGAGAAAAAAAAAAACGGGTTATTATTTATTTATTTTAGAAGAAAAATTATGAGAAATAAAACTAAAACAAGAAAAAATATATTTTTAGTCATCAGAGACTCCTCTCTTTCCTGGGCCTAACGAAGAGAACAGGAATAAAACCCTGTCACCTCATCAAGGACAAGAAAAAAACTGAAGGGGCACGCTCGTGTGATGGGCGGGAAGTCGTTTGTGCATACGCAGTGCACGCTGCTCGTGCGCCAGAAGACTCTGGCAAAACTTTTATTTTTTGCTTGCAAAAATTTGCCACTTCCTGGGCCGATGCGGACATCGACCCACGTGTGAGAACAAGCAGCCTGCTTGTCCTCAGAGAATGTGGTTATGTATTTAGTTTCGGAGAAGGCTAGGGATAGTGGGAGGAGGAGATGGAGATTAGTTAATGGGTATTTGGACAAAAGAGGAATAAAGTGAAAATAGAAAATGTACTGTACTAAGCAAACTGAAATATTGAGTTTCAAGGTGTGTACAGCCATTACTGTACTGAAGTAATGCTGGAATAATGGTTTAATAAACATAGTTTAAATATTCACCTTTTAAAGAGAGATGAGAGATATGGTGAGAGAAAGGTCTATAGAGCTCTGCAGAAAAGCAGAGACTGGGGAAATACTGTACATGCATGGTGGATTACCAAAAAAGCTTTCAGAAGTTATCTTAAGCTGCAGAAAAAGCTTCTCAAGCTGGGCTCTATTAAATGCTACCCACTTGTGAGGGGTTTGAAATTCTGCTTGTCCATGGAGCACACCAATGTTTTTGCTTAAAACTGAAAATATGTTAAGAGTCAAATCAGAATGTATAAGATCCTTGTTTTCTGGCCCTTTCTAAAGTATATCCCTGCTTTACCAGTACAAGGGCTCTTGATCATTGCAGATTACCTTGTTGGCGATATCTTTGGTTTTGTCACAAGTAAAAAGTGGGTCCACTGTCCTGGATCTGTGGAGAGGCATAGGGCATACTGTCAGGGTGGGGGTCTTCTGGGGTACTAAGAAGAAAGAGCAGAATAGATGAGTCATGCAGGGCACACAAAAATTTGTCTCCCTGTATCTATGGAAAGGCAAAAACACCATAATAAAGCTCTTACAAATGGGCCTTGGTTGCACGAAATTGATTTGCAGTTATAAAAAGAAAGTAATCGCTCCATATGGAGTTACCAGGTAGCTCAGTTCACAGCACAAGCTAATGGCATAAAAGTAGATCACATGTTAAAACAACAAGAATACCACCATTAAAGTGCTGTCCTCCATATGAAGGCTGGTGACTGTGAGTTGTCAGTTCTCTGTGTGTTCGGTTTTCCTCTTTGTATTGTCATTTCCAGATTCTGACCATATTTTAATGTTATCACACTGGACTGTTTTATGCTGTCATTTACCCTTCTTGTCTTATATCATGCCCTCCAATAATAAATTAATTTGCTACCAGAACCTTCTTTTTTTCATTCTACTTTCTTCTGCCAAGTTTCTTCCATTCCCCATCATCTCATGCTCTCTTTCATTTAAGATCATGTCCTTCTAGCTAATCTACAAAATGCTTCTAGATCACCATCTTTCTGTATTTATGATTCCTTTGGTATAACTTCATAGTTTTACTTCTGTATCCTACCAGGTACAACCATTCTGACATTTGTTTGCCTGCAGTTTCTTTGGACGATATTTTTAATTTTGTAATTCATTTTTAGTTTCAACAGTTTTTATTGATGATTCAGCATATTAACATTACAGCAAGGTCCACCGATAGTTATCAAAACAGACGGTGTAATTGATATTTACAATATGTTTGTGATTTCACTGACCTCTCATGGAGCAATGTATTTAATGCCATTTGCAACGACATTAGTTCTTGTCGTATTTCTGGGGCTGAGACCCCACGATATTGACGGCATAGGAGTATCAACCCGCGCTCCAGTCGAAGAATTACTTTATCTTTTGCCTTTTTTAAGTAGCTCGCAAAGCTAACAGTTTCTCCGTGTGACAGCTTTAGCCGCCTCCCAATATATTACAGCATCATGTTCACTACTCTGATTAAAGCATTTATAATCTTTTATATGAAGCTTGCAACCCTTTTTGAAACCCCGCTAAGCTAACAGCCTTTACCACATTCTCTGGCAACAAATTCCAGAGTTTAATTACACGTTGACTGAAGAAACATTTTCTTCAATTTGCTTTAAATTTACTACTTTGTAGCTTCATTGAATGCCCCCTTGTCCTAGTATTTTTGGAAAGAGTAAACAGACGTTTCATGTCTACCCTTTCCACTCCACTAATTATTTTATAGACCTCTATCATAATCTCCCCTCAGCCATCTTTCTCCAAGCTGAAGTGCCATAGCCGCTTTAGCCTTTTCTCATAGGGAAGTCGTCCCATCCTCTTTATCATTTTTGTCGCCCTTCTCTGCACCTTTTCTAATTCCACTATATCTTTTTTGAGATGCGGCGACCAGAATTGAACACAATATTCGAGGTGCATGGAGCGATAAAAGGGCATTATAACGTCCTCATTTTTGTTTTCCATTCCTTTCCTAATAATACTTAACATTCTATTTGCTTTCTTAGCCACAGCAGTACACTGAGCAGAAGGTTTCAACGTATCATCAACAACGACAACTAGATCCCTTTCTTGGTCTGTGACTCCTAATGTGGAACCTTGCATTATGTAGGTATAATTCAGGTTCCTCTTTCCCACATGCATCACTTTGCATTTGCTCACATTAAATGTCATCTGCCATTTAGACGCCCAGTCTCCCAGTCTCGTAAGGTCCTCTTGTAATTTTTCACATTCCTCTTGCAATTTAACAAATTTGAATAACTTTGTGTTGTCAGCAAATTTAATTACCTCATTTGTTACTCCCATCTCTAGGGCATTTATAAATATGTTAAAAAGCAGCAGTCCCAGCACACACTCCTGGGGAACTCCACTATCTACTCTTCTCCATTGAGAATACCGACCATTTAACCCTACTCTCTGTTTTCTATCTTTTAACCAGTTTTTAATCCACAATAGGACACTACCTCCTATCCCAAGATTCTCCAATTTCCTCTGGAGTCTTTCATGAGGTACTTTGTCAAATGCCTTTTGAAAATCCAGATACACAATATCAACCAGCTCACTTTTATCCACATGTTTGTTCACCCCTTCAAACAAATGTAATAGATTGGTGAGGCATGATTTCCTTTCACTAAATCCTTGTTGGCTTTGTCTCATTAATCCATGCTTTTGAATATGCTGTGTATATACAGATATTCTACTTCCTCACACCTTAATTAACACCTAATTGAGGTCAGTGACTGTGCTACCTTTCCAGCAACCAAAGAACAGAAACTGTCTTTTTAGAACAAGATTTGAACCTTCCCTCTATTTTTTAAACTTTTTTCGCTGTTAAGTTTCTACCTGTAGAAAAGATTTTAGTTAGAAACTATGAGAAAATGTCTACTTCTAGAGAAAATTTCAGTTTAAAACTATAGGAAAAGAGTTGTACACTATGGAAACTAGTTAATAATGCTTGCTCTTTTCTCTCTCTCTCTCTCCCCCCCCCCCCCCCCCCCCACCTTAATACTAAACTAGGTCCTGCAGTGCCTGCTAGAGGCTATCTGTTAATGCTGTGGTACAAAGTTCAAGTTTTAAAACTAAGGGGAAAATAGTATGGAAATTAGTTGATAAAGTTTGCTGTTTTATATTTTTATTCTGCATTTCAGTTTCAATTTCTCTAGTATTGTTGTACATGCAGTCTAACTTCTTCAGGTTTCCAGTTCAGTTTTTTGCTTTCATATCTCTATTACTGATCTATGGTCCCTTGTCTCATATTTGCTGAGGATCTGCCTGTGTTTTGTATGTGTGACCAAGGTGTGGTATTCTGCTAGCATGTAGTATTTGTGCAGCCTATTTGTTTTGTGTTTTTCACGAGACATATTGTTTTTAGGGCCTGATATAATATTTACAGTGCTGCCTTTTCATACATAAGGTTGTTGCTGTTGAGTCCTGGGAGTTAGTGCTTTTACTGGTATGGTACAGTTCCGAGTGTGTTTTTACAGAAGTTTGTGAATAGTGTTTTGCAGTGGAGTGATTGTGTGTTGGCCTTACTGAGGTGACATCAAAACATTAATTTTAGTTTGCCATAACATCAGACGTGGTTTTAGAAACTTTTGCAGTATCTGTTGTGTGTTGAGGTGGTTGACTTTATAGCAGACTTGTGTGTGATCAGACTTAAATTATGAGATATTGTATCTTGAGGTATCTATAAATACCTTTCATAGATGTGTTATGTGGTTTAGTATTGGTAAGTGCTTGAAATAAATGGGCCTGATATTCAGCTGGCAGTGATCAGTGTTTCACTGACCACTGGGCTTCAGCATTGATTTTCTGGGTATACGGAGCCAGTTAAATGCAATACTTGTCACTTAGGGCCCTTTTTACCAAGCTGCAGCAAACGTGCACCTGCGCTGGTGTTGGCGCACATTTTTCACACATGTTGAGGCCCCCTTTTACCACAGCAGGTTAAAGGAAAGCCTTTCTTTCCTGCAGGAATGGATGTGCAGCAAGTAAAGCACTTGCTGCGCGGCCATTTCAGGGAGGAGCCCTTACCGCCACCCACTAAGGTGGTGGTAAAGGCTCCCGCGCTAACCTAGCGGTAACTGGGCAGCATGTGGCACTGCCTGATTACCGCTGGATGTGACAGTGTGCTAGAGGTGGGAAATAATGTTGGGCTGCTGCGGTAGCCCAGCAGTACTTCCTGTTTAGCGAGTGGTAAGCCCGCATTGGGCTTACCGCCGCTTAGTAAAAGGAGCCCTTAATCGGCTATAAACAACCACATTAGGACTGAATTTTATGCAGTCTTATTTATGTGGTTATCATAGCCGGTTAAGTGCTGAAAATCAGCACTTAAATGGCTAACTGCTGACTTCATGCCCAGAACGCCCCCAAAATAGTTGGTTTTGGATTGGGCACTAACTGGCATTTTCAGCAGCAATATTCAGTTAAGTGCCACTGAAAATGCCCAGTTAGCCCTGGATAGGTGATTTAAATGGCAAGGAATAAAACCCCTGTCCTCTTTCCCCTAGTGGAACAGTTTGACCACTTTTATGTCTAAGAGGGAAGAGAACTCCTTAGTATTTGCTGATGCCGAAATCTTGACCATAATGCTTTCAGTGGGTAGTTCAATGGTGTTTTGAATAGATGTAGATGGTATTTTAGGCAGATGATTTTCAGAATCAACTGATTGGAGGTTATAAGGGGCCAGTGGTTTGTGAAAAAAAAGTAGCCTCCCTCCTACTGGAAGGTTGTCTGGTACAGATACTGGGACTCTGGTGCAGTCAAAACCCTGCCCCTGGTTTTGGTTGTGGTGCTGGTTGTGACTTCTGGGCCCTCTTCTGGATCAAGAGCACGATCTCTGTCTTGACTGAGAAGAGCAGGAGAAAGGGAGATACCTATGCCTATAACCGCAGTAGGATCTCCTTTGCCCTCCCCTCTGGCACCTCCTAGAAGAGGAGACTGATTGAAATAATTCTTGTAATATTTTGTCTATTTCTGGCAAGTTATTTTAGTGCTTGTAAAATTAAATTCTTATAAATAAAATTTTAAAAAAATCAAATTCAAATCATACAGAACCATGTATAACTAGTAAAAAACATACAAAATGGTGAACATGAAAAATGAGTGGACTTGCAAGCAGGGATTATGTGGAAACATTATTAATCAAAGATGGTGAAGTGGCGGGCATAATACTATTACAATAGTGGTGCAACAGTGAGACAAGCTGGAGCAGGGAGCGGTGTCTTAAAAAATAAGTGAAGTAAAAGCAATGCTACGCTATGCTATGCTATACAGTTCTATTCCGCAATACCAAAAATAGTTCAATGAGGATTACAATAACAAGATAACCAGATAAATAATCCAGGAATTTACAAAATATACAAGAATATAGTAATTGTAATATTAAATTACATTATGAAAGGTATTTACTGAAGGAAAACTGAGTAGCATTTGATAGCGAGTTCTGCTAATACATGTATTTGAAAGGAATATTACCCAATCAGTCAAGTATAACGGAGCTTTTCCATACATGATTTTATAGGCTAGCGTACAAAGTTTAAACCGTAATCTTGTCTGTATAGGCAACCAATAAAGTTCTTTCAACAACAAAGGTGTTTGTAGCCGAAAATATTAACCTAGCGACTGTATTCTGAACAAGCTGGAGACGTTTTATCAATGTTAATGAACAGCCAATATAAATAACATTACAATAGTCAAGTCTTGACAATATTAACACCTGCACCAGCAATCTAAATTTCCCTATCTTGAAATACTTTCAAATCAATCTCAGTTTCTTCAACATTTAAAAGGACTTTGCAGCTTCCGATTTAACTTGAGTAGAGAAAGTCAAAAAACTGCCCAACACAACACCTAAAATTCCTGAACAGAACTCAAAAGAAAAAATATTGTTACCAATACAGAAATGTTGTAGTAATTCTATGGAATTCGATGGACCCAACCATAGAAATTTAAGGGCCCTTTTACGGAACGGCGATAAGCTCAACACAGGCTTACTGCTTGCTCTTTCGGGACTACTACCAGCTCAACGTGGTCGCCAGCAGTAGTCCTGCCCTGAGCGCGCGCCATTTCCAGGGAACTGGCTTGTGTGGCGATAGCCCGGAGGTAATCGGGCATCGACACGTGCTGCCCAGTTACTACCGAGTTATCACAGGAGCCCTTATCTTCACCTCAGTGGGTGGCGGTGAGGGCTCCCCGTCGCATGGCCATGTGGTAAGAGTTCTCTTACCACATGGTTATGTGTGCCTGGGGTCTTTTTACCCGCTGGGGTAAAAAAGGCCCTGGTATGCGGGAAAAACGGCACCCGCTGCCCACGCAGGGCCCTTTTCCCTGCAGCTTGGTAAAACGGCCTACTAGTTTTTTCAGGATTTAACTTCAATCAGTTACTCATAAACCAATGTTCATTCTTGTGGTCGATAACTATTTGAAACTTAAAAAAATATTTGCTTGTCTATATAATTTATTTCTAAATTGTGTATTATCATTCATAAATGTGAAATTATGTTTGTTAAAAAGCTTAATAAAGATAAAGTAAAAAAAACAAACAAACAAACCAATGTTCAATATTTTGTACACAGGAAGTTATATCTGAAAACGTTTATGTCCAATCATCAGAAACTGGGAATAACACAGTATGTCAGCTGCATATATATAATATGGACTTTACATTTTTCCAAGATACTTCTGGTTTGGTGGCGAATGGGACAGAAGTTTGAGGGCTCCTACCCTACCAGAGAATGTTGGCATATTGAACAGCCACAACTGCCCCCAAGAATTTCTTTTGGAAATAGAGCCACAGTTTGCCTAACACTCTCCATCTCATAAACTGCCAGATGGTGTCTGCAGCGCTCAAAAAATATTGGGAGAAGAACTGCACACCTAAAGCCAAGATGGCAGATAAGAGCGTGCCAGAATCTCCTTCAGCCGGCTCCGAGTGGGAGGTGGAAATAGTTGCCGAGGTGAGCACAGTGGTGGAAGTCTCTATGGACAAGCAATTCCAAAAGGTACTGGACAAGCTGGGAATTATGGAGCGAGCAGAATTAGGCTACCCTCACTAAAGAGGTTCAGCAGATGCAGCAGAGAGTCAGCGATGTGGAAGACACAGTGCAGGCATTGGAGCATGACGCACCATAACTGCGGGCCAAAGTGCGGGTTTTGGAGGAGAGGCTGGATGAGCTAGAGAACCGGTCATGAAGAAATAATCTCTGCCGAAGAGCTTGGGCGATTAAGATTTGTGGACATTTCTGGAAAATGGATAACTTCAACATTGCAACTCCCACAGAATAATGGCCCCCTTTGGATTGAGAGGGCCCATCGATTGGGTTAGAAAAGAGAGCAGGGTGGTCATCTTTAAAATTTTGAATTATGTTCACAAGATTGACATTTTGCATGCTCTGAGGAATGGCAAAACAATTGAATATGAAAACAATACTATTTGGTGCTTCCAGGATTACTCAGCCGTAGTGTCTGCAGCATGCAAAGTTTCCTCTCCCATCTGCACTAAATTTTATCAGCAGTAGATTCGCCTTGCGAAACTGAGGGTAACACATAATGGAACTACACACATTTTTAAAATCTGCAGCAGCAGCCACAGCGTCTGTAGACACACTGGTCAAATCACAGTCTACTTGAATGGTTATGTGTTTAGGAACTGGACATGGATTTCCAGATCTAGGCCTGACAACATAGATGGTTCCTTAACAGAGACAGCCGAAGCAGACTCTGGGTCAGCACCTGAGAAATTAGCATCTTTTGGCTGCAGATACAGTTGCAATATGTGGCAACACTAGGAAAGTGACTCTGTCAGTTATTGAGATTTTTCACTATTCTTGCAGTGCAGGGTAGCTGCGTAGGGATTATTAGCAAGGGTAGTTTTCTCTTCAGATGTTCTCAGGAGGGAGGATCTCTATTTATTTGGGACACCAGTATGAGTGTTTTTGGGGGATAATTGGGAGGGTCAGTGGAAGGGAGGGTTAGGGGGGGACAAGGGGGGAAAAGTTGGGGATTGGGGAGGGGAAGCCGGAAGTCTTTCTATGTGGTGTTGGGGCTCCAGGGTGTCTCTTTGGGTTGTTGCTGCTTTTGTGGAATGATGAATGGTGCCTTGGTGGGGGAGGGAGGGTAGTGGCTGGGACATCCTCCTGATGTTTGGTTATGCTCTGCAAGTAAGACCTCTTTGGGTGCTACTACATGAGCTTTAATGTAACTACTTGGAAAGTGGGGGGTATTAATTCTCCCATAAAATGCCACAAATCTTAACAACCTTAAATCGTAGGGAAGCTTCATTGGTGTTTTTGCAGGAGACTTATTTGGACAGGGTAGAACATGGGAAGCTCAAGTGATGGTGGGTAAGGGAGTACTTTCATGCTCCGGCGTGTCACAAAAATGCAGGAGTGATCATCCTTGTAAAAAAGGGGATACGTGTAATTACACATAAAGTTATTGCAGACCCTCAGGATTGATATGTGGTGGCTGTGGTTACTTTCGATTGTGTAAAATGTGTGTTATGCAATATCTATGCACCCAATGTTTATAACAAGAAATTTTATACTACTCTGCTGAAGCTTTTACATGTCTACGAGGGGATCCTGATTATAATGGAGGGGGGGGATTTTAATGAAATCTTTGATACTTTGTTAGATGAGGGACAGAGATCAAGGAGGACATTACGTGGCGAGCTGGGGAGACTGTGTGGGGCCCTTGACATGGTTGATATGTGGCGTATGTTACATCCTGTGGAAAGAGATTATACTGACCTCTCTAGAGCACATTCCACCATGTCTCAGATAGATTATATTTTACTCACTAGGGATCTTTTCTCCAAGGTTCAGCCCTCCACTATAGCACCCCCTGAAGTCTCTGGTCACGCGTGGGTGGGGGTTACCTTGCGACTTTCAGTGGGGAAAGAACCTTGCTGGCAATTTCTGACATGGTTATATCAGAATGCTAAATTCCTGGATTATTTAAATCACAAATGGGCATTGTATCAGCAAACTAATCAAGAACATATTTCTGACCCTATTTTGTTTTGGGAGGCCGCCAAAGCCATTCTGAGGGGGGAAATCCTGGCCTATTTGAGTTACCGTAAGAGAGTTAGACAGCAAGAGGTGTTGAGGCTGGAGCAGTCACCCATTTGCACTGCCAATATGGCCGATACCGCAATTTACACTACAAAACTCTGCTGATGGAGGCCCAACAGACTCAACTCACACCTTCAGCAGTTAGCCCAGAAATCTGATGCTTATTATAAATATAATCTCTACAAACATGCTAATAAAAGCGGTCGACTAATGACTAACCTGGTTCAGACATCTTGGGGATCGACCAAGATATTGTCAATTCGGGATGACAAAGGTAAGGTGGTTAACACAGATACGGGAACTGCCGACTTGTTCCGATCCTTCTATGCTCACTTATATTCACACACGGGGGATTCTTACTTGTACAGCAAAGTGTACTTGTTTGAATCTCCCTACAGTCTCCATCAGGGAATTGGATAGAGGAGGTGGGTTGGGCCATTTGTACAAGCCCCCTGCATAAGAAACCGGGTCCGGATGGATATTGGAGCGAGTTCTATAAGTTGCTTGAGGATAGCCTGATTCCTCTGTTGATGCATGTTTTCAATACTTTTATTGAAAGGGGCTCTTTGCTGGATTCTCTGCAACTGACACAGATGGTTGTGTTATTGAAGCTGGGTTGAGAACCGGACCGTTTGGAATCATACTGTCCTATTTCATTGTTAAACTATTAGGCTAAGTTGTTTGCAAAGATCCTGGCTAACCACCTCTCACACATTTTACTGACCTTATTGGCAGATCCACAAGTGGGCTTTGTGTGTAGTCAAGCAATTTCCAAAAACATGAGGAAAATTATAGCAGCACTGGAGTGGGATCCCTGCACTACTCATCAGCTTTGACGCAAAGAAGGCATTTGATCGGGCGGTGTGGGGATTCCTGGAGGTGGTTTTGGAAGCATATGATATCCATGGATTATTTGCATGGGCTATTTCTGCTCTCTGTTATCAACTGAGGGCTAGTCTCTGGGTCAGTGGTCACTTCACTTCGCTGTTTGCGATTCAGTGAGGCACCTGTCAGGGTTGACCGCTGTCCCTCCAGCTTTTTGCGCTTACTCTTGATCCCATGATTAGGGAAATCCTCATGAACCCTGGTATCACGGGTTTGGCCTTGGGGGATAATATTTTTAAGATAGCAGTGTTCGCTGATGATCTCTTGGTCTATCTTCAAAACCCTCAGACTTCGTTACTCAATTTACTGGAGAGCCTTAGGGAATATGGGGACTTTGCAGGGTTTAGATTAAATTTGGACAAGTCGTAGGCTTTGGCTAGTATGGAAAGGGTGCGGCGTGACTGGCGGGGGCCCTTCCCACTTCGGTGGGCAATGGAATTGTTTTGCTATTTAGGTGTTCGCTTGACAATGGATCCTAGTCGATTGTATCAGCTAAATTTTGTCAACCTGCTTGGTGACACTAGCCGACAGCTGGATCTGTGGGCTCACCTACCTCTCCCCTTGGGGGGGGGGGTTGTAGCCAGCTGTTTCAGATAGTCTTGTTTCCCTGTTGGCTCTATGTCCTACAAACTCTCCTGCTGCGTCTTTTGCATAAGGATATTCAATCTTTATACAAATTAGTCAGTAAATTTTGTTGGGTTGAGAGGCAACCTAAGTTACATTGGACTTGTTTGTTGGGTAATTGGCACCGCAGGGGCTAAGGGATGCCAGACCTTAAACTTTATAATCAAGCTTGTCTGTTACACCATCTGAGGGATTGGGTATAGGAGTCTTCTAGATTTACTGATTATAGGTTTGAAGTGGCACCCTATGGCTTTGCTGCATCTACCAGCTGGGAAGTTGCCGTCTTAAATCCATAATAGCATTCTGTTACATCCTCTTTGGCATTTATGGAAAGACTTGCTCTTACCTTGGGGCCAGTTACCAACTAGTAGTGTTTTACTCCCCCTGGTAGGGAATGAGGCCTTTCTGTCTGATATGGACAATGTAGTGTTCTGTCACTGGAACTCATGGGGCTATTGTTCGTGGAACATCTGCTACAGGTGGATGGATCTTGTTGTCTTTTGCAGACCTGCAACTGAAATTTTCAATCCCTGGGGGGAATTATTTTAGCTACCTTCAGGTGATGAGCTATTTTTGTAGTCTGTCTGTTGAAAGTATGACTCCTGGATTTGCATCTAAACTCCAGGAATTTTTGGAGGGTGATGTAGCGGGCCAAGTATAATTTCGTGGTTTCATAAACTACTTTCTGCAAGACTACAGGCTCCTTCCTTTGAGGAGCTGGAGGTTGCGTGGTCAAGGGATATTGGATACCCCCTGCGCTGTGCTGGACATGGATGGAGGGTAGGAAAGAAAAAAGAAGAAGATGCACATGGATGAAGATGAGAGAAAGGGAAGAGAGGAGAAAAACTGCACATGGATGGAGAAAATAGGCAAAAGCTGGATCCACGTTATACCTCCTCCAGTCAATTCCATGGAGGAGGACCCAGCTTTTACTTATGGATGTATGGCAAGAAATGAAGAAGAAAGGAGGAAAGTAAAGAAATAAATGGAAAGGAAGCCCTGGAAACGGAGTTAAGGGGATAGAGAGCAGCAGAATCAGAGACTGGGACCAATATGGATAGAAAAACAAAGTCACCAGACAACAAAGGTAGAAAAAAAAATCATTTTATTTTCATTTTAGTGTTTGAAATATGCCCAATTTGAGAATTTACATCAGCTGTCTTATTTTGCACTGGGTATACTAGAGCTGTAACAGCTTACAGAAATTATTTATAATGAAAAAAATCATGTTATTTTTTTCTCCTATACTAGTATAATTTTTTCAATGATGTCTGTTTATATGCGCCATGGCTGGTAGAAAGGGTGTGGCTAATGTGGGTTTGGCTATCGTAGGGGTGGAGCCATATGTGGTGACCCCGCCCATAATGAGTACCGGCACCTTTTTTTCTACAAAAAAAGCACTGCCAAAGTTGAACATGAATTCTGGCACTACGCACCATTCTATAAAGGGTGCCATGCCAGAACGCCCATTATAAAATACCGTTCAGCCCCAATTTTCTTCATTGACATATTTTGAGTGCCATTTATAGAATATCCTCCTATATACATAAAACAGCGGTACTCTTCACTATGTTTCAACATACTTCATAATATACAAAATCAGTCCAGCAGCAACTTGTAAAGACTTCTCTGGCTGAATCCCACCTGTTAGAGATCTCTCCTTCAGGGACAGTGCTTGCTTGTATTTCGAGACCTTGCAGATTGGCTCCCCCGCTCCCATGTTCATCTGTAGCATGCTCTGAGAGTGAAGGACTCCATTCTTTCTCACAGGAATTCTGCTTGGTCGTAGAGACATTGTGGGACTACAAAACACCCCAGAAAAAAAATAACTAAAATTCACTTAACTTTTTTTTACAAACAGACAGAATGGACAGCTGCAGATCAAGAACAGAAATAGTGCTTCCTACAGGCTGCTCCTGTTCCATTAATACAGATTATGACACAACAGACGAGCTCAGTCTCTTTCATTGATTTCTAACTCAGGTATAAACAAGAAAAGACCACATTGCCCAGAGGATTCAGATCTATGCTTATTATAGCACGAGAATTTTGGAGTCTTGGGTGATTCTTATAGGAGACTTTCATATCTAGGCCTAAACATTTCAGGAGTGTAGTTATCAATATGGGTTACCATTAAAGCAAGTTATTTTACCACTAATGCGCTATTTTAGCACAGGACTTATTTTATACAATGAAACCTAATTACTAATAACTCGGGTTAACAGTAAAAGAACACATCTTAATAGTAGATAGCTTTCCCCATCAGTGGTTTAATAAAGGCATACAAAACCTTTCATCTTTAGGTCACCAGACTCAGTCTCTTCTTAGTTTAACTGATTACCACCTAGTAGTTAACTTCAATTCCATTCATACCTACTAACTTTGTAAAGTTTCAAATGCAGAGATTTTCTACTAACCACATTACCCATTGTCATTAAAAAAGATTTGAACACTTGAAAATATCTATATACTGTATCTCTCAGTAGTGTTATGTTTTTCTTACCTATAAATGCTCTGCTTTATGGTCATATCTTTTTTCGCTATCTTCCAGCTCTCTTACTCTACTTTATCTTCTGAAAGTTCTTTGTTCTGTTTAGGGTCTTCTTTTTACTTTGGGTCATTTTTCTACTCTGTTTTCTTTAATGCAGCCCTCTTCTTTAGATTCTTCCTTTTCAAGCCAAAGGTCTCCCTTCTTCCTCTCCTACACTGGCGTATATCCCATTCACAGAGGTGAGCACTCACTCTCATAGATTGAAATGCTATTAGACAATAGGAGCCCCACTGTGCAATAGGTTCTTTCTGTGAGAATGAGTACTAAGGTAGGCTACGTAAAACTTGTCTGTTTTTCAAAAGATGAATGCCCATTGGGATATCAAGGATAAGATACAGGCAGTCTGATTGTCAAGAGTTATTTTTGAATAGTAAAGCAAATTGTTGGTCCTAATTTAAGGTAACAGCTTTGTGGATGCTTGAGCAACCCCACTCGTAAGCAAATATTTGTGACCTTAGATCTTGTGTACAAATTGTGACCTTTTTGCTTTATCCCTGATGTTACTAAAAAATCAGTTGGCAAGTTTTAAGAAGACTCGGGGGCAGCAGTCTCACTTCATTATATGGAGTACTGATTTCTGACTGCCAGAGGACTATGTAATAAAAAGGCAGAGTACAGCAGCTATGTACAGGATAATCAAGGCTGTAATATTTACACAGACAATATATTGCTTAGACGAACAGTTGTTGTTTTTTTTACCTTGAATGGCTCAAGTTCTTCCAGGGGTTACCTTTTTTCTGCAAATTCTAAGCATAATAAATAAAAGTAAGCAATAAATAATAACAAAATAATAATAAAAAATATTTTCCTGTGTGTAAACCTCAACTCTTTAATAGCATAGTTCATCCACCTGCTGATGTAGTACTAAACAATGTCTTTATTCTGAAACAACAGCTGAAGTTGGGCCTCTTGTTTGCTGGGCACCAACAGAGTTCCATCTATTGCTATTAACATGTGTCAGGTCAGAAGGCATAAAATTCTAAGGGCTCAGTTCTATCAAATTCTGGAGTCACATAAATGGAGGCATGTTTGAAAGTATTACCCTGTACTAAGTTATCCAATAGGAAGGACCTCCATAACCATTCCATGTATGCACCTAACTAGCTGTAGACCTATAAGTAAATCATATTCCATAAAAGTCGCAGAACATTCAACCTAAAGAAATGTATTTCTTCTTGAGGCACAGATAATTTGGCTAGATTCTGGAAGCATAGAACTCCATTTAAATCAATGTTAAGAATTTCTAGTATATGTCCACATTTCCTCACATACTTTGCCCTTCTGCATTCCTTTCCTCTATCTATTTTTTCACCAACTTTATTCCTCCCCCTTCTTTCTTTTGTTTTTAAAATCCCATAAAGCTATCTACCAAATGAACGATTACAGGAGGACCTTGCGAGACTGGGAGAATGGGCGTGCAAGTGGCAGATGAAGTTCAATGTTGACAAGTGCAAAGTGATGCATGTGGGTAAGAGGAACCCGAATTATAGCTACGTCTTGCAAGGTTCCGCGTTAGGAGTTACGGATCAAGAAAGGGATCTGGGTGTCGTCGTCGATGATACGCTGAAACCTTCTGCTCAGTGTGCTGCTGCGGCTAGGAAAGCGAATAGAATGTTGGGTGTTATTAGGAAGGGTATGGAGTCCAGGTGTGCGGATGTTATAATGCCGTTGTATCGCTCCATGGTGCGACCGCACCTGGAGTATTGTGTTCAGTACTGGTCTCCGTATCTCAAAAAAGATATAGTAGAATTGGAAAAGGTACAGCGAAGGGCGACGAAAATGATAGTGGGGATGGGACGACTTTCCTACGAAGAGAGGCTGAGAAGGCTAGGGCTTTTCAGCTTGGAGAAGAGACGGCTGAGGGGAGATATGATAGAAGTGTATAAAATAATGAGTGGAATGGATCGGGTGGATGTGAAGCGACTGTTCACGCTATCCAAAAATACTAGGACTAGAGGGCATGAGTTGAAGCTACAGTGTGGTAAATTTAAAACGAATCGGAGAAAATTTTTCTTCACCCAACGTGTAATTAGACTCTGGAATTCGTTGCCGGAGAACGTGGTACGGGCGGTTAGCTTGACGGAGTTTAAAAACGGGTTAGATAGATTCCTAAAGGACAAGTCCATAGACCGCTATTAAATGGACTTGGAAAAATTCCGCATTTTTAGGTATAACTTGTCTGGAATGTTTTTACGTTTGGGGAGCGTGCCAGGTGCCCTTGACCTGGATTGGCCACTGTCGGTGACAGGATGCTGGGCTAGATGGACCTTTGGTCTTTCCCAGTATGGCACTACTTATGTACTTATGTACTTATCCACAGAGCTATCCTTCCTACTTGAACCCTACCAAAGTGCCCCTTTGTCCCTTTCAATTTTTCCCTATACCCCCAAAACTTTCTTTCAAAAGTGTCCTCTCTCAGACTGTGCCTCCTCACTAGTCTTCATTTCAGCATCTATCTTCCTTCCCTACATATTCCTATGCCTGTGACTCTGGGCAAGTCACTTAACCCTCCATTGCCCCAGGTACAAATAAGTACCTGTATATGTAAGCCGCATTGAGCCTGCCATGAGTGGGAAAGCGCGGGGTACAAATATAACAAAACAAACATATTTATTACTTCCCCTACATATACCTCTCTTCTCTATCTGAAGCTCTTCATTCCTCTTCTATTTTACTCAATTTGCAGTTCTCTTTCCAATACACACATTTCTTTGTTATGTGTCTTTTAGAACTCCTTCTGATGTCTTCACACCTTCCCTGGATCCCTGGTTCACTCAGTTTGCCTCCATGTCCCACAATTGCCTTTCTAAAACTTTTCACTCTACTTTTTTTCACCCTTATTGTCTATCCTATTACTCTTCCTTCTTTTGTCTTTCCATATTCCTTAGACATATTAGAGCTCATAACATCTTACTCGCACACACATTATCTCTTATACCTCTCCCAACTAAAATTCATTTCTCCATACAGGTAAAAAAAAAAAATATGATGAATACAGATGTTTCATAATTCATTGCAAGCAAGACAAGAATACAGAGTTTCAAATGTAAATGTTTATTAAACATTTTAAAAATAAAATCAAGATACTTTGTTGAAAGAAAGTTAATGGAATGAAGACACTTCTACTCTTAGTTTAGCTGGTCCTGATTTTACTTTTCTCTTCCAGTGTAGAGCGGGGAGAGGCAGAAATGGCTCTAGGACCTCTGCTGCTTCTAGGTGGTGGATTCTTCTTCCTTCGCCTTCTTCTCCCATTGAAGGAGAAAGTAGTTATATCGGGGCTGTGAAGAGAGAAAACAAACTGTACTAGGAAGATCAGAACCTACACCCCCCCCCCCCCCAACACATACACACACACACACACACACTCTGTTGTGCCCATGAATCTCCTTGCAAATAGCTGTTTCCAAACCCTAGCTGAACAAGAGCTCTTACAGGAATGTGGCCATGGCCATAGGTAGTCCCTGGAAAATTAGATTTAACAGCACCAAAGGCACTGCCATTTTATCAGTATAATTATAGCAGAACGTTTAACCAGAGTATGTACATGAAAGAGCAGAAACAAAATTGGAGTATGTGTTGGTGCAAAGCATACTTTGTAAACAGGGAATGAGAATGATTTATAGCAGAAACTCACAAAAATGGCACAGGATCACCAAGAAGGGCAGCCAGTTCATGGACCTAGAAAATCACAAAGCAATATCAAGACACATGCATGAGTGGTAACTAATATTCAAGAACAAAAATGCACACACAAACACACTTCTCCCATGTCTACTGAATCATTCAACTACTCATACACAGTTATACTTACAATGTCTGTATAAAGAATCTTCATGTCTACTTCCTCAGACCCTTGCAATTCCCCATCTACTTCCTGGAGCCAGGCCAGAAGCTGAGCATCCTCATATGCCTTCAGGTTGTAGGAGAGAGGCAAATCTCTCTTCTGCTGCATGAGCAATATCTTCATCTGGTCTCTCTCCAGCTGTGAACAGAAGAAGAAGAAGAAGAAATCCACATTTGTTAACATAAAGTTAGACATGACCCTCATGGTTAAATTCTACCATCTCTTCCTACGGATTCCCCTTCATGAATACTTCAGGTGTATTTTTTATCCCAATTCATTCAGCAAAATTTTAAATTAAATTTACAATTCAAAGTCATACAGAAGATTATGGGACTCATAAGCAATTTGAATTATGAACTAATACACATTTTACCTCAGCAGTACACAAAACAGCTTTAACTGGTACTACAGCATTTGTGTAGTACAGAATAGGATCCTCCAGGCATGGTTGTGAGAGTTCCAGTTCCCTCCATATCAAGTTGGAGGAATACCAGGATTGGGGGTGCTCCAAAAGCTGCAGCTGCTCTTTCCATGGACACACAATGATGGTTTCTCCAAGCAGCAAGCTGAAGCATTGCCAAACATGTGCCCAAAGAAGAATCAGATTTCTTTCAGTGCTTCCTAAACTATTAAGTCTATCATTCCACATAGATGTTGATGAAAGGACTATGGATTCCAATTAGGTCTAACACATAAAGGAGAATACATGTTCACTGTTAGAGCTGGGTAAACCCAGAAAGTTGCAACCAGCTCTAATCTAGCACCTAACTCTGGCTCAGCTTGTTCTCATATAATCAAACATATAAATGGCAAGTGACCGACTCACCCGCAAATGCGCAGTAGAGACTTCCCTCTCTGTCCCGCTCCCTCGTCAAGACGTGATGACGTCAGAGGACAGAACAGAGAGGGAAAGAAATGCGCTGAGTGGACCTGGAACACGGAAGGGGAGGGAGGGAACCGCCGAGGTCGCTACCGCTCCCCCCCCCCCGAGGTCGCCGCCGGCCCCCCCTCCACCCGGGCTGGGCCCTCTCCTCTCCATTGAACTTACAGCGCTGAAACCGCAGCAGGCAGATCGCCTCCCGTCGGCCTTCCTTCTCTGCCTGTGTCCTGCCCTCACCAACGTTACGTCACACGAGGGCGGGACACAGGCAGGGAAGGAAGGCCGACGGGAGGCGATCTGCCTGCTGCATTTTTGGAGGTGAAGCGCTGTAAGCTCAATGGAGAGGAGAGCCCCCGGCCCGGGTGGAGGGGGGCCGGCAGCGGGGGGGGGGAGGAGTGGTAGCGGTGACATCGGGGGGAGTGGGGGGAGGGGCGGAGGTGACCTCGGGGGGGAGGGAGGGAAGGAGGGAGGGGAGGGCAGGAGAAATGCTGGACATGGATGCAGGTGAGGGAAGGAGAAATGCTGGGCATGGATGGAGGTGAAGGAAGACAGGAAGATGCGGATGGATGGATGGAGGGGAGGGGACAGAGGAGAGGGAAGGGGATAGAGGAAAATAACTGGATATGAATGTCAGGGGAGGACAGGGTAAGAATGAGAGGGGAGGACATGGGGTAAAATAGAATCGCTGGCCATGGGTGGGGAGGGCAGGGGAGAGAGGAGAGCTAATGAACATAGATAGATGGATGGAGGGGAGGGCAGGAGAAATGCTGGACATGGATGGAGGAGATGGAAGACAGGAAGAAGATGCACATGGATGGAGGGGAGGGGAGAGGGCAGGGGACAGAGGAATTTTGCCAAACAAAAATCTTGCCCGTTTAAATGGGCTTAACGGCTAGTATATATATTAGCCAATAATGAGTGCACTCTGACACAAAACCTTTGCTGCCCCCACTGCCACACCTATCCACAGCATTCTGACTCCAACTATCCCTGGACCAGAAGACCCAACATAGTATCATTTCCCCAACAGTTAGTGCCATACAATTAAAGTGTGTATATTTAAGATATACTGTGCCAGAAAATAGTTAAATCCATGACAACGGCATGGAGTTACTAATACCAAGAAGCTCATGTGTACTAACACAAGTCACATGAGTGATGCAGCTCTAAAGGTGGGAAAGGGGTAGAGCGCTGCTAGTGAAGTAGTAGCTGTAGTTCCTGTTTCAGGGTGAAGTAGAGGTAGGATTAAGGTTCATGGGAGTAAGAAAAAGGAGAGTGAAAGCTGATGGGTGTGAATTGTAGAAAGGAAGAAAAAAGAGTGAGGGGGAGAAAAAACGAGGAAAAAAAGCAGGCTGAAGACTTGGGTTAGAAGATGGTAGAAGGCCACAAGGAAAGAAAATATGTTTCTCACTTATAACATGTGTGCCAGATCAACTGTTATCTATGGAAAACAAGTGGATGATGTCATCACACATCACCAGAATGTAACAGCTCTCTCAGAGCTCAGAACTGAGTGTAAAGTTCCATACATACACGGCCTTTCCTGCACATAGTAGCCTCAGCAGCTCACTTAGCTCCATAGTTCAAGAAGGAATGGAACTCTCTGAAATGGGAGGGATTGTGTGAAGAATAAAAACAAATGTCTTACCTGAATAGTTTTTCTTCATATGTATTGGCTCTTTTCCTCTTATATCACCCAGCCAATCAGCTTTTAGAATAACCCATCATTCAATGTCAGAGTTTAATCCCCTGGTGGCCAGCATCTCCAATTAAAAATATATTGCTGTTCCCATCAGCTCAAAATGTATGGAATATTATCCCCCATGTGACAGCTAACCCCATTCCACTATAAAATGTTTCAGATCTGCAATCTGATTTACCATATGTAGAATCTTACAACCCACTAAGATCAGAGATTTGTTTTCATTCTTCACACTGTTTTGGATTTGGCCGAAATGTAACACACACATACACAAGAACACATTAGAGAACACTGAGGAGAAGGCTGCATAATAATTGGGGCACTGGCTAGATAATGATATGAACATCTAAATAAGGAGTCCTAAACATTTCATATTAAGGGCCACATATGACATTTCAAATCACCGAGAGAGCCATATAGGGCAATGTCCAACTCAGAAAAAGGTATCCTGGGGTAGGGGAAAGAGTCCAAATGCTGAGGAAGAAGGAAGAAAGTAGGCAGAGTTCCAAGATGTGGCAGATTACTATACCCCTTGCTTTCTCCTTTTCCTAGCATCATCCTGCTCCCCCCCCCCCCCCCCCCCCCCCGGGTGAGAAATGGGTTGATGGATGGATTAGGTAAGATATATTCTCTCCCATTCACACCCCCTTCATACTGCTCTAAAATTTTCCTCTCATTACCCTCTCTCATCTACTACCTTGCCCTCCCCTTTCTCATCTGTTCCTTCTTCCCCAAGTCCTGCAGTCCCACATACAGTACACATATACATACTCTAGTCTTCCAGCCACCGTAGCTGAAAGCGCCTGCACACACTCCAGTTCCTGCAGACTAAGAACAGGAAGACAAATATACACCCCCCCCCCCCATGTCACCAGGAACAGTGAGCATTCCCTCCCACAATAGTAATGATGAACAGCCTGCGACAAGTATAGACCAGGGCTAAGCTGTGGTCATGGGGACATGAGGAGACTGGGCAGTTTCCGTTTTGGCAGGTTCAGTCCCTTGCTCCAGAAGCTGTAGCTATTGCTAGACCTATCATTCTCTGTCAGTCAGTATTCCTGGGGCCACTTTCAGTGGTGTTGCCAGGAACTTTCAACAGGGGGTGTGTCCCTAGCCCGGCACACAAAGCTCTCTCAATTCCCTCCCTGCCCCCATACCTTGACATCACCTCCAATCTTCTCCTAGGCAGCAGCAGTGGCACTCATATGCTGGGCAGGACAATTCAGAGAGAAAGACCTGGTAAAGGCTGCAAGCAGCCTATCAGTGCCACTGCTGCTGGCGCAACTCCAGCAAAGACGGGAGGTGATTTTAAAGCACAGGAGGAGGAAGGGAATTGCAAAAGCTTTGTGGAGCCGGGAAGGGAGAGATGCCAGACCAGGCATGGAGGGCGGGAAGGAGAAGGGAGAGAAATGCAGCATGGCACCATTAATAGTAATCAACTGACAGGGGGACACACGCACCTTGAATGGCTATGCCACTGGCCACTTTCTCTTCAAAGAGGAGGAATAAGATCTGAATAGTAGGAAAGCTCAGCAGGGACAGATAGAGAAGGAAGGACTGCTGAGACTGAAACTATACTTCTCAGTCTGCTGGCTGCAATCCCTGAGATGCAGCAAGGAGGGAGCAAGAAAGTAAACCAGGATGGGGAGCAGGGACAAAAAAAAAAAGCCTGAATAAA
This sequence comes from Microcaecilia unicolor, assembly GCF_901765095.1. Taxonomy (NCBI): domain Eukaryota; kingdom Metazoa; phylum Chordata; class Amphibia; order Gymnophiona; family Siphonopidae; genus Microcaecilia; species Microcaecilia unicolor. The sequence goes on from NC_044033.1 coordinate 376,868,728, forward strand.
TAAAAACAAAAAGTAGGGCTGCATTTCAATTAAAAATTTTAATTGTGATTAATCACTCAATTAAAGGTATTTTATTTATTTCCCACTGCTGCTCCTTGTGACTATTGCTCCAGGTACAAAATACGTAAGTACCTGTATATAATATGTAAACCACTTTGATTGTAGCCACAGAAAGGCAGTATATCAAATCCTACCCACCTTCCCTTCCCTAAAGGACTGATAATCTTCCTCCTTCCCACCCCCAGATCCAGCATCTCTCCCTTTCTCAACCTTCCCTCCCTCTCCTCTTTCTCCAGGACCATTCTCGCGCTTTCTTTCTTGGGGTACATTATCTCTCTCCCCCCCCTCCCTACCACCCCCATGAGCAGCACCAAGTTCTTGTCGGGGTTTATAGAGCTCACTGTCTCAGTCATAGGTTCCACTGGTGATCCCGCCAGTTCTGCAGCTCACACTTCTCCCCCACCCAGGGTTCAGCATCTATCCCCCCCCCCCCCCCCAATATCCCCACTGGTCTACCCTAAAGGTGGTCTTCTGCTGGTCATAAGAACATAAGAACAGCCATACTGGGCCAGACCAATGGTCCATCTAGCCCAGTATCCTGCTTCCAGCAGTGGCCAATCCAGGACACAAGTACCTGGCAGAAACCCAATTAGTAGCAACATTCCATGCTAGCAATCCCAGGGCAAGCAGTGGCTTCCCCCATGTCCATTTCAATAACAGACTATGAACTTTTCCTCCAGATACGCTAACCACCATTACCACATCCTCCAGCAATGAGTTCCAGAGGTTAACTATTCTTTGAGTGAAAAATATTTCTTCCTATTTGTTTGAAAAAGTATTTCCATGCAATTTCATTGAGTGTCCCCTTGTCTTTGAATAAATGAAAAATTGATTCACCTCCATCTGCTCCACACCACTCAGGATTTTGTAGACCTCAATCATATCCTCCCTCAGACGTCTCTTTTCCAAGCTGAAGAGCCCTAACCTCTTTAGCTTTTCCTCATATGGGAGCTGTTCCATCCTCTCTATCATTTTGGCCGCTCTTCTTTTAACCTTTTCTAATTCTGCTATATCTTTTTTGAGATACGGTGACCAGAATTGAACACAATAATCAAGGTGAGGTAGCACCATGGAGCACTACAGAGGCATTATAATATTTTTGGTCTTATTTTGTATGCCTCTCCGAATAATTCTTGGTATCCTGTTTGCTTTTTTGGCTGCCGTAGAAGATTTGAGTGTCCACAATAATACCTAGGTCTTTTTCTTGAGTGTTGACTCCTAAAGTGGACCCTAGTATCAGATAACTATGATTTGGATTATTCTTCCCAATGTGCATCACTTTGCATTTGCCTACATTAAATTTCACCTGCCATTTGGATGCCCAGTCTTCCAGTTTCCTAAGGCCTTCCTGCAATTTTTCACAATCTGCATGCATTTTGACAACTTTGAATAGTTTTGTGTCGTCTGCAAATGTAATCACTTCACTCGTTCCAGTTTCCAGATCATTTATAAATATATTAAATAGCACTAGTCCCATTACAGATCCCTGCAGCACCCTCCTCCATTGAGAAAAATGTCCATTTCTCGTTGGGCTTCTCAAGATGCTTGGGTCTTTTTCTTCATATGAAGACACAGAATACAAGTGGCTGGGCTATGGTCAGGCCCAAGGCACTGGATACACCAGGCATGGGTATCAGTACCTGAGATGGTCCGGTTGCACCGAGTACAACATTTGAAGCCGCTGGGTGTCTTCGATGACATGGAAGGGAAAACGACTTCGGCAAAATCAAAAGACGCGATTGTGCCTGTAAAGAAAAAGGGCACAGAAAAAAGAATAAGGGAATAACCTGACCGCGCGGCCTAAAACCAGCCGCGTCGAAAAAGAAAGGAAACTTTAAAAAGGGAAGAAAACTAAAACAGAACTACAGGACCCTTTTTTTTTAAACTAAGATAATAATAAAATAAAGAAAAAATTAGAAGAAAAAAGCGAAAACTCGTCGACTCTTTCCTGGGCCTGAGAGAAGCGCAGAAAAAACTACCGCACCTCAACGCGGAGAAACGAAAACTGAAGAGCCACGCTCACGCGACAGGTGGGAAGTCGTCCGCGCATGCGTGTTGCTCGCTGTTCACGCACCAGAAGACTCTGGTAAAACTTTTTTAATTTTACTATGGAAAATTTGCCATTTCCTGGGCCAACGCAGATGTCAACCCACTTGTGAGAACAAGCAGCCTGCTTGTCCTCGGAGAATTCCTTTATCCCTTATTTGTCCCGTTTGTATGTCCTGATTAGATTGTAAGCTCTGTTGAGCAGGAACTGTCTCTTACATGTTCAACTGTACAGCACCTGCGTACACCTAGTACAGCTATAGAAAAGATAAGTAGTAGTAGTAGTAATAAAAGCATCGAGGTAGATGTGTCTATGAACCAGGAGACAGTTATTCTGCCAATGTCAACGCATGCGTTGGTTGGGTTCATGCTGTCCCCGATGATCAACACTGAACCATTGTGTGGGACCTCTCCCGTAACTGTTGCTCCGATGCATCATTGAGCTAGGCTGAGGCTGGTGCAACACCCTGTATGCCTGCTGAGACTATGTGAGCAGTAGCCTTGAAAGCTCTTCTTTGAGCATAGCCCGAATCTCCTCCTGAAGAGAAGGCACTGGTATCGGCTGGGAAACTGGAGTGGATGCAGCCTGCAGCATCATCTGTCTAGGCATGGGCAACCTCGAGGGTATGGAAGGTTCCATTTGTATAATGGTCAGCCGAACAAAGTGGTCACTATGGCATTGGTGCTTCAATGAAGTTAATGCCCAGGAGCTCTCGGCACTTTGTCGAGCAGGAGAGCAATGATGATGTTTCTTAGGTTTTTTATGCTGTCGATCCCTCAATTCATGCGGTACCAATAGCAAGGACATGGAGTCCTTACACAGACGTGGTACCAATTCTGACACTGAACCATTTCGATGTATGATTAATGCACCCAATGTTGATGCTGACGATGTAGGTTCCGCGTCCGGTGCCGAATCCCCTGCCATGCTCGATATCGATGCAGAACCAAAAAGTTTGTTTTGTTGGGACTCTGTGGGCTTTAAGTGTCCTCGTTTGCATACATAGACAGAGGGCACAAGCACTGAACCAAGCTCTGGACCCAAGCACTGAACACACCAGGTATGGGGGTCCGTGTCTGAGATAGTTCTATTGCACAGAGTATAATTTTTAAAGCCACTTGGCACCCTTTTTGACAAGGAGGGGAAAACAGCCAACACAAAGTGAAAAGGCTCAATGACCTGGGGAAATCGAGTAAAATTTTAGATGATAAAGGTCAATGCTCTCTGACCAGAAAAAGACCTCAGGGGGGCTCTAAGGCTGAAAATTAAAGAATTAGGAAAAAATAGCTTAAAGTAAAATAAATACTGCAACATTTTTAAAAATGAGAGAAAAAAATGTCCCGAAAAAGGGAAGGCACAAAAAAAGTAAAGTTTGGCATGCTGAGGACAGATTAGAAAGGCAACCTCTTTGTTTCACGGAAAACAAAAGATTGCTGGTCCCACACTCAAGCATTGGGCGGGAAGGCACCTACACATACACAGTGGGGCACTGCCTGAAAGATTTAAAGTGACAATACATTTGGCTCTGTGGATGACATCACCTACATGTGAGAATATTATGCCTGCTTGTCCGGAAAAGTGTGCATTATGGAAAACAAAGAAAAATGAGAAGTGAAATGTAATGTGCTTATTAAAAAGTCACCAATAATATATTGCATTTTACTTCTTTACTTGAGATATGGCCTTTCAGAAGTTACAACAGTCTGGTATTCAAGAATTTACAGCAGTGTACTGAAATATATGTCTATCTCATTTCATGCAAAAACTGCACTTCTGCATTAAGACTTGCAACAATATACGTAGGCCACACTTTCAGTTAAATCATGCAACCAATCACAGCCCCTAATCAATGCTTTTCCTTGCTATTTTTAACTGGTCCTCAGAAAGTGCATCTAGCCATGATGGAACTACGATGGATCTCTGAACTGATTACAATTGCATCCCATAACTTAAGTAGAGGAGTGTGGTAGCCGTGTTAGTCCACTCTTAAGGTTATCAATAGAAATCAAACAAAATAAAACATGGAAAAGAAAATAAGATGATACCTTTTTTATTGGACATAACTTAATACATTTCTTAATTAGCTTTCGAAGGTTGCCCTTCTTCATCAGATCGGAAATAAGCAAATGTGCTAGCTGACAGTGTATATAAGTGAAAACATCCAAGCATTACTATGACAGTCTGACAGGGTGGGGGGATGGGGATGGGTCGGAGGTATGCATGGGGACATCAAAGCATATCATTGATATTCTAACAGGATGGGTGTGGATAGGTGAGGGGTGGGGTGATCAACAGAGACATACAGCTTTATGGTTTATAATGGGCTAGGAACCCCAGATCCTTGTTAAGTCCTTTCTGTTGGGTGTTAAAATATTCAATCATTCTGACTTCAAAGGTCTTACGTTCTTGTATGGTTTTAAAGTTACCTTTCAGTATTCTCACTGTGAAATCACTGGTACAGTGTCCTGGTTCTGTGAAGTGCTGTCCCACCGGGGTGGGGGACCTACTGGCTGTATTGTTCATGTGATGTCTATGTAAATTGAATCTTGTCTTAAGCATCTGGCCTGTTTCTCCAATATAGCATCCTTCGTTACATTTTTTACACTGAATGATATATACCACATTGGAAGATGAGCAAGTGAAAGACCCCTTTATGTTGAATATCTTTCCTTTGTGGATAACTGTGGGGTCCTGTGAAATATTTTGGCATAGTTTGCAACTGGATAAATTACAGGGACGTGTGCCCTTCTGTTCCTTTTCAGTCTGTGATGGAAGTTTACTTCTGATTAGCTTGTGTTTTAAGTTGGGTGGTTGTCGGAAGGCCAGTACTGGTGGGGATGGGAATATCTCTTTCAGTAATTCATCCTCCTGGAGTATAGGTTGTAGATCTCTTATGATTTTCCTCAGTTTTTCCAGCTCTGGATTGTATGTCACTACAAGGGGAATTCTGTCTGTGGATTTTTTCTCCTTGTACTGTAGCAGATTCTCCCTGGGTGTTTTGAGGGAGGAGGCAATATTCTTGGAGATTATTTTGGGGTTGTAGCCTTTCTGTTTGAAGGATGCAGTCAGGCTTTTAAGGTGTCTGTCTCTGTCCCCTGGGTCAGAGCAGATACGGTGGTATCTTGTGGCTTGGCTGTAAATGATGGATCTTTTTGTATGTGAAGGATGGAAGCTGGAGTTGTGGAGGTAGCTGCATCTGTCTGTGGGTTTCTTGTATATATATGTTTGTATACAGCCATCACTGATTGAGACCGTGGTGTCCGAAAAATTGACTTTTTCTGGGGAGTAGTCAATTTTGAATCTGATTGTAGGATGGTATGTATTTACATAGACATCACATGAACAATACAGCCAGTAGGGCCCCCACCCCGGTGGGACAGCACTTCACAGAACCAGGACACTGTACCAGTGATTTCACAGTGAGAATACTGAAAGGTAACTTTAAAACCATACAAGAACGTAAGACCTTTGAAGTCAGAATGATTAAATATTTTAACACCCAACAGAAAGGACTTAACAAGGATCTGGGGTTCCTAGCCCATTATAAACCATAAAGCTGTATGTCTCTGTTGATCACCCCACCCCTCACCTATCCACACCCATCCTGTTAGAATATCAATGATATGCTTTGATGTCCCCATGCATACCTCCAACCCACCCCCATCCCCCCACCCTGTCAGACTGTCATAGTAATGCTTAAATGTTTTCACTTATATACACTGTCAGCTAGCACATTTGCTTATTTCCGATCTGATGAAGAAGGGCAACCTTCGAAAGCTAATCAAGAAATGTATTAAGTTATGTCCAATAAAAAAGGTATCGTCTTATTTTCTTTTCCATGTTTTATTTTGTTTGATCCCATAGCTTAAATGAGAAGCTTGAGTGGATGTCACTGGTGTAATTCCTGACCTATCATGAGCAGTTTGGATGATATCATTGTTTTTCATTGGTGTATGTTTTTCATTACTCTGTGTTTGCCAGCACCAAAGTGAAATGAACTTCTGAATGAATGAAGATGGGTTCTGCCAGGGGGTATGCTTTTTTTTTGCCTTTTGAAGTATAGGGCCGATATTCAAAGAGATTTAAGTGGGCCAGAGCCTCTCCTGCCTGCTTAAATCACTTCTGACTGACTAAGTAGGGATATTCAGTGGCACTTAACTGGAGAGTGCTGGTGAATATCCCTTTATATCTCCCAACTAAAAAGTGGGCAGGTCAGTGGCAGCACTGAGGAGCCCGAGGTTATGCAGATGCCAGCAATGTTCAATGCCTGGGCATCCACATAGCTAAGCAGCCTAATTTAGGACAGCTCCAAAGCTGTCCTAAATTACGCCACTTAGCTATGTGGATGCCTGCTCTAAATATCAGGCTGGCACTTGCATAACTATTATTTTTTTAAAACCCTCCCAAACCCCTCCCTGTTTCCCTCATCCCTCCTCCCCCCCCCCCCCATGAGGTTTCTGAGGTCCTCCCCTCCTATTCACTCCCCCTCTGAGCCCCTGCCTTCTCCTCCTCCCGATGTCAACATAGACCCCCCCCCCTCGGGCTGATTTTTGGGGGCAGGAGCACAGCCCCCTCATGGCTGCTTTGACCTCTCACAGCAGCTCATGGTGCTCCATCTCTCCTCCCCCCGTGGTTTCCAAAGTCCTCCCCTTCTCTCCTCCCAGTGAGCCCCATCTGCTCCCCACCCACTCCTGATGTCAAAGTAGACCCCCCCCAAGGCCTACCTGGTTCCCTAGTGGTCCAGTAGAGTTCCCACCCCCAAAGACCCCTGCTGGACCACCGTGGAAACAGATAAGCCTTGGGAGGGGTCTACCATAACATCGGGAGGGGGAGAGGGGCTCATCAGGGGGAGAGAAAAGGAGGGGAGGAACTTCAGAAACCGCGGGGGGGGGGGGGGCAGGAGGAAGGCAGGGAGGGGATCAGGAGAGTTTAAAAATAAAAAAACAAAGTTATGCGGATCCAGGCTCGATATTCAGCCAGGGACTGCCCACCCAAAATTACCCCTAGTATTCAGTGCTGGTGCCCGGACATGGCCTGGCACTGAATATCAGGGGATAATTCAACAGGTGACGATCAGCATTTTAAAAAACCCTGTTACTGGCTGAATATCGGAGGGTATGTGTTGTTCTTGAAGATTGCATATTAACATCACCTTTTGTTGTTTTATGCTCCAGAAACCATTCTCTGATGCAGTATTCAAAACATGGTCATGTCAGTAGGTTGCCGGCAACCGATAAATTTTCTGAAAATTTTTTTACATACATTTTTGAAGCATGATGCGTGAGAATTAAGTGTTTGTAAGAAGTAATGCTTATTTAGGGTTTTTTTTTTTTTTTACTAAGGTGAGCTAGCATTTCTAACTCACATTAGAAATCAGCTGGTGCTAAATGCCAAAACGCCCATAGGCGTCTCAGCATTTAGCGCCAGCTGATTTCTAGAATGAGCTAAAAATGCTAGCACACCTTAGCACAAGACCCCTTTAAACAATTATAAAATAGAAAAATGTGGACCTATGAGCTTACAGTGCTGAATGCCTGCCAAGTTTTCTGGCTAGATGTACTTTCTGAGGACCAGACAAAAATAGCAAGGAGAGGCATTAATTAAGGGCTTTAGTTTATTTATTTGTATTCTGCATAATTACAACGCAGATTACAAAAATACATCCATAATCATAAAATCCAAAAACCAACATTAAAACATGGCTTTAAGGCCATGATTTGGTTGAAAGCATTTCGACTGTGTAGTGATTGATAAATAGGGGTTTTTTGATAATTGTATTTGAAGATATTTGAAATTCAACTCTTATAAATTATAATATGTATATATTGCACCTTATAGAGTTGACCAGTTGCAATATGGAAGATAGCATAGTTGCTTGGAATATCTTCTTGCCCAAATGGTCCAATAGCAGGAGTATTTACCAGAATTATTTGACATTTTCTGCATTTCCTCGCTTGCCTCATGGCCAACTCGAGTATTTTATTGAAATCTGGAGCTTATTGGAGCAGGTAACTCCTACCAGCCTGGATGTATTCCTAGCAGGGTTACATTACTCTGAATAAGCTAATTTTTATGGTTTGTCTAGGTCAAGACCAATATCACAGGGGAGGCTGTTGGCATAACAATACACATTCTCCACTGGCTCTCAATAACACAGTCCCGGCCAAAACTGGGGCTCTGAACTAAGAGGTTTACTTAAAATTGTCTTTAAGCAAAAAGGACAAAAATCACAGCAATAAGGTAAGACAGAAAGCAAGAAATATAACAGTATCACATATACAGTCACTAAAGTTCCCCAGGACTTTCCAAATCCCAACAGACTCCTCTTTCTTTCTATTCCTCCTGCACTCCTTCAGAAATGGTTAAAACCCACAAATGGGTCCTCTGTTTAATTTAATTTCACATGTATAGTCCACTTAACCAAGATAATAGCTCAAGGCAGATAACAAATTAATGTAAGTACAATTAAAATTCACATTTTTACAGCAAACATTTATACCTTCACAAAGAATTACTTAGATCAAATTTACTGTGACTTAAATGCTTCTATCAAAATATAGTTCTTCCTTTACAACCATGTTTTTAATAAGTGATGACATTGCTTGTAAAATTAAAGTGAGAGAATTCCAAAGCTCTGGCCTTATACCACCAATGGATCTCTTTTTCCAAGTTATTAATCTAAAGGTCTGGGCAGAGGGCAATTGCACTTTCAATTGATCCTCTGGTACCATAAATGGCAGGAAAGATAACCCAGGTCCCTATATAATTAGTGCTAGACCATGTAAGATCTTAAACATGAATAATAGAAGTTTAAACTCTAATCTAGCCTTAATTGGAAGCCAATGAAGAGCAATCATATGAGGAGTTACATTGTCCCATATGGAACATCCAAAAACCATCTTGCTACAACATTCTGCAATACCTGCAGACTAAATAATTGATAGTCTGGTAAACCAATCAACACACTACTGCAATAGTCTAGTGTTGATTGGACAACACCTTGAGTCACTATTTGCAGATATTATATGTCTAACCTTATACATCTAAGTTGGCATAATTAACCATAAACTTTCTTTGAGAGTTCACCTGAGAATCAAATGTCAAATGGGAGTCTTGTTGAATCACACTGAACACCTCAGAAGGGGATATTCAGCAGCACTCAACAGACAGTGCCGCTGAATATCCCCTCTAGACTGTCATGGCATTGTCCAAGCAGCACAGAGGCAGTCCAGGAATGGTCTTGGAATTTATGTGGCACCAGTAATATTCAGTGTTAATGCACCTCTGGCTAGCCAGGCAAATAGGACTGCTTAAATAGCAGTCCTAACTTTGCCTGGCTACCTATGGGGTACAACACTGAATATTGGCTGTACCCGCATAACTTCTGGGTATTGCTGCTGAACTGGATATTCAATATCAGTGCCTGGACGTGGCCCAGCATCGAATGTCTGGATGTAAATTAACCAGCAGTGGTCAGCATTATATTAAAAAAAAAAAACACCAACTGCCACTGGCTGAATATTGGCCCATGAGACAAAAATCTCAACAGTAACAGTAATATAGGCATGCAGAAAGCAAACATAGTATCAAACTCTCAGATTTTTTATTTTTTTGCTTCAGGACTCTCCACTCCTGTGTCACTCCTCTTCATATCTTTACCCCATGAGAGCATCATTGTCAGTTCCTTATTCTTTGTAGATCCCAGGGACGTCCTCTGTGTCCCCTTATCTGGACCAGGATCCTCTCTCGTTTCTCCAGTTTCTCCATCTGCTCCATTCCTTGCTTTTTCTCCTTAGAAGTGGCAGTGGGCTGGTTTCCCATTCCACCTTTCGCCTTCAGGCAAGTGCAGAAGCTAGCCACCCTGTCACTGCTCACCATTTCTTTTCTTGTACTGATACAATGGTGGGTTAGCCAAAAACCCTTCTCCTCAATCTATGGATGATGGTGAAGGGCACATGAGCCAAAGAAAGAATTCAATCAGGGCTGGGGTCTTATGCCAATCACAGTTTCCCTCAAAAAAGGGGTCTCCTACCATTACTTCACCGGTTAGAAGAGCCCTCCTCTTGTTCTGGAAGCTCTGGGGCATTCGCCAGTCAAAGTCCAATATTTTAGTACCCATCTTTTTGGAAGCAGATTTGATAATAAGTGTGGGTCTGCCACCATAGGTGTAGTTTGCTTATTTCATTTGGGGGGTCAAGGGAGTCAGTCAGATTAGTGGTGGAAGGAGAATTTTCTCCCCTCCCCTAAAATGGGCTTACTCTCTCTCCTTCCTTCCTTCCTTCCTTCATTTCTTTCATTTTCACCTTATCCTTGTGTTTCCCTTTATCCCCCCTATACCCTTCCATTTGCCTCTCCCTCTTCTGATCATACTCCACACTCCGCACCTTTCCACATGCATTCCTCCTCTCCACCTCTCCATAATTCCCTTATCCTTCACCTTTTTTCTCCACCCCTCCCTTCTTGCTTCTCTCCTCCACACCACCGTCTTCCTCCTTTCTTCTTTTTACTTTTGGCCCTTCCCACTCTTATCTCAGCAAGTTTTCCTCCCCTCTCATCTCTCTCCTGCCCCCTTCTTCACCCTCCCTCTCCTCGTGTTTTTTTTCCATCTCTTCCCTCTGCCTTTTCTCTCTCCTTAATCTCTTTCTTTCTCATTCTTTGCCCTCTCCCCTCATGTCTCTCACTTTCCACCTTCCCAGCACACATCCCCTCTCTTTTCTTTTTTTTCTTCCTCCTCCTGGCACACTCTCTCTCATCCTCCAACCCTTCTGGCACACCCTCTCCTCCATTTCTTTCTCTCACCCCCCCTCCTTCCTGGTACTTTTCTTTAGAGGCAGCGGAACATCTTTTTATTTGGGAGGACCAAACAAGCCAAGCTCTGTCCCTGCCTTCTCCCCTCTCCCACATCATGCTGATGTTATGTAGGACACAAAATTGGTAGGGCCATAGTCCCTGTGGACCACTCCATTTCTCTGCCTATGTGCTCTCTCCCTTTCCCTCCCCCAGCCCACTCTCCTCTCTCTCTACTGCCTGAGACTAGTGAAGCAATACAAAGCCCTGCAAATGGACACTCCGAAGCTTAACATACCATACCAGCAACAAGTCCAAGAATTCAAAATCCACCAGCCCTACCTATGGTAAGTTAAGAGTACACCTTGATTGCGATAAAGAGGAAAGGCTGGACTCCTACAGATTCCTACACACTACATGTTTACAAAATCCCTCACCTCAGTAGCTCATGGAAAACATACACCATTGTCACCTAGTAAAAATAATACTACTAATCATTTCTATAGTGCTACTAGATGTACACAGTGCATATAGATACTTTCTCTGTCCCTAGAGGGCTCACAATAAAAATGTCTGTACCTGGGGCAATGGAAGGATAAGTGACTTGCCCAAGGTCACAAGGAGCTGCAGTGGGAATTGAATCCAAGTTGTCAGGATCAAAGGCTACTCCTCCACTCCATTAGGCAATAGAAACAAATACATAGTCAAAATTAAATGGAAACCCCAGACTCTGTTTACAGTAGAACACTGAAGAAAGAGAAACAGAAATGCATTTCATCCTTTACAGAGCAAAATATATGACAGAAGTCATTACAAACCTTTTTTTTTATAGTACTTTTAGTTATTTTTATATCAAGCTTTGGAATTTGATTCCAATTCAATCTCATAGTACTAAAGATTATCTTCAGTTTAGATGAGCTTTGAAAACTTTGGGCCTTGTTTACCAAGGTGCACTAGCGCTTTTAGCACATGCTAAAATTAGTGCATGCTGGCATCTACACAGTTAGCACGCACTAATGCGAAGCGCGCTCTAAAAATGCTAACATGCTTCCAACACAGCTTAGTAAACAGGTCCCCTAATTTGATAAGTATTTTGATTCATGAAAAATTCTAATTTGTGACTGAATTTATTGTAACCCGCAATGAATCCTGCTGGAAATTTGCAAGATATAAAAACTGGGAATGGAATGGAAAAAGTAATGCACATTTTCAAAGGTGGCATTTTATATTTTGTACCATTGATCATTTTATTTTTCTAGTTAGGTTTGTCCTGATCTATCTTTAGTACTTCCTCTTGTTTTTGCTTAGGTTCTTTTCCAGGATCTCACATCCATATTCTGTTTTTCACTCCTCCCATCGTCTTCCCTTCATCTCTCTCTCTCTCTCTCTCTCTCTCTCTGACACTGACCCTTCGGTTTCAGTGTTTTCTTCTCCATTTCTCCTATCTGCATTTTTATCTTTTAGCTAGATTTTATTCCTCCTTTCCCCCTCCAGCCCTATGTCTCTCCACTTCATATGCTTAAGCTTTTCCAGTCCTTCCAGTTCCACCTCTCATTCCCATCTTTCAGCCACCTTCTAATCCCCTATTTCCAACTTCTGAACTCATACCCTATCCAGCTTCATCCTCAGCCTTTCATCCTCTCACCAATCCCATTCCTTCCCTATCACTCATCCCCTTCCACCCCCAGACCTTTTCTTACATCTTGCCACCTTATCCAGGCTCCCATTCCCGTTTTACGTCCATATCCAACCTCTCTCACCTCCTTCAAAGACCTGTCATTTTCCTTTGTCTCTTACCCTCTTTCACATCCTCTACCTACTACTACTACTATTAAACATTTCTGTAGCGCTACTAGACTTACGCAGCGCTGTACAAATTAACATGAAAAGACAGTCCCTGCTCAACAGAGCTTACAATCTAAATTGGACAGACGAACAGACAGCTACCTCTATCTCTATAATAATGCCTTTGTATCGCTCCATGGTGCGACCGCACCTCGAATATTGTGTTCAATTCTGGTTAACACATCTCAAAAAAGATATAGCGGAATTAGAAAAGGTACAGAGAAAGGCAACAGAAATGATAAAGGGGATGGGACGACTTCCCAATGAGGAAAGCCTAAAGCGGCTAGGGCTCTTCAGCTTGGGGAAGAGATGGCTGATAGAGGTCTATAAAATAATGAGTGGAGTGGAACTGGTAGATGTGAATAGCTTGTTTACTCTTTCCAAAAATACTAGGACTAGGGGGCACGCAATGAAGCTAGAAAGTAAGAACATATTGTTAATACAGACATTAAAGGCCCTATTTACTAAGGTGTGCTAGAGTTTTTAGAGCGCACGAAATGCTGGAGACACCTGTCACGAAACACCTAGCATTCACCTGAGGTTAACCCTGTGGCCACCTGGTCTGTCCCCAGCACAGGTCAGGTCCACCTGCACCTGCTGCTTGTGCTCTATACTAGCACCCTCCACCCCACCGACTGGGTCTCATTTGCCTCTGGGTGAGTCTCCCACTCTTAAGGTGTTCCCCAGTGATTTCTAGGTTACTGGGGCCACACTCCCAGGTGACCCGCAGTTCCTAGAAAGCACTCACAGGCCCAAAACACAAACCACCAGGATTTTTAGTCAGTTCTGGACATCAGAGCCAATAACCAATAGGTTTATTGTCACAAGATTTGAACAGTGAACCATATAAAACAGATGGAAAATTAACAGGCAATAACAGGTAAAACAAACAGATATTAATATTAAAACTATCTAACACTTGTTCACTACCTGAAAATTGTCTGGTAAGCTTCAGGAAATTTAACTGCTCACAAGTCTGAACAGTGCCTCAGGTGTGCTGCCTAACAAACTAAAAAATTACCTCACAGCTTAGGTGGGAAAAAGAAAAAGGCATACCCCACCGATCCAACGTAAATGCCTGATCCCTGCAACACAACAAAACTAAAGTACGTAATGGACAAAACTCAACTCTTCCGATGTACGTTTCCCCAATGTGGCCACGTCACATGAACTTTATCTTACCATAACATCACATTGTATTTGTTCTCACCAGAGTCTGCAAACGCCTCTCCGGTATTATGTAAGCCACATTGAGCCTACAAATAGGTGGGAAAATGTGGGATACAAATGTAACAAATAAAAAAAACCTGTCACTTCTAGAAAAGCTTTTCAAAAAAAGACAGTCACAATCTGCTGGCCAATTAGGAGAAATACATATCATCAGTAAAATAATTAGGAGAAATACATGTCATCAGTAAAATAATACAGTCATAGGCTTAGAAGCCCACTGTTTCCTCACAACAGTCAAATTCCTATGGATGTCTCCAGCATTACCGTGCACTAAAATCGCTAGCGGGCCTATAGCGCGGCTTAGTAAAGAGGGACCTAAGAGTATGCTAAAATGTTAAAAAATGTGTTGCGGTGAGGGGGGGAAGGGAGTGGGAAGGAGGGGGAGGTGACAGTTATATCAAAGAAAAAGAAAGGCAGATTTCGACATTCAATATTATTCAAGATTAAGCCAAGATCCAATTGATACTCTTAAGATTGAAATCGGACAGTGTTTGAAGATAGCCTATGATGCTGGATATATTACTAGTAATGAGAAGGATTTTCTCACTGTAAAGAACCCAGTCATCCCCACTATCTACACTCTTCTGGAAATTCATAAATCTACTACAGACCCCCTAGGTGGCCAATTATTTCTGGGAATAGATCCATTCTGGAGTCCCTTTTGAAATTTGAGGATCTTTTTTTATGCCCATTGGTTCCTGAAGTAGAATATTTCAAGGCAGACAATTCCCACATAATTCAAATTTTTGCGGAATTTGATGGTGACCTGAATAATACTTTGCTTATTATGCTGGTTATCAATGCACTGTACACTAATTTACCTCAACTCGAAGCATTGATTATTGTCGAAGAAACACTCAAAAAGAGAACTACTTTGAGACGTATTCCCAATAATTCATTTTGACACTGGCAACCTTTGCCCTCACTCAAAACTATTTTTGCTTTCAAAATCAGTTTTTTGCACAAATCATGGGCACAGCCATGGGTTCACCCATGGCTCCAGACACTGCAAATCTTTATGTTGCCAGTTTTGAACAGAAGTTATGTAATGCAAGGTTCCACATTAGGAGTCACCTACCAGAAAAGGGATCTAGGCATCATCGTTGATGATAAGTTGAAACCCTGTGCTCAGTGTGCAGCGGCGGCTAAGAAAGCAAATAGAATGTTAGGTATTATTAGTAAAGGAATTGAAAACAAAAATGAGGACAATATAATAATACCTTTGTATCGCTCCATGGTGCGACCGCACCTCGAATATTGTGTTCAATTCTGGTTAACACATCTCAAAAAAGATATAGCGGAATTAGAAAAGGTACAGAGAAAGGCAACAGAAATGATAAAGGGGATGGGACGACTTCCCAATGAGGAAAGCCTAAAGCGGCTAGGGCTCTTCAGCTTGGGGAAGAGATGGCTGATAGAGGTCTATAAAATAATGAGTGGAGTGGAACTGGTAGATGTGAATAGCTTGTTTACTCTTTCCAAAAATACTAGGACTAGGGGGCACGCAATGAAGCTAGAAAGTAGTAAATTTAAAATGAATCAGAGAAAATATTTCTTCACTCAACATTTAATTAAACTATGGAATTCGTTGCCAGAGAATGTAGTAAAGGCAGTTGGCTTAGCGGGGTTTAAAAAGGTTTGGCTGGCTTCCTAAAGGAAAAGTCCATAGACCATTATTAAAAAGGACTTGGGGAAAATCCACTGCTTATTTCTAGAATAAGCAGCATAAAATATATTGTACTGTTTTGGGATCTTGCCAGGTATTTGTGACCTGGATTGGCCACTGTTGGAAACAGGATGCTGGGCTTGATGGACCTTTGGTCTAACCCAGTATGGAAATACTTATGTACTTATGTACTAAGGACCATGTGTTTACATCTGAGCTCAAGCTTTTTAAATACTATATTGATGACATTTTTATTCTTTGAAAAAGGTCAGAAAGACTTTTAGATCTCTTTGAATAGATCAATACGTGTGATCCAAATTTGAATTCAATACCATTTTAGATTTATTACCTCCGTATACAGAAAACCAACAGATAGGAATACCTATTTACATTTTACCATTTTCCACAACAGAGGCCTTAAGACAAACCTTCCATATTCACAATTCCTCAGGTTGAAAAGACTTTGTACTGACATGGAAGTATTTGATAAACAGGCTGCCCTTATGGTCACATGCTTTGAGAACAGAAGGTATCTGAAGGACAGCATCCTCAAGAGCCGTGACAGGGCAAAGGCTCAATGAAGGACTTCTCTGCTCATACCTAAGGCAACTAAAGCTAAGCCAGATATTTATTTATTTATTTATGATATCTACCAGCTTATTTTCGAAAGAGAAAGACGCCCATATTTCGACCCAAATTGGGAGATGGGCGTCCGTTTCCCGTGGGCGCCCAAATCGGTATAATCGAAACCCGATTTTTGGCGTCCTCAACTGCAGTCCATCACGGAGACAAACAAAGATCACTGGGGTGTGTCGGAGGCGTGGTGAAGGCGGGACTAGGGCGTGGTTATCGGCCAAGGAGAGATGGGCGTCTTTAGCTGATAATCGAAACAAGAAGGGCATTTCTGACAAGAATTTGGTCCGCTTTATTTGGACCCTTTTTTTTCAGGTCCAAATCCCAAAAAAGTGCCCCAACTGACCAGATGACCACCGGAGGGAATCGGGGATGACCTCCCCTGACTCCCCCAGTGGTCACTAACCCCCTCCCACCAAAAACTACTACTACTACTAATAAAAAAAAAACCACTTTACAAACTTTTTTGCCAGCCTGTACGCCAGCCTCAAATGCCATACCCACCTCCATGACAGCAGAATGTGTTCTATCCTCTGACAGCCTTTCCCTGGTTCTGATGTGGGTCTCGGGTGACTGTGACACCTTTTCTGTTAAGGGCACTGCAGAGTCACATCAGCAATGCATTGTGATGGGTGTAGGGTATTGGGCTCCGTGATTCCACTAGCTTGTGTTAAATGCTCACGATGTTGGTAGTTGGTAGGCTCTACTCCCATGGTGCTTTTCCCTCTGCTTACTGGGTCAGAGTGTGCCCTGTTTTGTTTCTGGTAGTCCATGAGGTAGTGGCCATTTGTGTAAGACACTTATAGATCCCTTTCATGTGTTAGCCACGTTACAGCACTTAGTTCTTACCTTGAATGTTGCTGAAAGAGGGCATTGTACACCATTCTGCCAGCTCGGACCTACTACTAATCTCAGTACCAGCGAGACTTGTTGCCAGTGGGGCACAACCTCTGATCTGCAGTTAACTGTGAGTAAAGGTGCTTATTCAAATAAAGGATGTTTTCAGCGAGATTAGTCTTCAGGTGTCAACTGCTGTGCCAAGGTTATACACCAGCAACAAGTCCTGTCCCTGAAGCACTTTTAGTGGGTACTGCAGTGCACTTCAGGCAGGCAGACCCAGGCCCACCCCCCCCCCCCCCCCCACCCGTAACACTTGTGGTGGTAAATGGGAGGCCTCTAAAACCCACTGTACCCCTTGACCCCTAAGAGCTATGGTAGTGTTGTACATTTGTCCCTCCCACGACCAAATGGCTTGGATTGGGACGATTCTGAGCTGGGCGTTTTTAGTTACCATTATTGCAAAAAAAAAAACGCCCATCTCAGAAGGGACCAAATCCATGGCATTTGGTCCGTCCAAACTGTATTTTCAAAATGAAAGATGGACGCCCATCTTTTTCGATAATACAGTCTGTCCCTTTTTCGGACATAGACGCCCATGGAGATGGGCGTTCGCATTCGATTATGCCCCTCCAAGTATCCCACATTAGCCCAAGAAGAGCTCAGGTTCAATGTGGCTTACATTACAAACATCAGTAGAATGGTATACATTTTGAAAAGTATCAATTCTTATAATATATCATCTAATACTAGGTTGAAATGAGCTATTTCAACATAAGTAACAATAATCCTGAAATACACACTTCTATACTGAGAATCGATAGAATAATAAAAGCAATTAAGTTGACAATTTCAATATAAAATTGATAAATAAGGAGACTCAACTAGAATGACAGTGAGTAAATCTATAATAAGTAATATTACATAGGTAATCTTTAATTATTGAGTGATCAAGTAAAGATCTGATTATCCAAGAGATAGGAAGTAATTAAAAGAGATAGAATATGATATAGAAGGATCAAACATTGTTCAGTTAAAAATTAGTTCTTTGCTTTATTAAAGGTTGAACCAAAAAAAATGAGTTTTCATTAAGTTTTGAAACATCATGTACTTGTTTGTGTATATCATTTGTTTAGGAAGAGAATTCCAAGTTTTGGTGCCTTGATATGAGAAGTTAGCAGTATGAATTGTTTTGTAGGTTACATTCTTGCAGCTAGGGAAATGTAAGTTGAGATATTCCCTGGATGATGAAATAGCGTATGTGGTGATAATTCAATGAGATCATTCATATAGGATGGTGATATGCCATTCAGAATTTGATGATTAAATGCACATAGCTTGAATGATATTCTATTCTTTATATATATCATTTGTATGCTTTGCTTCTCTAAATAGAGATGTATCCAGAAGATTATTCTCAAAAACTGGCACATTTTGGAGAGAAATGAGTGTTTCAGAGGAAAGAAAAAAGTTGCTACTTTTTCTTGCAACAGAAACCTTAAGAAATAGTTGATTCACTTGGCTCTGCCAGATTGGGTCTAGAGGAATAAGACTTTACTGAGTCATTCACCTTGTGGCACATGCTCAGTCTGCAGACACAGTATGCCTCTGCCTGTATTTTTCCATCTAACCACTGACCATACTGTTAAATTGAAACATACCAGCAATTGCGACATCTTTCTATGTTATTATGTGCCCGTGTAAACTTTTGTACATTGAATAAACTAAGAGAATGGTCAAGACTAGATTGATCGAGCACAGGAGCTGTATTCACGCAATATTCAGTCAGCCCCATTGGTTGAACAGTGGTATTCCATAGACCAGTGGTTCCCAAACCTAGTCCTGGAGGCACCCCAGCCAGTCAGGTTTTCAGGATATCCACAATGAATATTCATGAGAGAGATTTGCATGCACTGTCTCCACTACATGGAAATCTCTCTCATAAATACTCATTGTGGATATCCTGAAAACCTGACTGATTGGGGTGCCTCCTGCTGCCATAGACCATACACTCGATGATTTGCAGTTCTTTGTTCTGAAAAAAGTCCAACTGTGATTGTGAGGGGGAAAGGGAATGGGACTTGATATACTGCATTTCTGTGCTTACAATCAAAGTAGTTTACATACTATATACAGGTACTTATTTTGTACCTAGGGCAATGGAGGGTTAAGTGACTGCCCACAGTAACAAGGAGCTACAGTGGGAATCGAACCCAATTCCCCAGGATCAAAGTCCACTGCACTAACCACTAGGCTCAAAACCACTAGATTCTGTTCTCTTTAGGGAAGAACAATGTTACATTTTTGAATTCAACATAGTCGTACCTAATGGACTCAATTAAAAAATTGATCTACATCCCTTTTTGTAGTTTATTTGAGTTAGGATTTCCAGTCCTTTTTGGATTCAGTTTATATCAATTGCACGGCTTCACTTTCTTTTGACCCTTCTCCTTTCCTCTATTTTTGTTAACCCGTTTAATCAGAGAAAGCATATCCTCAAACACAACACTATTTGTAAATCTAGTTATGTGGTGTATTACTTAAGATATCCTTGTAACAAGCTCTATGTGGGCCAGACCACCAGAACATTATCAATACGACTGGGAGAACACAAGAGCTCGACTAATACGGAAAGGATCGGGCTACCATTAGTGACACATTGCAATAGATACCAGCTCGCTTTTGAGGATTTGCAGTGCATGGTACTCCAAACAATTCGTATCACAAGTCGGGGAGGAGATTATCAAAGATTTCTTTACAACAGGAACAAAAATGGATCTTTAGATTGTGCTCCCTAAACCCCATTGGTTTAAATACTCGAGTTGAATGGTGTCATTTCTTCTAGGTCTCTGATAGGTGAATTCACTGACAGCGTCTGACGTCACTAGAGCTATATTACATACATCAGTGGCCGTTAGTCAGATGACAAGAAGAGCATTGGGAAGCCGTGCTGTTCATTCTCCCAGTACTGTGTCTAGTGCACTAAACCAGTCTTAAAATATATATTATACTCGATAATGCCCGGTTTTAGCTGACAGAATGTTTCTTTCCACGGTGTGATACCGAGACCCTGAAGCAGCCTTGCGAAATGCTGGCCATCGTCGGCTCGGCACATGAGTTGAAGAGAGTACAGCACAGCACTATTTTGGGCAACGCGGTCCAAGAGCACCACCATGAAAGATAAGTGATGGTGCCAATAGAGCCATTGTATATTTGAAAGAGTAATATATACAATTTAATAGTTGACTTGAGACTTGCTACATCTGCAGAAAAAATTTACATCAGAAGGTTTTGTTCGATGATGAAGCAGGATCTTTTGATCCGTTCTTTCTAGCTCTAACAGATTTATCAAGATCTGTGAGCTCTTTGAGGCCTTTTTCCTGTTAAGTATAATACTGTTCTGTATACAGTTTAAACCACTGTCATTTCGTGGCAGTGGATTCTTCTGTCACTTTGTTGGGTACACTGGATGCAAGTCTTTATCTGCCAACATTTAGTATGTGTTTCTTTTACTTATTTGATTATTTTATTTGGTTTAAATATAATGTATTGATTTATTTGGTATATGGAATATTTGCATATTTCTTTCAGGCTTGTATTTCTAATACCCAAATGAAGTAAAACATGTTGGGTGTTATGTAATCATCCTATTGACAATAAAGACTTTTTTTTCACACAGAACTCTTTGGTTCTGTTTTTTTTGTATTTTTAGCACACGCTATTTTTTGTATCCTTTTTGTGTGATAAACCTGACTTCCCCACCAACTCCACTATCTACAATGAATATGAATGAGACGAATTTGCATGTACTACCTCCATTGTATGCAAATCCATCTCATGCATACAATGTATCTCATTCTGGGTCTCCTGAAAACTTGACTGTCTAAGTGTGTCTTGAGGACTGGGTTGAGAACTGCTGCCTTAGGTGCCTACCAGGAACCTTTGGGCACATGTTTGCAGGCACACCAAGTTATAAATTTGCCCCTTAAAGCTAATGCTGTAGAATACATAAAGCATGCATATACATACACACAGAGTATCCAAATATTTGGACTTCTACATATAAGACAGCAAGGGGAAAATTTTCAAGGTGGGCTACTGTTAAGGTGTGATATTTCACCACTAACTTACTACTACTACTGCTACTACTTTCTGCTTAAGCACAAGTCCCATCTTATGTAACAAGACCCAGTTACTAATAACTGAAGTTAACAGTAAAACAGCATGTCTTTAACGGTAGTACACGTTGATAATTTCCCTCCCAAGGGGGGAAGTTATCAAACTGCATTAGGGAAATAACCCATGTTATTTGCCCCTTAACATAGCATAAAGGGCACTAACGTAGGTTGCTTTGTACTAAATAGTGCTACATGTCACCATGAGGTACATAATAATGATATGCAAAACATGCAAACTTAAAGCAGCTAATTTACTATGTAAATACTAGACCACAGCCAAAAGCTGGTGTTATTTTACTTCCTGGTAGCATTGGGTCGCCTAGCCATGGCCCAATGCTGCTGGGCCTTTTCTTAAAGGGACTGGAAAAGATAGCTAGAGTGCACCTAGGCCATAAGCCCCTCCTAGGGCTTCCCAAATCAAGCCCCTTCCCAAAAGTTAAACCCCTAACTGGCCTCCCAAAACCTGAAGTGAAACCCGCATTGCTAAGGCCCCCTGGAAGTCTCCCCTCCCCCATCACAAGCCCCACTCAAAGCATCAAACCCACCCTCCTGGACTGCACTGTCTGATCAGCTTTGCCATTGTAGTAACATCTCGCAGTTAAACTCCTGAAGATGTAACTTTTTGTGACTGTATTTTTCTGATTGCACATAGACTTATTTTCCACCAGTGATTCCATAGTAATATGAGGTTAATATTAGTAGAATGTATACATTTTTCTAATGAATTGTATCTTGTTTTAATTATGTGTATTTTTATGGAAACCACCTAGCGTATAGGTGGTATACAATTTTTTTAAATCAATCAATCAATCAATCTAGCCTTGGTTTATAGCGGTTTGGATAAGAATAATCCCCATTTGCTCCTGTCCTCACCAAAACCATCATCCAAAATGGTGCCACCAACCGCTAGTGGTAGTCTCACACTCTTATATAGAAACCTAACCCCCTAGTGGTAGTACCACAAGACTATCACTAGGGGTTACCAGCACCATTTTGGAAGATGATACTGGCAAGGGCAGGAACGATTGGATATCACTACTACGAACCACTAGATATCAGGGATTCTATAGCAGTAGGCCCGGGGATGCCTTTGGGACGTGCTTGGGGAGCTTCCAGTGGCGCTTTAATGATGGGAAGGGCCTTCAAGTTGGGAGGTTTGGAATTTCATTTTTGGGGGTGGGGTTTGATTGGGGGGCCCTAGAGAGGCTTACAGCTTGCAGGGACACTCTAACCACTTCTTTAAATTAGATGCTGACCCCTTTAAGAGGTGGCCTAGCAGCATCGGAACACAGCTTTGCAGCCTGATGCTGCCAGGATAGTTGAATAATGCTGCTTGCAAGGTGGCTTGCAAGCAGAATTATTCACTTACCACAGCATTACAACTGAAGCTGCTGACAGTACACCAGGCTGAGAGAGACATGTCACAGCAAAGCCCTTGGCATTCCTCCCCCCTCCCTCAGGCAAGGACATGGAAATAGCCTTGTGACTGAGCGCAGCAACAGTAGAAGGCATGGACTAGCTCAAAACAACAGGTGCGACCCTAGAAAAGGCAAAGAACAAGAGAATAGGAACTGCCACAATAATTTGTAGATTATTGGGTTGCCCGAGGCTCTTTCAGATATGGACCTTTACAATATATTTTTTTCGGAATGGCCACCGAACCAACTTGGTCTCCATGACGTGGAAATGGCATACCGACGTGAAAGGACTGGTACACAATGGGATAGTAATTCATGGCCTAGGCCAGCAATAGCACGTTATCTGAACTGGTTTGAAAAAAAAAACAGATTTTAAAAGCCTATCTTAAAGCCGGCAAACTGGAATAAGAGGGCAAGGCTCTCATGCTCTTCAATGACTAGTCTGCTCGTGTAGCAGAGCGATGTAAGGAACTGGCACCGTACTGCTTGGAACTTCATTGACAAGGAGTTAAATTCGCGCTGGTTGATCCAGCTAGACTGAGAGTTTGGCACATGGCAAAAACTGTTACACTACTCACTAAAACAGATGCTCGGGCCTTTGTGGATGGCCTTAATGTTTCTCAGAATTAAAACCCTATCTTAATGTACGTGGGATTGGTACAACATATAGATACCATTTGTTTATCTTGGAGAGTATCATGCTGCAATCAGTCTGGAAGTCCTTCATGGTTTCTTGGTTATCATCGTGTTGCCAAATACTGGTTTTGAGGGGCATGCAAATGGTAACTAAGGAATCTTCAGTTATTGACTAGTTTACTGAAGAAGAGACCTTCTGCCTGTCCACTCCATATCCAGGCGTGTGCAGATCCTTCTGAGGGAGGCCTGTGTTTGACTTGGAGGGAGCATTTTGATATCCACCTGTTTAGACTGAGGCTTCTCGGGAGCAATGAGGGGAATTGCTTATGTGGATGCTGCCTTGGGTAGACTACAGATTATGCTGGGGAATTCCTTTGATACAGCCTTATTTTCCTTTCCTTTTCCAGTTAATTTTTTCCAATGCCCCATGATTAGCAGATAGGCTCCATGCATATGTAAGAGTATAGTGACTTGCTGTTACCAGAACACTGTTGAGGTTCTTACTCTGTATTTGGAGGAAGAGGGGGGAAGCAGGAGGCAACTGCCTTCTGATTTTTGTACTTAAGTTTTCATACTTGGGATATATCTGTGGGAGGGGATGTCATGGGGGTTCCACCCCTTAGTGGTAAAGGTTGGGAGGTAACCTTTGGATGAGGGATTGGTTGTGAGGGGGAAGAAATGAGGAGAGGATAGAGGGTGGGGGAAGACAGACTTTATGGTTGGAATGTGTGTATGCATGGGTGAGTGGTGTGCTTATGAGTCTTCATTTATTGAGTAATCAGGGTCCATTCTGATTGCTGAGGTCTGAGGGGTTAAGCTGGGAGGCCCTTTGGACCTATGTTAAAATATATGCTTAGATTTCACTTACCCATAAATGGCTCCATTATGGTTAACTTGAGGTTGAGAACCCTTAATGTTGATGGCATTCATTTGCCCATTAAGAGGAAAAAAGATGTTGTCTACACTGCATCAAGACAAAGTGGATACTGCATTCCTACAGGCCTCAAGGTATATGAGGAGTCACCTAGTCTGCTAAAAGCAAAACAACTTGGACAATAACAACATATATTGTTATCAGCATGGATGTCATTGCAGGGACTTCAGGTCATCATGTTCCAGCACACTATTTTGTTTTTATTTCTCCCCAGTCTCACTTGCACACCTCCCTCCAAACCTCGCTGTTCTCTTTAATTTGAATGTTGTTCAAGCTCACCCTGAATGAGGAGTTCGTCCCACACCAAAGACATAAATAGCACTGGTTGAATTCTTTCAAACAGCTTCGGCAGAGCCTGCCTGCCTCAGTGAGCACTGTGGTCGAAGAGGGGAGGGCAGGAGAGAGAGGAGAATCACAGCTTCAGGTAAAACATTTTGCAATTGAGCTGACCTCAGGAAACGGTAGGCGCCCTCCAGAGGTCAGCGCCCCCCTGCGGTGCTTACTTCGCTTACCGTGTTAGCACGGCCCTAGGCACTTGCGTTGCTGTGCTCTAGAGAATCACTTCTGTATGTCACCTATTTGTCACATCATGTCACTCTCTGATGCAGTCCTGACCCACACATTGTACATTATTTTTGTTTAGCCTACACACATACATATATTTGAAATCATGTTTTCTTTTTTACCTAATTATGCATATGCACTACTAATTTTAAGGTACCTATTATTTTAACACTCACATTTTTAGAGTAATTTGCACTAACCCGTCTGTCAAGTATTTCCAAGTGTTACACATGTGTTTAAATACCCTAAATCCCCCTTGCAGGAACAAAGTAAGAAGTGTGCCTTGGTAGCGTGTTGTTTTAAAAGGTGTCATACCATTTTTAGTGCTCTTCTTTGAACCTTTTCTAATTTCGCTATATCTTTTTTAGATATGGGCGATCAGAACTGAACGCAATACTCAAGGTACAGACACACCATGGAGAGATACAGAGGCATTATAGTATTTTCGGCCTTCTTCACCATCCCTTTCCTAATAATTCCTAGCATCCTGTTTGCTTTTTTGGCTGCCACCACACACTGAACAGAACATTTCAGCGTATTATATACAACTACAACTAGATCTTTTTCATGAGTGTTGACCCCCAAGGTGGACCTTAGCATCAGGTAACAATGATTCAGATTATTGTTTCCCATTTGTCCACATTAAATTTCATCTGCCATTTGGTTGCCCAATCTTCGTCTTCCTGCAATATTTCACAGTCTGCACATGTTTTAACAACCTTGAATAGTTTTGTATCATCAGCAAATTTAATCACCTCACTCGTCTTCTATATCATTTATAAATATGTTAAATAGCACCGGTCTCAGTACAGAACCCTGAGGCACTCCACTGTTCACATTCCTCAATTGAGAGAAATGACCATTTAACCACACTCTCTGTTTTCTGTCCAATAACCAATTCCTAATCCACACCAGAACCTTGCTTCCTATCCCATGACACTAACTTTCTCAGGATTCTCTCATGAGGAACTTTACCAAAAGCTTTCTGAAAATCTAGATACATTTATATAAGTACATAAATATTGCCATACTGGGACAGACCGAAGGTCCATCAAGCCCAGCTGTTTCCAACAGTGGCCAATCCAGGTCACAAGTACCTGGAAAGACCCCAAAACACTACATCAATGGGATCACCTTTATCCACATATTTATTCAAGCCTTCAAAGAAATGACACAAATTGGTGAGGCAAGAATTCCCTTGGCTGAACCCATGTTGACTCTGTCCCATTAAACCATGTTTGTCTACGTGTTCCGTAATTTTATTCTTTATAATAGTTTCTACTATTTTACCCGGCACTGACATCAGACTTAGCAGCCTGTAATTTCCTGGAACACCCCTAGAACCCTTTTTAAAAATCGGCGTTGCATTTACCACCCTCCAATCTTCAGGTACTACAGACGATTTTAACAACAGGTTACATATTACTAACAGCAGATCAGTAGTTTCATGCTTGAGTTCTTCGAGTGTCTTTGGATGTATGCCATCCGGTCCAGGTGATTTACTAATCTTTAAATTGATAATTTGGCTCAGTACATCTTTCAGATTCACCAAAATTTCTTTCAATTCCTCTGCATCATGATCCTTGAAAACCATTTCCGGTACAGGCAAATCTCTTACATCTTCTTTCATAAAGACAGAAGCAAAGAATTCATTCAGTTTCTCCGCTATGACCTTGTCTTCCCTGATCGCCCCTTTTACTCCTTCATAATCTAACGGTCCCACGGTTTCCCTCTCAGGCTTTCTGCTTCTGATGTACCTGGAAAAGTTGTTACTGTGAGTTTTAGCCTCTGCGGCAAGTTTCTTTTCATACTCTCTTTTAGCCTTCTTTATTAATGCTTTCCATCTGACTTGCCAGTGCTTATATTGCTTCTTATTTTCTTCATTTGGGTGCTTTTTCCATTCTTTGAAGGACAATCTTTAGGCTGTAATAGCCTCTTTTACTTCACCTTTTAACCATGTTGGCTGTCATTTTCTCTTCTTTCTACCTTTGCAAACACATGGAATACACCTGGACTGTGCTTCCAATATGGTATTTTTTAATAAAATCCATGCCTGATGTGGAGGGGTATAATCAAACGGGGCACCCAAGTTTTCCTGAGGGTGTCCTTGCAGGACATCCTCAGGAAGGGGTGGGGAAACCCGTGTTATCAAAATAAGATGGGCGTCCATCTTTCGTTTCGATAATACGGTCGGGGACGCCCAAATCTTAACATTTAGGTTGACCTTAGAGATGGTCGTCCCCGGTTTTCAGTGATAATGGAAACCGAGGACGCCCATCTCAGAAACGACCAAATCCAAGCCATTTGGTCATGGGAGGAGCCAGCATTCGTAGTGCACTGGTCCCCCTCACATGCCAAGACACCACCCGGGCACCATAGGGGGCACTGCAGTGGACTTTACAAATTGCTCCCAGGTGCATAGCTCCCTTACCTTGGGTGCTGAGCCCCCCAAAACCCACTCCCCACAACTGTACAACACTACCATAGCCCTAAGGGGTGAAGGGGGGCACATAGAAGTGGGTACAGTGGGTTTATGGGGTTTTGAAGGGCTCCCATTTACCACCACAAGTGTAACAGGTAGGGGGGGATGGGCCTGGGTCCGCCTGCCTGAAGTGCACTACAGTACCCACTAAAACTGCTCCAGGGACCTGCATACTGCTGTCAGGGAGCTGGGTATGACATTTGAGACTGGCAAAAAATATTTTTAAAGTTTTATTTTTAGGGTGGGAGGGGGTTAGTGACCACTGGGAGAGTAAAGGGAGGTCATCCCCAATTCCCTCCGGTGGTCATCTGGTTAGTTCGGGCACCTTTTTGAAGCTTGGTCACAAGAAAAAATGGACCAAGTAAAGTCGGCCAAGTGCTCGTCAGGGACGCCCTTCTTTTTTCCATTATCGGCTGAGGACGCCCATGTGTTAAGTACGCTCCAGTCCCGCCTTTGCTATGCTTCCAACACGCCCCCGGGAACTTTGGTCGTCCCCGCAACGGGAAGCAGTTGAGGATGCCCAAAATCGGCTTTCGATTATGCCGATTTGGGCGACCCTGGGAGAAGGATGCTCATCTGCCGATTTGTGTCGAAAGATGGGCGCCCTTCTCTTTCGAAAATAAGTCTGTTAGTGTCCTAACCTTAGCAGCCAATCCTTTTTCTTTTTAACCATTTTCCTCATTTTATTATAGTCACCCTTTCTAAAATTAAATGCAGTTTCAGTAAATTTCATTTGTGGGTTCATCCCAGATAGTAGCTCAAACTTGATCATGTTATGATCACTGTTTCCCAGGGAACCCAACATCGCCACCTCTTGCGCTAAGCCCCGCACGCCACCAAGGACCTGATCCAAAATGGTTCCCCCTCTCGTCGGTTCCTGGACCAGTTGCTCCAAGAAGCAGTCATTTATTACATCTAGAAATTTTATCTACCTGGCACTCCCTGATGTAACATTTATCCAGTCAATATTGGGGAAACTGAAATCACCCATTATTATAGTGTTGCCCAATTTACCAGCTTTCCTAATCTCTGTAAACATTTCTTCATCTGTCTGTTCGTTCTGTCCTGGCAAACAGTAGTACAGCCCTACAAAAATACTCTTTCCCTTCACACATGGAATTTCTATCCATAAGGATTCCACGCTGCTGTTTCATGTGGAATGTTTATTTTATTTGACTCAATTCCTTCTTTAACATATAGCGCAACCCCCCCCCCTCCAATTTGATCCTATCATTGTGATACAATTTGTACCCTGTTAACACAGTGTTCCATCGATTGTCCTCTTTCCACCAAGTTTCTGAGATACCTATTATATCTACCTCATCATTTAGTGCTATATACTCTCCCATCTTATTTTTAGGCTTCAATCTCTATATACAGGCACTTCAAATTGAGCTTTTTCTTTTGATCTACAAGCTGCTTAGAAGTTATCCTGCTCTCTCATTTAGTACACCTGGCTTACGTTTAGCATTGATGAACCTCTCTACTGAGATTTCCTAAATGCCCTGTTTC
This sequence comes from Microcaecilia unicolor, assembly GCF_901765095.1. NCBI lineage: Eukaryota > Metazoa > Chordata > Amphibia > Gymnophiona > Siphonopidae > Microcaecilia > Microcaecilia unicolor. The sequence goes on from NC_044033.1 coordinate 376,897,557, forward strand.
AATAGTATCCTTCAAGTATACTCCGCACCAAACCATGCGCTCCTGGGCGACTGTTTGCTCCCCCTCCCCATTCTAGTTTAAAAGGCGTATCATTTTAAAAATTTAGCGCCAGCAGCCTGGTTCCATCCTGGTTAAGATGGAGCCCAGAACAGTCTCCCCCTTTCCCAGAATGTGGCCCAGTTCCTAACAAATCTGAGTCCCTCATCCCTGCACCATCATCTCAACCACGCATTGAGACTTTGGAGCTCTGCCTGCCTTTTGGGTCCTGAGCGTGGAATAGGCAGCATCTCTGAAAATGCTATCCTGGAGGATCTGGACTTCAGCTTTCTACCAAAGAGCCTAAATTTGGCTTCCAGAACCTTCCTCCCACATTCTCCTATATCATTGGTACCCACATGTACCCACACGAGCATCATTTTAGATTATTGATTCAGAGTCTGAGTCTAGCTCAATTGGACTATTATAATGTAGGTATTTCCGTAAAACTGAGGAATCGATTAAAACTGTTGCAGAATACAGCAGCTCGCATGATATTTGGATTGACTAAATTTGATCACGTGTCTCCACCATTAGGAGTTACGTTGGCTTCCTCTGCAGGCACAAATATACTTTAAATCTTGCTGTATGATTTTCAAGATCTAGCATGGTTTGATACCATTGCAAGTTATTGATCTAGTATCCTGTTTCTAAAAGTGGCCAATCCAAATCATAAGTACCTGACAGTGAGGCAGCATGGGCAGAGAAAAATCATATTTGTTAATTCTAACTTTGGTTCAGTTCTGAAAGTTGAAGAATGCCATCTGGTTTAGATTATTTAGAAGTCTAACTTTTGCTAGACTAAGAGGTTAGAAAGGTCAGAGAGAAATGAAACTTTCACTGTCCCTTTTTGGGGTTAATGTTAGTTCAAAGGTATTATTTACCACATCTGTATACCATTATCAGTAAGGCATACTGGACGGCTTTGTAGGCAGATTAAAGGATTAGTTTAAAGTGCTTAGAAGAAAATAGTTAGATTTTAGAAGTTCTTAATATGTAGATTTTGTGTTATAAGGAATTCTGATTTCTGTTTATTTTAGAATATGTTTTATTCTGTGTAATTAATAAGTTCTATTTCTATGTAGAATATCTTTTCAATTCAGTGTTACATCAGTGTCTGACTTTCAAGTAAGACTGCAGTTGAAAAGGTCATTATCTGGTTTGAATTATCCACAGTCCTAGCGAGTTCTGTGAAGGAAGCTAATAGGTGAAAGAGGTCAGGAAAAGTCAACTTACTTCCTTGATGGATTATAGCAAAATGTAGGACTGTATGCCATTAAGTAAGACTGGCCCCTTAGCCCCTAAATGAACCCAGTTTAAGCTATGACTGGGATTATGTGAATAATAATAAAATGCAAGAGATAGGTGCCCCATTGTCTAGTGTGAGAGGCCCCAGGTCATAGGTTAGTTTGGGAAATATCTCAAACCTATGTAACTGATATTTTTGAATATATGTGTAGAGATGATTGGTTCAGACAGGGTAATCAATCTATTCTTTACCATCTGGAAAGTAAGGGGGGCTAGAGGGGTTTAAAACTGTATATAACTGAGAGCAGAAGCAGTTTACGTCAGAAGAGAGCTGAAGAGGACAGACAGAAGCCACAAGACACAGAGAGCTGAAGAGGACAGACAGAAGCCACAAGACACAGAGAGCTGAGAAAGAGAAGAAGAGACTTAGTGCTGATGTTCTACTTTAATGCTGGCAAATAAAGAAGATTTCTCTCTCATTCTGGTGTGTGCTGTTTGACTCCTGAAGTACCACAGATTCTGCTAACAATAGTGGTAATTCCTGCAACAACAGGATCCCAAAAGGAATAGGGAATGGTCAAAAGATAAAAAGGTCTTTGGATTATGGAAGTGTTCAGTACGTCATATGATAGAGAATGATGCGATAAGCAAGCATCAGAAAGAAATTCTAAACATAGCTTTAACTATCTAAAAAAGTTGATAGAAACAAGAAGCACTAAGAATAAAACAGCAAAGAGAAATGAGACAAATAATGGATTGTGAGAAAGCATATTACAAGATTAAGAACAGGGAGAAATCATAGAAATAAATGTAGAGACCTCTAAAGTTCTGCTTTATGTAGATGGCAGACACCTCTTGTAGCTCTACTGAAATATTGTACTGTGACCTGTGCATAACCCTGCAGTTTCCAGAATAAGGGGAGGGCTCTCCTCACCAATGGTATAATGATAGGAGGAAGTTAAAAACTTCAAAATGCTTGGCTAACAGACTAAATACAAACTTCCCAAAACCCAATAGTCTGTTTTGTTTTGTTTTTTACAGCATACTTCCTAAACTGCAATTACTAATACAAAAACAAATACAATATTATTCTATAAAGGGGAAAGACTTCAGTATGGTAATGCTGCCCTCCTTGTGCACATGCAATTACAATTTAAACCATCATTAGTCCCAAAAAACCCCTCCATCCTACATTTATTAAATTTTCAAAACTGTTTTCAATTTTATTTCATCGTTCTGAAAGACAGTTTCACTAACCCCATGCACCTGTTATTTTGTCAGATGCCGAGCCAGTAGAGACTAGAATGTGTCAGGTGCATGGAGTTAGTGAAACCGTATTTCAGAACAATGAAATCAGGTCAGCTGGCATTCACATAGATGCATTGGCAGCTCCTGAAGAAGCTAAGATTGATGACACGGAGAAGCTCCGTAAAGTATGAGTGTGTGCTAGATACCTGAATGTATTTCAGAATATTTAACTGTATGGCTAAATTGCTGACTGCATAGTTGAATCACTGATTGCATAGCGGCATGAGGATGAACAACAAGGACTCAAGATTATGACCCTTAGTTTAAGAAAAGTGATCCTTCTGATAACAAGAGACATTTATAGTAAATAATATAAGAAAAATATTCATAAAAAAATTAAAATTTAATAAATGGAGGGGGTTTTTGACTAATGATAGTTTAATTAGTAGCTGCATATGCACAAAGAGGGCGGCACTCCATACTGAAGTCTTTCCCCCTTTATAGAATAATATTGTATATGTTTTTGTAGTAGTAACTGCAGATTAGGAAGTATGCTGTAAAAAACGACTATTGGATAATGGTAGGAGGAAACCACTTTTAGAGGAAAACTTGGATTGGTAGAAAACCCCAGCCCCATATCAAATCCTTGTATTTGGTTTCTGGTTCCCTGGCAATTGCACTACTCTGTAAGAGGACCAAGGTATTTGGCTAACCCAGTCATTATACCAGAAGGCGCATAGAAGTAAAAGTAGAAGTGACATGGGTTGCTTAGGCTTCTGCACCTCTCTGACTAATTGCACTGGCGCACCACTGCTTCAAATAGGAAATAATGGAGTTAAGCTGCTCTGGAATACAAGGACCCCATTGATATCCCCTGAATGTGAGCATGGAGGGCCAGGTAGCCCGAAGAAACTGTATATAGCGAATGCTACATACCTGTAGAAGGTATTCTCCGAGGACAGCAGGCTGATTGTTCTCACTGATGGGTGACGTCCACGGCAGCCCCTCCAATCGGAATCTTCACTAGCAAAGTCCTTTGCTAGCCCTCGCGCCCGCGCGCACCGCGCATGCGCGGCCGTCTTCCCGCCCGAAACCGGCTCGAGCCGGCCAGTCTCATATGTAGCAATACAAAGAGAAGGGAAGACACAACTCCAAAGGGGAGGCGGGCGGGTTTGTGAGAACAATCAGCCTGCTGTCCTCGGAGAATACCTTCTACAGGTATGTAGCATTCGCTTTCTCCGAGGACAAGCAGGCTGCTTGTTCTCACTGATGGGGTATCCCTAGCCCCCAGGCTCACTCAAAACAACAACCATGGTCAATTGGGCCTCGCAACGGCGAGGACATAACTGAGATTGACCTAAAAAATTTACCAACTAACTGAGAGTGCAGCCTGGAACAGAACAAACAGGGCCCTCGGGGGGTGGAGTTGGATCCTAAAGCCCAAACAGGTTCTGAAGAACTGACTGCCCGAACCGACTGTCGCGTCGGGTATCCTGCTGCAGGCAGTAATGAGATGTGAATGTGTGGACAGATGACCACGTCGCAGCTTTGCAAATTTCTTCAATGGAGGCTGACTTCAAGTGGGCTACCGACGCAGCCATGGCTCTAACATTATGAGCCGTGACATGACCCTCAAGAGCCAGCCCCGCCTGGGCGTAAGTGAAGGAAATGCAATCTGCTAGCCAATTGGATATGGTGCGTTTCCCCACAGCCACTCCCCTCCTATTGGGATCAAAAGAAACAAACAATTGGGCGGACTGTCTGTTGGGCTGTGTCCGCTCCAGATAGAAGGCCAATGCTCTCTTGCAGTCCAATGTGTGCAGCTGACGTTCAGCAGGGCAGGAATGAGGACGGGGAAAAAATGTTGGCAAGACAGTTGACTGGTTCAGATGGAACTCCGACACGACCTTTGGCAAGAACTTAGGGTGAGTGCGGAGGACTACTCTGTTATGATGAAATTTGGTGTAAGGGGCCTGGGCTACCAGGGCCTGAAGCTCACTGACTCTACGAGCTGAAGTAACTGCCACCAAGAAAATGACCTTCCAGGTCAAGTACTTCAGATGGCAGGAATTCAGTGGCTCAAAAGGAGGTTTCATCAGCTGGGTGAGAACGACATTGAGATCCCATGACACTGTAGGAGGCTTGACAGGGGGCTTTGACAAAAGCAAACCTCTCATGAAGCGAACAACTAAAGGCTGTCCCGAGATCGGCTTACCTTCCACATGGTAATGGTATGCACTGATTGCACTAAGGTGAACCCTTACAGAGTTGGTCTTGAGGCCAGACTCAGACAAGTGCAGAAGGTATTCAAGCAGGGTCTGTGTAGGACAAGAGCGAAGATCTAGGGCCTTGCTGTCACACCAGACGGCAAACCTCCTCCATAGAAAGAAGTAACTCCTCTTAGTGGAATCTTTCCTGGAAGCAAGCAAGATGCGGGAGACACCCTCTGACAGACCCAAAGAGGCAAAGTCTACGCTCTCAACATCCAGGCCGTGAGAGCCAGGGACCGGAGGCTGGGATGCAGAAGAGCCCCTTCGTCCTGCGTGATGAGGGTCGGAAAACACTCCAATCTCCACGGTTCTTCGGAGGATAACTCCAGAAGAAGAGGGAACCAGATCTGACGCGGCCAAAAAGGAGCAATCAGAATCATGGTGCCTCGGTCTTGCTTGAGTTTCAGCAAAGTCTTCCCCACCAGAGGAATGGGAGGATAAGCATACAGCAGACCCTCCCCCCAATTCAGGAGGAAGACATCCGATGCCAGTCTGCCGTGGGCCTGAAGCCTGGAACAGAACTGAGGGACTTTGTAGTTGGCTCGAGATGCGAAGAGATCCACCAAGGGGGTGCCCCACGCTTGGAAGATCTGGCGCACCACTCGGGAGTTGAGCGACCACTCGTGAGGTTGCATAATCCTGCTCAATCTGTCGGCCAGACTGTTGTTTACGCCTGCCAGATATGTGGCTTGGAGCACCATGCCGTGACGGCGAGCCCAGAGCCACATGCTGACGGCTTCCTGACACAGGGGGCGAGATCCGGTGCCCCCCTGCTTGTTGACGTAGTACATGGCAACCTGGTTGTCTGTCTGAATTTGGATAATTTGGTGGGACAGCCGATCCCTGAAAGCCTTCAGAGCGTTCCAGATCGCTCGCAACTCCAGAAGATTGATCTGTAGATCGCGTTCCTGGAGGGACCAGCTTCCTTGGGTGTGAAGCCCATCGACATGAGCTCCCCATCCCAGGAGAGACGCATCCGTGGTCAGCACTTTTTGTGGCTGAGGAATTTGGAAAGGACGTCCCAGAGTCAAATTGGACCAAATCGTCCACCAATACAGGGATGCGAGAAAACTCGTGGACAGGTGGATCACGTCTTCTAGATCCCCAGCAGCTTGAAACCACTGGGAAGCTAGGGTCCATTGAGCAGATCTCATGTGAAGGCGGGCCATGGGAGTCACATGAACTGTGGAGGCCATGTGGCCCAGCAATCTCAACATCTGCCGAGCTGTGATCTGCTGCGACGCTCGTACCCGCGAGACGAGGGACAACAAGTTGCTGGCCCTCGCCTCTGGGAGGTAGGCGCGAGCCGTCTGAGAATCCAGCACAGCTCCTATGAACTCAAGTTTCTGCACTGGGAGGAGATGGGACTTTGGGTAATTTATCACAAACCCCAGTAGCTCCAGGAGGCGAATAGTCATCTGCATGAACTGCAGGGCTCCTGCCTCGGATGTGTTCTTCACCAGCCAATCGTCGAGATATGGGAACACGTGCACCCCCAGCCTGCGAAGTGCCGCTGCTACTACAGCCAAGCACTTTGTGAACACCCTGGGCGCAGAGGCGAGCCCAAAGGGTAGCACACAGTACTGGAAGTGACGTGTGCCCAGCTGAAATCGCAGATACTGTCTGTGAGCTGGCAGTATCGGGATGTGTGTATAGGCATCCTTCAAGTCCAGAGAGCATAGCCAATCGTTTTCCTGAATCATGGGAAGGAGGGTGCCCAGGGAAAGCATCCTGAACTTTTCTTTTACGAGATATTTGTTCAGGGCCCTTAGGTCTAGGATGGGACGCATCCCCCCTGTTTTCTTTTCCACAAGGAAGTACCTGGAATAGAATCCCAGCCCCTCTTGCCCGGATGGCACGGGCTCGACCGCATTGGCGCTGAGAAGGGCAGAGAGTTCCTCTGCAAATACCTGCTTGTGCTGGAAGCTGTAAGACTGAGCTCCCGGTGGACAATTTGGAGGTTTGGAGGCCAAATTGAGGGTGTATCCTTGCCGGACTATTTGCAGAACCCACTGATCGGAGGTTATGAGAGGCCACCTTTGGTGAAAAGCTTTCAACCTCCCCCCGACCGGCAGGTCGCCCGGCACTGACACTTGGATGTCGGCTATGCTCTGCTGGAGCCAGTCAAAAGCCCGTCCCTTGCTTTTGCTGGGGAGCCGAGGGGCCTTGCTGAGTCGCACGCTGCTGACGAGAGCGAGCGCGCTGGGGCTTAGCCTGGGCCACAGGCTGTCGAGAAGGAGGATTGTACCTACGCTTGCCAGAAGAGTAGGGACCAGTCTTCCTTCCCCCGAAAAATCTTCTACCTGTAGAGGTAGATGCTGAAGGCTGCCGGCGGGAGAACTTGTCGAATGCGGTATCCCGCTGGTGGAGATGCTCTACCACCTGTTCGACCTTCTCTCCAAAAATATTGTCCGCACGGCAAGGCGAGTCCACAATCCGCTGCTGGAGTCTATTCTCCAGGTCGGAGGCACGCAGCCATGAGAGCCTGCGCATCACCACACCTTGAGCAGCGGCCCTGGACGCAACATCAAAGGTGTCATACACCCCCCTCTGGCCAGGAATTTTCTGCACGCCTTCAGCTGCCTGACCACCTCCTGAAAAGGCTTGGCTTGCTCAGGGGGGAGCGCATCAACCAAGCCCGCCAACTGCCGCACATTGTTCCGCATGTGTATGCTCGTGTAGAGCTGGTAAGACTGGATTTTGGCCACGAGCATAGAAGAATGGTAGGCCTTCCTCCCAAAGGAGTCTAAGGTTCTAGAGTCTTTGCCCGGGGGCGCCGAAGCATGCTCCCTAGAACTCTTAGCCTTCTTTAGGGCCAAATCCACAACTCCAGAGTCATGAGGCAACTGGGTGCGCATCAGCTCTGGGTCCCCATGGATCCGGTACTGGGACTCGATCTTCTTGGGAATGTGGGGATTACTTAGTGGCTTGGTCCAGTTCGCAAGCAATGTCTTTTTTAGGACATGGTGCAAGGGAACAGTGGACGCTTCCTTAGGTGGAGAAGGATAGTCCAGGAGCTCAAACATTTCAGCCCTGGGCTCGTCCTCCACAACCACCGGGAAGGGGATGGCCGTAGACATCTCCCGGACAAAGGAAGCGAAAGACAGACTCTCAGGAGGAGAAAGCTGTCTTTCAGGGGAGGGAGTGGGATCAGAAGGAAGACCCTCAGACTCCTCGTCAGAGAAATATCTGGGGTCTTCCTCTTCCTCCCACGAGGCCTCACCTTCGGTGTCAGACACAAGTTCACGAACCTGTGTCTGCAACCTCGCCCGGCTCGACTCCGTGGAGCCACGTCCACGATGGGGGCGTCGAGAGGTAGACTCCCTCGCCCGCATCGGCGAAGCTCCCTCCGCCGACGTAGTCGGGGAGCCCTCCTGGGAGGTGGCCGCAGTCGGCACCGCACGTGGTACCGACGTCGGGGACCTCACCCCGGGCGATGGGCCAGCCGGCGCCACGCTCGACGGTACCGGAGGCGCAAGCATCGCCGGTACCGGAGGGGTAGAGCGCAACAGCTCTCCCAGAATCTCTGGGAGAACGGCCCGGAGGCTCTCGTTCAGAGCGGCTGCAGAGAAAGGCAGAGAGGTCGATGCAGGCGTCGACGTCAGAACCTGTTCCGGGCGTGGAGGCTGTTCCGGGCTGTCCAGAGTGGAGCGCATCGACACCTCCTGAACAGAGGGTGAGCGGTCCTCTCGGTGCCGATGCCTGCTGGGTGCCGACTCCCTCGGCGACGCAGAGCTCTCGGTGCCGACGCGGGGAGGAGACCGGTGTCGATGCTTCTTCGACTTCTTCCGAAGCATGTCACCGGAGCTCCCCGGCACCAACGAGGAGGACGTAGAATCCAGCCGTCGCTTCCTCGGGGCCGAGGCCGAAGGAGGTCGGTCTCGGGGGGGCTGTACCGCAGGAGCCCTCAGGGTAGGGGGAGACCCACCCGAAGGCTCACCGCCACCAGCAGGGGAATGGACAGCCCTCACCTGCACTCCAGACGATGCACCACCGTCCGACGACATCAGCAGACGAGGTCCCGGTACCACCGACGTCGATGCAGTCGCCCGATGCCTCAGCGCCGATGCAGAGACTCGATGCCTCGATGCACCCGATACACTAGCAGCCGAGGAAGAAGGTCTGGACGCTGACGACGTCGATGCACTCGATGCCCCCGGTGCCGATGCCGACGAAGAGCCCGAGAACAAAACGTTCCACTGGGCCAATCTCGCTACCTGAGTCCGCCTTTGTAACAGGGAACACAGACTACAGTTCTGAGGACGGTGCTCGGCCCCCAGACACTGAAGACACGACGAGTGCCTATCAGTGAGCGAGATTACCCGGGCGCACTGGGTGCACTTCTTGAAGCCGCTGGCAGGCTTCGATGTCATGGGCGGAAAAATCACGCCGGCGAAATCAAAAGCCGAAATGGCGAAAATGAGCACCAAAACTTAGAGGGAGAAAAATCTCGACCGAGGCCGAAAAGAGGCCTACCCCGACGACGAAAGAAAACTTACCGGGGCAAATCTGAAAAAATACGGGAAGGGGCAAACGAAACCCGAGAGGGCTTCCGGAGCACTTCCCAAACAGTTTTTGAGGATTTTCCGAAGAAAAAACACGTAGAAAAAAGGACGCGCGAGGTCGACTTTCTGGGGCTCGACACGGCGAAAACACGACCGTACCGAGTGCGGACGAAAGAAGACTGGCCGGCTCGAGCCGGTTTCGGGCGGGAAGACGGCCGCGCATGCGCGGTGCGCGCGGGCGCGAGAGGGCTAGCAAAGGACTTTGCTAGTGAAGATTCCGATTGGAGGGGCTGCCGTGGACGTCACCCATCAGTGAGAACAAGCAGCCTGCTTGTCCTCGGAGAAGTTATGTTATATTATGTTACATCAGATCTTATATTCTGCCACTACCTATTTAGTTCAAGGTGGATTACAACAGAAAGAAGCATCTGAGTTTAATCCAGTTCTGAAAGGTATTCAGGAGAAAAGGGTGTAAGAATCTCTTGAGATTGCAGAATCTCAGAAGAATTAAGTGACTGAATGTCTTATGTTATTTTTTGCTCTGCTTTTACTATTATTGTTGTTGTACATAAGAACATAAGCGTAGCCATACTGGGTCAGACCAATGGTCGATCTAGTCCAGTATCCTGTTTTCAAAACAGTGGCCAAGCCAGATTACAAGTACCTGGCAGAAACCCAAGTTGTGGCAACACTCCCTACTACAAATCCCAGGGCAAGCAGTTGCTTCCCATGCCTGTCTCATTAGCAGACTATAGACTTTTCCTCCAAATCTTGTTTAAACCCAGATACGCTAACCATTGTTACCACATCCTCCTTTTTTCTTGAAGATTATTTTTAGTCAATTCTTTGGGTCAGAATCCTAATTCTGACAAGGAAAGAGCTATTTAGTGCTCCATATTTGGCAGTTTGACCCCTAGAAATAAAGCCACAAGACTATCACCACAGGTCAAAGGCTGTTTTGTGTGATCCCAGAACTATGCTTCTGGACTCTTTTTATATGGAATCTGCCTTGAACATAACATTATAGGCGGAATATAAGAAATGGGAAATGTAATGAGCATTTTGTTAAACACTGGTTGCCGCCAACTAAGTTAGACCTGGATATTCAATGCTGGGCCATGCCCAGGCACCAGCACTGAAGATCCAGGTTAGCGACGGTATCCAAAAACTTATGCAGGTATGGCCAATACTCCATGCTACATCTGCAAAAATCGGGCTATTTGTGCGGGACTATTTGCCTGATTAGCTATGTGGACACCAGCACTGAATATTGCTAGTACCCACATAACTTCCGGCTCTGCCTACATTCTGCCCCTAGACTGTCCCCGCACTGCTCAGACAGTGCCACAGCCCTTAGAGCTGACATCCAGTGGCACTGCCCAGTTAAGGGCCACTGAATATATCCTCTTGACCCACTCAGCGCAATAACCAAGCAGAAGTCTCTCCTGCCCATCTAAATTGTTTTGAAGCTTTTTATTGTTAGTACATGATACAGCAGAACAAGTTTAGCACATTCCCCACTGCACAAACACCAAGTGGAAAAATGACACAAACCTAGTGACAGGAAAGTTTCATTATTTCCACTGAACTACACTGCTAAGATGAAACCTGAGGAGCTAAACATGAGGAGGACAATGATGAAACCCCAAAGTGCTGCAAGCTAATTTTCAAAAAGACTGCTGCAGCAAAAGGTAAAATTATGTCTTACCTGATAATTTTTTTTCCTTTAATGCAGCAGATGAATCCAGGAACCAGTGGGTTAAGTCCGCCTACCAGCAGGTGGAGATAGATATAAACAAACTAAAGGCAGTGATGCCAGACGGTCAGCTCCTTGCTCAGTTAGTATGTCATTCATAAGCATTTGCCAAGGCCAAAAATGTGAAACCAATAACAACCAGACCCATCCTCACTATGAAAAACAGAGAACCAAATAAGAACTTCGAAATAACTGCAAATTGATCCAGAAATCGGAATCCTTTCCGTGTTCCCATATCTGTATGAACTCTGCAAAAGAGAACCCAGTTGGTCAGTGAGGACACCGTCCTCCACGTCCTCTACCCCCATCTGTTCCGAGACAGCCACCACGGAGGAAGCTGCAGGCGACTGTATGCAGGACCCCTCCTCAGACCCCAAAGAAAGCCTAGGCTTTTTAAGGGAGGAGAAATCCTCTCGGGAAAAACCCAAAATCTCTTGGTTACCCCCAGACCCCCTGAGAGAATCAAAGGCCGAAGCTGTCGCAGCCGCGTGAGGACGGGGGGGGGGGGGGGGGGGGGAAGGCCCTTTTCAACAAAAATGCCTGATGGAGTAGCAAAATAAACTCTGGCGAGAACCCCTCCCCCGCAACAGAGGAGGTTGCAGCCATGGCACCTGCACCATCGCCCACAGTGCCTGACGGCCCCCCCCTCCCGACTCCCCTACCAGCGGAGAAGAAGCTTTGCCCCAAACCGCTACCGGAGCCGGCACCGTGAATGATCGCAAAATTGCGCAAGAATCGCCAGGTTGTGGGCGGGAAAGCACGCTCTTGGTGGGGCCACTGCTCCGTCAAGTCCCACCAAATCAGCGCACCCCGCGTTGCAAAGGCCCAAAGCCAAACGCAGTTTCCCACATCGGGAACAGCGTTTTACCGCCTCTGCTTACATCGCCTATCCCCGAACAGGAACCCAGCAGGACTTACCCCGGACCGGGAAAGTGCGGGAACTGACAGCTGAGCCGAAGAAAAAACCCCTCCGAGTCCACTGCGAGGCAGGCTCAGACAAGCAGGCAACAGACAACAGGACTCGGACAGCAGTAACACAAACCCGCTCTCAGCAAAAACACACTTCCCTGTGCTTCTCTGTTTCTCTTTTAAATAAATTCTATGGTTCTCTCTTTTTTTTTTTTTAGTGAGGAGGCAGAAACAAACAGGGAAGGAAAGGAACAGCAAAAGCCTGTTCAGAGGGAATTTGAGGTGCAGCAGGGACCCAGCAACTGCGTATGCTGCCAAAGGGGACACCACCAGTCCGCCACCCCTGGCTCAAACTGGCCACCGGCTCAGGAGCACCCTCAGAGGCCTTGGGCCCAGGAGCTGCAGAAAAAGCCGTCCACCACCTGCTGAGACAAAGACATACTAACTGAGGAAGGAGCTGGCCATCTGGCATCACTGACTTTAGTTTGTTTATCTCTATCTCCAACTGCTGGTAGGCGGACTTAACCCACTAGTTCCTGGATTCATCTGCTGCAAGTGACAAGGAATAGATTATTTTGTAATAACATATTTTTGTAGTACAGAAAGTACAAGTGTGCCCAATCCTGCCTACAGAAATGACCACGCTTAGCACAGGTTAATGTATGTACACTGTCACCCAGCATACATACTTTTGCTAGTATATACTAGGGCAATAAATGAACCTCATTTTCATGCAGGTAAACACAAATTTGCCCATATAAAGTCTTTTACTTACTGCACCCATTGGGATCAAATCAGTTTTTATGGAACCATAAATTCCCAACAATAACAATAGGAAGAAAAAAAATCAGTCACATCTGAAACAACTGTCTTTTGTATCCCAAAACAGAATTGTGAAAATTAGCAATTTCACTAAGCTGTACACTAATGTTAACGTGTCCCTAACACAGCTAAAATGGCCTAATGTGGGGCATGCTGAAGCATTCCATGTTAGTGAACACAGATGGCAAAACTAACTATGCGGTAATTATTTTTTTGTATTTTGTTTGTATGGGGATGTGTTGGAGGCAGAGAATGGGTATGGATGAGCTAATCAGCTAGTGTGTGCACATTACCACTGTGCTAACTGGTTAGTGCTTCCATAACATGGGAGTCTCTAATACTACCTACATAGGAGGAGATAAGTGCTCCAGTGGTGATCTTTTTAAATGGCCTCACCCTAACGCTAACATAAGTACAAGCCATTAATGAAACAAATTAACACAGCCCCTTTTGATGACTGTACTAGAAATGGGTTTAGAGCAAGGGAATGATTAATGTGTGGGTGCGCTACGCCCATTTCTTAGGCAGCTTAGTAAACGGACCCCTAAATTCACTACAAATTTCCTATAAATATGAATAACTCAGCAAGGCACCTTTTAATTCAGTTGACACAACCCTTCAAACACATAATGGGGGCAATTCTATAACATTTCCACAGTTCTAAGGCTGGAGTAAGTGGGTGTGCATAAATGCAGCACTTAAGTGTGTAACTTACAGTATTCTATAAGTTACATGTGTAAATGTTAAACCCACCCATGCCCCTCCCCATGAATGCCCTTCACATTTACACTCTAGTGATTTTCATGATTAAATTATAGGTTAGCACTCCACTAGCAGTTAAGAACGTAAGTGTATATTCACACATGTACGTGCTAGTATTCTATACATCTAAACATCCAAATGGTGCTTAAATTTGAGGATACATAAATAAGCAGACTATAATATCTCATGATCTCGATGGGTTGGATAAATAGCTTGTACTCAATTTATTGTGTAAGTTAGACTGCATTGATGAATGTCAGATCTTACTTGTGTGACTTTGAAGGTACATGGTTTGAATACCCCAGTAAAATGTCAAATGCTGTTTAAAGAATGGCTGTGTCTGCATGCAGATGTGGCCTTCATCCAGGAGATGTATTTGAAATCTAAGCATGAACGCCTGGTAGTACATAAAAAATACCCCACAATATTGTTTGCTTCAAATTGTTCCCAGAACAAAACTGGGGAAGTTTTGATAGCACTTTCAGTGGCCTATCCCTGGCAAATTAAGCAGGTACTTCCGGATAAGAATGACCACTATCTTTTAATGAAACTAAAGCTGGGAGACACTCTTTATAGTATTATTTGTGTCTATGCCCCTAATGAGGACCAGGGAGCGTTTCTGGATGATCTGGGCCTTGTTCTGCAGCCCCACGGGGAGTGGTGCCTCTTTTTGGGAGGGGATTTTAATATTACACTTGACCCGCAGCTGGATACTTTACGCTCTACGCAGGTTATATCTATATAGGCCTGCACCTGATCTGACCATGCGCCAGTGCTCCTAGCTATAACTACTGAAGGCGAGCGTTTAGGTCAACAATATTGGCACATGACCAATGCTCTTTTAATGGATCCCCATAATGTAGCATTGTTAGAAAAAAATCTCCAAGAATATATAGATTTGAATAATATAGAGGATATAGATCCTCTTATTTTGTGGGAGGGTCTTAAAGCGGTTATGAGGGGATGTATTATAGCCTTTCAAGCCCATCTTAAACACCATTTAGTTCAGGAATGATCCCTTTATTGCCAACTTAGTCAGTTGGAAGAGGCCCAGAAAAGGAACAAATCTGATTTATCTTATACGGAGTGGTTTCATGCTTTGCGTCTTGCACTCAGTGAGGTACAATTAGTTGAGATATCAGATGGGCTCCAGAGAGTTAAGCAAGCGCACTTTAGAGCTGGAATCATGCTAGTAGTTGGCTGGCCCATAAACTTAAAAAAAAAAAAAACAGGCACAACCAACTATATATTTTCTATTACAGATGAAAACAAGGTGTATGTACCATGACTGAAAAGTTAAAGGCTGGGTTCTCTTGATTTTATGATACTCTTTATAGGCCTGATCATTTACTCTGGCAGGATGATATATCTGCTTACCCAGAAAGGATGAACCATTCTACCCTAATATCAGGTGATGCAGCTCAATTGTCCAGACTGAATGAGCTGGAGGAGATCCAGTGAGCTATTAAGAATCTTCCCCACAATAAGACCCCAGCTTAGTTTTATAAAACTTTTGGTAGGTTTTGGCTCTCTTACTGCTGTGGGTCTTTGCTGTTTTTGATGAGGCTGCAGAGTTGCCTTATTCTTGGTGCCTCACAGTAGTGACGATGTTACTGAAACTGGGAAAGAGCCCCCTCCTCTTGTGCTTCTTATAAGCCAATATCATTGCTTGACATCAATTACAAAATTTTTATTAAAATTATGGCTTGTAGGCTCCAAAATGTTTTTCTCCGATTGATCCATGAGGATCAAGCGGGATTTATTTTAGGCAAACAAATGTTTCATAATATCAGATGTCTATTACATTTGATACAGTAGGCCCAAATGGAACATACACCCACATTATTATTGATCAATGCAGAAAAAGCCTTCAATAGGGTGTACTGTTCTTTCATGTTCTCAGTGTTGGATAAAATAGGCATCACAGGTTGCTACCTTGCCTGGGTACAACTGTTGTATAAGAGCCCTTTAGCAGGTTTAAAGATTAATGGCTCCTTCACTAAACCTTTTGAAATACATTATGGTATGCACCAGGGCTGTGCAGTATCCCTCTGGCTTTTTGCAATCTCAATTGAGCCCTTGACTCAAGTGGTAAGAGCTGATCTGGGGATTTGGGGTTGACATTCTCTTTAACAGACCCTGCAGAGTCCCTTCATTGGGTCACTACGGTATTGACACAGTATGGAGAGATGTCCAGCTTCAAAGTTAAAATGAATAAATCAGATATTTTAAATTTTAATATAATGGAACCAGAGGTAACATGAAGCAATGATTCATGTTTCCCTAGGCTCAGAAGTCTATTAAATATCTTGGAGTTCATGTTACTGCCACTTTGGATGGCTTATACCAAGTTAATTTTCCTTCCAAACTCCAAGAACTAACAGAGGTGCTATACTGATGGGAGGGTTTAAATATATTCTTGGGTGGGTTGCATTCAAGTGGTAAAAATGATGATTTTACCTAAAATTCTGTATTTGTTTTTGGCCCTTCCCCTACCTATCCTTAAACACTTCTTTCAGCAGCTGAATCAAAAGATTTTTGCCTATATTTTTGGAGGAAACACCCACCTAGGGCAGGTAGTGCCATGTAATATCAGCCTAAACTTAAGGTGTGCACGGGTGTCCCAAATGTTTTGCTTTATTACCAGGCAGCTCAGTTACAGGTGCTGGCTGAATGGATCCCTGGCACCCCAAAAAATTGGATCCAATGGGAGCAATCTTGGATAGGTACATTTTTGATATGGGCAGTTTGTTGGTTGCCAAAAAAAGGATCTTCTGAAAATAATTAGAGGGTACCAAAGTACATAAGTTATCCCTTGCAACTTGGTATATGATCCGTACTAAATGTTTCCCAGACAGACTTTATCATCTTCAAATTGTGGTGCAATATGCTCTCCTCTTCCCACCAGGGACTAGGGACACAATCAGGCTCATTTTCGAAAGAGAAGGACGCCCATCTTTCGACACAAATCGGAAGATGGGCATCCTTCTCACAGGGTTGCCCAAATCGGTATAATCGAAAGCCGATTTTGGGCGTCCCCAATTGCTTTCCGTCGCAGGGACAACCAAAGTTCACGGGGCGTGTCAGAGGTGTAGCGAAGGCGGGACTTCGGCGTGCCTAACACATGGGCGTCCTCGACCATAATGGAAAAAAAAGGGCATCCCTGACGAGCATTTGGACGACTTTACCTGGTCCTGTTTTTCTTATGACCAAGGCAAAAAAAGGTGCCCGAACTTACCAGATGACCACCGGAGAGAATCGGGGATCACCTCCCCTTACTCCCCCAGTGGTCACTAACCCCCTCCCACCCTCAAAAAATATCTTTCAAAATATTTTGTGCCAGCCTCTATGCCAGCCTCAAATGTCATACTCAGGTCCATCACAGCAGTATGCAGGTCCCTGGAGCAGTTTTAGTGGGTGCAGTACACTTCAGGCAGGCAGACCCAGGCCCATCCCCCCCCCCCCCCCACCTGTTACACTTGTGGTGGTAAATGTACCTGGGAGCAATTTATGAAGTCCACTGCAGTGCCCCCTAGGGTGCCCAGTTGGTGTCCTGGCATGTCAGGGGGACCAGTGCACTATGAATGCTGGCTCCTCCCATGACCAAAGGGCTTGCATTTGGTCGTTTCTGAGATGGGCGTCCTTGGTTTCCATTACAGCCGAAAATCAAAAATGACCAAGTCTAGGGACGACCATCTGTAGGGATGACCTAAATTTCAAGATTTGGGCGTCCCCGACCGTATTATCGAAATGAAAGATGGACGTCCATCTTGTTTCAATAATACAGGTTTCCCCGCCCGTCCACAAGGGACGTTTTGCGAGGACATCCTCAGCAAAACTTGGGCATCCCTTTCGATTATGCCCCTCAATGTATAAACAATGGGAGGAGGGTGAATTTATATCATTCTTGGACCTTTGGGATAAATATGGCTTGGTGATTAGAGAAATGTTTCACTACAGGCAGGTCAGAAATTTCATATCATAAAGCTCGGGAAGAAATGAGCTTGGTGGAAGCTATGCTGGAAAGAGCAATGAGAGGAGGCGGGGAAAGGGAAGTATTTCTCTCCTGTTTTTGGCTTTATTATTGTATCATACCCCTCTCCAAAAGTATTTATCTAAATGGGAAGCTGACTTAGACCATAATGACTCCTCAGCATGTTGGGAGAAGAGATTCAAATATCTGTTTAAAGTCTCTATAGCTAGTAACCTTGTTGAAAATGGTTTTAAAATTTTTTATCGCTGGTATTATACTCCCGAGCAGTTACCGAAGATGTTTCCTAAGACCTCTGATCATTGTTGGAGAGAATAGAGAGGTCAGGGAACTTTTTATCACATCTGATGGACATGCCCAATAGTTCAGCCCTACTGGACCTCCATTTTGGATCTAGTACAACAAATGATACACAAACCTTACCCTCAACAGGCAGACTACTGCCTGCTACATTTCAAGCCTTTGGAAATTAAGATGGATCATCATAAGCTGGTGATATATCTGTTCATGGCTGGTAAAGTGACTATTGTCACAGTCTTGGAAACAATACTCCTTGCCATCTTTATCTCGCATCCTCCAAAAAATGGATTTTGTTTTTCAAATGTCTAAACTGACGATATTCAGACAAGGACGCTTAGTTACCTTTTATAAAATATGGTGTATATATGAAACTTGAAGAGCCACACCCGATCAGGGTTCCCAGTGATAAGAGGCACCATTCCTGGGAAGGGGGCTGGCAGGAAGGGAATGGTTGATATTAACTGCCTTTAATGATGTTGGAGCATTTTTGTTATTCTTTATGAATATTTTCAAAATAAAGTTTTTTTTTAAATTTGAGTTCCCTGTTAGCGTGAGGGGAATAGAGTGTAATTTTAGAGGGGATACCTTGTTTAAAAGGGCAAGTAGGTGTCTTAAGCACTTTTATAAAGACACACAGGAGTCTATGGGCCCTGTTTACTAAGATATGCTAGCATTTTTAGTGTGTGCTAACACTAGAGACACCCATAGGAATATATGGGTGTCTTGTCTCTAGCATTAGCGCGCACTAATTTTTAGCGCATGCTAAAAAAGCTAGCACGCCTACAGCACAGCTAAGTAAACAGGACCCTACATGTCTTTTAATACTAGGGTAAGCGACAGATATCACATCTACATTGCAGGCTTGGATATTTACACAGCAGGTGTAAATGTCCATATCTAGATTACTTAAGTATGCACATAAATTAGCATATTTTATAATCTACACACAAACTCACCCCTGTACATATCTACCAGCACAGTATATGACATCGTGTCAACACATATACTTTTATACCTATCAGAATTTTATAAACAGCCACATGTGCAAAAATGACTTTATAAAATTACCCCCATAAAGCCCAATGAGATTATTACATATTGAAACACATTTTAAAGCACGGAATGTCATGAAAAAGGAAATTTGACAGTGAAAATATCACCTACTGTAGCCATTACTTGTCCCTCACCACCTAGAGATATCACATTTGAACTCTCATCTCCCCACTACTTCCCATCTTTTCTTCATAACTGCTTTATTTTGCTGCTGATCATCATATCTTGAGGCATACACCCTACACTGCATCACATGGGTGATTCCAATCATTTTTTTTCTCTTTACCTGTAGGAGGACAAATTCAAAGTTGGGCTCTGGAACCTTGCTAGGTGAACCTCCTTTCCGTAGTCCACTTCTGTCAATTGCTGAGTCACTACTCTTTTCAAGTGAGGATGTGTAAGTATTGCTGCTTCCTATAAAATAGAAAAAAAAAAAGATCTTTTAACCAGCGACCTACAAACAATATCAAAGAAAGAATATACCCTAACATTGTTTGAATAAGGCTCCAATTTAGGTTCCTGCTCTTTAGGTTGGCAGTGTTGGTAAGACAGCATTCTTGGACTAGGCAGAAGAAGAAAAGATCATTTCTTACTTGCAATTGTTCTCTGATAACAGCAGCACAAGTGATACTAAAGAAAAAGTTTCGTGTTTTCCCCAACACAGCCAAAGGCAGAGGCGGGTCTTAGATCTCAGTTTATTTAACACAGCTACCTGGATATCCCACCAGTACCTTAAACCTAACATGGCCTAAAGATAATTTCTTATATTTCCTCCCTTTTCCCTTTTCACTCTTCTCTGAATACATCCAAAAAAATTGCTAAAATGTCTTATATGCAGCATCACTAAAATTTGCTACTTCCTTTAAACATAAAATGAAAATCTTTATCTACTCTTACTACCTCTTGCTTGGACTACAGCAACATTCTCCTCAAAAGTCTGCTACTGAACCCTCTTTTCTGATACAATCTATTTAAAATTCATATATTGGCTTATCTTTCTCCAAGATAATTACAACTATAGTATTCCTCTTCTCATGGCTTTGCATTGGCTCATCTACTTCTGCATTCAGGTTAAACTACTTCTTCTCATTTACAAGGGCATTCATTCTGCAGTTACATGTTTATTGATCCTCTGACCTCCTCATACACCCCTCTTCAGAACTCAAGTCACCAAGCAAGCTGCACCTATCGGTGTTCTTCTTTTCCACTGCTAATTCCTTGCTGCACCTTGTACCTGGAATGGCCTGCCCTATTTCTGGCTGTATTCAACTCCTGTTAAAGTCCCACCTCTTTGAATCCAAAATTCTTACCTTTTCCTGATCAATTAAACAAGTTTTATTTTTAATACTGGTTTCACTCAACTAGGTTGTAAGATCCATGGAACAATGATGTCTCTTAACAGCTTAAGCCCAATAGTGCTACAGAAATGTGAAAATGTAGTAATAGAAGAAAGAGAAGAAGGAGGTGGGTAAAATGATTTATTGTACTGTTTTCATGAGAGAACAACTACGAGTAAGCAATTACATTTTTACAATCTCTGTTTTGGGCACAAACATATATTTTGTTGATTCAGATGTGACTGATTTTTTTTTCTTCCTATTGTTAACTGTTGAGAATTTATGGTTCCATAAATGCTGATTTGATCCCATTGAAGACAGTAAGTGAAAGATTTGGGGGCCCTTTTACTAAACCGCGTAAGCATCTATGCGCACCCAACGTGCACCAAAATGGAGTTACCGCATGGCTACCACGTGGCTCTTGAGGCAATTTCATTTTTGGCATACGTCCAATACTCATGTTCCAAAAAATCATTTTTATTTTTGGATGCGTGTATCAGACGTATGCAGGTCATTACTGCCAGGTTACCACATAAGTCTTTACTGCTAGGTCAATGGCTGGTGGTAAGGTCTCAGACCCAAAATGGATGCGCGGCATTTTGATTTCGCCACACGTCCATTTTCGGCAAAAATTTTTAAAAGCCCTTTTTTATAGGCGTCCTGAAAAATGGATCAGCGTGCGGCCAAAACCCGCGCCTATACTACCACAAGCCATTTTTCAGCGCATCTTAGTAAAAGGACCCCTTTATGTGGGTAAATTTGTGTTCACCTTCAAGAACATAAGGTTTGTTTATTGCCCCTTATGCATGCTGAATGACAGTATACATATCTTAACATGTGTGAAAAGTGGGCATTGCTGTAGGCAGGATTGGGCACGCTTGCATTTTCTGCACTACAAAAGCATGAAGGTACAAAATATCCATTTTACTGCAGGGTTCTGCTCTCTTAAGGACTGGTGAGACCTTTACAGGGGCATTTTCGAAAGAGAAGGGTGCCCATCTTCTGACACAAATTGGGAGATGAGCGTCCTTCTCTCAGGGTCGCCCAAATCGGCATAATCGAAAGCCGATTTGGGGCACACTCAACTGCAGTCCGTCGCAGGGATGACCAAAGTTCACGGGGGCATGTCGGAGGTGTAGCGAAGGCGGGACTGGGGCGTGCTTAACACAGGGGTGTCCTCAGCCGATAATGGAAACAAGAAGGGCGTCCCTGACGAGCATTTGGTCGACTTTACTTGGTCCATTTTTTTCACAACCAAGCCTCAAAAAGGTGCCCAAACTGACTAGATGACCACCAGAGGGAATCGGGGATGACCTCCCCTTACACCTCCAGTGGTCACCAACCCCCTCCCACCGTAAAAAAAAATTTTTAATTTTTTTTTTTGCCAGCCTCAAATGTCATACCCAGCTCCATGACAGCAGTATGCAGGTCCCTGGAGCAGTTTTAGTGGGTGCAGTGCACTTCAGGCAGGCGGACCCAGGCCCATCCCCCCTACCTGTTACACTTGTGCTGGTAAATGTGACCCTTCAAAACCCACCAGAAACCCACTGTATTCACATGTAGGTGCCCCCCTTCACCCCTTAGAGCTATGGTAGTGGTGCCCCCCTTCACCCCTTAGGGCTATGGTAGTGGTGTACAGTTGTGGGGAGTGGGTTGGGGGGTTGGGGGGCTCAGCACACAAGGTAAGGGTGCTATGCAGCTGGGAGCAATTTATGAAGTCCACTGCAGTGCCCCCTAGGGTGCCCGGTTGGTGTCCTGGCATGTGAGGGGGACCAGTGCACTACGAATGCTGGCTCCTCCCACGACCAAAGGGCTTGGATTTGGTCGTTTTTGAGATGGGCGTCCTCGGTTTCCATTATGGCCGAATACCGGGGACGGCCATCTCTAAGGTGACCATCTCAACATTTAGGTCAACCATCTCTAAGGTCGACCTAAATGTTGAGATTTGGGCGTCCCCGACCGTATTATCGAAACGAAAGATGGACGCCCATCTTGTTTCGATAATACAAGTTTCCCCGCCCTTCACCGGGACAGAGATGGCGCCCTTAGAGATGGTCACCCCATTCGATTATGCCCCTCCATGTGAGTCTATTATGAATTCAGGAAAAAGGGGAGGGCTCTCCTGACTAGTGACTGACATGGTGGAAGGAGACCCCTCTTCAATGGAAACTAAAGCTCCCAGCCCTATTTGAAATTCTGTATCTTTGACTCCCGTTTCCCTAGCCATTGCATCACATAGCAAAGAGAAGAGAATCTCTAGCCTGCCCAGCTGGTGCACCTGGAGAAGGAAGGAGTAGAAAGCAGTACCCAAGCTTTTAGGTGCTGCACCAGAATTACGTATTAGTTGAAACTGGAACCAGACCATCACCACATCTTTCAGAGCAGAAGGGGGAAATAAACAACCTAAAATCTAAACCTGAGAAGCAAGAGGGGACCACGAGGAAGTTGCCGAGAGTCTCAGAGTTTAAGGGGTCTTTTTACAAAGGTGTGCTGAAAAATGGCTTGCAGTGTAGGTGCGGGTTTTGGGCACACGCTGATCCATTTTTTAGCGGGCCTCTAAAAAAGGCTTTTTTTTCTTTTTTTGCAGAAAATGGAAGTGCGGCAAAATGAAAATTGTTGCACATCCATTTTGGGTCTGAGACCTTACTGCCAACCATTGACCGAGCAGTAAAGTCTCACATGGTAACCAGGCGGTAATGACCTATGCGTGCCAAATGCCTGAAAATAAAAATATTTTTCAGACGCACGTATCGGATGTGTGCAAAAAATGAAATTACCGCAAGAGCCACATGGTAGTCGGGCGGTAACTCCATTTTGGCGTGCGTTGGGCACACGTAGACACTTAGCGGCTTAGTACAAGGGCCCCTAAAAAAATTAGAGTCGCTCCCATTTGGGCTAGAATTAAGAGACTGTAAATGTTGGAACTTATTTTTGCTTTGATTCTACCTGTAAAAAGCTGTCCCTGTTACTTACAACTCCAAGTTTTAGTA
Source organism: Microcaecilia unicolor (assembly GCF_901765095.1). NCBI lineage: Eukaryota > Metazoa > Chordata > Amphibia > Gymnophiona > Siphonopidae > Microcaecilia > Microcaecilia unicolor. The sequence goes on from NC_044033.1 coordinate 376,920,784, forward strand.
AACCCTTTTGATTCACAGCAAACATTGTCTGGGCTGAGTTATTGTATCCAGACGAGTGCAGAGTGGATTTTGAGCCAATGGCTTCCCAGTGAATGCTGGTTCCAGCCCTAACCTATAACAAAACCTTGATTACTGTATACTACTACTTATCATTTCTAAAGCGCTACTAGACGTACGCAGCGCTGTACACGTGAACACGAACAGACAGTCCCTGCTCGACAGAGCTTACAATCTAATTAGGACAGACAAACAGGACAAACAAGAGATAAGGGAATATTAAAGTGAGGATGATAAAATAAGGGTTCTGAACAAGTGAATAAGGGTAGGAGTTAAAAGCAGCATCAAAAAGGTGGGCTTTAGCTTAGATTTGAAAACGGCCAGAGATGGAGCTTGACGTACCGGCTCAGGAAGTCTATTCCAGGCATATGGTGCAGCAAGATAAAAGGAATGGAGTCTGGAGTTAGCAGTGGAGGAGAAGGGTGCAGATAAGAGAGATTTACCCAGTGAACAGAGTTCCCGGGGAGGAATGTAGGGAGAGATAAGAGTGGAGAGGTACTGAGGAGCTGCAGAGTGAATGCACTTATAGGTCAATAAGAGGAGTTTGAACTGTATGCGGAAACGGATAGGAAGCCAGTGAAGTGACTTGAGGAGAGGGCTAATATGAGCATAACGACACTGGTGGAATATTAGTCGTGCAGCAGAATTTTGAACACACTGAAGAGGAGAGAGATGGCTAAGTGGGAGACCTGTGAGAAGCAATAGTCTAAGCAAGAGGTGATAAGAGTGTGGATAAGGGTTCTGGTAGTGTGCTCAGAAAGGAAAGGGCGAATTTTGGTGATATTATAGAGAAAGAAACAACAGGTTTTAGCAGTCTGCTGAATATGTTCAGAGAAGGAGAGGGAGGAGTCGAAGATGACCCCAAGGTTATGAGCTAATGAGACATGAAGGATAAGAGTGTTATCCACAGAAAGAAAATGGGGGAGGAGGAGAGGTTGGTTTAGGGGGAAAGATAAGAAGCTCAGTCTTCATCATATTTAGTTTAAGATGGCGCTGAGACATCCAGGCAGCAAAGCCAGACAGGCAGGCTGATACTTTGGCCTGGATTTCAGCTGAGATTTCTGGTGTGGAGAGGTAGATCTGGGAGTCCTCGGCGTAAAGATGATACTGAAAACCATGGGATGAGATCAGAGTACCAAGGGAAGAAGTATAGATGGAGAAAAGAAGATGTCCCAGGACAGATCCCTGAGGTATACCAACTGACAGTGGGATAGAAGTAGAAGAGGATCCACTAGAGTATACACTAAAGGTACGCTGGGAGAGATAAGAAGAAAACCAGGAAAGAACAGAGTCCTGAAATACAAGTGAGGACAGCGTATCAAGGAGTAGGCTGTGATCAACAGTGTCAAAAGCAGCAGATAGATCGAGAAGGATGAGGATAGAATAGAGACCTTTGGATCTGGCCAGGAACAGATCATTGGAGACTTTAGCAAACGCTGTTTCAGTTGAATGAAGGGGGCGAAAGCCAGATTGAAGTGGATCAAGAATAGTTTGAGATGAAAGAAAGTCAAGGCAATGGCGGTGAACAGCACGTTCAAGTAACTTGGATAGGAAAAGGAGGAGGGAGATGGGGAGATAGTTGGAAGGACAGGTAGGGTCCCACTCAGGGACTACACTTTTTTCTGATAAGGATTAAAATTAGCTATGCTAAGACTTTTATTGCAAAATTTGATTTTAACACATTGATGGGCCCTTTTACACATTGATGGTATGGCTACCATGTGTGTTGCGCACGCCAAATCGACACTACCGCCCAGGTAGTGTGCCCAACCGGTGGTAATATTGAAGTTGGCGCATGCTTTTCCCGCAGTAGAAAATATTTTTCTATTTTTTATTGCGGGGGGCGTTCCTGGTGGTAATCAGCCGTGCAGCCACATTGGTGTACACTGCATGAGTACTGCACATGTAGTGTGTAAGCCCTTACTGCTAGGTCAATGGATGGCAGTAAGGGCTCAGGCAGTATATAGCCACACGCTATCTTTAATTCTAGTGCACAGCCAATTACTGCTCCCATTGAAAAAAGCCTTTTTTCCCAGGTGCGGTAATAAATGGCCCAGCGTGCGCCAAAAACATGCGCCCACACTACTGCAGACCACTTTTTTACCATGGCTTTTTTTTGTTACATTTGTACCCCACGCTTTCCCACTCATGGCAGGCTCAATGCGGCTTACATATTGTATACAGGTACTTATCTGTACCTGGGGCAATGGAGGGTTAAGTGACTTGCCCAGAGTCACAAGGAGCTGCCTGTGCCTGAAGTGGGAATTGAACTCAGTTCCTCAGTTCCCCAGGACCAAAGTCCACCACCCTAACCACTAGGCCACTCCTCCAAAAGGACCCTTTAGATTACTATAACTCGATTTACATTTTGAAGAAAATTAAACTTTTACAAAATACAGCTGCTAGGTTAACATTTACATTAAATAAATCTGACCAATTTTCACCAATATTTAGGAAATTACACTGGTTGCCTGTTTCAGCAGGGGTTATTTTTAAGCTTTTTTGTTTCAGAATTATTAATGGCACTCAACCTGTTCAGTTGATGGACTTAATAGCAATCTCTTCATGTAAAAATAGTTTTCTGTTGAAAGATCGCTTGCTTTTGAGTTTTCCTTCTTGTAGGAAAATGAGGGCCCTGTTTACTAAACATTAGCGCACGCTAACTGTGTAGATGCCTATAATATTCCTATGTATCTCCTTACTTGGTCTACCAATCAGCAAAGGTAACTACGTGTATAAATATTCTTCAACCCAGCTGTTCACTCATTAAGACTGTTTATATCATCACTCAGATTCAAATTTCTTTTGTATTCCAACCATCATGAACTTTATTCTTATCAAATATTTTTCAAATTGTATCAAAATACTTTAAAACACTTTTACTCCTTCTCACAATTACAGAAAGTGCAGTACACGGACGCCTCCACCTACATGTGGTATGTTTCACAATTCGCTGCCTCAGAGTGTGGTCCGCAATTCAATGATTCTACCAAAGAATAAAACATCTAGTCAATTTCCTTTGTATACTATTGTTGGTCAGAAAAACAATATAAAACATTTCTCTTACCTAGAATGCCAAATGGAACAGCTCCTTACTACTGGCACGATTATTGCTTATTCACTAATCCATCTAAGTTATACAGGAAGCCTAATTTCTTCCTCTTCCCTACTTCTAGCGGTATAAGGAGATTAAAATTGTTTGAGAAACTATTGGCCTTTCAGGCAGCAAAATTTGGAAAGGAGATACCTCCTTTCTTAGCATCTCTGCAGAATTATAAAATGTTTAGATGGAATATTAAAATGTTTCTCTATCAACAATGTGTACTAGGCAGTAAAAACTGATATCTGAACAGGGTAGAGTAGAGATGGCTGTATTAGTATTATGACTATATCATTACTTTTTGTTATTTGTAATTCCTGGTAATTTCCAGCTTCTTGGGATTGTGTTCCACTTAGTACTGAGAGGTACAGCAAATTATAAATTGTTATTTATGTTATATGTTAATCAACTACTCAGCCCTACCCGGCTCCCCTACTCCTCTCTAAGCCTTTCCCTTGCTCCCTCCCTTTGCCTCCTCAACCCCCTCCCAGAAGCGTAAACCCTATAAGCCTCAAGCCTAAAGATAATTCAGGATGATAGTGCATGCTTTGAGTGGTAACACATTAAGGGACCCTTTATCAAATGGCAGTAAAAGGTGGCCTGCGGTGGCATCCGTGCGTGGGATCGCCACATGCCAAGACCACCTTTTACTACTGCGGGCATGTCAGGAAACACCTAGCCACCTGCCTGGGGTTACCCCGTGACCACTTAGAGGGTCTATCCCCAGCACAGCTCAGGTCTGCCTGCACCTGCTGCTTGTGCTCTACACTAGCAAATAATCTCTATAATCAGAGAAGAAACTAAGGAGTCCAACACTGATGTTGTTATCCACCTGAGAACAAATGACTTGTCCAGTAATACCCCACTTGCCACGCAGAGAGCTTTTCAGGAGCTGGGAGAGGGGTTAAAATTTTTGATACAAACAATAGCTTTCTCTGAAGTACTACCCTTTGGAAAGGGAGAGAAAAGATTGCAAAGTACTGAGAATTTCAATAGCTGGCTCAAAGCCTGGTGTCACCAAGAAGGATTTAGGTATATGGGAGGATGGGGCAATACATGGAAAAACAAAAGACTATACTGTACCAATGGGCTGCATCTCACTGCAGCAGGAAAATAAATCTTTGGGGAGAAATTCAGACAATATATTTCTAGGCATTTAAACTAGAAGGTGGGGGTGGCATATGGAGGCAGTTCACATCAAGTGGTCACCCCCAGCTAAAGCTAAAGACAAAATGCGTCAGTAGAAAAGAAAGCAATGAAAACAACAATCTTAGCAAATCACTTCTTACCAATGCAGCAGGAAGTGAGACTAAACAACAAACTAAACAGAAGAAAAAAATTCCACAGAAATGTAGATGGAAAGCGATGACCACAAATGCTCGCAGTCTAAGCAATAAAGTTCTTGACCTTCAAGCCCTGATGTTGGAGGAAGACTTAGACGTTGTTGCAATCACGGAGACATGGCTCAATGGTTCCCATGAATGGGATGCAAACATACCAGGCTATAATCTATTAAGGAAGGATAGAGATGGTCGTAAAGGTGGAGGAGTAGCTCCGTATGTGAGAAATGATATCGCAGCGACTGAAGTGACAGGGACCTGGGGAAAGGAAGAGGCAATATGGATCACCTTAAAAAGAGATGATAGAACCTCTGTCCACGTGGGTGTTGTCTACAGACCTCCGACACAATTGGAGGAACTAGATAAAGATCTGATTGCAGATATTCAAAAGTTGGAAAAGAAGAGAGAAGAGCTGTTGCTGGGAGATTTCAATCTGCCGGATGTAGATTGGAAGGTTCCATCTGCGGAATCAGAAAGAAGTAGAGATATCATGGATGCTTTTCAATGTATTCTGCTCAGACAAATGGTGACAGAACCCACGAAGGAGGGAGCGACGCTGGATCTGGTGCTCACAAATGGGGATAGTGTGTCAAATGTCTGAGTGGGTGCCCACCTGGGTAGCAGTGACCATCAAATGGTTTGGTTTGATATGACAGCTGAAGTGGAGGGCGACCACTCAAAACTCAAAGTCCTGGATTTCAAATGTGCTGACTTTAGTAAAATGGGGGAATACCTGAGGAAGGAGCTGATGGGCTGGGAGGACGAACGAGAAGTGGAAGGACAGTGGTCCAGGCTGAAAGAAGCTATAAATAGGCCCACAAACCTTTATGTATGGACAGTAAATAAACACAAGAGAAAAAGGAAACCAATATGGTTCTCCAAGCAAGTGGCTGAGAAAATAAAGGCTAAAGAGTTGGCGTTTTCTGAAATACAGAAAAACTCAAGAAGAGGAACACGGAGAGGAATACTGGATGAAACTGAAAGACGCCACGACAGAGGTACATCTGGCGAAAGCGCAAGCGGAAGAACAAATGGCTAGAAATGTAAGGAGGGGTGGCAAAAATTTATTCAGGTATATTAGTGAAAGGAGGAAGACTAAAAAGGGAATTGTGAGACTGAAAGATGCTGCGAACTGCTATGTAGATAATGATGAAGAAAAAGCAAATTTGCTAAATAGATACTATCCTGGAGAAGGACCACAATTGACTGGCAAAAGTACATATGAGAATGGAGTGGATATAGCACCGTTCACGGAAGAGAGTGTGTATGAACAACTTGAAAATGTAAAGGTGGACAAAGCCATGGGACCGGAAGGGATCCACCTCAGGATATTGAGGGAGCTCAGAGAGGTTCTGGCGGGTCCTCTTAAAGATTTGTTTAATAAATCCTTGGAGACGGGAGAGGTTCCATGGGATTGGAGAACGGGAGATGTGGTCCCTCTTCACAAAAGTGGTGATAGGGAAGAAGCTGGAAACTACAGGCCAGTAAGCCTCACTTCGGTTGTTGGAAAAGTAATGAAAGCAATGCTGAAGGAAAGGATAGTGAATTTCCTGGAAGCCAATAATTGCAAGATCCGAGATAACATGGTTTTACCAAAGGGAAATCGTGCTAAACGAATCTCATTGAATTCTTTGACTGGGTGACCGGAGAACTGAATCATGGACGTGCTGTAGATGTAATCTACTTAGATTTCAGCAAACCTTTTGACACGGTTCCCCACAGGAGGCTCTTAAATAAACTTGACAGGCTGAAGATAGGACCTGAAGTGGTGAACTGGATTAGGAACTGGTTTTACGGACAGACGCCAGAGGGTGGTGGTTAATGGAATTCACTCAGATGAAGGAAAGGTGAGTAGTGGAGTGCCTCAGGGATCGGTGCTGGGGCCGATTCTGTTCAATATATTTGTGAGTGACATTGCTGAAGGGTTAGAAGGTAAAGTTTGCCTTTTTGCAAATGATACTAAGATTTGTAACAGAGTGGACACCCGGGAGGGAGTGGAAAACATGAAAAAGGATCTGCAGAAGCTAGAAGAATGGTCTAAGGTTTGGCATTTAAAATTCAATGCGAAGAAATGCAAAGTGTTGCACTTCGGGAGTAGAAATCCACAGGAGACGTATGTGTTAGGCGGTAAGAGTCTGATATGTACGGACAGGGAGAGGGATCTTGGGGTGATAGTATCTGAGGATCTGAAGGCAACAAAACAGTGTGACAAGGTGGTGGCCATAGCTTGAAGGTTGCTAGGCTGTATAGAGAGAGGTGTGACCAACAGAAGAAAGGAGGTGTTGATGCACCTGTATAAGTCGTTGGTGAGGCCCCACCTGGAGTATTGTGTTCAGTTTTGGAGGCCGTATCTTGCTAAGGATGTAAAAAGAATTGAAGCAGTGCAAAGAAGAGCTACAAGAATGGTATGGGATTTGCGTTACAAGACGTATGAGGACAGACTTGCTGACCTGAACACGTATACCCTGGAGGAAATGAGAAACAGGGGTGATATGATACAGACGTTCAAATATTTGAAAGGTATTAATCCACAAACGAACCTTTTCCATAGATGGGAATGTGGTAGAACTAGAGGACATGAAATGAGATTGAAGGGGGACAGACTCAAGAAAAATGTCAGGAAGTATTTTTTCACGGAGAGAGTGGTGGATACTTGGAATGCCCTCCCGTGGGAGGTGGTGGAGATGAAAACGGTAATGGAATTCAAAAATGCATGGGATAGCATAAAGGAATCTTGTTCAAAAGGAATGGATCCTCAGAAGCATAGCGGAGATTGGGTGGCAGAGCCGGTGGTGGGAGGTGGGGCTAGTGCTGAGCAGACTTCTACGGTCTGTGCCCTGAAAATGGCAGATGCAAATCAAGGTCAGGTATACACATAAAGTAGCACATATAAACTTATCTTGTTGGGCAGACTGGATGGGCCATACAGGTCTTTCTCTGCCATCATCTACTATGTTACTATCCTGCTTATTTTCGAAAGAGAAGGCCAGCCATCTTCCGACACATATCGGGAGATGGCCGGCCATCTCTCAAGTCCGGCGAAATCGGCATAATCGAAAGCCTATTTTGTCCGGCCTCAACTGCAGTCCGTCGCGGAGCCGACCAAACTTCAAGGGGGCGTGTCGGCAGGCTACAGAAGGCGGGACGGGGGCATGCTTAAGAGATGGCCGGCTTCGCCCAATAATGGAAAAAAGAAAGCCGGCCCTGACGAGCATTTGGCCAACTTTACTTGGTCCCTTTTTGTTCACGACCAAGCCTTTAAAAGGTGCCCCAACTAACCAGATGATCACTGGAGGGAATGGGGGATCACCTCCTCTTACTCCTCCAGTGGTCACCAACCCCCTCCCACCCAAAAAAATAAAAAACATTTTTTACCAGCCTCTATGCCAGCCTCAAATGTGATACCCAACTCCATGACAGTAGTATGCAGGTCCCTGGAGCAGTTTTTAGTGGGTGCAGTGCACTTCAGGCAGGTGGACCCAGGCCCATCCCCCACCTGTTACACTTGTGGTGGTAAATGGGAGCCCTCCAACCCCCCCCCAAAAAAAACACACTGTACCCACATGTAGGTGCCCCCCTTCATCCCTAAGGGCTACGGTAGTGGTGTACAGTTGTGGGGAGTGGGTTTTGGGGGGGATTTGGGGGGCTCAGCACACAAGGTAAGGGAACTATGTTCCTGGGAGCAATTTATGAAGTCTACTGTAGTGCCCCCTAGGGTGCCCGGTTGGTGTCCTGGCATGTGAGGGGGACCAGTGCACTACAAACGCTGGCCCCTCCCATGACCAAATGCCTTGGATTTAGCCGGGTTTGAGATGGCCAGCATCGGTTTCCATTATCGGCGAAAACCGAAGCCGGCCATCTCTTACATTTGGCCGGCCCCAACCGTATTATCAAAATGAAAGATGGCCAGCCATCTTTTTCGATAATACGGTTCGGGACAGCTGTTTGCGGCGCCGGCCATATAGATGGCCACCCACGTAGATGGCTGGCGCCATTCCATTATGCCCCTCTATGTTACTAGCACTCTCCTGCTACTGAATGGGTCACAACCACCTCTGGGCTTGCCAAGCCCTCAATTGTACATCCATAGCTTGGAGCTCCATGGGAACATTGTATTTATATAACTCCACTCTCTCACCTCCTTGGACACCTGTCTGTGGAGTACCGCAAGGATCTCCTTTATCACCGATGCTCTTTAACATTATGATGATTCCTCTTGCTACTGCATTATCCAAGCATGGCCTTACTCCTTTTATCTACGCGGATGATGTAACCATCTCCATCTCTTTCAAGTCTACCCTGTCTGAAATTACTGACACTATCCAAGCCTGCTTTTCCATTATGGAATCCTGGGCTAATGCGTTTAAATTTAAACTCAACAAGGATAAAACTCATTGCATTGTTTTTTCTTCCAAATATAACAAGTCTCTTCCTACAGCTCTGGTTACTCCTGACACTACTCTCCCAATCTCAAACAGTTTGAAAATTCTTGGGGTCACGCTGGACAGCCAACTGTCGCTTGATTGTCATGTTAAGCAAATTATGAAGAAAATGTTCTTCTCTTTGTGGAAGCTTAAACGCATCAAACAGCTCCTGCCTAAGGATATTTTTCGAACCCTGATTCATTCTTTGGTCTTAAGTGAAATTGACTACTGCAGTGGCATTTTTGCTGGTTGTGCACACTCTATTCTGAGGAAGCTCCAGACGGTTCAAAATACTGCAGCCAGACTGTTTTTTTGGTAAGTCTCGCTTTGACAGTATGCAGCCTCTTCGTGTGAAACTTCACTGGCTTCCCATTAAGGACCGTATTGATTTCAAGATCTTAAGATCATTTATGGTGAAGCACCTTTGTACATGCGTGATTTGATCGATCTGCCATCAAGAAATTCCTTGGTGTCATCTCAAACTTTTCTTCATCTGCACTATCCTTCATGCAGGCATCTAAAATATAAGACAATCGACGCCTCTTCCTTCTTGTTCATCAGCCGGTGAACCTGGAATGCTTTGCCGAGACCCCTGAAAGAGTCGTCGGATCATCAAACTTTTAAAAAAACTGCTAAAAACTTATTTCTTTAACAAAGCCTACCCCGAAGTCTACAATGCTGTTTAACCCCCTTATTCTTTTCCCGATTTGTTAGCCTTTCCCCGATTTGTTAGCTCTTTCCCCTCTGTCAGCTTCTCTTATCTTTGCTACTCTGTACTTAATTTGCAAGCTCTTTTACTAGATCTTTTTTTTTTTTTTTGCTGTTGTATTTTGTATTTTATTGTAACTTTGTTAGCCACATTGAGCCCGCATAAGCTGGGAAAATGTGGGATACAAGTAGACCAATAAATATATATAAAACAGAGAAAATATTCAGGATTACAATTAGGTAATATTATAGTAATTCTCCCATTGTTCTTTTAATTTATACCCTCTTGTTATTAGGTCCACTAGGATACCATTAAGCACTCTAAAGTCTCTGTTCCAACCATATGGAACAGCCTTCCCCCTTACTGCAGATTAGAACCTTCAATTAACTAAGTTAAAATATTGCTTAAAGCTTTTTATTTCTCAGCAACCTTCCTGAATGTATTGAATAAATGATTCTTGGTCTCTCATCTTTCCCTACCATATTTGACAAGACCGGCAACCGAATAATGGATAAGAGACTTTTTACCTCCCTTTAGTGACATTCCTCCCTTGTGCTTTCCTCTAGTAAAATATGATATCCTTACCTTCTCCTTTCTTCCCTCATGCATCATCCCTTCTGTGTCCTGTATATTCACTCCCCTTCCTTCATTAGAGAAAAAGTGTAAACTCCTTAGATTTTTGCAGTATAGGCAGTATATCAAATAAAAATTGAACTTAAACTTGGGTATCAGGAGGCTGGGGAGAACTGTCAGCAATTGAAGCCCATAAAGGTGTAGTCAGGTGTCATTCCTTCCCTTCTTTCCCCCAGTTCAACTCACCATGTGTTCCACTGGCAAAGACCTGAACCAGAGTGAAGGGAGGGGGATCCCACCCCTTGCTACTATTTCTCAGCATGCCTCATAAATTACCCAAGGGTTGTCAATGCTTTCCTTGCCGATGTGCACCATGGAGATAAGCTGTTTCTCAATCCCACCTCTGAAAATGAGAGACTGTGGACAAGAAACCTGCACTGCTATTGCACCCAGCACTAGTATGCTTTCAATTCCTCAACCATGAGTTCCACTCGAGGTGTGGAAGAGGACAAGGAGCCATCATTGCCCCTGGTAGTCTGCACCTAACTGGTCAAGACTTAGAAAAAGGCAGAGGTATAAGAATAGTACATCACCATGAGAAGGAGAACCAAGGAGGCCTGCAGTAGTACCAACCATTCATTTGGCCAGTGGTTCCCAAACTTGGTCCTCGAGGCACTCCAGCCAATCAGGTTTTCAGTATATCCATAATGAATATCCAGGAGATAGATTTGTATGCAGTGGAGGGCTGGAGGCAGTGCATGCAAATCTCTCATGAATATTCAGTGTGGGTATCCTGAAAACCTGACTGGCTGGGGTGCGTCCAGGACCAGGTTTGGGAACCACTGCATTTGGCTATCCCAGTCATCGACAATGAGGAGCTAAGTAGACCCTACCGGTGCCTTCTTGGGCCAAATGGGTGGAAGTCATGCCCAAACCTAAGAAAGTTGATGCTACCAAAATGCCCAGTACTTAGCCTGAACTGGACCTGCTGGAGGTTAAGATCATATCGGACTACATCTGTCTTGCTGGAGCTGAAGAGGATACATCCTCAATCAGGGTGTTTTAACAAGCAATGTGCCCCCCTTAAACAGAGATGCCTGCTGTTGAGGCCCCGACTACCAGTTCCTGATCCAGCCATACAGTGGAGAAGGGCTCATAAATTCCTAACCTACAGAGATTTCTCTGAATTTGCCACTGGCTGGATCGATATGGCCTACACAGCCCAGATACAGGTTGGACCCTGGTGTGAACCAGGCAATACAAATACTGCAGTGTTAAAATATGAATGAATGAATATATATATATATATATTGTGAGAAGGGAGAGGCTGTCCTACCCTGGTTAGGCCCCTAGAGGGCGCTGTTCCCCTAAAATGGCCAGGGAGAAGGGCTGGGTGAGTCGCTGAAGGGAGGTATAGCTGGAGGTCGCTAGGACCGGGGAGAGTCCTGGAGGTGGAAACAGGTGCAGCAGGTTATGGGCTGGGTCCTGTTTGGCCATTAAACACTTAATACCCCACCTGAGTGGTGAGGGGGGGAGGAGAGCTAGCAGCAGAAGAAGAGAGCTGGTAGCTGAAGCAGGAGGTCCCCATGTGAAGTACTGGCTGAGCCCTTTGGACTGGTGGTGAACTGTGTGCAAAGCAAGGAAGCTGGCTGGGGTAAGAAGGCCCTAGAGTGCCAGGTATAAGAACTGTGTGTTACAAGGACGGACTGGGGTGTTCATGTTACAAGGAAGGACTGAGTGTCCAGGTGCTTAAGCTGGAAGATTGAACTGACTAGGAAGAAATGTTTAAGCTGGAAGGACTGTTTAAGCTTGTAAAAGTGTTTTAAGCTGGAAGAAGTGTGCCCCAGGAAGGGGGAATAAAAGATTTGTAAGAGAGTATCCTGTTGGTGAGACCTGACTGTGTTTGCCTTTGAGAAGCAGGTCACCCTGAGCAGAAAGGGGTAGTAGAATAATTTGCATAAAATCTGCATACTGAGAACCAGCTCACCCTGAGTGAAAGAGGGACGTGGGATCCTGCGGTGGGAGCTTCATCTTCACAATAGCCTCATCTTGACAATATATATGAACTTTTATGGCTTTTCTCACAAAAGCACAATATAAATACAGAAGTTAAGTTTTTAAGTCCATGTATCTTGATATATATATATAATTTATTTGTGTTTCAATACTTTTTATTAAAGATGACCACAGATCTTATATATATACAGTTCCATATGTAACACTTCCATTAACATTCCAACTTTCTGTACAGGAATAAGCTATTTCTATCATCAAAGGTTTCCCCAGTTATTCCCATCAACCTTAATTCCAAACATTTCAGATTATAACTCCAAACCCTTAACCATGTTGTATAACTCCCCCTTCCCCCCACCCCTTTCCTTAGTCTCTGAGGATCACAGAATCTTTTCACAAGTTCAAAATTTGGCTTGAGTGTATCCCAAAAGAGGGCCCATCTTTCTTGCAGTTGCTGTGTCTGTCGCAATGGGCGATTACGTGTAGCTATGCGCTCCATTCGTAACATCCATATCATTTGAGCTCGCCATTTCTGTATAGAAGGGGCATGGCTAGTTAGCCACTCTTGTAGTATTGTTTTTTTCGCCATTATTATTGAGCATTGTACAAAGTGTTTGAACCCCTTCGGGATTGGGTAGCTCAGTCTTGGACTACCAAAAAGTAATAAAGCGTCATGTCTCCAAAGGGTCGACCACATCAGAGGCGTAGCCAGGTTTTGACATCAGGGGGAGCAGACTTTTATAAAATAGGCGCCGGTTGGTGTCAGCTAAACAACAGTGCCTGTGCTGTTCTCAGGTACAGTGGCTGTGGTGGGCAATGATTAATACAGGCTGTCTCTTTTGCGTCCTGCCTACAAGGAAACAGGAAGTAACATCAGGAGACAGGACACAGAAGAGATCCCTGGACTGGTCAGAGCAGGCAACCTGTCTTCTTAACTACAAGTAAAAATATTAAAATTGTGACCATCACCTCAGGAACAGCACATACACTTCTTCCAGTGATGGACACTTTATTTAAACCAGATGGGCTTTTGTTTGTGTGGTGACCCTACAGGATGTGGAGACCACTAGTCCTGAGCATTTTTATTTTGTGTGACAAATGCCACTAAAGGCAGCCCCTACCCCACAGCCTACTTTCAAATAGGACCAGATGAATAGGACTCAAAACTGTGCAAAATGACACCCAAAACCTATACTGAAAACTTACAACACCATAATAGCCCTAACCCACCTATGAAAAGACGGTGCTACAAATATTACACTGGGCCCTAGAGAGGTTTCCCTAGGTGGTCCTGGATTACCCCCTTGCCATTCAGGTTTTCAGGCTATCCACAATGAATTTGCATGTAATGGAGGCAGTATATGCAAATCAATTTCAAGCATATTTATTGTGGATATCCTGAAAACCTGACTGGCAATGGGATACTCCAGGTCCAATTTGGGAAGCAGTGCCCTAGAACACCAAACTTACCACACCATAACAGCCCTAACCCACCTATGAAAAGACAGTGCTATATATATGACTCTAGAGCACCAATATACCTACTGTTGGGAATCTGGAACAAGCTGCACTGTTACACATTCCTACATAGACACTACATGAAAGCAGAATCCTTCATCTCAGTCGCATATGCAGAACATGGACAGACCCTCATCTAATACAGAATATGGAGCCACAACAAAAAAACGTACAAACAGAAGTTGAAGAGACCCCCTCCACTCTGCCCAAGAAAGCCAGACTCAGTGCAATACTGGTAAAAGAGAAACAGAATGCATTTTCTCCTGTACTTTGCAAAATAAAAATGGAAAAAAAGAAAAAATGTACATTTTACAAAGCAGGTACATCTCAGTCCTTACAAAGTATTACATATAAAAATATATTTTTTTCTTTTCTACCTTTGTTGTCTGGGAATTTAATTTTCTAATTGGGCTGGTCCCAGCCTTTTTTTTTCCACGTTCCATGAGCCAGTCTTCCAAATTCTTTTCCAGGTTGGCCTTTCCACTTCTCTCTCCTCTTATTTATTTATTAGGATTTATTTACAACCATTTGTCTTCTTCCTTTCCTACTCTACATCTCTCTGGCATTGATCTTTCATTTTATGTCCCCACTATCAAATAGCTGTGTACCTCTATATTTTTCTTCCTGAACTGCTGACTTAGAACATAAGAGTAGCCATACTGGGTCAGACCAATGGTCCATGTAGCCCAGTATCCTGTTTCCAACAGTGGCCAAGACAGATCACAAGTACCTGCAGAAACCCAAATCGTGGCAACACTCCATATTATAAATCCCAGGGCAAGCAGTTGCTTCCCATGTCTGTTTCAATAGCAGACTATGGACTTTCCCTGCAGGAACTTGTCCAAACCTTTTTTTAAACCTAGAACGCTAACCGCTGTTACCACATCCTCCGGCAAAGAGCTCCAGAGCTGGTGTTATAGAGATGAAATATACTGAATTTAAATGGAAGTACAATTAAATTAAACTCTTTCATTGGGACATATGGAATCACATTTTCACTTCATCTGTTTTGTAGAAGTTTTTACATTGTAGATACTCAAATAGATTATTCTATTTTGAGAAAAGTTTCAGGGACAAGTGTTTTTATAAGTCAAAATAAATATTTTGTTTCTTGCAGATTTCTTCTGTTTAAACATAACAGGCTTAAGTAGAGGAGTGTGGTAGCCGTGTTAGGACCAGTACACTGTACCAGTGACTTCACAGTGAGAATCCTGAAAGGTAACTTTAAAACCATACAAGAACGTAAGACCTTTGAAGTCAGAATGATTGAATATTTTAACACCCAACAGAAAGGACTTAACAAGGATCTGGGGTTCCTAGCCCATTATAAACCATAAAGCTGTATGTCTCTGTTGATCACCCTCCCCTCACCTATCCACACCTATCCTGTTAGAATATCAATGATATGCTTTGATGTCCCCATGCATACCTCCTACCCACCCCCATCCTCCCACCCTGTCAAACTGTCATAGTAATGCTTGAATGTTTTCACTTATATACACTGTCAGCTAGCACATTTGCTTATTTCCGATCTGAGGAAGGGCGACCTTCGAAAGCTAATCAAGAAATGTATTAAGTTATGTCCAATAAAAAAGGTATCATCTTATTTTCTTTTCCATGTTTTATTTTGTTTGATTTCTATTGATAACATAACAGGCTATAAGTCTCCAATGCAGTCCATTGGTTTTCTTATATTTTGTTTCTGTGATGACATATACTGTGCCAAAAATGAAAACTCTTCTCTCTATCTGGTCAATAATAAAAGGAATTGATTGTGAACACTATCAACCCTAAAAGGTTGTTTTTGTGGCTGTACATGAGGAATTGTGACGTTGAATAAATAAGTGTGTTTGTATCCCTAGTCATGCATCCAAAGTTTATATAATCCTTTCAAGAAAGTCAGTTAATTGTTTAACTTATTAGTGGAACATAACCACAGAGGCATATGGTATGGTCCATTTTCAATATGGTAATACTAGTGCCCAGCTAAGGAACAGGTTATTTTGAGCTAGTCTTCACTGGATCAAACTTGCTTTCCTTGTGCCATCACCATAGAATTTAGTTATATCATGGAAACAAGTACATAGACATGTCTAAAACATTTAACAAAGTTGAAATTAGAATATATATGAACTGGGATTTAAAAATTTAGTGATGCCGCTTGTCCTGAAATCATAGCTATAAGTATAGACAATTATTCAAATATTATCACATGCACACACCAGAACAGGCATCTATACACACATTGCAAAACAACAACTTAGCTAGAACAGAACAACATTAAAAAATCCACAGCATGAAAATGTTACTAATATCCAGATATTTATAAAAGGAAGAAAAATGCCTCAAAGATCTCAAAATCATACAGATTTAAAGAGCTAACTTGATCAAATGATCTTCTCCATTATTGGCAAAAAATCTTCCCAATATTTATATCTTTTAATAGATCTCTTTTTGTCACTTTTTTGTTTTTTTTATTTTTGTTCTTTAATCAATCAAAAAAAAGTCTGAGAAAAATCTCTTATGTACTGTGCAACTTCGACAGAGTACATCCAAAACTTTTTATTTTCTCATTTCCATCTTCTAAAATTCTAGACAGCAGACATACAGATCAGCAGGGCCCAAAGCAGTCCAAAACAAGTAAAGTCAGAAACAACAGTTTATACCTAATTGTTCAACCGCCCTTAGGATTCATTCACCTTTGCACGTAAGGACTAAATAAATTAAAACAAAATTTAAAGCAAATGCCCTTAATATGTAATACTTAGTAGCAATAATGAAACAATGATGAAATATTCAGTAGTAAGCAGCCTTAGCCAACAGATTTATTTTCCACTGAATATAATTAACTTCGTATTAACTTGGCGGCTAATAGTGTGCTGAACATGACAATGTTAGCACATTTAGATTGGCTGGCCAGAACTTCTGCATTAATGACACCCTCTCCTCATTATTCAATACCTCACCGTGAAATAGTAGTAATAAAAAAGGCAAGTGCATTTTTATAATATACCATAATATATATATTTATATTGTTTCAAGCAAGTTCCAGTAATTGATATAATATACCACTGCAATCCACAAACAAAAGGAGCAAGTTCCCACATGCCATAATCTTTTGATGTAGGCACAGGAAAAAAAGATATTAAATGCTCCCAGGTTTCAACCTAATTAATGTTTTTTTTTTATTATACTAAATAGTAAGTCTGATTGTTAAGCAACTGAAAACATCTCTACATTAATACAGGGAGTCCCTACAGCCAGCCCCTCCAAATGACACGATTTAGAAGAAAGCAGTACTCTAAACTTCCTGTGTATACACATCCCTATGCTGCACAAGCCAGCATGCTTTAAAATATGAGAAAAGAAGATCAAATAAAAATGCTACCAACAATTAAAATCAACAATGGTGATACAGCAGCTCCTCATAGATTTGCTTGCTTTGAGTTAACGGCTGCAGTACAGGCAAAAGGTAAAAGACGGCTACAGCGGTGGCTTGCCTTTCAATGTTTTGAGTTCGACGGTCGACCTCCTTGTTCACGTCGTTGCCTCCCCAACTTGGCTGCAACAAAAATGAAGCCACGTGCGGGGCCATAGCCTTATGCGCGCCACTTGTGCATCTGCCAATTTCCTTCCTCCGCGTGATTCCTCCCAAACAGGAAGTAACATCTTTGGTGGGATGTGCGTGGACTCGGAGGGAAATTGGCAGAGAGGCAGCAGGGCATTTCACAAGGTGGGTGGAGGATTGCATCATGGCAGCGTGAGCAGTCTTCACTAATTCCGACCCCTACCTCTCAATCAACACTGTAGGCAAAGAGTTCCTCTCGACGCGAAGGCGGGGTTTTGTCCGCGTGTATGTCACCCAGTCAGTGAGAGGCAGGGAAGGGATACTCACAGTTCCTCCAGGCTGCTGCAGACTCAAAAGGCAGTGCAGCGACCAGGAGGAAAAGTTAAAGCAGGCGCCTCTGGTGCATAGCGCCATTTTTTCTAAAAGATTGTTTAGGGGAGTGACCGCTCCCCCTGCGCCCCACCTAGCTAAGCCACTGGACCATATCATTGATATCTGTCGAAGTAGTGTTTTCCAAAACTTCGATACCACTGGGCACTGCCAAAACATATGGACCAGCATTGCCCCGACTCTTTTGCATTTCATGCAAGCTCCATCCGGGGACGCACCCATGTGAAATGCTCTTCTTGGAGGGATATACAGACATAGAGCAAAGCGGTATTGCATTTCCCATAAATCCGCCGCTTTTGTTGATTTTGGGAGGGACAATACATGTTCCTTGAACCACTCCTCTGACACTGTTACCTTTAGTTCTTGGCTCCACCTCTGCATGTATCCTTTAAAGTCTGGTTCTGGCATTATATCTCGTATTTCGCGATGGTGATACGCCAGAGGGACCCTCTGTTGGGCTCCCAGGGACAACGCTGAAGCAAGTTCCTCTCTTACATCTTCAGTTACGTCTGCCCAGTGCAAGCTGGCTACGTAATGCCGCAGCTGACCATAATAAAATAAGTCTCTGTCCTCCAACTTGAACTGCTCCTGCAGCTCCGGAAATGGCAGCATGCGCCCTTCCTCTGTTATCACATGGCTTAAATACTCTAAGCCTTTCTTTTTCCAATTGTCGAACACTGCATATATGGTTCCAGGCTCAAACTTCGGGTTTCCGCATATTGGTAAGTATGGAGTCACCTTATGGGAGAAATGACGAACCTTGCATGACTACCTCCAGGCCCCTTGTGCCGAATCCAAGACTGATGATTTTTGAAGCACTTCTGGCACGTTTACTTTTGAGCCATGCAAGTAACTACTAAAACTCCATTGCCCAAATAGGTTCAGTTCCATTTGTGTAGCTGAAAAGTCTGTTGATTTCCTGAACCAGTCGTTTACATGTCGTAAGCCGCTTGCCACAGTTAACTGTCTTATACTCAAAAGTCCCAAGCCTCCATATTCCTTGGGGATCTGTAGACCTGATATGGACATAAGTACATAAGTAGTGCCATACTGGGAAAGACCAAAGGTCCATCTAGCCCAGCATCCTGTCACCGACAGTGGCCAATCCAGGTCAAGGGCACCTGGCACGCTCCCCAAACGTAAAAACATTCCAGACAAGTTATACCTAAAAATGAGGAATTTTTCTAGTCCATTTAATAGCGGTCTATGGACTTGTCCTTTAGGAATCTATCTAACCCCTTTTTAAACTCCGTCAAGCTAACCGCCCGTACCACGTTCTCCGGCAATGAATTCCAGAGTCTAATTACACGTTGGGTGAAGAAAAATTTTCTCCGATTCGTTTTAAATTTACCACACTGTAGCTTCAACTCATGCCCTCTAGTCCTAGTATTTTTGGATAGCGTGAACAGTCGCTTCACATCCACCCGATCCATTCCACTCATTATTTTATACACTTCTATCATATCTCCCCTCAGCCGTCTCTTCTCCAAGCTGAAAAGCCCTAGCCTTCTCAGCCTCTCTTCATAGGAAAGTCGTCCCATCCCCACTATCATTTTCGTCGCCCTTCGCTGTACCTTTTCCAATTCTACTATATCTTTTTTGAGATACGGAGACCAGTACTGAACACAATACTCCAGGTGCGGTCGCACCATGGAGCGATACAACGGCATTATAACATCCGCACACCTGGACTCCATACCCTTCCTAATAACACCCAACATTCTATTCGCTTTCCTAGCCGCAGCAGCACACTGAGCAGAAGGTTTCAGCGTATCATCGACGACGACACCCAGATCCCTTTCTTGATCCGTAACTCCTAACGCGGAACCTTGCAAGACGTAGCTATAATTCGGGTTCCTCTTACCCACATGCATCACTTTGCACTTGTCAACATTGAACTTCATCTGCCACTTGCACGCCCATTCTCCCAGTCTCGCAAGGTCCTCCTGTAATCGTTCACATTCCTCCTGCGACTTGACGACCCTGAATAATTTTGTGTCATCGGCGAATTTAATTACCTCACTAGTTATTCCCATCTCTAGGTCATTTATAAATACATTAAAAAGCAACGGACCCAGCACAGACCCCTGCGGGACCCCACTAACTACCCT
Organism: Microcaecilia unicolor; assembly: GCF_901765095.1. Taxonomy (NCBI): domain Eukaryota; kingdom Metazoa; phylum Chordata; class Amphibia; order Gymnophiona; family Siphonopidae; genus Microcaecilia; species Microcaecilia unicolor. Next base: position 376,940,587 of record NC_044033.1, read on the forward strand.
CCTCCACTGAGAATACTGGCCACGCAATCCTACTCTCTGCTTCCTGTCTTTCAACCAGTTCTTAATCCATAATAATACCCTACCTCCGATTCCATGACTCTGCAATTTCTTCAGGAGTCTTTCGTGCGGCACTTTGTCAAACGCCTTCTGAAAATCCAGATATACAATATCAACCGGCTCCCCATTGTCCACATGTTTGCTTACCCCCTCAAAAAAATGCATTAGATTGGTGAGGCAAGACTTCCCTTCACTAAATCCGTGCTGACTTTGTCTCATCAGTCCATGTTTCTGTATATGCTCTGCAATTTTATTCTTAATAATAGCCTCCACCATCTTGCCCGGCACCGACGTCAGACTCACCGGTCTATAATTTCCCGGATCTCCTCTGGAACCTTTCTTAAAAATCGGAGTAACATTGGCTACCCTCCAGTCTTCCGGTATTACACTCGATTTTAGGGACAGATTGCATATTTCTAACAGTAGCTCCGCAAGTTCATTTTTTAGTTCTATTAATACTCTGGGATGAATACCATCAGGTCCCGGTGATTTACTACTCTTCAGCTTGCTGAACTGACCCATTACATCCTCCAAGGTTACAGAGAATTTGTTTAGTTTCTCCGACTCCCCCGCTTCAAATATTCTTTCCGGCACCGGTGTCCCCCCCAAATCCTCCTCGGTGAAGACCGAAGCAAAGAATTCATTTAATTTCTCCGCTACGGCTTTGTCCTCCTTGATCGCCCCTTTAACACCATTTTCGTCCAGCGGCCCAACCGACTCTTTGGCCGGTTTCCTGCTTTTAATGTATCTAAAAAAGTTTTTACTATGTATTTTTGCTTCCAACGCTAATTTCTTCTCAAAGTCCTTTTTTGCCCTCCTTATCTCCGCTTTGCATTTGGCTTGGCATTCCTTATGATCTATCCTGTTACTTTCAGTTGGTTCTCTTCTCCACTTTCTGAAGGATTGTTTTTTGGCTCTAATGATTTCCTTTATCTTACTGTTTAGCCACGCCGGCTGACGTTTAGTCTTTTTTCCCTTTTTTCTAATACGTGGAATATATTTGTCCTGAACCTCCAGGATGGTGTTTTTAAACAGCATCCACGCCTGATGCAAGTTTTTTACTCTGCGAGCTGCTCCTTTCAGTCTTTTTTTCACCATTTTTCTCATTTTGTCGTAATCACCTTTTCTATAGTTAAACGCTAGCGTACTTGATTTCCTAGTTTCACTTCCTTCAATGCCAATATCAAAACCGATCATATTATGATCACTGTTATCAAGCGGCCCTCGTATCGTTACCCCCTGCACTAGATCATGAGCACCACTAAGGACTAAGTCTAGTATTTTTCCTTCTCTTGTCGGCTCCTGAACTAGCTGTTCCATGAAGCTGTCCTTGATTTCATCAAGAAATCTTATGTCCCTTGCGTGTACAGATGTTACATTAACCCAGTCTATATGCGGGTAATTGAAATCCCCCATTATTATTGTGTTGCCCAGTTTGTTTGCGTCCCTGATTTCCTTTAACATTTCCGCATCCGTCTGTTCGTCCTGGCCAGGCGGACGGTAGTACACTCCTATCACTATCCTTTTCCCCTTTGTACATGGAATTTCAATCCACAGTGATTCCAAGGAGTGTTTTGCTTCCTGCAGAATTTTCAATCTATTTGATTCAAGGCTCTCGTTAATATACAATGCTACCCCTCCACCAATCCGATTCACCCTATCACTACGATATAATTTGTACCCCGGTATGACAGTGTCCCACTGGTTATCCTCCTTCCACCAGGTCTCAGAGATGCCTATTATATCTAATTTTTCATTTAGTGCAATATATTCTAACTCCCCCATCTTATTTCTTAGGCTCCTGGCATTCGCATATAGACATTTCAAACTATGTTTGTTGTTCCTAAGTACATCATGCTTAGTACTTGACAGTATTAATTGGCAATCTTTTGTCTGATTTTTATTGTTATTTAAAGATACCCGATCTACTACAATCTCTTTTGCAACCTCACTATCAGGATACTCTATCTTCCCTGTTATGGTGATATCTTTGAAAGATACCTTATCCCGAACCATGCTCTTTTGAGCGACTGTCGGCCTTCCCCCCATTTCTAGTTTAAAAGCTGCTCTATCTCCTTCTTAAACGCCGATGCCAGCAGCCTGGTCCCACTCTGGTTAAGATGGAGCCCATCCTTTCGGAATAGGCTCCCCCTTCCCCAGAATGTTGCCCAGTTCCTAACAAATCTAAAGCCCTCCTCCCTGCACCATCGTCTCATCCACGCATTGAGACTCTGGAGCTCTGCCTGTCTCTTGGGCCCTGCGCGTGGCACAGGTAGCATTTCAGAAAATGCTACCCTGGAGGATCTGGATTTCAGCTTTCTACCTAAGAGCCTAAATTTTGCTTCCAGAACCTCTCTCCCACATTTTCCTATGTCATTGGTACCCACATGTACCAAGACAGCGGACTCCTCCCCAGCACTATCTAGAATCCTATCTAGGTGACACGTGAGGTCCGCCACCTTCGCACCAGGCAGGCAAGTCACCAGGCGATCCTCACGTCCACCAGCCACCCAGCTATCTATATGCCTAATGATCGAATCACCAAGTACAACAGCTGTCCTAACCTTTTCCTCCCGGGCAACATTTGGAGATATATCCTCGGTGCGAAAGGATAATACATCCCCTGGTGGGCAGGTCCTGGCTACAGGAGTACTTCCTACTTCACCAGGGTGATGCTCTCCTTCTAGGAGACCTCCCTCCTCCAAGGTAGCACAGGGGCTACCTGACTGGAGGTGGGACTTCTCTACAACATCCCTGTAGGTCTCCTCTATGTACCTCTCTGTCTCCCTCAGCTCCATCAAGTCTGCTACTCTAGCCTCAAGGGAACGGACACGTTCTCTGAGAGCTAGGAGCTCTTTGCATCGGGCACACACATATGACACCTCACCAATTGGGAGATAATCATACATGTGACACTCAATGCAAAAGACTGGATAGCACCCCTCTCGCTGCTGGACTGCTGACTCCATCTTAGTGTTTTTTGAGTTTTTCCGTAATTTAAAACTTGCTAAAGTATTAAGGATATCAGCCTATCACTAACTTACAGTTCCTCCTTTAAACCCCAATCTTCAAGTTCCGAAAGCACAAGCAAAATTTGTTCACTTACCAGAGAAATATCCTCTTCTCCCAGAACTTATTAGAAGGAAAGCGCGGCACCTTGAGCAGAGGCCCCGAGTGGATCGGAACGGACCTGGGAGTCACTCTGGCGAAGGCTCCGAGGATATGCAGATGAGCTGCAAGTCCTCCACGGCACCTGAGAAGGCAACCGGTGGGAGAGCTGGGCACCTCTCAACCAAGAAAAGGCTTACCAGGGGTTAGGCCGAAGCCAGCATTCCTCCCTTTCCACAAATATTTTTGCAACATTTTATTTAGCTTACTCTCATCCCGAGGGGCTAAGTACAATGGCAAAGTCTGGAAAACATATAACCACCTCGGGACGATCATCATATTGTATAACGCTATTCTACCCAATAATGAGAGTGGGTATGGCTGCCATACTTTTAGCCTGTCTGCAGTGTCCCTTAATAACTTAGTCATTTTAGCCTCATATAATTGGGATAAATCTTGCGTTATATACACTCCCAAATACTTGATTTTTCCTTCTGCCTGTTCCAGATCACCACCCCAACTTTCCTCTGCCTCTTGCAACACCAGAAGTACCAAAGATTTTTGTTTGATCCCTTGAAAACCTGAAAATCTACCATATAGGTCTACTTGGTCAAATTATTTATTTATTTGTTGCATTTCATTTGTATCCCACATTTTTCCACTTATTTGCAGGCTCAATGTGGCTTACAATTTTCCTTCATGACTTATGCCATTTCAGAGTACAGATACAATTGGTAATATATATAGAAACATGGATGATGTAATGAACAATCAGGTAATTGGTATCATATATTGAACATGGATTACGTGGAGGGGCATAATTGAACGCGAATGCCTATCTCCATGGACGTTTATCTCTGAGAACGGGTCCATGAAGGGGCGGGCCGAACCGTATTTTCGAAAAAATTGACATTTTTCAGCTGGGCGTTTGTTTTTTTTAGCAATAATGGAAACTAAAAACGCCCAGCTCAAAAACTTCCTAATCCGAGCCATTTGGTCGTGGGAGGGGCCACGATTCGTAGTACACTGGCCCCCCTGATATGCCAGGACACCAACTGGGCACCCTAGGTCAGTGCGGTGGACTTCAGAAAAAGCTCCCACATGCATAGCTCCCTTACCACGGGTGCTGAGCTCCCAACCCCCCTCCCCCAAAACCCACTACCCACAAATGTACAACACTACCATAGCTCTTAGGGGTGAAGGGGGCACCTACATGTGGGTACAGTGGGTTTTGGAGGCCTCCCATTTACCAGCACAAGTGTTGCTGAGGCCTGGGTCCACCTGGCTGAAGTGCACTGCAGTACCCACTAAAAGTGCTCCAGGGACCTGCATACATGCAGGCCTCTAGGACTTGTTGCTGCTGTATAACATTGGCACACCAGTTGACACCTGAAGACTAATCTCTCCGAAAACGTCCTTTATTAGAATAAGCACGTTTACTCACAGTTAACTGCAGAGGTTGTGCCCCACTGGCAACGAGTCTCCCTGGTACTGAGATTAGCAATAGGTCAGAGCTGGCAGAATGCTGTACAATGCCCTCTTTCAGCCACATTCAAGGTAAGAACTAAGTTGTCTAACGTGGCTAACACAGGAAAGGGAACTAAAACTGGCTTACAAAAATGGCCACTACCGCATGGACTACAACAGGAAGCACAACAGGGCACACTCTGACCCAGTAGGAAAAGCACCATGGGAGAAGAGCCTACCAACTACCAACATCGTGAGACTGTAACACAAGCTAATGAAATCACGGAGCCCAGTACCCTACACCCACCACAATGCAATGCTTATGTGACCCTGTAGTGCACCCAAGAGCCACATCTGACCCAGGGAAAGGCTGTGAGAGGATCGAACACATTCTTCTGTCATGGAGGTGGGTACGGCATTTGAGGCTGGCATACAGGCTGGGAAAAAAGTTTTTAAAGTGGGTTTTTTTTTGGTGGGAGGGGGTTAGTGACCACTGGGGGAGTCCGGGGAGGTCATCCCCGATTCCATCCAGTGGTCATCTGGGCAGTTGGGGCACTTTTTTGGGACTTGTTCGTGAAAAAAAAGGGTCCAAAAAAAGTGACCCAAAATCGCAGTAAAAACGCCTTTTTTTTTTCGATTATCAGCTACAGACGCCCATCTCTCCTCGGCTGATAACCACGCCCCAGTCCCGCCTCCGACATGCCTCCAACACGCCCCTGTCAACTTTATTCGTTTCCGCGACGGAATGCAGTTGGAAACGCCCAAAATCGGCTTTCGATTATACCGATTTGGGCACCTTTGGGTCGAAATATAGGCGTTTTTCTCTTTCGATTATAAGCTGGATAATAAATTAGACAGTACGATATAGGGAGAAAATAATCCGATTGTTAAGTAGAAGATGGATAATTATGGTTCTAATTATGAGTCATTATGGTATGTCATGTTAAAGAGATGTATCTTCAGTGCTTTACGAAAGTTAATTAGGTTGTGAATTATTTTCAGGTCAAGTGGTAAAGCATTCCACATTTGCGAACTCAAGTATGAAAAGCTGGACGCATGTATTACTCTATATTTTAGACCTTTACAGCTGGGAAAATGAAGATTTAGGAATGTGCGAGCTGATCTTATAGCATTCCAGGGGGAGGAATGCTGGCTTCGGCCTAACCCCTGGTAAGCCTTTCCTCAGCTGAGAAGTGCCCAGCTCTACCACCGGCTGCCTTTCAGGTGCTGTGGAGAACTTGCAGCTCATCTGCATATCTTTTACAGCCTTCTCCAGGGTGAATCCCAGGTCCACTCTGATCCATTCAGGGCCTCCACTCTAGGTGCCCAGCGCTCCCACCAGGTGCTGTGGAGGACTTGCAGCCCTTCTGCATTTCTTCACAGCTGTATCCAGGGTGACCCCCAGGTCCACCCTGATCTTCCCAGGGCCCTCGCTCCAAGTGCCCAGGGTTTCCAGGTGCTTTTTGGCTAGGATCAGGCGACCCTCAGGGGGAGGAATGCTGGCTTCGTCCTAACCCCTGGTAAGCCTTTCCTCAGCTGAGAGGTGCCCAGCTCTACCACCGGCTGCCTTTCAGGTGCTGTGGAGGACTTGCAGCTCATCTAGGTGCCCAACGCCCCCACCAGGTGCTGTGGAGGTGCCGAGCACCGGGGCATTTTTCTCTCTACATCTATTTTTCTCCCAGTTACTACTTATGGTTCCAGTACACTTTTTCTTTTTGGCACTGTCCCTTCCTAATTTGTTTCTCCATCTTAAACCACTGTACACTGCAGGAACACATTGTCCACCATCTGTATTCATCATCTCACCATCTGTCTTTTCCTCTTCTTTTTCTCAGATCTCAACCTTAAACATTTCCTTCCTTCCATTCATCCATCTCCTTTCTATCTGAGTACATCTTGTCTTCATCACCTTCGTTGCTGTCATCGTACCTCTCCTACTCTTCTCCGTATTCTCTTACTCCTTCTCCTGCTCTCTGCTGGGGACATTAATCCCAATCCTGGTCCTCCACATCAGCTCTCATCCTATTTGTGCAGCTCACACCGTGATATCTCCAGTCTAATTTCTGTTCCTCTCCTCCCCCCTCCTTCCCTGCCTTTCTCTTGCGCTCTGTGGAATGCCCGCTCTGTCTGTAACTAACTTTCCTACATCCATGACCTCTTTATCTCTCGTACTCTCCATCTGCTTGCCCTAACCGAAACTTGGCTTTACCCTGAAGACTCTGCTTCAGTTGCGGCCCTATGCCATGGAGGTTATCCTTTCTCCCATACTCCTCGCCCGGTTGGCCGCGGAGGTGGTGTTGGGCTACTACTTTCACCCTCTTGTAGATTTCAACCTCTTCTTTTTCTTCCTTCGAAGTCCACTCCATCCATCTATTTGCTCCTCTGCCTCTCCAAGTAGCAGTCATTTATCGACCCCCTGATAAGTCCCTCTCTTCCTTTCTCACTGACTTTGATGCTTGGCTTTCCTTCTTTTTTGAACCTTCATCTCCTTCGCTCATTCTTGGGGATTTTAACATTCATGCTAATGATCCCTCTGACTCTTATGCTTCGCAGTTTCTTCCTTTAACATCCTCTTTCAATCTTCAACCATGCTCCACTGCCCCCACTCACCAGAATGGCCACTGTCTTGATCTTATCCTCTCCTCAAACTGCTCACTCTCCAGTTTCTGTGCCTCAACTCTTCCCCTCTCTGACAATCATCTGATAACTTTCACACTTAAACACCCTCCTCCCCAGTCCCGTCCAATCTTAACCAATACATTTAGGAATCTTCAGGCTATTGACCCTTCTACTCTGTCCTCCAATGTTTCAAATCTCTTCTCTACCACTATGTTATCCAAGTCTGTCAACGAGGCTGTCTCTTCCTATAATACTATTCTCTCCTCTGCTCTGGATACTCTCGCTCCTCTCATTCCCCGTTCTGTAAAACGTACCAAACCCCACCTTGGCTGACCTCTAGAATCCGCTACCTACGTTCCTGTGACCGCTCTGCCGAACACCTTTGGCTGAAATCCCGTGCCCATGCTGACTTCATACATTTCAAATTCTTGCTGACCTCCCTCCAGTCTGCTCTTTTAATTGCAAAACAGGACTATTACATCCAGTTGACAAATTCTTGGTTCAAACCCTTGTCGTCTCTTTGCCACACTGAACTCTCTCCTCAAAGTGCCTTCACCTCCACCCCCCCCCCCCCTTCACTTTCCCCCCAGACTCTGGCTGAGTTCTTTCATGATAAGGTTCACCAGATTAAACTTGAATTCTCAACCAGGTCACCTCCACCTCTCCTTCCCTTAGTCCATTCTCTCAACCCTCCAACCCCTGCCTCCTTTTCTTCCTTTTCTGAAATCACTGAAGAAGAAACTACACATCTTCTTTCCTCCTTGAAACTAACTATCTGTTCTCTGATCCTATTCCCACCCATCTACTTAACACTATCTCTCCTACTGTCATCCCGTTTATCTGTCATATCCTCAATCTTTCACTGTCCACTGCGACTGTTCCTGATGCCTTCAAATATGCCGTAGTCACACCACTCCTTAAAAAACCTTCATTGGACCCTACCTGTCCTTCCAACTATCGCCCCATCTTCCTCCTCCCTTTCCTATCCAAGATACTTGAACGTGCTGTTCACCACCGTTGCCTTGACTTTCTTTCATCTCAAGCTATTCTTGATCCATTTCAATCTGGCTTTCGCCCCCTTCATTCAACTGAAACAGCTCTTGCTAAAGCCTCCAATGATCTTGGCCAGATCCAAAGGTCTCTATTCTATCCTCATACTTCTCGATCTATCTTCTGCTTTTGACACTGTTGATCACAGCCTACTCCTTGATACGCTGTCCTCACTTGGATTTCAGGGCTCTGTTCTTTCCTGGTTTTCTTCTTATCTCTCCCAGCGTACCTTTAGTGTATACTCTAGTGGATCCTCTTCTACTTCTATCCCACTGTCAGTTGGTGTACCTAGGGGATCTGTCCTGTGACTTTTTCTTTTCTCCATCTATACTTCTTCCCTTGGTACTCTGATCTCATCCCATGGTTTTCAGTATCATCTTTACGCCGATGATGCCCAGATCTACCTCTCCACACCAGAAATCTCAGCTGAAATCCAGGCCAAAGTATCAGCCTGCCTGTCTGGCATTGCTGCTTGGATGTCGCAGCGCCATCTGAAACTAAACATGACCAAGACTGAGCTTCTTATCTTTCCCCCTAAACTAACCTCTCCTCCTCTCCCATTCTCTATTTGTTTGGATAACACTCCCATCCTTCCTATCTCATCAGCTTGTAACCTTGGGGTCATCTTCGACTCCTCCCTCTCCTTCTCTGCAAATATTCAACAGACTGCTAAAACCTGTGGTTTCTTTCTCTATAATATCACCAAAATTCGCCCTTTCCTTTCTGAGCACACTACCAGAACCCTCATCCACACTCTTATCATCTCTTGCTTAGACTATTGCAACTTGCTTCTCACAGGTCTCCCACTTAGCCATCTCTCTCCTCTTCAATCTGTTCAAAATTCTGCTGCACGACTAATATTCCGCCAGTGTTGTTATGCTCATATTAGCCCTCTCCTCAAGTCACTTCACTGGTTTCCTATCCGTTTCCGCATACAGTTCAAACTCCTCTTATTGACCTATAAGTGCATTCACTCTGCAGCTCCTCAGTAGCTCTCCACTCTCATCTCTCCCTACATTCCTCCCCGGGAACTCCGTTCACTGGGTAAATCTCTCTTATCTGCACCCTTCTTCTCCACTGCTAACTCCAGACTCCGTTCCTTTTATCTTGCTGCACCATATGCCTGGAATAGACTTCCTGAGCCGGTACGTCAAGCTCCATCTTTGGCCGTCTTCAAATCTAAGCTAAAAGCTCAACTTTTTGATGCTGCTTTTAACTCCTAACTCTTGTTCACTTGTTCAGAACCCTTATTTTATCATCCTCACTTTAATACTCCCTTATCTCTTGTTTGTCCTGTTTGTCTGTCCTAATTAGATTGTAAGCTCTGTTGAGCAGGGACTGCCTCTTCATGTTCAAGTGTACAGCTCTGTGTATGTCTAGTAGCGCTATAGAAATGATAAGTAGTAGTAGCAGTAATATATATAAAACAAAAAAACAGTTTCCTTTGTTATAATAAAAACACATTCTTTTTTTACATGTGACAAAAGTAAAACTAGTGCAATAAGTCCATATATATATATATATATATATATATATATATATATATATATATATATATATACACACACACACACATATTTATATACATACATACCTATAGGTCTTGAGCATCTTCAATACACTATGGAAGTTAAAAAGGTTGTGTCAATTCTTCCAAAGCTCCACATTTCATACTATTACCCAATATCTTGTACTATCTAAATATGATTACTGTAAATGGCATATATGCTGGTATTAAAATCTCACTCCTTAAAAAATTACAAACAGCACAAAATACTGCTGCCCGCCTTGTATGCAGTGCTCCTCACTTTGAGAAATCTTCCCCTCTCCTGTTAAAACTTCACTGGCTTCCCATAAATGCAAGGATCACCTTTAAAGCATGTGTGATTGTTTACTAAATCATATAGGGTTGATCACCCTCCTATATGGAACAACTAATTGATTTACCTTCATGTAATACAGTAAAAACATCTATAGAATATCTCATGCTCCATTATCCAAACTGAAAAGGTCTTTCTTACAAATCAATCCTTTCCACAGGTTTCACATATCAGAGTACCAAATTTTGGAATTCTCTACCCAAGCAATTAAGGGGTCCTTTCACTAAGGTGCACCGAAAATGGCCTGCGCTGTTGTAGACGTGTGTATCAGACGTAAGTCCATTTTTCAGTGTGCCTGCAAAAAAGGCCTTTTTTAGGGGGCCAAAAATGGACGTGCAGCAAAATGAAAATTGGTGCACAACCATTTTGGGCCTGAGACCTTACTGCCACCCATTCACTTAGCAGTAAGGTCTCACGCATTAACCAAACAGTAATCAGCAAGCATACAATGCTGATTACTGCCCAGTTAGTGCTGCGCGCCCAAAAATAAAATATATTTTCCGGCGTGTGTACCAGATGCACGTACAAAATGAAATTACCACCCGGGCCACGCGGTAGCCGTGCAGTAGTTCCAAATTGGTGTGCATTGGGCTCGCGTAGGCACCTATGCGGCTTAGTAAAAGTGCCCCTCAGGTACGCTGTTGGTGTGGCGGGGCCCAATGGCTACTGTGACTTGCTTGCCCCGTTCTCTTGCTTTGGAGCCTTGCCTGTCTAGCGCGAGCTTCTGGGATTCCCTGGAACAGTTTTGGGTACCTTGGCTGTTGGTGGCAGGTGCTTAACTGGGTGTGGTTGAGCTGAGGAGGAGGGTATGTGAGGGATTATAGGATGTTACCATTTAAAGGCACTCCCTCACAGTGTCAGAGCCACCTTAAAACCCCATAATGCCGCCCAAGGGGGAAGTGACACGGGAGGGTTGGAGCCAGGAGGGCATGGTCCAGCAAGTATATAAGGCTGGGCCAGAGCTAGCTTAAGAAGGCCCAGAGGGAAGCAGTGATGTCCACTGCAAATGCCTCCACCCTGAAGCTGAGAAACTGCAACCTGTATGTTCAGGTAGGCCAAGTTCAACTTGGAATTTTGAAGAGTTTGTGTTTTGACCTGGCTGGCTGCAGGCCAGCCTCATATACTCACTAGAGTCTGATCTGGTAAATCTGGATCTAGGGACCAGGCCAGAGACCAGTAAGAGTTGCTGCTGAGCTGATAGACATTCATGTATGCTGTGGCCCTGCAGGAGCAGGCCACCCAAGGACACATGTTTACAGAATTAGTTTTGAATATTGTTTCTTCCCTTTCTGTTAACAGGACCCCTAACAAGACACCTTTAATAATTATTATTTGCTTTCACCGTACCTTGTTGAGTGTGTGTGGCTTGTCTTACTACTACTACTACTACTTATCATTTCTATAGCCTGGTTCCATGGCCCGCCCTCACTCACATTACCAAGCTCCTCTATCCTATCATATATTGTAGTTCTCTTTTTCTCACTCACATTCCTTTCATCTCCATTTGCTTTCACCTACCCATTACCTTTTCTCCTTTCTCATAGAATTGTAAACCTCTCAGATATCCTACATGATGTGCAGTATAACACACACTAAATAAACTTGGAAACTTGGACAGAGAAGCCACAATGCAAACAGATCAGGTCAGATCCTAACCTCTGCAATCTCCCTGAAGATCACTCGATCTTTAAAGCTACTCTGAGATCAGAACTGTACAGTGGTATGTGGGAACTGTGTTTGACAAACAAGCACAGAAGGGAACCAGGGAGTATTCAGTGGAAAGAGTGCTGCTTGATGGGCCAGTCGCCATCAAGCCTCATTCGTACTGATCTAGCGGTTGGGTGGAACCAGTGCCTGGAGAAATTCCAGAGAGATCAGTAATGACCTAAAGGGATTCTTTCTAAGTCCTACCCATTTCTGTTTGCTGTTTATGTTCTTTCCACAGGTATTAAAACCAGAAAACAGAATGTGGATGGTAAATTTAACATAAACTACTTAAAAATGCAAATGTGTTAATGACACATTGTTTTGTTTTGTGGTTGAGTCCCTTGCTTTCTGTTTGATAGAAACTCTTCACAGGTATTGCCATAACCATGAAGAGCTGGAATTACATGGACTGAACTATTGATTTACATACAGAATCTCTCAGGGGCTGATGCACAGCAGCACTAGTTAAATATGGGTGCAGTGGGAAAAATTACCAGATAGCAAACAGTGACCAATGCATAAACGGGATCACATGCAAATGAGATGCACGGATCCACTTTTGTGCATTGATCACTGTTTGTGACTTGAAGCTGTCAAATGCATTTTACAGCTTACAGAAAATTCCTGATGGTCCAATATCAAAGGCTGGGCCAGAGCTAGCTTAAGGAGGCCAAGACCCCTTTCTGACCCCGCCCCCAGGCCCCCCTCTCCCAGTGCACCACTGCAGAACAAAAAAAATCCCTGATGGTCCAGTAGACCACCTCCTGACCCCCCCCCCCCCCAAGAACAAAAAATCCACGATGGTCCAGTGGGCCCGTTCTCGAGCTCTCCCCTTCCTTCACCATACTTGAAAAAGTTGGAGGCAAGAGAATGAGAGCAGCACCTCCTCCCTCCTGTCAGACCCTCTCAAAATGGCAGCGCCCAGCTCCTGCCTGGTACATCCTAGGATCACTGGGATGGGATAACCACCATATAAGGAAAAAATTGGTGCTTAGCCCCTCCTAGAGCATCCCAAAATGCACCAGGCAGGGGCTGGGTGTCGCCATTTTGAGAGGGCAGGGCCCGCGGCAGAAGGGAGGAGGTGTTGCTCTCAATCTCCTGCCCTTTGTGCATTATTTGCTAAATAGCATTTGCTTTAGAGTAAACTGGCTACAACCAGTCTAAAGCAAACATTGCCAGCCAGGTAAGCTTTGTGCATTGGGCCCTCAGACATTTTAGTACGGTTCTACTAAACCATCACCAGTTGGTAGTACTGAGTACATCTAAGCTGATAAATGCTCCTATATAGAAACAGAGAAATATGAAGGCAGATAAAAACCATATGGCCTATCCCATCTGCCCATCCATGCCATCTATCCCTTTCTGTACCCTAGAGGTCCTATGTACTGGTCCACAACCTCCATCGGGAGGCTATTCCTGAAATTCACTACCCTTTCGTATTAGCTGTATTAAATCTATGTGCTATGACATAATAGCATAAAGTGTAACTTGTGATTTCTTTTAAAACGTTGTGACACATGTGAAGGGCTAGACAGATCTAGGAACCAAAACTCCAGACCGGGGTGCTGGAGAGGCAGGTATGGGTGGGAACTATGGAGGGACTACCAATCCCAGCATCCTTGGAATCACCTGAATTCTCCAGGAAGGCTAACCAGCGCTGCAATGCCCCCAACTCCCAGAGGAGGCCACTAGACTCCCTTAGAGAAGGTGAACCAGACTACAACTCCCAGACTGCCAGGGGAGAAGAGCAGGAAGCCTTTGAGCGAGCTCAGGATAAAGATTGGGAGCAGCTGGAGAGGGGAGAAAGACAGAGCCTATGGAGTGGCTGCCAGAGGGGGGTGAATGCAGAGGCCAAAGAGGTCGGTGAAGGGGCTGGAGTAGAGCCCATGGATATTTCTGCTTTAGCTCAGGTAAAGAAGGATCAATCTAAGGGCCTGCTAGCAACCTTGATGAACAATTTAATGAAATACATTGGGAGGAAAGTCCATGGAAGTTGCTGAATAGGTTCCCTGAAAGGGTAGCTTCCCTTGGCCATGGGCTCAAGCGTAGGGTTACCATATGGCTCCAGAAAAAGGAGGACGGATTGAGCCAGCCGGGTTTTATTTCCACTGCTTTCAATGGAAGTAATTGAGCCAGCCGGGTTTTACTTCCATTGCTTTCAATGGAAAGCAATGGAAATAAAACCCGGCTGGCTCAATCCGTCCTCCTTTTTCTGGAGCCATATGGTAACCCTACTCAAGCGTGACCCGTGGGGAGGATACCAGGAGTTATTGGCTAGTATGGAGGGGGTCCCCTTTCCTCAGGTTGCTCTGAGCGGAAGATTTGGATGGCTTGAGTTGGAAGCGCGAAGCAGAACTTTGGGGATTTTTGTTGAATGAACTTTGGAAACCTTTTTTTTGCTGGGTAAAGTGTTGGAACTTTTTGCCCGGGGTTAAAGGACTTGGGCTGTGGGGCTGAGGGCTGCATTCGTGCCTGGTGGAAAGAGTTTGTTTTTGTTTTCTTTTCTGTTGCAAAGTTGAAACTGTAAGCGTGCTGGGGGCTATGTACCAAGCCTGTGGAGGCATATAGCCCAGGGAGGAGACTGCTCGCAATAAAATACAGGAACTTATCTGACTTGTTTGCTGCTGTTTGAATTGCCAAGTAATCAAGTATTGCCTAGAGAATCTGGTGTGGAGTTGTGCCCCGGCCTGGGGGAGATGAAACACAGCCAAGCAGCGTTGGAAGTGTTCACGATGTCTTAGTGCACATGAAATTGTGTTGTTATGATATAATAGCTTACTATTTACCTTATGCTGCTAATGGAAGCAATATTCTTTTATTTATTGTACTGATTTGGAGTGTGCCATAATAAAATGGTAATCCGCTGTGTTGAAGAATATATAATTTACGTTGCAATGTTGTCAGTGGATATTAACTGATATGTATTATTTCACTGCTATCTTATTCTATTCTATTTGGCAATGAATACCATGGGGCCAGATAGCATACATCCAAGGGTACTGAAGGAATTTAATGAAGTTCTAGCGGCTCCATTGGCTGACCTTGTCAATGCTTCTTTAGAGTCGGGAGTGGTCCCGGAGGACTGGAGAAGAGCAGATGTGGTCTCTTCTCCATAAAAGCAGAAGTAAGGAAGAGATTGGGAACTACAGGCTGGTAAATCTGACTTCTGTGGTAAGTAAATTAATGGAACTGTTTTTAAAACAGAGAATAGTAAAGTTTTTGGATTAGAGAACCTGAGGCAACATGGTTTCACTAGAGGTAGGTCTTGTCAGACAAATCTGATTAATTTATTTGACTGGGTGACCAGAGAGTTCGATTGAGGGAGACTGCTAGATTAGTGTATTTAGATTTTAGCAAAGCCTTTGATGTGGTTTGGCATAGATGACTAATAAATAAACTGAGTGCCTTCGGTTTGGGCCCTAAAGTGACTGACTGGGTTAGGAACTGGTTGAGTGGAAGGCAACAGAGGGTACTGGTAAATGGAGCTCATTCTGAGGAAAGGGATGTTACCAGTGGTGTACTGCAAGGTTTGGTTCTTGGGCCAGTTCTTCTTAACATTCTTGTAAGCAATATTGTGAAGGGCTGTCTGGTATAGTTTGCCTCTTTGCAGATGATACAAAAATATGCAATAAGGTAGACACCCCTGATAATGTGGACAACATGAAGGATTTATCAAACCTAGAGGAATGGTCTGGAATTTGGCAGCTAAGATTTAATGCTAAAAAATGCAGGGTCATGCATTTCGGCTGCAAAAACCTGAGGGAACGGTACAGTTTAGGGAGTGAAAAACCTTTGTGCATGACAGAGGAATGGGGACTTGGGTGTGATCATATGTGATGCTCTTAAGGTGGCCAAATAGGTAGAAAAGGAATGGTCAGTAGGAGAAAGAAGGTGATGTCCCTGTACAAAACTCTAGTGAGATCTCATGTAGAATATTGTGTACAATTCTGGAGACTGCACTTTCAAAAATATATAAACAGGATGGAGTCGGTCCAGAGAGTGGCTACTAACAGGGCCGGTTGCAAGAGCCTTGCGCTCCAAGGGCCCCTACAGCAGCCTTGGCATCTCTCTCCCATTCTCTGCGTCAGCTGTCATTGCTGTCTCCTGTCCTCAGTCTAACCACCTTGGTCAGCTCTCTCCTACTCTCTTTTGGCTACCTGCACTGCTGTCCTCTTCAATCTGGGCCGCCGGCAACATCAGTGAGGTAAACACACTGCCTTTAGCGGCCCAGAAGCTTTCTCTGTGCTGCAATTTTCTGTCCCGCAGTGGCCCGGAAAATTGAAGAAGGCAGCGGTGCTGTGAGCTGGAACTAAGGAAGCGTGTAGGAGAGAACTGAAGGCGGTTAGATTGAGACAGCCACTGAAGCCCATCAGGTTGGTCTCCTTTTCCCTCTCCTCCGTGCACCTTTCATCCCCTTACCAAAACAAAGCAAACAAATCTATGAGCTGCTCTATCCACATTTTCGTTCTTTATTGTTGGTAGCATTTTCATTGGACCTCACTTATATTTTTTAAGATGCCGGCTTGTGTAGCATACGGATGTACACAGAGGAAGTATTGGTTTCATCTAATTAGTTCTAAATTATAATCACTGTATCGTTTGGAGGGGCTGGTTTATAGGGACTCACTCTATTCTGATGTTTTCACCTAGTAAAGAGCCACCAAAACAGACATTATGAGTATCAGGTACTTAACAATCAGACTTACTATTTATAAGTACAGTTTAAAAAAAGCATTAATTAGGTTGAGACCGGGGAGCATTTAACATCTTTTTTTTTCCTGTGCCTACATCAAAAGAAAGATAGCATGCGGGAACGTGCTCCTTTTGCTTTGTGGAATGCAGTGGTATATTATAAAAATGCGCTTGCCTTTTTTTTTTTTTTTATTATTACTATTTCACAGAGAAGGTACCCAATAATGAGGGAAGGGTTTCCTTCCTGTAGAACTGTCCAGAGTCAGTCTAAATTTGCCAACACTGTCCAGTTCAAATATACAAAAAATTGCGTGGTTCACTGTCAACTACACTTTAGGTGTAAGGGGAAAAGTCTCATAATGTCACGTGGAGGGGCATAATTGAAAGAGACGCCCTCAGCGGTGGAGGGACGAGGAAACCCGTATTATCGAAACAAGATGGACGGCCATCATTCGTTTTGATAATACGGTCGTGGACACCGAAATCTTGACATTTAGGTCATCCTTAGAGATGGTCGTCCCTAGACTTGGTCGTTTCTGATTTTTGGCGATAATGGAAACCAATGACGTCCATCTCAGAAACGACCAAATGCAAGCCCTTTGGTTGTGGGAGGAGCCAGCATTCATAGTGCACTGGTCCCCCTGACATGCCAGGACACCAACCGGGCACCCTAGGGGGCACTGCAGTGCACTTCATAAATTGCTCCCAGATACATAGCTCCCTTACCTTGTGTGCTGAGCCCCCCCCAAAACCCACTACCCACAACTGTACACCACTACAATAGCCCTTACAGGTGAAGGGGGGCACCTAGATGTGGGTAAAGTGGGTTTGTGGTGGGTTCTGGAGGGCTCACATTTACCACCACAAGTGTAACATATAGGGAGGGGATGGGCCTGGGTCTGCCTGCATGAAGTGCACTGCACCCACTAAAACTGCTCCAGGGACCTGCATACTGCTGTGATGGACCTGAGTATGACAATTGCATAGAGGCTGGCACAAAATATTTTTAAAGTTCTTTTTTGAGGGTGGAAGGGAGTTAGTGACCACTGGGGGAGTAAGGGGAGGTGATCCCCAATTCTCTCCGGTGGTCATCTGGTCAGTTTGGGCACCTTTTGTGCCTTGGTCGTAAGAAATACAGGACCAGGTAAAGTCGTCCAAGTGCTCGTCAGGGATGCCCTTTTTTTTCCATTATGGGTCGAGGACACCCATGTGTTAGGCACACCCAAGTCCCGCCTTCACTACGCCTCCGACATGCCCCGATGAACTTTGGTCGTCCCCATGACATAAAGCAGTTGGGGACACCCAAAATTGGCTTTGAATTATACCGATTTGGGCGACCCTGTGAGAAGGACGCCCATCTTCCAATTTGTGTCAAAAGATGGGCGTCCTTCTCTTTCGAAAATAAGCCTGATATGCTACTTGTGTTCACGATTAGTGCTCACAATCTGAGCATGCCTTCACACTCGTGACTTGTATAATCACATACAAAAACCCCCACCTCCTGTGTTTTAGTTGCAGAAGTGCATCAATTCAACTTAATGTGTATAACTCATTTGAGATAATTTTGACTTTTGTTCTTTTATTCGCTTTTTTTGGCAATACTGAATCACTATCAGAATGATATACCAATTATGGCAAAAGGACCATCACTTATCTGCATAATCTGGACATTCTCCGGACCCTGACACTATTAGCCGCCAAGTTCATACAACATTAATTATGTTCAGTGGAGAACAAATCTATTGGCTCTGGATGCTTGTTATGTGAATATTCAATCACTGTTTCATGATTGCTATCAAGGGCATTTGTTTTAATTCATTTATCCAGTCCTTACTTGCATGCAGTTTTGCTTTTTAACCCCAAAGGTTTCCTTCAATAGCATTGTGCTTATTTGAATTAGTTTTTCTGTACAAGTTTTGCTTGATTTGTCTTTATTTGAAATAAAAAAATGTAAAACACATGCGGGGCTAAGTGGGGGAAGTGGGCTCCACCAAACGGTCTGCACAGGGCCCCACAATTGCTAAGACCAGCCCTGGTTACTAAAATGGTCAGTGGTCCTCGTCATAAAGCGTATGGGGGCAGACTTAAAGATCTCCATATGCATACTTTGTAAGAAAGGCAGGAGGGGGAAATATGATAGAAACATTTAAATACCTATGCAGCATAAATGTACAGTAGGTGAGTCTCAATTAAAAGGAAGCTCTGGAATGAGGGGATATAGGATGAAGTTGAAAAGGCATAGACTCAGAAGGAACCTGAGAAAATACTTCTTCACGGAAAGGGTGGTGAATTCGTAGAATGACCTCCCAGTGGAAGTGGTAGAGATGAAAACAGTAACTGAGTTCAAGAGAACTTGGGACATAGGGAGAGAAGATGGAATGGATAGGCAAACTGGAAAGGCCATATGTTCTTTATCTGCCTACATTTTTCTGTGTTTCTATGTTACAAACTTAAGGATGATGACCAATTTTTCACATTTTTGTGATCATATCACAATTTATATTACTAATTGCTCTAAATAATAGGAATTTTGTATTATTTTCTCATTTTTTTTGTCGATTTCATGGCCTGTGGAATGAAATCTAAACTTATAAGGGGTGGGGAAAGAGTAACACAGGTATCAGAAATGATCTTCCTTTAGTGTAAAGGACTAACATTCTGGAGTCCTTGCTCTTAGGTAGATTTCTGGACAGTGTAGTGCAATAGGGGAGGGCTTCCCTGTCAGCCTAAGGGTAGGATATGGCTCCTTGCATATTTGGAGGGTAGTAAAAAAGGGCATGTCAGTTAACACCCAGTGTCTTCATCCCCCAAACAGTCCAAAGAATAAAAAGTGAGAAAAGGATGACTGATCCCACAGTTAGGGAACATCAAAGCCTGGGTGCTGCATCTGCAGTGACTAACATAGCCACCTCAACAGAGCAAGCAGTCGTACAGAAGCCCGCCCAACTTGTCCTGAGAGAGCAACAAAGGAAGAAGAGGAGAAAAGAAAGGAAACAAAAGAACAATCCATAAGGCATTATTAAGATAGACTTGGGAAAATCCACTGTTTATTTCTAGAATAAGCAGCATAAAATCTGTTTTACTGTTCTGGAATCTTGAGAGGTACTTGTGACCTGGATGGCCACTGTTGAAAACAGGATACTGGGCTTGATGGACCTTCGGTCTGTCCCAGTATGACAACACTTGTTCTTATGTAAGATTTTCTTCCATGAACACAGAACAGAAATATTTGTTTAGTATGTCCGCTTCTTCCTCATCACTCTCCACAAAGCAGTTGTCAGCATCTTTCAGTCTTACAATTTCATTTATAGCCTTCCTCCCTTCCCCAACATAACTGAAAAAATTCTTGTCACTTATCTTTACATCTCCATTTTCTTTCTGTGCCTGTACTTTTGTCAGCTGTATTTCTTTCTTCATTTCTTTTTTATGTGGTGTTCTTTTCTATGTTCCCCTTCTTGAATTCGTCTGTATTTCATGAATACTACCTCTTTTGCCTTTATTTTTTCAGCCACTTTGGAGAACCATATTGGTTTCCTTTTTCTCTTGCTTTTATTTACTTTCCTTACATAAAGATCTGTTGCCATATATATAGAACCTTCAGCCTGGACAACTGTCGTTCCACTTCTCCTATGCCCTCCTTCCTGTCAACTCTTTTTTTGGGTACTCCCCCATTTGACTAAAGTCAGCAAGTTTGAAATTCAGGTATTTGTTGAGTTTTGTATGCCTGCACTCTGCTCTAGCTCTTATATCAAACCATATCATGTGGTTACTACTGCCCAGGTTGTCACCCACCCAGATGTTAGACACTCTTACTCCATTTAAGAGTACTAGATCCAGCATTTCCCATTTCCTTGTGGGTTCCATCACCATTTTTCTCAGCAGACCACTTTGAAAGGCATTCACCATTTCTCTATTTCTTTCTGCAGATGGGACATTCAATCCATATCTGGCAGATTGAGATCTCCCAGCAGCAGCACCTCCCATTTCATTCCCAACCTTTGGATATTTATGACCAGATCTTTGTCCAGCTTCTCTATTTGTGTTGGAGGTCTCTAGACACCTGTGTGGATAGAGGTTCCATCTTCTCTTTCCAACATTGATTCATATTACTTTATTTAAGGGTGTATATAAGTTCCATAGCATGTAAATGCAAGGGGAGTTTTCACATGGGCAGAGCATTGAAGGGGCATGGGTGCAGTTTTCATTTATGCAGGCAAATTGCAGAATATTGAAAGTTATATGTGCTCTTGCCTCATTTAGGCCTAGTGCAACTGCATGTGCATAAATGTTAGGTGTGCTCATGCCAGATTACACTAGTATTCTATAGCAGAATCTGGGCATTACATCTTGCACAATATCTACTAGCAATTCGTAAGACCAAAACTCGCCCTCTCGTTTGATAGCTTGCCACCTTCTGGAATGGATGATGACAAGCTTGACGAGTTTTGTGTCACCCCCAGCTGCTGGGGTGACAAATGGGGAATGTATAATTATAGTATAGCAAGAGGCCTTCACTGGATGCCCACCGGAAGGGTGGAAGGCCAGATTTTAGGACTCAGGCTGTAAAAATACCAGCTAGGTAATGTTAATATGTGTCCCAGCTTCAGACCCATCCACTGGAATAGTGGTGGGTCAATTTACATAGCTTAAACTGCTGAGAAACACTGACTAGGCCTGAAAAACTTATGACGGCCTTGTTACTGAGCCCCTGCAGTAGCAGGGCTGCTTGGTAAGCCTTATTAGAATTTAGTGTGACAAAAGCAGTACAAAAGCCAAAAACAAAGAATTAATGGCTAAAATCCTAAAAAGTTTAGTTCACAAAATGGAGTCTGATACAGTTTGATACAGTTAAGATGGCACCCAGAGTCACAAGATATGGAACTGATCTCTTCATATTAGAAGAGATGTTTGTACAATTAGGAACAACAGTCCATATTAGGAGTTGACCATATTAGGAGTTGTTTATAACACAGGAAAAAGATTAAGAAACAGGTGGACACCTGACCTATGGTTAAGTATGAATCATAGATGAAAAAAGTCCCTCTCCATTGACTTGTATGGGGACCAAATACTATATAAGTAATGCAAATCTGGGTTGAATTCGGAGTCTTTCCTCAACGAATCTCAGAGGGCGAAGCTCTGGCCGGTTGGACCCAGAATCTGACTGATGTGTGTACCAACTTGAAGTCCTGATTGGTGAGAATAAAAGACTATTTCTATCTCAATATTCTCTAGTCTCTGTTAATTTCTCTGCTTCATTTCACACCTTATATCACATAAATAGACTATCTTTTAAACTCTAGTACATCATGTGGGAGAATAGATGCCCTAGGATGTCCTTGGAAATTAGGAGCCAGAAAACAGAGGTCATATTTAGGAGACTTATTATGAGCCTTCTGAAACCCTCTCTCCACCTCCATGGGCAAGGGTCCTGCGGGGGTCTAGAGAAGGGTAATTAAAAACAGCACCCAGATGCCATTATAGAATAGGCTCTCACTGTACGGCATCAGGGCATCTAAAATGGGGCACCCACACAGAATTGCTGCCTTCCTGTGCATCCTCAGAATCAGTATAAAGTACTTTTTACCTTCAGTAAGAAGAAATACATATAGAATAGAACATTCTTTGGGTTTCTCAATTCTACACAACATTTTTCTACACAAGACATTGTCAAATGCAGAAGCTCAAGGTCCTCCAGTATACGTGGATGACATTTTGATCAAAAGTGCTAGTTTTTTCTGATAACCTGGCTGAAACAGAACATGCTTTTCATCAACTGAAGGTAGCATATGCCAGGTAAAGGACAATTGAAAATCTAACTACTTAGGGTTCGAGATTTCTGCTGAAGGACTTTTTCCTCAAAAGAATAGAGAGTCACAGCGTTACAATAACTTACTGAACTACACTCATTTTGGGGATATGCAACACTTTTTCACACCACATGGGCCAGTATACAGACATCACCTAACTCCTGGTAAAACTTCTGAAGGTGAACCCTGGGTGTACAATCCGAAGTAAGAGGCAGGAATGCAGGAACTGAAAGATGCCCTGAGCTGCTCTCCATGTCATGCCTATCCTGATGGAGAATGAAAGTTCTTTCTGGAACTTGGCTTTACTCTGAATTACATGAGCCCTCTCACAAGTAAGTTTTTGTTTATGCCAGCAAGCCTTGACTGAAGCTCAGAAGAAACACTCAAGATTTTGAAAAGGCATTGTTGATGAGTGTTTAGGGCAGGCCTTACAGCACTTCCATAGTTACATTCAGGGAGAGAAGTTGATTATAGAAACCAACTACCAGCCTATAAGCTTTTTAGGCAGCAACCACTTTAAGTTCAATCAAGTTTCTATTAGCCCAATTATCTTCTGAACACTAATGCTCCAGGGTTGACCTCTTTTAAGTATGCTTAGAATTACTGAAATGCTGTAGCTCCACCTGATTGTACTACAGGTGATTCTCCAGCGGGAATGTTGCTGCAGATGTAGATTCAAAGCCAGAAGAAAAAGAACTACACTGCCAACATATGTATAAGAAACTTTGCATTGACTTCCCCAGAGTCTATGCAGATGGATGTACCTATTGTTGAGAGACAGACTATGAACTGGTTGCAAGAATTGGTGTGGTATGGGATCAAACCCACCTTTGAGAATCTCTAAAATCAATATGCCAAAATTGTTGCTGCCTTAGCAGCCATCTAATCTGGTGTTAAGAAGGGAAATAAAACATTAATCATTTGCACAGATTCTGACTACATCTCACCTACCTTTTTGAAAAGCTAACAACACGTTAAATTCCAAAGGAAAATCTGTCAAACATGGTGACTTGATCTTAACTTTAGACCAACTCATTTGGGATAATGACATGACCATCTAATGGCAAAAAGTGAAAGGTTATGGTAAAGATGACCATCTGGACAAAAAGGGAAATGACCTTCACAATCAACCTGCCAAAGAAGGTTCCATTTCTAGAAAACTCTGGCAATTCAAGAGTTTGGGGTCTTCAGCTGTCTACATTGTCATGACACAGCAGGCCAAGCAATTAGCTGACACTGCTGTAGTGTAGTGGTGCCACCCTTTGTAGGAAGGAGGGAAGAAGCAAGTAGAAAAAATGCCTCTCTGACATTGCTACCTGGATGTTTCACCGCCACCTGAAGCTCAATATGTCCAAAACTGAGCTCCTCATCTTCCCACCTAAACCAACCTCTCCCTTTATCCCATTCTCTATTTCTGTCGACAACACACTCATTCTTCCTGTCTCATCTGCTCGTAACCTTGGGGTCATCTTCGACTCCTCCCTCTCCTTCTCTGCACATATTCAACAGATTGCTAAAACCTGTCGTTGCTTCCTTTATAATATCGCCAAAATTCGCCCTTTCCTTTCTGAACACGCTATCAGAACCCTCATCCACACTCTCATCACCTCTCGCTTAGATTACTGCAACTTGCTTCTCACAGGTCTTCGATTCAGCCACCTCTCTCCTCTTCAATCTGTTCAAAATTTTGCTGCACGACTAATATTTCGCCAAAGTCGTTATGCCCATATCAGCCTTCTCCTGAAGTCACTTCATTGGCTCCCTATCCATTTCCGTATAAAATTCAAGCTCCTCTTATTGACTTATAAGTGCATTTACTCTGCAGCTCCTCATTACCTCTCCACCCTCAACTCTTCCTACACTCCTTCCCAGGAACTCCGTTCACTAGTCAAATCTCTCCTAATTGCACCCTTCATCGCTAACTCCAGACTCCGTTCCTTTTGTCTCGCCGCACCTTATGCCTGGAATGGGCTTCCTGAGCAGTTACGTCTAGCTCCATCCCTGGCCGCCTTCAAAGCCCGGCTAAAGGCCTACCTGTTTGATGCTGCTTTTGACCCCTAACTTGTCACTTACTCGTAACCTTTATCTTGTCTTCCTCTCTTCAATAGTCCCTTTCCCTATGTGTCCTTCTGTCTGTCCTACCCTTATCCTTATTGGTGCTGTCTGTCTGTCCTGATTTAGATTGTAAGCTCTTTTGAGCAGGGACTGTCTTTCTTCATGTTCAATTGTGAAGCGCTATAGAAATGATTTATAGTAGTAGTAGTAGTAGGTGGGTTTTAAGAGCCTGTTTAAAGGTTATGGTTATGTGTATGTTTAAATCTTTGGAGTCCTTAGGTTAATTCAAGGATGTGATCGATATCAGATACACATATTATTTTTTCTTTTTATGTAGGAAAAAGCCTCAAGTATCGTGAGGTAACCCCGTATCTTGCAGATATACTGTCAATCGTTAGATGGAGTACTCACTCTCATCATAGGCAAATAACCTCCACTACTTTACTATTACTGTTGACTACGATATTTATGCTCTATCCGGAGTCAAATATCAAATAGCAACTTATCTGAGTGATGGTGCAGTTATCTGCAGTCCACGGCCAACTGTGGCCAAAGTTTTGGGTCCTGCTTCAGGGTCCCTGGATTCAAAACTGCTCAATTATTCTCACTCTACGAAACAGAGAATATTAATCAATCAAGGTTCTTCAATCTTTATACTCCATATCTCCAGTCCACATCCATCCTCACATAACTGTTGCTGTCAGTTCTCCTTCGGTTTCATTTAGCATTTCTAAAATGGCGCTAATCATTTTATATTGACATCAGACGTCTCTCTTGTCTCTCTGCCAATGGGTA
Organism: Microcaecilia unicolor; assembly: GCF_901765095.1. Taxonomy (NCBI): domain Eukaryota; kingdom Metazoa; phylum Chordata; class Amphibia; order Gymnophiona; family Siphonopidae; genus Microcaecilia; species Microcaecilia unicolor. Next base: position 376,965,827 of record NC_044033.1, read on the forward strand.
AACCCGAACCTTAAATCTCATTCGGAACCCATTCCAAAATACAAGTACTGTATCTTGAGATCATTGGGTCATCATTTCAAAAGAAGTGACTCTACTCTATCCTCAGGTTTATACCCTGTGGATGTACAGTGTTCAATCTAAAGATCCATTTCTGCTCTTGCTGAAGGAGTATTTTTTTCTTGTCTCCTCCTTTCACTTTATGTTCAATCTGTTGTAAACCTATGCATCTCAGTTCTTCAAATTGATGATTTTTGTTAATACAGTGCGCTGCTACTGGTGCTGTCATTTTGGCAATATAAATTGCTTTTGTGTTCTGTTAGACGTATGGCTTCTTGAAGTTTGCCCAATATATAGTTGTTTGCAAGGACACTCTAAACAGTAGACTACAAATTCTGACTTACATGTGGTCTTCAACCAAAGAGTATAAATTTTGCCTGACTGTGGATCTTCAAACTCAGTCTGTTCAAGCATTATATCACACATTTGGCAGGTCCCACATTTTCTATGTCCAGGTTCCTCCTCACAAATTTGTGGTTCTACTTTTAAAGCTGATGGCGACAAAATTTCTTTTAGATTTATCCCTCTGCTGAATGCTGCTCTGACTCTTGTGTTAACAAACTCTGGTAGTGTTTGAATAATGTGCCAGTGTTTTCGTGTCAATGAGGCAATGGTGTTGGCTGTCATTGAGTACTTCAAGTCATAGGTTATAATGCCCTCTTCCTCTTCCATTGTCTCATTTCTTTGTAGTAACAGGTATTCTCTATTATTATACTTGAAGTACTCAAGGACAGCCAACACCATTGCCTCATTGATACAAAAACACTGGCACATTATTCAAACACTACCAGAGTTTAATAACACAAGAGTCAGAGCAGCATTCAGCAGAGGGAGAAATCTAAAAGAAATTTTGTCGCCGTCAGCCTTAAAAGTAGAACCACAAATACGTGAGGAGGAACCTGGACATAGAAAATGTGGGACCTGCAAAATGTGTGATATAATGCTTGAACAGACTGAGTTTGAAGATCCACACTCAGGCAAAATTTATACTCTTTGGTCGAAGACCACATGTAAGTCAGAATTTGTAGTCTACTATTTAGAGTGTCCTTGGAAACAACTATATATTGGGCAAACTTCGAGAAGACTTGCCATACGTCTAAAAGAACACAAAAGCAATATAAATATTGCCAAAATGACAGCACCAGTAGCAGCGCACTGTATTAACAAAAATCATCAATTTGAAGAACTGAGATGCATAGTTTTACAACAGATTGAACATAAAGTGAAAGGAGGAGACAAGAAAAAAATACTTCTTCAGCAAGAGCAGAAATACATCCACGGGGTATAAACCTGAGGATAGAGTGGAGTCATTTCTTTTCAAATGATGACCCAATGATCTCAAGATACAATACTTGTATTTTGGAATGGGTTCCGATTGAGATTTAAGGTTCGGGTTTACCCATTGGCAGAGAGACAAGCGAGACGTCTGACGTCAATATAAAATGATTAGCGCCATTTTAGAAACGCTAAATGAAACGCGAAGGAGAACTGACAGCAACAGGTATGTGAGGATGGATGTGGATTGGAGATACGGAGTATAAAGATTGAAGAACCGTGATTAATTAATATTCTCTGATGTTTTGTAGAGTGAGAATAATTGAGCAGTTTTGAATCCACGGACCCTGAAGCAGGACCCGAAACTTTGGCCACAGTTGGCCATGGACTGGAGATAACTGAACCATCACTCAGATATTTGACTCCGGATAGAGCATAAATATCATAGTCAACAGTAATAGTAACGTAGTGGAGGTTTTTTGCCTATGATGAGAGTGAGTACTCCGTCTAACGATTGACAGTATATCTGCAAGATATGGGGTTACCTCACGATACTTGAGGCTTTTTCCTCCATAAAAAGACGACAACCACTCTGTTGCTGAATCGTGTATTCATTATATGGGGCTTGCCCATGACAGTAAACTGACCAAGGTTCTCATTTCACAGGACAAACTATCAAACTCGTATCGAAAGTACTAGGAGTGAAGAACAAGCTACACATTGCACGAAATCTTCAGTTATTGGGTCATCTTGAAAGGGCATTTTGAAGATGTATGTGGCCATCTTAGGTGGAGATTGGGAAATGAAGTTACTTCTGATACTGATGGCTATCAGAGCCACACCCCATCATTCTACCAGTGTGTCTCCACTTGAAATGATGAAAGGAGGGACATTATACTGTCTATCCACTTTCTTTATAGAACAAATGATGTTAACCTTGCCAGTGCTACTACTGCACATGATTATCCTGCTTATTTTCAAAGGAGAAAGGCGACCATCTTCTGACACAAATCGGGAGATGGCCGGCCTTCTCCTAATGCCGGCCAAATCAGTATAATCGAAAGCCGATTTTGGCTGGCTTTAACTGCTTTCCGTCACAGGGCTGGCCAAAGTTCAAGGGGGCGTGTCAGCAGTGTACCGAAGGCGGAACGGGGGCGTGGTTAAGAGATGGCCGGCCTCAACTGATAATGGAAAAAAGAAGGTCGGTCATGACGAGCATTAGGCCGACTTTACTTGGTTCGTTTTTGTTCACGACCAAGCCTCAAAAAGGTGCCCAAACTGATCAAATGACCACCAGAGGGAATCGAGCATGACCTCCCCTTACTCTCCCAGTGGTCACCAACCCCCTCCCACCCAAAAAAAAAAAATTAAAACACATTTTTTTGCCAGCCTCAAATGTCATACCCTGCTCCATCACAGCACTATGCAGGTCCCTGGAGCAGTTTTTAGTGGGTACTGCAGTGCACTTCAGGCAGGCGGACCCAGGTCCATCCCCCCTACCTGTTACACTTGTGGTGGTAAATGGGAGCCCTCCAAAACCCACCCAAATCCCACTGTACCCACATCTAGGTGCCCCCCCATTACCCTTTAAAGGCTATGGTAGCATTGTACAGTTGTGGGTAGTGGGTTTTGGGGGGCTCAGCACCCAAGGTAAGGGAGCTATGCACCTGGGATCAATTTGTGAAGTCCACTGCAGTGCCCCCTAGGGTGCCCGGTTGGTGTCCTGGCATGTGAGGGGGCTGAGTGCACTACAAATGCTGGCTCTTCCCATGACCAAATAGCTTGGATTTGGCCGGTTTTGAGATAGCCGCCATTAGTTTCCATTATCGGCGAAAACCAATGGCGGCCATGTCTAAGTGTGGCGACCTCTAATGGCGGCGATCTCTAACGGCGGCTCAAATGTTGAGATTTGTCTGTCCCCGACCTTATTATCGAAACGAAAGATGGCCGCCCATCTTGTTTCGATAATACGGTCGGGTACGCCGCTTTACGGGGCCATCATTACAGATGGCCACCCTTATAGATGTCCGGCCCCATTCAATTATGCCCCTCCATGTCATCCATTTATGAGGCACATTTTCAAAGCATTTAGACTTACAACCTAATGATCTTTGTAAGTCTAAGTGCTTTGACAGTGCGCCCCAAAGTATATTTGTGCTGGGCTAATGGCTCATTTTGGTATCTTGGGGGTTTGTTAACTATGGATATCAGTTCTCTCTACAGGTTGCTTGTTGACATGAAGTGACAATTGGATCTTTGGAATGCACTGCCTATATCTTTGATGGGTAGAATTTGTTTATTCCGTATAGTTCTTTTCCCGTGATGGTTGTATGTCCTCCGATCTCTCCTCCATCTCCTTGTGAGAGATATAAATTCCTTGTGGAGGATGGTGATTAGATTTTGTTGGGGCAGGAAAAAAACTAAAATGAAGTTGTGCTACCTATTGGGCAATTGGCATCAGGGTGGCCTTGGCATGCCTGATATTAAATTGTACAATCAAGCCTGCCTGTTAAGACACCTAAGTGGCTGGGTGTTGGACTCTAGTAAATTTACAGATATAGTGTTTCAACAGGCTTATTTCTAGCCATGGCATCTTAATTACCTCATGCATGTGAAACTTTCTAAGTATTTTACTGAGACCCCTTTGGTATCTTTGGCAAGAACTTCTTACCGTTTGGCATCAGGATCCAGAATGCACTATTCTTTTGCCCCTGGTAGGAAATACAGATTTCTCACTGGGAATGGACAGTGGAGCTTTTGACCTTTGGAAAACCAAATGTTATGATTCTGCTAGCAGGCAGGGGAATGTTTGAGACTCACTCCTGATTGGCTTGTCAGGTGCTGAGCTGACGTCTGATGCAGCAGACATCAGAAGCCTGATCTACTTAAGCCTACCTTTCCCTACAACTCTTGCTTTAGCATTTGATTGCTTTGTTTGCTCAGCTAAAGTCAGCCTGTGCTTGTGTTCACAGTTGGAGTTTAGCCTTTCTCCTTAGTGCTTGTTGATTCTGTGTATGTGTGTGATGGGTATGCCCAGCATGAACTTGATTGCCTCACTCCCCTACAGCTGGTCTGCTTTCTGCTGCTCTAAGGTTGTGCTGTCTGTGGTAAGCTTGTGCTTTGTATTGTTCCAGTTTGTTTGTTTAGTTTTCTGTCTCTCTCTGTTCCCTTGGTTGTGTTGAGCTGTTGCTCTGCTCCCTGTGGTACTGCCTCCCTTTGGCAGTCCCCCTGTCCTTGTATATTGCTCCTGTTTGTTGGTTTTAGTTCTCTTTGGGCCAGATGCACTCAACTTAACGAGCCCTTAACGAGCAAGTAGTAAACCCTGGCATGCACTAAAGGCTTCTCCGAGCCTTTTTCTGACGACGGTAGCAGCTAACAAAAACAGAATGCAGATGAGCAAATTGTGTAGAAACCTACTACTACTACTACTAACATTTCTAAAGCGCTACTAGGGTTACCCTATTGTAATGAGATGCACTAGCCTTTTCCGATTGCCTTAACGCTGGAAAATCTAACGAGAGGTCTGTACCTCTCCTTGGGGCTGCGTGGGATAAAACTTGGCTCCCCCCAGGCAGTTGCTCAGACTGCCTGCCTGCCAGGATGAGCTGCAAAGAAAAAAAGAAACATCTCCTGCAACTTCTTTGCAGCTCACACACACAGAGGCGATTGGAGCCTTTCTCCCCTCGTGGGAACCTTGTTTATTTTCTGTTTATGCCCCGGTCTGTCTCTCAACCAATCACAGCGCGCTTATCACAGCTAAACACGCTGTGATTGCTTGAGAGACAGCCGGGGCATAAACAGAAAATAAACAAGGTTCCCACGATGGGAGAAGGGCTCCGATCGCCTCTGTGTGTGTGAGCTGCGAAGAAGCTGCAGGAGATGTTACTTTTTTTCTTTGCAGCTCGTCCCGGCAGGCAGGCAGTCTGAGCAACTGCCTAGAGGGAGCTAACCATGCTTCTGGGACTTTTGAAAGGCTTTGAAACGGATTGGGTGTGTCCTTGTTTGAAAGGCTTTGAAACGGATGAGTTTTTTTTTTGTTGTTGTTTTTTGAGTGAAGGACGTCCATTAAGGACGTCCTTGGCATGCGCAGAGCAGCCAGCATAACGCTTGGTTGCTCTGCGCATGCTCGACCGGCCGACTGGCCGAGTGTTTACCGATAGAATAGAGAATGCAAGTGAGCTACAACGAGCAGCTCATTTGCATTCCCTTTCCTTAATGATTGCCCGTACCTTACCAATTTGCTAAGGGAATCGGTAAGGGAAGGGCTCTAATGATTTTTCAGTGCATCTGGGCCTATGTTTGCTGAATCTGTCTCCTGTTTCCAGTGAGCAGTGCTCCTTTTCTGGTCTGTGTGTGTCAAGGCAGCTTCCTCTGTTTGCTTACTGTTCCCTTTTCCCTTGTGTGTTGTGGGGCCAGCTTTGTGTATTCTTATAGGTAGTTTTTCTTTTCCTTTCTGCGCTGTATGGTACTTGTAGGGCTTCCTGTATCTTTATATGCTGTAAGGTGCAGCCTAGTTCCCTTGAGTGCTGTGGGGCACAACCTACTGTATTCCTATGAGTGGTTTCCCTTTTTTCCTTGAGTGCCTAGTGGCATACCTTAGAGTATTCCTTTGAGTGGCTTCCCCTTTACCTGAGTGATGAATGGTTCAGCCTAGAGTGCTATAGTTGGTTCCCTTTTTTCCCTTGAGTGCTGTATAGTACAGCCTAGAGTGTTCCCTTCTGGAGCTTCCTGTATTCTTGATCGCCCTGTGGCACAGCCTTGTGTATACCTTTAGAGGTTCTGTCTCTCACCCTGTGTGCGCTGCTTGTGCTCAGTCCCTTGGGGACCCTTCATTGTTCTTTCTCCCCTCCCAGAGTGTGACTGGGTTCCCGGTCGGCCGTGAGCCCGCTTGCTTGGACTCTGCGCAAGTGGGTTCCCGATCGGCCGTGAGGCCCACCTGCATGCTCTATCTCCCATTTTCTGGTGGTGCCTGTTAGCTGTTGTGTGTGTGCGGGGCTTGGTGACTGGGGTGGTGCATAGGGTCTGTTTGGTCTACCCTAGGCCTTGGCCAAAATCCTATACTTGGCCTGGGCTCAAGGGCTCATGTCCAGAATAACACCAAAGGTGTTCATCTGGTAGACCATCTGGGGCAGATGAATGGCACCTTGATACCATTTTCTGACTTGCAGCAACACTTGTCCTTTTGCTTAGTGGATAGGTTTGGGTATTTGCAAGTGTCGCATTATCTAGCTTCCTTGCCCTCACAGAATTTATCCATATGTTTTAGGAGTCAAATCTGGGAGTTTTTGGAAGGAGATGCTTTGGGGCAGATATCCATCTCCTGATTTCACAAGAAGTTACAGAGCCACCAGCCTTCTAAAACATATACTTCAGGGGTGGAGGCATGGGCACGTGATCTGGGTAGGCCAATTAGGCTCCATTCCTTCCGGGATACTTTGAATGTCATACCTGGGGTGTACCATAGTGCTGAGTTACAGGAGTGTCAGATCCGCATAATGCATAGGGCTTATTTTTCTCATAAACGGGCATTTTAGGGTGGGCTGCGCTGAAACCCCTAGGTGCCTCAAATGTCAATCATGTGTCAGTTCTTTAACTCAGTCTCTGGTACTCTGGTAAGAGCATTTTGTGTACCCATAGTAAATTATATTCAGTTATTATTAGGTCACTCACTTTCTTTTCTGTTTAAATAGATCATTTTTAATAAAATTTCTTTTCTGGGAGGCAGGGGTACTGGTGAAAGGCTATTTGTGGGTAAAGCTTGTTTCCTTGGTAAAAAAATTTATTTTAAACCACTGGTTAAATAACAGTCCCCCAACATTTTGGTACTAGCATAATAAACTTTATGCACTGATGATTTGGGAATCCTATAGAGCCTGCCTTCATCTGAAAAAGCAGAAAAAATGTCTTCTGATTTGGGAGTTTTCTCTAAATACTATTTCCCTCAGAGCTTGCAGTCAAGTTTTGAATCAGTTTCAAAATGTAATGGATTCTTAATGGGAGGGGTGAGTTCCCAGGGGAGAAGGTAGGGGGATGGTGGTACTGGGTATTCATATTGTCGGTAGTTGTTGCTTGGTTGGGTTCTATCAGAGTCCAAGCCACCAGCCAGGCCCTGTTTAAAGAGGGCTCCCCAGTTTCTAATAATAGAAACTTTTGAAAGCAACACCATACACGCACATGCCTTCCCAACACATGCTATGTGGGACCAAGACAGTTTAGTTCAACAAATGAGAGAATGCAACTCCTAGGGGAGGAGGACGGGTATGTGAGAGTGTGTCCTGCCATCCTCAGAGAACACCTGCTACAGGTGAGTAAATTCATTTTCTCTGATGACAAGTATGACATCATATCCTCGCATGTGGGAATCCCTAGCTACCAGGCTGGTTGAAACAAAAAGGGGAGAATACATGAGGCCTGCAACAGGCTAAGGCCTAGAACCTTTTTTTGGATCAGTCTGGAACAAAAGCAACATGGGCCTGAGGGTAGATTTGGATTTTAGACTTCAGATAAACTCTGAAGGACTGACTGAACAAACCAGCTGTCACGTCGGGAATTTTGTTCAAGGCATCTGAGGCGAGTCTGCCATGTGATCTCAGTCTGGAGCAATACTGAGGGACTCTGTTGTTCAGATAATTGGCAAAGAGATCCACCAATGAGGTGCCCCATTCTCAGAATATTTTCCAGGCTAGGCCCACAGGAAGACTGAGTTCTATCTCAACTTTCAGTCTCTTATAGTCCAGTAGACTCCTCCTTCAAGCTCCATCCCAGTACAGGATTGGGCAGAAATTCTAATCCTTTATTCTGATTGGAGGAACTAGGGGGCTGGCCTGTGTGCAGGTGATTTCCCTTTACTGCCCTTACTCTCAGGGGTTGATATTGCGGTTCACCATGACCTTTTTATAAAAATCATTTTCTGCAGGGGCTGAAGTTAACTCTAGGTTTCCAGTCCCCATTTGTACCTTTTTTCCTGTTCCCGACTGAAAGCCTTTAGAGCATTCTGGATTGCTTGAAGCTCCAGGAGGCTGATATGAAGGTGTTCCTTCTGGTGACACCACTAATCCTGGGTGTGGAGTCCATCTAAATGAGCTCCCCAATCCAGGCTAGATGCATCTATGGTTAAAATCTTGTGGGGTAGTGTAATTTGGAATGGGAATCCCTCCATCAAATTGGATCAAACTGTTCACCACAAGAGTGATGGAGTGACTGTGACGATATCCGCTAGGTCCCTCATGGCCAGAGACCATTGGGAAGCCAGAATCTACTGAGCTAGTCTCAAATGGAATGTGCTATAGGAGAAACATACACAGTAGAGCAGCCTCAACATCTGCCAAGCTGTGATCTGCTGGCTCTGCCAAACTTATTTATTTATTTAAAATATTTATTAGCCAGAAAATCCCATAATACTTGGCGGTGAACAAATTAACATCCATAATAATGATAAAATACAATGTAAAAACAAATAAAGACATAAAGTACAAAACAACACATCACTTATTACTATCACATCATTGTGCTTTATAGAGACAATTTCCTTCAAAGTGAGAAACTTCATCAATACACTGCATCAGTCATGAGTCACCTAACATCCAAATGCTTATTGAAACAGGAATGTTTTTAAATTATGTTTAAAATCAGGATAATTCTGTAGACCTCTCAGCGAGGATGGCAATTCATTCCAGAGCTTCGGTCCCAACACTTTGAACATAGCAGTCCGGTACTCCATAAGTCTGATTTGCTTAAAAGATTATATTTATATCACATTTAGATTAGCTGACTTCAGTTCTCTAACAGGTTGTTAAATTCTCAATGTTGAAGCAATAACCACAGAGATTAATTTATTAAGTACTTGAAATGCCAACATTAATATTTTGAAGGCAACTCTTTGTTCAATCGGCAACCAATAAAGTTCCCTCAGAAGTGGGGTAATATGACAAGATTGAGGCAAACCAGAAACAACTCTTGCCGCAGAATTCTATGCAATTTGCAAAGCTTTCAGCTGATTCTTATTCAAATCTATCAGTAAATCATTGCAATAGTCAAAACATGGCATCACCATGCTTTGTACAACCAAGCTAAAATTGGAAAAACTTGAAATCACAAAGCCTTCTCACTGTTTTTAACGTCATAAAGACTTGCTTTACAACATTCATAACCTTTGATCTCATAGAGAGAGAACTATCAAGTAGTACCCCGAGATTTTGAATACTATTAACGATTGGAATTTTAACATCATTAATTACAAACTCTTGTAGCGCAAGGCTGACCACTGCGTCGGTGTACTGTGTTAGAAAGAAGGCTCCGGCCTGAGCCATGTCTAGCATAGGAGTGAGATGGGACTTTGGGTAGCTGATTACGAACCCTAGCAGCTCTAACATCCAAATAGTTCTGTACACTGATTCCGGAGCTCCTTCCTTGGATGTGTTCTTTATCAGTCAATCACCCAGGCAGGGAAACATGTGCTTTCGGTTTGAATAAAGATGCTGCGACTACTGCTAGACATTTTGTAAAAACTCTGGGAGCTGACACAAAGCAAAAAGGGCAGGAAGCAGTACTAGCAATGACATTTCCCTACTCGAAATCTGAGATACATCCTGTGCCTGGGATGTATCTGAATCATTTGTTTACTTTTTCTAAATGTTCTAGGAGGCACAAAATGAAGCTACTAAGGAGTAAACTTAAAACTAACCAGAGAAAATATTTCTTCACTTAACATGTAACTAAACTCTGGAATTCTTTGTCAGAAAATGTGGTACAAGCAGCTAACTTAGCAGGGTTTAAAAAAGGTTTGGATAATTCCCTAAACGAAAAGTCCATAAGCCATTATTAAGATGGACTTGGGAAAATCCACTGCTTATTTCTAGGATAAGCAACATAGCTACTTGTGATCTGGACTGGCAACTGATGGAAACAGGATAATGGGTTTGATGGACCTTTGGTCTGTTCCAGTATGGCAATGCTTATGTTCTTAGGGTGTAAACATCCTTTCAGAGAGCACAGCCAATCATTTTCCTGAATCATGGGAATTAAGGTGTCCTGTGAAACTATCCTGAACTTTTCTTTGGCCAGATATTTGTTCAGGACCCTTAGATCTAGGATGAGATGGAATCCTTTTAGTGACTAGGAAGTACTTGAGATAAAATGCTGTCCCTTTTTTGTCTGGTGGAACGAGTTCGATCACATTGGCTTGTAAAAGGGGAGAGCTCCTGTAGAAGCAATTCCTGGTGCTGAGAGCTTAGTTTTGACACACTTGGGAGGCAATTTGGAGGGGATTTATGCTAATGAAGAGTGTAACCTGAATCGACAATTTTGAGGACCCAATGTTTGAGTTTACATGGAGCCACCTTTCCTAGAAACAAAATCAGCCTTCTTTCTACTAGTAGGTCATTTGGCATGGCTACTGTTACTGCAGATTTGCTCTCCTGGAGAAAGCCGACAGCTTGTCTCTTCCTTCAACTAGGGTACTGACTGGAACTTCTTAGCACTTGGCTGCCTCAGTTGGGAGCGAGTGTGCTGGGCTGACTGGAGAGGAGGAGGGCCTCTACATTTTTGAGAGGGTCTCCTATACCTTTGAGAGTGTCTCCTCTGTCCAGAACCTACCTCCTGGAAGAGAAGGTTGCAGTGGGAGCAGGCAGAGGGAGTGACTTGATGGTATAGGTTCTCTTTTTAATGAGGGCAGTGACCTCCTCCACCTTGTCACCAAAAAGGTTATCGCCTGAACAAGGGATGTCCACCAGGTTCTCTTGAACTGCTAGTTCTAGGTCAGAAAAACACAGCCAGATGGGGCTGCATATTTCAATTCCCATAGCAGAGACCCCGGACAACATGTCAGAAGCATCATAGGATGCCCCTGCCATATGCTCCTACTGCTTGGCTACTAGTTGGCGAAGTTGTGCAGCTTGCTCAGATGGTATAGTGTCAGCAAACTTTACTGCACTATTCACCAAGGACTTCAAGTGAATGCTCATGTAGAGCTGGTAAGTATGTATGCAGGACATGAGCATAGCATTCTGGAAAACCTTTCTCCCAAAAGATTCTAAAGTCCTTGCATCCCTCCCCAGGGGCACTGAGTAGTGAGTCTTAGGTCTTGTGGCACTTTGAGAGCGGATTCGATGATCATAGAATGGTATGGTAACTGGAGCTTCTCGAATCCAGAAACCTTCTGGACTCTTATGTACAGAGCCTGCCTTCCTATGAACAGGCTGAACAAAGAAGGGAGTCTCCCACTGTTTCATCTGAACTGCCTTAAGGATGTTGTGAATGGGCACTGGCACAGCATCTTTAGGAGGACATACAAATTTGAGGATGTCCAAAATTTCTTCCCTGGGCTCATCCTCAACTTCTAATGGAAATGGGATGGTCAGAGACATCTCCCAGACAAAATTAGTAAAGGAGAGTTCCTCAGGGGGAGACTTTCTTGTTTCATGAGGAAGGAAGGGGTCTGATGTGAAACCTAGGGACCCCTCTTAGGTCAGAATCCCATGAGCAGTCCAAATCAGACTCAGGGTAATATTCCCCACAGGATATCTGAGTCCAGGCCTTTCTCAATCTACTGGACTCGCATCTACACTAAGGGCAAGAGTGCCTAGGAAAGGAGTCCATCCAGACCCTCAAGCGAGCTTCCTCCCTATAGAGGCTAGAAAGGCGCACCATCTCAGCTGGAGCTGACGCCAATGTCCACCTGAAAATCAACACTGAGGCTTGGTCAACAGAGCATGGGTCTCCAAGATGGAAAGGGGCAGTAGAACAACCAACATCAACACCCTCGAATTTCAGCATCACGCTGAGGCAGAATATGGTCCAGTTCTTCTCTTAAGAAGACATGGAACTGCTCATTGAGGGCAGGCATCAGGAAAGACTGGGTTGGTACCAACATTGTCAGGTCCACAAAAGGTATTGGGGTCAAATCAGAGGCCTTATTTCAGTGTGTAGGAGGGTGGTGCATCAGTGCCGAATCCAAAGAGGGGGAGCATCTCATCCAGCGTTGATGCCTCTTGGGTACTGATGATGTTGATGCCCCAAAGCTCCTGGCAAAATGCTTCAAAAGGGAAAGATGCAATGCTTCTTGGCCTCTGCCTTCTATTCGTTAGCAGGGTCCTGATGAGGATGATGTTGAATCCTTACGAGTCCTCAAGGCCAGGTCCAAAGATGGTCAGTCCTGGTGGGTACTACCGATGCTTGATGCGGAGGCAGGTGGAGACCTCCTCGATGCTGATGCATCCCCAGTGTCCAGTACAGCACTTGATGCCATAGGGACCAGACTTAGAAGCGCCAAAGTCAGTAACGCACAGTTCTTTTTGACTCTTTATGGAACTTTTCTTCATCTGTAAACAGAGTTTGCATAGAAAAGCTTTATGACTAGAGCCCAGGCATGGCACATATCAAATGTGCAGGTCAGTGTAGGACATGACCTTGCTGCATCTGGAGCACCTCTTAAATCCATTGGGAACTTTTGGTCAGAAAAACAGCCACCGCTGCAGTGAACTCAAAAGGCTCAATGGTGATAAAAAGGAAAGGAGTTTAGGCGATCCACGGAAAATCAAAGAAAACTTAAAATTGCTGAAAAGCCTAACAAAACATGAGAAAAGGCAGCAAAAAAAAAAGTTTCTGCACGGCACATTCAGGTGGAAAGGCATCAGTGGTGTGCTGGAGCAGGCTCTCACAGGCTCGCAAGAGCCAGTTGTTAAGTTTTTAAGAATTTTGGGAGCCGGTTGTTAAAGTAGGGCCCTCCATGGCTACTTTAATAACTGGCTCCCAAAATGTGGGCTTGGGCCCCCTGCTGAATTCTCTTTTACTTTGCTGGTGGGGATGCTGAGCCCTGCCAGCCAAGTAAATAGACTGCTGCTGCTCCCCACTCCTTGCTTCCAGCTCTGAGCAGCAGGCTGGGACTTCTCCAGCATGTGTGAGAAGTTTCAGCATGCTGCTCAGAGCAAGATGTTGGGAGTGGTGGCAGTCCATTTATTGGCTGCCAGCAAAGGTATGCCTAGCGTGCCTGCATGAAGGGAGGGAGGAGAGAGAGGCATGTGTTGCTCCCCTCCCCCCCCCCCCCCCCCCCCCCCCCCCGGCCACCCCTGGCCCTTCCAACTGCAGAGCTGGCTACGTCCGGAGAAAGAGCTTGTTGTTAAAAGTTTACCAGCACACCCCTGAAAGGCATGCACATGCACAGTGTTGTTTCCAAAAGCTTCTATCATTAGAAGCTGGGGAGCGTGTTCATGCCAGGCTTCGCCAGATGACATACCCACATGAAAGAATATGTCGTCCTGCTTATGCTTGCAGAATTTTTATTATATTACTGCTCCCAAGGATTCCATTGTCAATATTGGTAGAGTGAACCAGATCCTTTTCATACTAAAATCAAGAGCTTGAATGTGTTTCATGGACACAAAATCAACTTTATCAAAAAAATGAACTATTTGTTGGACTACAAGGACTCTCATATTGTTGAACTGTAGACCAAGATAACATGCAGATTGCCAACTACCATTTTGATTTATATGATGAGGACATTTTACAGCCTGATTTGCTTGCTACCTTAATCATTCCTTTTCTTCACTACTCTCTTGATCATACTTGTAGTGATTATTGACTACCAGGGTCAACAGATTTTTACTCTACAACACACATTTCTCATGAACCCACACCTTTGTTCATTCATCTGAATCAATTTGTGGAGTAACATCATAATGAATAATCACTCCATCTACAGTTATTTACTAGTTTTACATTGAGTCACATTGCTTTTGTAATACTGGCTTACATGATTTGTTTCACTAAGCCTTTCTAATTTTATTGCTTATATCACTTAAGTTTAAGTTGTATCTATACTAAAATAAAATATTATTATTTCTACATTTATGTAACCTGAAGTATGAGGTTAGAATCATTACATTTATTGATACCGTTGCAGTATTACTTTACCAGATTGCCTGTATGCATTATTAGTGTGACTTACCAGTACAATCATTTAGTCTTAACTATTGTATCAGAGGGTTCTGGCTTACACAGTTGTATTGGTAGTTAGATATAAAGTGTGATGGACTCACTTGATGCTCCTTCTACCTTAAAAGGGGGGGGTGGGGTGCAGGGCAACAGCCTGAGCAATCTTTTTGTGTACCTATGCTGCTAGAACCAAACTAACATGGATTCTACTGTGGACCTGTGAGCAATGTTTCCCCTAAGGAGTGGCCTGGTGTGTGCAAATTGTTTTGTGTGAGTGAGCAACACGTTTTAAAAACCAACAATTTGAGCAACAGTATTAACAATACATTTCTGTATATAACACAAAAAAAAAACATTTTTGTGACCAACCATGTAAAATCCGTTACCGGCGCTTCTAAAATGTATGAGCGATCACTCATGAACTCCGCATAGAGGGAACATTGCCTATGACACTCCAGTTTGCCATTCTACCTGTGTGTGAAGAATCAAGGACAAGAAGTTTATTCTGATATGTACTTTAAATGTCTGATTGGTTCTGCCATCATCAGTGAGGTCCGATCCAAGCAATTGTAGAGACTGTTTCCAGAGTTCAGGTAGATGTTTGCAAACAGCACTCATAATGAAAAACAGTCTCTTTGCTTTTCTGCAATTTTTTTTCTTTCCTTTACATTTTGTCTCCCACAGGTTTGCCCAAATCACCAAAGGAAGCAGTATCATGGGCTGCTTGCCAAGGTAACACCAACATGATTCACAAACTTGCTGGATACTGGACTTTTCTTTACCTTTCCCTCTGGATACCACATACGTGGCTTGCCATCTGAAAATTGACTAGTTTGCATGAGAGGAATCAATTCAACTACCTTATTGTAGAAGCCATCCCAGAATGGGCAGGATGGTGTCTATCTGCCAAAAAGGCTGTATAACTATTTATTTTATTCTTAAAAGGGCATGGGGTCAGACACAGAATTTCTCCTGAGTTTGGTGAGAATTAGACTATCTGCTATTTTGGTGTCTCATTACAAAATTTGTTATTAATTTATAAGGAGCTGTTAAGAAGTTAAGAAAGAAACAACTGATAAGGAAACATTACCAGATTTGCCTTATCAGAGGGTCTGGCAAGCCTACAATAAATCTTTACTCACAAGGAATTTTTTCTGTTTTTATTGCCAGCGAACAGAGGGCCAGATGCACTAAACCTTAACGACCCTCTAACAACCCTTTAAGGAAGGAAATTCCTAACCCTTGCATGCATTAAAGGCCTTTTTCAGACGAAGCAAGCAGCTAACGAAAATGGAATATAAAAGAGTAACTACCATTGTAATGTGGGCGATTCGGGATGCACTAACAATACCGACGATTACACCGAATCATTTACCGCGACATATTAAACGTATGGTCAGAGCAGTCGTAAAGGCCTGAGCTGTCATCTCCACGCTTCCCCCTGCACCTTAAAATTCCAAGCTGGCATGTTGAAAAACAAAATAAACAACACAAACATGTGGCTCCCCGCTTCCCTCTGCATACAATACAAATGAAATGAAAACAAAATCAAAAAAGGACTGGGAGGGGGCAAGGGCGCTCGCCAGGACTCAGGAGCGTCCTGTATGGACGGCCTTGCCCCTGCCCCCCCCCCCCCCGAGGTTGCCGCTGCTCCCCGCTTCCCCTCATATAAAATAAAAAATTAAAACAAAACTAAAAAGTTTAGCAGCCCCGGTCCCCCTCCCTTCCTGTCTCTCTCTATACTCCTTCTCCCATAGCTCCGCCTCCCGGCATCCTCCGCCCCCGTGCCCCGCCCCCCTGAGCTCGTCGCCGCCGCTCCCCCCCTCTACCGGACCCCCCCCTCTGCTTTACCGGCCCACGCAGCGCCTCTCACCTCTGTGTGAAGGCACTGTACGGGATGGAACAGCTGATCGGCGATCACTGCTGCCTCCGACGTCTCTCTGTTCTTCCTGGGCCCGCCCTCTTCTGATGTAAATTACAGAGGTGAGAGGCACTGCATGGGCCGGTAAAGTGGAAGGGGGGTCCAGTAGAGGGGGGGAGCAGCGGCAACGAGCTCAGGGGGGCGTGGCACGGGGGTGGAGGATGCCGGGAGGCGGAGCTATGGGAGAAGGCGTACAGAGAGAGACAGGAAGGGAGGGGGAACGGGGCTGCTAAACTTTTTAGTTTTGTTTTAATTTTTTATTTTATACGAGCAGAAGCGGGGAGCAGTGGCGACCTCGGGGGGGGGGGGGAGGGGGGCAAGGCCGTCCATACTGGACGCTTCTGACGAGCGCCTTTGCCTCCTCCAGATCCTTTTTTGATGTATATTTTTGTATTGATGCAGGGGGAAGCGGGGAGCCACGTGTTTGTGTTTTTTTGTTGTTGCTGTTTTGGACATTTGTGGCATGCGCAGAGCAGCCAGCATAACGCTTGGCTGCTCTGCGCATGCTTTAGGGGCCGATTACTGACGGGGATTACGAATCTTTGATACACTGTACTTTTCATTACCGCACCGAACATGTGCGACTTGTTTTTTTGGTGCATGCTTCGTTTTTTCAAATTCGTTAAGGACTTTACGTTTTAGATTTTTATTTTAATTATTTTTATTAGTAAACATCACATGCCATGATACAGAAAGATCATTGCTCTTAGTATCCTCTATTCATAGCAATATATCAAATAGCATATAATACAATTCTTCCCCCCCCCTTTTTATTCAACCCCCTTCCCCCCCAAACAAGAAAACTCAACAGATTAATGCCATATCATTGCAGCATATTCTTAACCTACTACGAAAACAACACATCTTTAACTTGAATCAGTCTTCATATGTTTAAGCATAAAGCACACATCCCCCCTCCCTCCTCCCCCCCCACCCTCCCTCCCATCTCCTTACCCACCCTCCTCCCTCCCACGTAAGAATATTCTAACATGTCTTTCTTTCATATAACAAGCTACAATGTGAGTGAGTTCACTAGTAAGCTGCGGGCTCTGCCCGATAGGGCCTGCACGTACAGCTCCCAAATCTCCCAGAACCGTTGTTTTCTCCTAGGGCTACGGTGCACCCCACGTGCCTCCAGAAGCACCAGGGTATGAAGCAAATTCCTCCACTGCCAGAAAGAGGGCCCAATATCCTGAGTCCAAAATTGTAGAATACATTGCTTTCCTATAATTATTGCCTTATACAGGAATATGCCCTCTGTGTGCCTCAGATTTAACCCGCTCCCCCTTGGGCCCAAGATTAGATTTTTAGGTGACAATCTAATTGTCTTATGAATTAATGTCTCACAGAATTCCATAATATTATCCCAGAATTTCTTAATGTCTGGACATTCCCACAGCATATGATATAATGATGCTCTCTGGAAGTTACACTTGCTGCAATGTGGTGCTTGAATTCTACCAGCGTAGTAGGCCTGTACAGGGGAGAAGTATGCTCTCATAATGATTCTGAATTGGATCTCCCTATGTCGTGCACTAGTCACTTTATGTACTATCTCCTTCAAAAACTGGGCTATATCTCCACTTCTAATCTCCACCCTCATATCCGCAGACCACCTCTGGGCAATCTCCTCATATCCACGGTGCGAGGAAATCATTTGCAACTGTTTATAAAGTGTCGACACCGAGGTCTGTTCTCTACCCTGAGGTAGGAATAGCTTCACCAGTAGGTCATACATCCCTCTCTCGCATCCAGCAGTATTTAACTGCTTAATATAGCTATGTAATTGATAGTAATCAAACCAGGTCACATTCTCTGCTCCCACTATATCCTCTAAAGCCTCTCTAGATATAATCTTCCCCGAATCCTGCATAACATCCGCCACCAATACTATCCCTTCCCGTGCCCAATTTCTGAACCTCGGTTGTATATTCCCAGGATCAAAGGCACTGTTCCCCACCAGAGGAAGCAGATCCGTACAGTGTGGATTCTTATTTAACCCCTTTAGTGTATACTGCCATACGCGTCGCATTGGATGTAATAAAATATGTTGTCTCCATCCCTTAGGTAACCACTTCCCCTGAACATGCAGCATATAATAGGGGTGATAAGGCTCAAACAATACACGTTTTAGATTTTTTTATGTATGGTTGATGCATCTGGGCCAGAGTGAATTCAGACCAGGGACTGATGTAATACCCTAGGCTTTACAGAGTTGGAGTTTTATTTCCTGTATAACTCCCTGCAGTATTCACACAGGGACTGCCTATAAGGAGATTGCTGGAGGAAAAGAGGAAACATTTGTTTGGTTCTGCCAACATCAGTGAGCTCTAATCTAGCCAATCATAGAGATTGTTTCCAGAGTTGAGACAGATGCCTGCACACAGCACTCAAATTGGACAAACTACTAACTGTCTGGGAAAACTCTTTGCTTTGAAGCATTTTTTCCCCCTTCTTTCACATTTTGTCTCCCATAGGTATGCCTAATTTGCTGAGTGAAGGAATACGCTGTAGTGATGAGACCACTGAGAAGAAGGTTTGCTCTAAAGGGCTTTGATCAACTGATTATTTTTCCATCTTCTCTGCTGTTTTATACCTGAAAAAGTAGGAGGGGGGTCACCAACCTAAAGGTATTTCATATATTTTATTTCTCTTTTCCTCTGTCTTTCTCCAGTTTAGGCCTTGGGTCAGTGGCAGTGCCTTCCCCTTTCCAGAAGGACCCTTTTTTTTTTTTACATTTGTACCCTGCGCTTTCCCATTCATGGCAGGCTCAATGCGGCTTACATGAGGCAATGGAGGGTTAAGTGACTTGCCCAGTCCACCACCCTAACCACTAGGCCACTCCTCAGGTATCCTGTTCTGCTGTGTTTTTCCTTTCTTAAACAGAGAATTGTGATTGTTATGTTAGTTCACTTGGATATGTGGTAATATGCATAAATATACAAATTGTTTGTGATATTTTGTCAGTGGAGAAACAATGCAGATGCATTAGATTTAAATAGTACAAACTCATCTAGGCTTCTCTGTATAGGTTAGCACAGCTCAATGAAAGGGGGTAGGGGGGCAGACAGAGATGATGTGACAGTAACACTTTTTGGATCAAAGGCCTTTCCCCCATGATTGAAAGCACAATATCATAGCACCAACCCCCATCAGCAGGAATGCCCAGCAGAGAAGCTCGAAGCTGCTAGTAGGAATGTTGGCAACATCATACCTAAACTGACAGAGAATCAAGTCAATTTCACAGCAACTGTTTTCAGACAATAATATTTCAAGGTTTTGTGTCTGGCCCTGATATAGTCTTAATTTTTCTACTCTGTTTTTTTTACCTCCCATCATTACTATTTTTCCTTTTCAATTTGATTGTGCTTTTTCTTATAATTCTCTGTCTCCCTCTAATCTCCAATTATTTATTGTCATCTTTTGGTCTCTTACTCTCTAACCTTTCTTTATCTGTTTCTTTTCCTCCATTTTGTCATTCGTCTTTCTCGCAACATATAGTCTTGCAACATGTTATCAGTTTCATCCTATCGCCTCTTCTCCTAACTTTTCCTCAATTGTCTCAGGCCTCAATACATTAAGCATGGCATTAGAATGCTGTGGTAAGGCAGCATTGCCTTATGTAGTAAACTGATCCCTAGAGGTGCATCCTGATGCACTACTAGAGGTCAGATACCATCATTTTAGAAGATCACACTTAATGGCTGTTAAACTGTAGCACCAACCTTAATAATGACATACACTCTATGTTGCTGTTGGGCTTACGTGCAAAGACTTAAATTTTCAAAAAGGAATTATACGTTCACAAAAGATCTCAGCTGTGCTGCTCGGTAAACTATAGTCATGTCGTCGAGTCGTATGCACTGGCATCTTCATTGGTATTTTAAGTAATTTATTAATACTGCTTCTTATATTTAATCTTAATCCTTCATCATCTTAATATTTTTGAAATTATATCAAACTTATCTTTGTCGGAAAGGGGGCATGTTGTCCGACATTGCTTATGTTTCGCAACTGCTTCTTCAAGGACCAACCCCTTTAAAAAATGTATATAATCTTATTAAATAGTAAAGTGCCAAAATATTAATATAAGGCAAGGAGCTTCTAAAACTTCCCAAAGTGCCCTTACCTTATCATTGCCAGAAACTTCTTGCCGACAATTGTCTCTCAGCAAAGATGGCAAAAATAATCAGCTGATTATGTCCACCAATCAAAGAACCCGGTCAAAAAAGAGACGCCCACTCTATCTCCGCATTCAGTCCGCTAGGAGACATTAGTCTAACACAAATATCCAGTGCTGTTCTTTATAATTTAATATACTTTCATAATGACCACCCTCCCACTCTTCTTTTACCTGATCTATAATATGTCCGTATAGATCCTGTACTGTATATCCTTTTTCCACCCAATGTGACACCAAAGGAGCCTCCGGTTTAACTGTGGTGATACAAGATTTATATTCGTTCAATCTGTATTTAACTGCTCTGCTACTTCATCCAACATATACTAACTTACATGGACATTGTATCAAATATACTACAGACGACCTATTGCAATTTGTCTTAAGACGAGTATATATAGTTCTACCAGTTTGACCATCCGTCCAACTAGGACCTGTAAGAGCTGATGAACACCACTGGCAAAGTCCACAGGTAGAGTGACACCCCTCTTGCTGTTCCATAGGGGCATCCTCATACCTCTGTCGTGAAAAATAATCACCAATGGTCTGCCCTCTTTGGTATGAAATTATTGAAAACTCCTTCGAATCTGAACACATGCTAATGTTTATGCATAACTTGCACCAATAAGTTTACTTTATCAGAAAATGGCAATATACATGTTAAGTGCTCATTGTCAGAACTTGGTTGTTTCTACATAAGTAGCAATTCACGGTGTGCAAACCGAGCTCGCAAATATGCTTCAGAAACTGCTTTTTTAGGATAGCTCCAGACTTTGAATCTTTCTGTTAAAGATAAGGCATGCTGTTTAAAGTCATCCATCGATGTACATATCCACCATTGCCTCAAAAATTGGCTAATTGGTAGGCTCTTTTTCAGTTTATATGGATGAAAACTTGTGAAGTTCAAAAAAACTATTTTGTTCTACCGGTTTTCAATATAAACTAGTATGTAGTTTATTATTTTCCTTATATTTATTTATTATTGCATTTGTATCCCACATTTTCCCACCATATGGCTGGTTCAATGTGGCTTACATATTGCTAAAAGGCGGTTACAAAATTTAGATTTGTAGAAGTCTAGTACATAATACAGAAGTACAATAAATGCTTAGGTTGATATATTAGCATATTGTGAGAGAGGTTAATATTATTGTTTTCCATTTCTGAACTTTTCGTGATATATGGTGGTGTGGGATTAGGCAGATCTAGGAGGGAAAGACTTCTTGAAAAGATGTGTTTTCAGGGTTTTTTTCTGAATTGTAGGTAGTTTTCTGTGAGTTTCAGGTCTTTGGGTAGCGAGTTCCAAAGTTGTGTGCCTATAAATGAGAGGCTGGCGGCATGTGAAGATTTATATTTTATACCTTTGCAATTGGAGTAGTGAAGGGTTAGGTAGGTTCTTGCTGTTCTCGTCATGTTTCTTATTGGTAGATTGATGAGTTCCGTCATGTAATCTGTGCACGTCCGTAGATGATTCTGTGGACTATTGTGCATATTTTGAATGTTATGTGAGTGTTAATAGGAAGCCAATGTAAGCTTTCGAAGCGTGTTTTTCTGAAGATGAGTCTGGCAGCTATGTTTTGTGCTGTCTGTAGTTTTCTTATGATTTGGTCTTTGCAGCCTACGTAAATACTATTGCAGTAGTCTACATGGGTTAGCACCATGGTTTGGATCATGTTGCGGAATGAATCCCTTGGAAAGTAGAGTTTTATACATTTTTCCACATAGTGTGGAACATTTTCTTGGTCATGTTCTTAGCTTGACTTTCTGGCGTTAGGTTGCGGTCAAATGTTATGCCTAAGATTTTCAAGTGGTCCGAGATTGGGAGGGATGAACCCTGTGTGTTAATTGCCGAGGGGGGAACATTATTGTATTGGGATGAGAGAATGAGACATTGGGTTTTATCTCTATTGAGTTTTAACTTGAATGTCGATGCCCAGGATTCCATGATGGTCATGCTGTTTATTATTTCTTTGGTGATTTCAGTGGGATTCTGTTTGAAGGGAATATAGATGATGATGTCATCTGCATACAGAAATGGATTGAGACCTTGTTTGGATAGAGATTTAGCCAATAGTGTCATCATTAGGTTGAATAATATAGGTGAGAGCAGTGATCCTTCCCCATGTTTAAACTTGTACAGCGCTGCGTAACCCTGGCAGCGCTATAGAAATGCTAAGTAGTAGTAGTAGTAGTACTCCACATAGACCCAAACATCCAAGAACTCAATCTTGACACTATTATATTTTAAAGAGAATTGTAAATGAGGATCAAATGAATTAAGCCATGTTCCAAAATGCATTAATTCATGTTCTGTACCCCACCACAGAAAAAATATGTCATCGAAAAATCATTTCCAGAATGAAACTGCTTGACAATCTGGTAATGAATACAGTTTCTGAGATTCAAACCAGGCTGCATAGAGGGTCGCTACTGAAGGGGCTAGAGCTGCCCCCATGGCCACTCCTTCAATTTGTTGATAAAAACCTTCGTACCAGAAATAATTTTTCTTAAAGACTAATTCTGCCAATCATAGCAGAAATGCCATTGGTATTCTTGGTACGTCAGTCCAGGTTTGCAAAATCTCTTCAATCACTTCTAACGTCCCCTGTTGAGGAATTTTAGTATAGAGTGAAGTCACATCTAAGGTAGCCAATATAGTAGACTCAGAAATCTCCCCTGTATCCTCCAGAAGACACAGAAAGTACCCAGTGTCTTTTAAATATGATGGAATTTTAGTCACTGCCTCACACAAACATCTATCTAAAAACTGGGATAAAGGTTCTAATACTGAATCTCGAGTTGACACAATAGGATGGTCAGGCAGGTTCCTGAGATCTTTATGTACTTTAGGAACAAAATAAATTTTAGGTACTTTAGAATATGATACCATCAAAAACTGAGCTCCTTTATAAGTTAACATCCCATTCTTCAAAGCTGAAATCAACAAAGATTTGATTGTCTCTTTGAGCTCAATGGTGGGGTCTTGATCTAAAACTTTGTATACAGAATCATCAGATAGTTGACTAAGAGCTTCTCAATTGTAGGCAGATTTAGATTGCACAATGTTGGCTCCTCCTTTCTCCGCTCACATGACAATTAAAGATGAAGAATCCTGAAACTTGTGTAAACCATTCATATGATTTATAGTTAAATTAAAGCAAATTCTAACTTGAGGAATCGCTTCCAATATGGAAAAGTCCTGTAATACCAGATCTATAAAAGTAAGTAGTACTGGATCCATGGCATCCGAAGGACATCACTTGGAAACTAGTTTAACAATGGAAATATCTGAGGTGGCTGGGTAATGTTGAAAATATATGCAAAGTTGTAATTTCCTAATGAAGCAAAAAAAGCAGCTGAAAAGGACCGTATGTTGTCTTAGGAACAAATCCAAGACCCAGCGAGAGCACCTCCAGTTCATCCTGTGAAAAAGATTCAGAAGAAATGTTCATTATTGTTGTCAACGTTGAGTCGCTCTGGTTTTCATTGTAATTTTCATCATTGCTTGATCGTGTCCTCTGCCTCCTCCCTTCATTTTTCCACATCCCATAGCACCATCTGTTGGACCTCTGTTCCCCGAGGTAGAGCTTCCAGAGGGTTCACCCATGTTGTCACTCCCACTATCTGATTCCATCGAGGATCCTTCAAATGTGACTCTTCTGGGAGCAATGGAAGAAGAGCTCCGCAAAAAGGAAACAACAGAAAAATTTGACAAACAACTAGCAGATATGAAGCAACAAATGATGAAATTTAAAGACTCAGTTCGACAGATCAAAATCAAAAAATTTAGACGGGATGAGAGGAATTATCAACATGACCGGGTGTATATATGGTCTAGAGATAAACAACCTTTGACTCGATAGAAGAGAGTGGCATTTGAAGGATGACATATTTTTTCTGTGGTGGGCTACAGAACATGAATTAATGCATTTTGGAACATGGTTAATTCATTTAATCCTCATTTACAATTCTCTTTAAAATATAATACTGTCAAGATTGAGTTTCTGGATGTTTGGGTCTATAAGGAAAATAATAAACTACATACTAGTTTATATTGAAATCTGGTAAAACAAAATAGTTTTCTGAACTTCACAAGTTTTCATCCATATAAACTGAAAAAGAGTCTACCGATTAGCCAATTTTTGAGGCAACGGTGGATATGTACATAAGTATTGCCATACTGGGAAAGACCAAAGGTCCATCGAGCCCAGCATCCTGTTTCCAACAGTGGCCAATCCAGGTCACAAATACCTGGCAGGATCCCAAAAATGTACAAAACATTTTATACTGCTTATCCCAGAAATAGTGGCTTTTTCTCAGTCCAATTAATAACGGTCTATGGACTTTTCCTTTAGGAAGCCGTCCAAACCTTTTTAAAACTCCGCTAAGTGAGGGGTCACATGACGCGATGCACAAGAGCGGTCGCTGAAAACTCCGCTCCGTGCTCTTCCTAGCATTTCCCATTGTTAAATCCCATGAAAGAAGTGAAAACCAAGGCATTTCAGTCAACGAAATTACCCTGATTATAATTTGGCTGGAACGGGGGTTTGGACCGACGATGGCGGCGAAAACACAGTGAAGAGACAAGGAAAAAAGCAAAGTCAGTGAAGACAAGATAGTGGCCCCGGCCAGCCCGTCAGGAACAGCAGTAAGCTCCGCCTGGGCTGCAGAAATCGTTAGAGAAGTGACAACCGCCCTTGAAGCGGTTTTAGATAAAAAACTGCGAGGGCTGGACTCCAAGCTGGAGGGTTTAAGGAATAATATGGCGCAGCTAAGTCAAGACATGGCAAGCTTCCAGCAGCGTACTGGAGCCTTGGAGGATCAAGTTACTACAATGGAGCAGAGATATGCTAAAATGCTAAAAATGGTGGAAACACAGGCAGAAAAAATTGAAGAGCTTGAAAACAGGTCTAGGAGCAACAACTTGCGATTTGTTGGGCTCCCAGAGGAACTTGGAGACGGAGAGCTTCGCGCCTTTTTGGAAACGTGGCTAGTAAAGGAACTTAAACTGCCAACAGGTATGGGACCCCTGATAATTGAGCGGGCTCACCGAGTGGGACCGCTGAGACAAAACTCCAGCAGGCCCAGGGTGGTGATTTGCCGGCTGCTCAATTTTATCCAGAAAACTGCAATAATGCAGGCTATACAAGGAGCAGCGGGGCTGAATTATAACAATCAAAAGATCCTTTGCTTTCAGGATTACTCGATAGCGGTGGCAACGCAGAGGAAGACCTTTTCACCAGTTTGCTCACAATTAGTAAAGAATAACATCAAATTCGCATTATTATACCCAGCAAAACTGAAGATTTTTTATCAGTCCGCAACAAAGATCTGTGAATCAGTATCAGAAGCTCAACAATATGTAAGGCAAATACTAAGCACTGGAGATGAATGACTGTTTGATAAGACTTGGCTATGGACTGATAGAGTGGAGTAAACACCTGCAGTTTTACTTGTTTTGTTTGGGGACACAGTTATTGTTGAAATAAAAGGATTCTAGAAAAGGAAATTTAAGGATCCTCAGGGTAAGCTGTTCTGGGTGAGAGAACCTGATCACATAGATTTACTTAGCACCCATTGATCTTGCCATAGTACTTATTGGACTGTGCAGTTTGGGTCAAGTAGTTGCAACAATTCACCACTTTCTAAGGCAAATATCAAGCCTTGGAAATAAATGAAAGATTAATGGTTAAAAGCAACTGTGGATCGATGTGGAAGGACATAAACATCTACTATAATAAAACTCACCCTCAACATTCTGAAGACAACGTTCTGAAGTCACTCAGTCACTCCCTGAAGGGTTCATGGATTCATGGTGGTGAAGCCAGAACACTGACCATGTCTCTCTGCCCCGCCCTCGCATGACAGACCAATCAGAAAAAACACCCTCAACATTCTGAAACACAAAGGACCATCACAACACCGTTCCCAGGCAACACTAGGCAACGTAAGACGGACCAAACAGAGGAAACTACGTGACAATAAGGGAGGAGCATTCCCCAGCAGAATGGCTCATTATCTGTGCAGCACGGAGAGCACAGAACCACCGCTGGAACGAGAGAAGAATATTCCTGCTGTGGGTATGTGCAAAAATAGACCGGGGGGGGGGGGGGGGGAATTTTTAAATGCCTAATGCCAGTACTGAAGAGTGCCAGAGGGCCCATAGCAAAGACTATATTTGGGATCGCTTGACATGGAGTCAGAGGAGACGGAAAACAACGTGCCCGTCACCATCTGGGACGTGGGCGAACAGGACAAGCTGCGGCCCAGCTGGAAGGATTACCCGCGACCCAGCCAGCAGCAAACAGCGACCAAGGAAGGGGGAGGAGTAGGGAAACACGCTCCGCGTGTTTCCCTACTCCTTCCCTGCCTAGGAATCGCTGGAGACTGGCTGCCAAACTAACGAAACAACCGCACACCGACGCACCACCTCCATCATTCAAAAGGCATCCACTCTTTCTTCAACAGAAATGCAAACTAATAATACAAAACAAAGAATACCCGTTTTCTTATGCAACTACAGGTAACTCCCCACCCCCTTCCTCTTCCCCTTTTGCCAAAGCGGCCGTGCCCAACCATCCCCAGCCTCAGGCAAGCTGTCTCCCACCTCGGGGATTCCCCGAGCACCCGGAAAAAGACGGCGCAGCTTCCCGCAGCGCATGTTCCAGCATTCCCCTGCAGCCGGCCTAAAATGGACTGAACATACCGGATCACCACCCGATGGCCCGAGACCGTGCTCCTCTCCCTTCCGCCAACTTAAAACAACCATCCCCGTCCTCAGGCAAGCCGTCTCCCACCTCCAGGATGCCCAGAACCCCAGCCCAACGGAAAAAGATGGCGCTGCTTCCCACAGCACATTTCTCTTCCAGTGTTCCCCTACAGCAGCCCTGAAATGGCCAAAAAATACCGACAGACCAAGAACGTGCTCCTCTACCTTCCGCCCATCTAAAACAACACTGCTGCCTCAGCACAACACACAAAAAAAAAAAAAACGGAAAAACAATCCACCACTCAGCAAAGGCTGACCCCCCTACAGCCACATTTACCTTTCACCAACAGAAAGACCCCCCTCCACAAACCTCCTTGACAGACAAAACCACACACACACACAATACAACAGACACACACCCTCAAAGCCACACACCAATCCATCCCACTTTGCCAGCATAGCACAGCACATCCCCCAACCCCCCAAGCAAAAAAACAAAACAAAAAAAAAGACACACATCAACAACCTGCACACACACCCCACCCTCACACACTCACACACACACACACACACACACACACACACACACACACACACACACACACACACACACACACACACAAAATAACTCTGTGACACATACACACACAAAAAAAACCACATGCTAGCGCCCGTTTCATTGGTTTCGGAAACGGGCCTTTTTTACTAGTACTTTATTATTATTATTAGCATTTGTATAGCGCTACCAGACGCACGCAGCACTGAACACCTGATACAAAGAGACAGTCCCTGCTCAAAAGAGCTTACAATCTAAATAATACAGACAGACAAGACAGTTACGGGTGAGGGAAGTAATGGGTGAGAAGGGAGGAAGGGTAAGGGAAGGGCAATTGTGGCTAGGAGCTAAAAGCAGCAGTGAAAAGGTGGGTTTTCAGCATAGATTTGAAAACAGGTAGAGATCGAGCTAGACGTATAGGTCCAGGAAGTCTATTCCAGGCATAGGGTGCCGCGAGAGAAAAGGAGCGAAGCCTGGAGTTAGCAGTGGAGGAGAAGGAGGACAACAAGAGAGACTTGTCCAGTGAGCGGAGTTCACGGGGAGGAATGTAGGGAGAGATGAGAGCGGAGAGGTAATGGGGGCAGCAGAGTGGATGCATTTAAAGGTCAGTACAAGAAGTTTAAACTGAATGCGGAAGCAGACAGGGAGCCAGTGAAGTGACTTGAGGAGCGGGCTAGGGTGGGTATAACGATTCTGGCGGATAACAAGTCGTGCCGCAGAATTTTGGACAGATTGGAGAGGAGAGAGATGGCTGATCAGAAGACCAGTGAGAAGTAAATTGCAATAGTCCAAGCGAGAGGTGACAAGGGTGTGGATAAGGGTTCTGGCAGCGTATTCAGAAAAGAAGGGGCGAATTTTGCTAATATTGTAGATGAAGAAGCGACAGTTTTTGGCGATCTGTTGAATATGGGCAGAGAAGGAGAGAGAGGAATCAAAGATGAATCCAAGGTTACGAGCTGAGGAGACAGGGAGGATGTGAGAGCCATTAACAGAGATAGAGAAAGGGGGAAGAGGTGAGGTGGGTTTAGGG